>NC_143188.1:8750000-9375000 GCF_047325235.1 Durio zibethinus | reverse complement strand
AACAAGTTACTTACCTTTTCTTTTTGCTTTCTTGCAAAGCTTTTTAATCCGCTCGTATGGTTATATTTCTATTGCTTTTTGCTAGCAATCTCAATTTTTTTCTCTTTCTTAACATAAAAAATAATCCCGTATATAGCATAAATACAAATATTACCAAGTAAAAAACATAAAACATCTTTTTTTATTAAAAGTAATATTAAAAGTTATAAATTAGTACATTTCCTTTCCTTGAGAACCAAAGTCTAACCAACTGTTCATATTGCCACCTAATTACACCATGACGTAGATTATCTATTGTAGCCTCTACAGTATTATTTCGATCAAAATACTTTTTCTTCAAATTATGTTTATAGTTTTTTCGTTTCTTTCCCAATGACTTAAGCACAATTGAAGTAGGTAGTTCAAGTAAAAGTCTTATATGTTACAATACAAAAAGAAAAGTTACAATTGATAAACTAACTTCAAAAGAATTAATATTTTTAATATGTAATTAATTATACTAATACCTCAATAAAATTTAAAGCTTCGACCTTAACTTCTACTAGAACTTTATGCCATGTTTCAGTATGAATAAAAAATTTCGTGCCATTACGAGCAACCATTCCTAAAAATCTAACTAGCAATTGATACTATTCACTAATTGGTTGCCTATCAGGGTTTGCATATACTACAATACATTTGGAGGTAGCATCCATAATTCCTTTAAAGTTGTTCAGCCTCTAGTTTTCTGTTGACCATTATTATCAATTATAAAAAATAAAAAGTCAATTAGTAAATTACCAATGCTTTAATAATTATAATTAAAATCTAAATATAGGGTTTACGATACCTGTATTCAAGTTATAAGTAGAATCAATTAGTGGGATACTATTTAAACTTGAACTTTTCTTATTACCAAATCTAGTATCAATTGAAAGGTTAGAAGTGACTGAGTTAGAACTGACAGTAGGCATATTCCCCTCCAAACCATTCAGTCCATGGTCAAGATCAATAGGAGTCGTAAACGGTTCAAAACTAATATCTCTAATATGTACTCCCCTTAATCTATTCCTCGATATTGTAACTTGCTACATTATAAAAGAAAATAAGTTAAAATTGAAATGTTAAGACATTGTAAATATAACCAAATATATATAAAGAACATATATAGACATTAAGAAGTTAAGAAATCATAACTAATAATATATAAAGAACATATCGATTTAATTAAATTAAATGATAATGTATAATTTACAACACAATAAATATACAAAAGTGAATACCACATAAATTACATAAAAGCATTTGTTACATTATGTTTTGAACATTCTAATTACAAAATATAAATGATCCATTATGGTTCATAAATGTCTTCATCAACATCTTCATTGACCTACTGAGTAAAGGTACTAGAGATAGTTTCATCTAAGTTTTGGTCAGCAAAAGAAAAACATTCAATTTCATATTCATTATCATCTCCGGTATCTAACCCTCTATCAAATAAGTCCCTATATGTGTTACGAAGAATAACAAACCAACCTGATTCTTTGGGGTTTTCAAAATAAAAAACTTGTTTGACTTGAGAGGAAAAAACATAAGGTTCATCGATGAGTTGTTGTTCAGTGTGAATTAATCAAGAAAAATTTACGATTGTAAATCTAAATTAATCTTTCTTAATACCCCTTGTACTATTCAATCAGCCCAATCACATTGAAATAAGATAACATTTCACTTATCATAATAATCTAACTCAATAATATCATTAATCATGTTATAATAGTCAACATTTTCCTTCAAAGAGTTTGTGTCCCTAGCACTAGCATAGCTAGTAGTTGACAAAGTAATAACAACTCTTGAATTTTATATTCTTCTAAATCTCTCATGGGATTTGGTATGAAATCTAAATCCATTGATAATGAACCCTCGGTATCATTTCATAATCATGTTCGGATCTTATGAAAGAGACTTCACCTCTTCATTAACAAACCTTCCACTTTAAACCTATAAAGATGAAATAAAATATATATTATTAATTTTATTTATACCTTAAGCATTCTATGTACAATTCTCAAAATGAGAAGTATGGTATTACTTACAATTTTTTTCTAACCATTCATAAAAATTTTTGGTGAACAACTTATTAAGCTTCAAAAATTTGATCATTGATAATGTGTACGAGCTCTCAAATTGTTTCTACACTCATTACATGCATAAAAATAAAGTATTAACAAGAAGAAGCAAAGTCTATAAATTATACTTAACAGATAGAATGATTTTCTCTCACAAATAACTTACGTGTGAAACAATTCAATTGATTCATGATGAAAAAGAACATATCAATATGCCTATGCCCAAGATTTATCATCTAATTCCACCACTTCGGCTTTACTTATTGGTTGTCCAAAACTTTTATAAAGATAAGTGCAGGCAATGTCAATATGTTGCATACCAAGATTTCTCAATGGTCTATTAAATCTCATTTTAACATCTTTCAAATATCAAGAACAAAATGTCATACACTCATTTGCTAAATATCCTTCACCAATAAAATCTTTCGAATAGCATTTGTTACGACAATAAGACTTTAACTTCCATAAAAACCTAAGGTATAAAACATTTGTCATATACTTTTTTAATTAGAATGGTATCGTAAACACTAACTTATTAATAAATAATACATTTCCATAGGATACATCCATCGATAATAAACTAGTCTACTGATTTTTTTTATATAGAAGATGGATAACCAAATACATCATAATAGTGAAAAAGTTTAGAGAAAAAATCTTCTCTAAATGATATAAAGTAATTGCGACTCGATCTTGAAGTTTGTCAAGCTCTTCCATATTCAAAATTTTTTCACAAATAGTTTTAAATATGGTACTTAATTCAATTACAATTGAAGTGACTTACTTTGATATTGGTGAACGTAAAGCAAAGGGAAGTCTTGCATCAAGATGTGGTAATCATGTAACTTTAATGAAAAAAGTTTTCGTTTTCTTAAATTCACACATCTTGATATATTTGACATATAGCCATCCGAAATTTTCACATTTTTCAACACCTTGCGAAACACATATTTCGCACCTTTAGACATCCCAAAACAAGTAAGAGGCAATCGAGTTTTTCCATTATAAAGCAACTTCGGATAAAAGTCAAGGTGAATCTATATGTCAATTAGGTCAAACCGACTCTTTAAGTCATCATTTGATCTTTTTTTCACATTAAGAATTGTCTCAATAAAATTTTTGTAAGCATTCATCTTTATGTGCATCACATCAAGGTTATGACATAATAAATTATATTTTCAATAAGGCAAGTAAAAAAAGATACTTTTTTTTTTACAACTAAAACTCATTGGGATCTTCTTTATCTTCCTCTTTATCACTTTGAATATCAATATTAACAACTTTAGTATCATCATCACCAACTTAAAGAATAAGAGGCTAGACACCTTCAAAGATCTCTCTCACTATTTTCTTTGATTGAGTCATTTTTTCATAAATGAAAATAATATTCTTTAATTTTGACAAGATATCAAACCCAATAATTGGTAATGACACTTTTTTTAACTCTTCAATTCTATCAAATAGATGCTTTTAGAATCTAAATCGATGATTATCATATAATCATCTATGATGTGCCATATAATTAAACTTTCTACCATTATGTAACTACTTTAAACATGTCTGCGCAACATAACATGGACAAGCATAACAACCTTTGGTGCTCTAACTAGATAAATTTATATAAGCAAAAAAATCATTGATAGTCTATAATAAGGCAGTATGCATATTAAAGTTTTCTTTTTTTAAAGCATCATAAGTCTTAATCCCTTATCATAACTGCTTTAACTTTTTAATCAAATATTGTAATAGATGTCTATATCATTTCTCATGCCTTTCTTCCTAGAAATTATCATAGACAAGATAAATGATTGTTGCTTTATGGTAATCCATGGTGGTAAATTGTAAAAAATCAATACAATTGGCCAAGTACTATAAAAAGTACTCATAACTTTAAATGGATTAAATCCATTAAATGCTAGTCTAAGTGTAATATTTTGAGGATTAGAAGTAAAGTCTGAAAACCTAACGTAAAATGATTTTCATACCAAAATATTAGCAGGATGCCTTAATGGTCTATCATCCATTCGCTCATCATAATGCCACCTCATAGAATCCATAGTTTGAAAGATATGAAGAGTCATTAAAATCTCTATATTAATGGAAAATACCGTAAAACCTTTATAAGCTAATTTTTTACATGCACTTCATCATCATCCTTATTCGACCTTTCTTCAAAATTTATGTCCAACCAACAAGAATTACCACACACATGAGAAGATTGTTGATTTTTTTATCACCCCAATTAACATGCAATCATTAGGACAACTATGAATATCCTCATATCCAAGACCTAACTCCTTAATCATCTTCTTTGAATCTTTACAAGATTTAAAGATTTTTGCAAAAGTAAATATTTCTTTCATAAACTCCAATAATAAAGTCAAAAAGTTTTTTGTCCATCCACATAAGCATTTTAAGTGAAAAAGATGCACACAAAAAGATAACCTTGAATATTTAAATCTCTCATAAAGTTTTTCATTCATATCTTCAAGCAACCTATAAAACTTTGATGCTTCTCCACTAGGTTGTTGGTCACCTGCACCTATCCCATATTCACCAAAATCATTCATTTCAACATTTGACTCATTATATAATCATTTCAGGGAGACGAATTATGAACTTGTTGGTTATGAATGTTGAAAGCATCTCACAACATGCCTTACATGTCATCTTATCTAATAAGATCATGTTCGTCTTGATTAGCCTTTGAAGTTGAAAGAACTCTAGTCAATGACATAGATGGTATGACTTTCTATGAGAATACCAATTAACATATCTCAAGATAAATCCAATACAAACTAAATGTTTCAAAACAATTTCATGAAATTGTCAATCGATATTAGTACACTTTAAACATAGGCATAATATCATATTATCTTCATTAGCATTATCAAATATAAAATTAATAAAATTTTCCACTCTATCTTGGTTCTCTCAACTTAATTGTGACTTTTGCATCCAACCCTTATCCATTTAGTATTTGCTACATTACCAAACCAAAATTATATAATTAATTATATGAAAACAAACTCTAATACACTTAATTAGATGAAATATTACACTTAAATTAGTAACAAACTTAAATCTTCTAACAAGTTACATGAATTAATCAAAGGTGATTATTTGTTGAAAAAAAATACCTTCACAAATTCAAAACACTAGTAGGCAAAGATACGATTGATAGAAATGGAGCAATTGATGATGAGCAAACCTAAATCTCAAACTGAAAATAAATAAAAAAAGAAACATATTAGTATTTTTACATATTAATATAAAAAATTAGCAAAAAATTGAAAACAAACAGTCAAACAAACAATAAATGCAGGTGTCACAATTCACAATTCATGAAAAAAAATAATAATCAAAATATCAATTTTTGCTCAAATCCAATAACAAAAATATTAGCTTTTGAATGTTTTAAGAACTTTAACAATCTAGGTTTTACTTAGAAGCTCAAAACTAATTTAAAACTTTAAAGAAAACAAAATTGGATTTTGAAAAGTTCACATTCTTTGTGAAGCAAAAATAAAAGCATAAACTTTTGGCAATAGCTAGTTTGCATATGAGTTATTAATCATCTAATTAACACTGCCTAATTATATAGCTAATTAAAATTAGCTTAATTTTAAAAAGCATGCGTGTAGCTTTGCCAACCCTTCTTTAGCCTCTAGCTATGATTAACATATCTAGCCTTAAATTAGCCATGTAGTTTACCCATTACCAAATTGATTAATCAAATGATTTGGGTTCATTTTTGGTTAATTCCTAGCATTAAGTAGGCAATTCCATAACTGATTAGCTGTGGTGTTATCACACTAACGAAAAGATAGAAATTTCTATAACTCAGTCTCTGTAGATTAAAGAACATGGCAATTGGCACCATCACAATGCCACCAAGTATATTAGTAACGAGTGTAAGTGGGGACTAAACTCTAAATCTGAAGAAGGAGAAAGAGATGCCTTAAAAGAAAAGGAAACTAGCAAAAAAATAGAGGAAATTAAACTTGAACCCATTGGCAAAGAAAGAGATTGAACAAAAAAAGAAACCCAATCGAAGAGCTACCAGTGGATAAGGAAACCCAACCAAAAAGCCACCACTGGAGAAAGAAACCCAATTGAATAGCCACCACCAGATAAGAAAACCTAATTGAATAGCCACCATCGGACAAGGAAATTGAATGGCAAACTCACTGATAAAGAAAGAGATCGAACAGAGAAAAGAGGCTCGATGGAAGGGATCGAATGTTTTTTAGTAAACTGAAAGGGGTTTGATGGTATTTAGGATGAATTTAGTGGCATTTGCTGGTTCAAACGCCACTAAAAATTGGTAAATCATAGTGTTTTAGAATGTAAACACCACTAAATATTGGTAAATAGTAGCATTTAAGTAAAAAATACCACTAATTGATTATAACAAAAATTGATAATTTTCATTTTAATTGATATTAAATTTTTTTGCAATGTTTATGTTTATAAACACTGCTATATATCATTGATTAGAGGCATTTTTTGGACAAATGCTACTATTTGAAAATTTATTGGCGTTTGGGTTAAAGATGCTGCCACCTTATCAGTACCAAATCTAGTGGTGTTTATTGTGAAACACCGCTAAATAAATGCCACTATTTGCCCATTTTCTAGTAGTGATTATTATATATTATTATTAGATTCGTAATATATTTACAATAGATTTTATAACAATATATCAATCAATTTATATATCATATAAAGGTAAATTTTGTCATTGTACCATGAGTACTGTTAAATTTTGTTATTGAAAATCCATAAAATAAATTTTATAAATGTACGAAGCACAGAACATTTCATTGGAAGTGCCATATAGTGGCTTCATGTGTTTATCTTTTTCTTTTTTTGAGTTTCTAAAAATATTTGAGAAAAAAAAAAGGGATAGTTGTTCCTTGATTTAACCAAAAAGACAATGAGAGATGAGTAGGTGATGGGTTTTTGACATGAACAATTAACATAGATCATGTTTTGACATAAAAAACGTAGATGAAAAGCTAATAAAGACCATATTTTTTGTTTTCGATATGTAATTTTTGAATACAATCTAAAGATCACATTTCTCATATAAAAATGTGGCCTTTGTAAAGTCAAAGCCAACACTCACTTAAATGTATCTATCAAGTCCCACTTTTAATGTGATATTACTTTCATAAGTTTTGAATCTGCATATAAGAAGAATATGTTTTACTTTCATGAGTTTTCATGAGCTCTTACCCATAACTTTTTTTTGTTCTAAAAAAATTCTTGGAAAAGTAAAAAGAGAATATTTGGTGAGATTTTGGTGCACAAAAATTATGTTTCTTACATAAGAAATATATTCTTTGTAGTTTGTGTTGTAAAAAAAAGTTCTTGGGAAAGTAAAAGGAAAAGATTTTGTAAGATTTTAGTGTACAAAAACTAACTTTCTTACATAAAAAATGTAGTCTTTGTAGTTTTACGTTGTCTTGAAAAAGTAAGAGGAGACGATTTGGTGAGATTTTGGCGCTCAAATACTAAGTTTCTCACATAAAAAAGGTAGTCTTTGTAGTTTTTTGTTGTGTTGTAAAAAAATATTTATTGAAAAAATAAAGAAAAATATTTGGTCAGATTTTGGAGCACAAAGACTACCTTTGTTACCTTTCTTTGTAGTTTTTTGTTGCAAAAAAAAATTTCTTGGAAAAGTAAAAGAGAAGATTTTGTGAGATTCGTTGACTTACCTTTTCTTTTATTACTTTTGCTTTGGTGTACAAATACTACGTTTCTTGCATAAGAAATGTAGTTTTTGTAATTTTTTTGTTGTGAAAAAAAAAGTTATTGGAAAACTAAAAAGAGTGAGATTTTGGTGCACAAAGACTACCTTTCTTATATAAAAAAAAGTAGTCGTAAAAAATTTTCTTAAGAAAGTAAAAGGAGAAGATTTGGTGAAATTCGTTGACTTACCTTTTCCTCTATCACTTTTGCTTTTTTAAGATTATTAATTAATATGTGAAATGATCAAATAATTATTGGAAAAGTAGGATGAAAAGAGTTAATGAAACCTAAAGAACATCTATCTAAAAGTATAAACGTAGTGATTAATTAAAAAAAATTTATCAAAAACTACTTTTTTCAAATTAGAAATGCAATCTTTATTTGATGTTTATAAAAAAAAATTACAAAAATTACATTTCTAAAAGTATAAACATAGTCATTAATTAAAAAAATTCACCAACAATTACATTTCCTAAATTAGAAATGCAATATTTAGTTGATATTACAAACATTAAATAGTATGTTTCTAAAATTATAAACATAGCCTTTAGAGTAAATTCCATAATATGAATTTCGTAGAGCTTTGATAGCAATGGGGTATCCACATGGCACCTATTTTCTCTTTCTTTTTTTTATTTTTTGTTATTTTTTAAATGTTTTGTGCTTTCTTTTTATTTTTTAACTTTATTGTTTTATATTTTTTCCTTTTTTTAAGCCTTTTATTTTTTATTTTCTTATTTAATTTAATTTGTTTTTTATTTTTTTTAATATAATGTAATAAAAGTCAATGAATACAAAAATGACAAAACAATCCTTATCTAATGGATTTTTTTTTTTTTACTTTTTAAAGATAAATTATGTAACAAAAAATTCAACAAATATAAGAGAGGGTGTCCACTTGGCATTGTATTCTTCCTTCAAAATTCTATTTTTTTACATTTTTTATATTATTTTTTATTAGATAAATTTTATAAAGAAAAAAACTAACAAAGGGAAAGATAATAAAACAATCTATATCTAATTAATTTCAATTTCTCTCGATCTAATATAAATTTATTTTTTAAAATTGTGATTAAAAATAGATTTTTTTTAAAATCAAAATCGAATCGGAGATGAATTTAAGGTGTTTCGTACTTACAATAGAAAGGTTGCACTTTTTTCTAATGTTGATGGTGTTTACCTCAGATCCTTTCAATTCCTTCATTTTTTTAAAAACTTTTTTCTAATAAATGATTGAGATGATGGTAGTATGTGAAAGGTAAAGTGATTCTAATAAGATAATTGAGATTTAAGGTGATGGTGGTAGGTGATGAGTCGGTGAATCACTTGCATGTCTTTTTTATAAAAAAAATATTATTTTATATTATTTCTTTTATTTCTTTTCTTTCATTTTCTCTCTTATCTCTCACTTTTTAAACTCTCTCACCTCCTTACTTTCCCACAACATTTTAAAAGGAAAACTAGTAGTCTCTATTCTACCATTCATCCATCATCAATCGCCATTTGCTAGTAATAGATTTTCATAAAAAAAATACTTTCAATATCCTCTTGATTTCTATTCACATCTATCGAGTTAGAAATTTCAAAATAAACTAAGAAAAGTCTAGATCTAAATTTAAAACTCATGACTTCAATTTTTTAAAAACTCCATTTCCACTCACTAAAATAGTATGAAATTTGACTATGTTACGTTCCTCCCTTTACTCTTTATTTCCACCAATTTAGATTTTCCAACACCTTTTATTGTCAAGATTTGCCATTATTATTGTCGTCATCCATTTCCTGTATCTAATTGAAGCTAGGTAAATCGATCAGCATGTTTTTGACTTTGTATATTTTTAAATCTTAATTTTTTTAAGATCTTTTTTTTAATATAATATTTATTACCTTAAATTTTTTTGTTGTGATATTTTTACTAGTGTAGACATGAGTTTCAATTTTATTTTTTTAGGTACTTTCAATATCTTTGTCTTATTTTTATTTACTATCACATGATATTTTTGTTCACTTAATACCTTTTTTTTTATTGTTTTATTGCATTTATATAGATCCACACAAGCTTTGCTTGTAAGTTTTTTGAAGTTGTTGTATCCTTTGCTATTTTATTAGATTATACTTTTTTGCTGCAAACAACATATAATTGGCTTTGTTACTTTGCTATTGCTTCACCTATTATTTAAATTTATTTTATATATTAAGGTACAAAAAAGATAGGAAAAAATGGAAAAGTGAGAAAAAGAAACCAAAAGAAAAAAAAATGAGATCGAGATTCATGTAATTGTAAACCAATTAGAATATTACAATAAGTTTTTCATTTTGATGTTATCGATAAACTCAAAATTTTAAGTTATTTCAGATTATAGTCTCACAATGCATTAGAATGTTTATGATTTTTATCATGTATTTTTTTAATAAAAAATTATCTTTAAGAGCTTAAATCGGTCAATTTTCTATAATGTATATATTGTTGGAATTAATTATGAAGTATAATACATTTGTTCTCTAACTTTAGTTTTTTTTTTTCATTTCCATATTTAAAAAAAAATTATTTTTCTTTATATTATTGGAAACACCCCATTTAGTCTAGGGCCAAAATTGATTGTGCTTAGATATTTTCAGACCCAATTATTGAATTTAAGGATTTTCGATTTTGGATTGTATCGTATTATTTTATTATTTTTTTCTCTTTTATCCTTGTTTATTGTATTTTGATTTGTTTTGTTTTTATCCCTAATCATTTTATTATTTAAAAAAAAATAAAAGAGTTAAATTTTGAAAATTGGCTATGGTTTTCTTTATATGGTAAACCTTATCAAAAATAATTTAGAGATTAATCTTGGGGATAATTTTTAATTTTGTTCAAAATAAATATGATCTTGATTTGAGAATCAATCATAAATATGTATACATTCAATGTAGAAATAACAATAATTACACAAAAAAAAATCAAAATGATTAAAAAGAAAAACACAGAAACACAGTAGAGAGCAAACAAGGAAAAATACAAAGAGAAATTAACATTAGCAACCAATTCTAATCGAAAAACCTAACAACCAATAATCGATTCCAAGTTCACTAGACACTATCACCACCCCACTGCCTCTATCGACACCGCTTAATCACAACCCCAAATTCAACTCCACCAATTCACCATTGCCAATATCAATTCCATCACCGTTCCTGCAATAAAGACCTAATTACCAAAATCCACCCTTGCTAGCACAATCTCCACACCTAAATCCTAACACCAATCTTCCTAGCCCATACCTACATAGCACTACCAACACATTTACCACCACAAACACATAGGCACTGACCCATAAACAAAAAAAATTATAGATTAGCCATTCACCAATAGAAATCATAAAAGTGTATACAAATCAAGAAATAAAGATAATGTACAAACCAATTGAAATAAAGTTTTTTGGTAGTGATCATTTAGAGTTTAGACTCATTAGTTTATGAGGCTTTTTGGACTCCTAAGTTATTAAAAGAAAAGGAAAATGTGGAAAAGTCATCATTGTTGGTGATAGAAGTAGTTGCAACTTTGGTGTTTGGCAATAACCAGTGCAATTCTTGGTGATCAAAACTTGCGAGAAATAAGAGTAATGTGAATACAACAACATATTGAAATTTTTAACAAATTGAATGGTAGAAAGAGCCTAAAAAAAATGGTAGAAAGGTCACGACTCATCTTCTAGATCTAAGCCATTAGAAGGTGATTTGTAAGAAGCCAACCCCAAATCTGAGATAGGAGGCCAAAACAAGCTTCTAGGTGAATTTTGGCCGAATCAATGATTAGCCAATGGCAAAGTGAGATGGTTAGCTTTTAGGTGAATTTTGAGTTGACTCGATGATTAGTCGATGATAACAACAATGGATGTTCATCGATTTTTGGGTTAGTTTAAGTGGCCAAACTGCTTTCATTCTTCCCTAAAAAAAGGGACAGAGAAATTGGTTTGTAGAGAGAAAAGAATGAAGAAAAAAATGAGGATTTATAGAAGTCTAAAACTACATCGTTTTGGGAAAGAAATTAGTTTGGTTATTTAACCCGATTTGAAACCCACTATCGTCCCAATTTGGCCCAGTCTATAACAACCCACGCTTCAAATTGTAGAATCCCAAGCTCAATTCACTGAGCCCATCATTTTAAGCCTAGGTCAAGGTTTAATTTAGGCTAGACCTTCAAAGTCAATTCCTTTTGGACTTCAATTTTCTTTTGAACTTTAAGTTGGCTTTAGCCCAATTGTTGGTATAACTTTTTTTTATCTTATATATATTTTTTATATATTTCATTTTTTATTATTTACATGTTTTGATTAAAGATATTTTAAAAAATAATTAAAAAAATGATCTTACCAACATATTGGAAGGCTTGCAATCTTATTTTTAAAATAAGGTTTTACCAACATATTAGAAAACCTTATAATTTTTTAAATAAGGTTAAATTAAAGTAAAAAGAAAAGAAATAGGTTTCATAAAATCCTACCAACATATTGGAGGATAATCTTTAGCAGAAAATCTTACCAACATATTGGAAGATATTTTTGAAAATAAAATGCTTGTAAAACAATTAGATTTTGAATCTTCGATGATGGAATGACTAAGAGCATTGTAAATAACAATCTTTGTGTAAATTTTTATGTGAGAAAATCCTTCTAAAGTTTATCAATGTATTGGAGAATTTAGATAGAAGTTTTTTATACAGATCTAAATCTCATTTGATTATCACAAATAAAAGTTTTTTCACAAAAATTAGATAAATCCAACAATTGAACCTCTTTAAGGCTTTAGATAATACGAGATCAAATTGGTTCCATCTTTTGATGGATATTATAAAAATGCTATAACATTTTTCATATGTAACCATACTCTCGGACCTAGTCTTGGTTTCACAAACATGAATCTACCTTTTAAAATTGGGCAAATTTAGAGTATGGCTAATCACACCTAAATAAAAAAAATATATTGGTGATGACTTCCTAAGTTATGCTAGTGATAAATTTTAATCGCACCTAAACAGAAAAAAGATTGATGACGACTTCTTAAGTTGTGTCTAATTATAAATTTTTGGATTTATAAGTTATGATAGTTTGACGACTCCACTAAAGATGCCAAGAGTCAGGCCAATAAACTCGTGTTATCTAAAGCTTAAGTTAAAATTAAGAATTTTTCTTTCAATGTTTTATCTATTTTTAATTATACCATATTATATCATTTACTTGCATCTGCATAACATGAGCTCTATACTCGAGCTCCATCCTTTAGGAGAGAGTAAAATACCTACGCTCTCATAAGATTTCATATCTCCACCTGGGCTATCGAAACACCCTCACTTAAATTGAATCATTTTCACTTATAACCTATAATGGATGAAGATTGGAGTGCCTTACTAGTCTATGATGAACAATGATATAAGGAATAATTTAAGAACCTTTATAATTAATTCAAACCATATGTAGTAAAATATAAGAAACTAACCTTAAGTTGGGGCCATGTCTACCCATTATTAGAATGTAACCCTACTTAAAACATATGAGTAAACTTTTTTAACTTCATTTGCATCAATTTTATGCAAAATTTTATTTGATCTCTTATTGATTGTTAAGTTGTTGTATGTCATATTTTAATACAGCATCATTAATATATGCATTCATCCATGCATTATAATATGATAAACATTAACACATGCATTCATTTATCTATTCATACATTGTTGTACATACATTCATGTGTTTATGCATCATAATTTGTTGTGTTAAGCATTCAATGCATTCATTCATGCATGCATATAGGATCCTTAAACAATTTAGGTTTTAAAAACTTCTTTTTAAAATATTTAATAATATGAGCATGCTAATTGTGGTACACAAGGTTTAAAAATAGCTTCATCATCTAAGAATTCAATTCAACCCACTCAACATGAGTACAACACTGAGCCTAAGCCAAATAGGTGGAGCAAGAAAATACCAATCATTTTGAAAAGATAGAGAGGGTCCAAGAAGAGTTGAGCAAGATTCTTGATGCCTTAAATAAGTTGAATATAGAAAATGGGGTAAAAGAAACTCCATGTCAGCCAGAACGTCCATTGCAAGATGTAATTGATCTTTTATACTTTTTTGGATTTAGCTCTCATTAAGGCCAGCATTCTTAATTGACACAAGCAAACTTTTTTAGGGCATATCCATACACCTACCCAAAGATGCAATATACCGCTGCACAAGGGCATTTTCAAAGTTATAGCAATCCAATCTTTAGGGAGAAAGCAGTTGACTTGGTCTCTGATCTGAATGATCCGAAAGAGAAAGAAAAGTTAAAGCTAAAGATAGTTGAGATTTTAAAAGACTCAAAAATTGAATAAAAAATAAACTTATAATTTAGAACAATTGTGAGGGTGGATATTTATAGCTCTATAGATGCAACCAACCTTTGATTAGTCTTGAATGTTGTAATCTTACTAAAATTCAAGGTTTCAGAATTTAAAAAATATGATAGTATATAGTGTTTGATAACACATGTTACCATATACTACCAAAAAATGGTTGCCTATGCTAGTGATGAAAAGCTATTGATGTATATATTCTAAGACAGATTTATTAGCTCTGCTGCTAAATGATACATCTAGCTAGATAGGGCTTATATTACTTCATGAAATGAACTAGCAAAGGCATTCATTATCTAATATCGATATATCATAGACTTGGCTTTAGACCATTTCTTTTTGGAGAGCATGGAGAAGAAGACAACTAAGTCATTCAAGGAATATACCCAAAAGTGGTAGGACGTAGTTGCCTAAGTTTAGGCACTTTTGGTTGAAAAAAAATTACAGTGCTATTCGTGAGCACTTTAAATGTACTATACTATAAAAAGATGTTAGGGAATGCAATAAAAAATTTTACTGACATGATGATCTCAAAAAAGATTATTGAAAATGCCATCAAGAGTGGCAAGCTTCAGAAAGGATAAACCACTAAAAAATAAGGGTTGCCTAAAAAAAAAATTGAAGCCCAAATGGTGAGTTTTGAGAGGTAAAATATATGCTCCATATCCATAACCTATTCGTCCTGTTTTACCACCCCATAATTATTGCCCCTTACTAACCTATTCGACCATCAATTTACCCATTCGCTTACCAACCAACTTTTTAAACACTTGCATATGAGCCTAGTTCTATTACTACACCAATTTCGAGGCCTAACAACCAAGCTAATAGGTTGAGGAGATCTAGAAATAACTAAAAGAGAGTTCACATTGATCCTATCCCTATGACTTATACCGAGTTATTCTCAAAATTAGTTAAGAATAACTTAGTATTTGAAGTCTATTTAGAACCATTAAAGCCATCCTATCCCACATGATATGATGTTAATGTCATATGCAATTACCACAATGAAAATATGGGTCACTCTATAGAAACATGCCTTGCTTTCAAGCATAAGGTACAAAGTTTAATTCGAGCAAGGTCGATAAGTTTTAACAAATTAAGGAGGTTGAATATCAATAAAAACCTTTTAGCTAGTCACTCAATGGTATAATTTTGGGAAGGATATGAAATAGTTGGTTGGAAATCATTTATCATTTTTAGATTTTTTTTAGAGTAATGCTAGGTTTTCTTTTATGTACTAAGCTTTCATTTTTTATCATTTTAATAAAAAGGGCAAGTATGATACATTTCATTACATTTTTCTTTCATTTAAACTACTATTCTATGCTTTTTTATTTTTCATATCCATTATATAGCCATTCTCAAGTTCCAAATGATGAATATTTAGACAATGATAACTATAATTCTGATATTTGATTTTGAAAACTCATTCATATTAATAAGCTTGATCTGTGGAGAACAAAAGAGAGTTAAAATTAGCAAGTAAATATGAAATAGACATGTCTTAAAAGCATACAGTCATTTATAATAATCTCTAAGTTTGTTTTTGTTTAGTAAGTTTTCAAAAAAAATATTCATATTTAAGAAAAAAAATGACCGTCTTTCTTTTACCATTCATAAAAATTAAATCATCCATTTTTACCTCTTTTGTACTTGTTATGATTTCTTTTTCTAAAAAACCCAACCAAAGATTACCTTCCACAATGGGGGCAAATTTTGGGAGAAAACCTACTTAAAAAAGATAAAAAATCAAAAGATCACAAAAGCTCTCAAAGATAGAGAATAAAAAAAAAAGAAAAAAAAACATTTTTTACAAAAAAAAAAATGAATGCCACAAATGACTTGGGACAAAATGATGAAAATTTTTTTGTAAGGAATAAGATGAATAAAAAAAAAGGTGTGAAAATGATGTGGAATTGGACGAAGTGCCAACTTGCATAACATGATTATAAATGATCATTTGGTTTAAACCTTTTAAACATATGTTTTGAGCCTATTTTATCTATTTTTTTCATGACCCTCATCATAATTTACATTACAATCTTTAAAAGTCCATTTTGATCAAATGTAAATGTCCAATTAAATAATCATACATTGAGCTAAGGCATGCTTGCAATGGAGTGGTGGAATCATGATCTATTATGTGTTTTGATGTATGGGAAATATCAATAATGGATGAAGTGAAAAAAATAAAATGAAAAAAATGAGAAATGTGAAAAAATGAAGAGAAAAAGAGAGAAAAAGAAAACTCAAATTGAAAACCTAAATGGGTGATTTAGGTAAAAAAATCTAAGATGAAAATTGGAAGCGCAATTAAATATATGGATGATCAATGTGATTTGAAGATCCTCCAAAACTGGGCAAAGTTTGATGAGCTCAAAATGATTTCAAAAGTTAATGGAATGAGTTTTTGAAAAAAAAATTCTAGATTAATGTTAAAAATTGTTTGAATATTCATTGTTTGGATATTGTTATACCATTCAAATACCTATCAAATAACATGTTTTGAATTTGTTCTTTTGCTTATTTGCTTTTGTACCAGACTTGTCCTTATATTGATTACCTTTTTTTTTCTCAATGTATTTTGCCCTTTCTAATTTTTGCATCTCCTAGAATAAATTGAAGAAATATATGATTGCTTTACATTCATCATGAATTGAAATGATAATAAATGAATGATAATATCCATAAAAGATTTTTACATTCCTTAACAAAGAAATTCAGGATGATAGGGTCAGAAAGAAAATGAAAAGATGAAAGAAGCCTAAAATGATGATTTGAAAATGCAAATGGGGTGACCAAGTGATGAATATGGTGATGGATTAGTCGACATAACTTGTGAGTTGTGACTAAATGTTGGAAATAACTTGGGTCAATGGATGAAATTTATGAATTGAATATGAAATTATTAGCACTGAAAAGTTAAAAAGGCATGTTAGATCGTGAAGTCTTGAGAACCTTATTACCAAAATTAATTGAAATTTCATGACATTGATTTTAGTTACATCTTTATTACATGCATTGTGTTTGCATTGTTGTTTGAACAATAAAAGTACATAATTTGGTGAATATTTCAATCTTTGTTTTGATAATTGCATTTGCATCATGGTTTGGTCATTAAATTCACATCATGTAGTGAACATTAGAATCATGGTTTAGAGTATGGCATCTCCATTATTGTAAGAATCTAGATTATTGTATTTGCATTATTATCATATATAATTTCGACTTTGGTAGGAAATTTTTAAACTTTTAAATTTTTGAATGAGAAAAATTTTTCATGATGAGATTTTTTTAGAAGGAAAATATTTCAAATTTTAAAGTTATGAAGCCTTTTAAAGGAGCATTTTCAACATTAAGAATGATCTGTAAGACCTCCAAACATAATTTCTAAGAATTTTCAAATGAGAATCTTTAAGTTTTAAATGTGAATCTTTGAAATTTTGGAAATGAAGCCCTAAAATTTTTCAAATGAAAATCTTTTTTAGGTGTGAATCTCTAAGATTTTTTAATGTGAATATTTGAATTTTGGATGTGAGCCTAAAAATTTTAAATGTGAATCTCTAAAATTTTTTAATGTGAATATTTGAAATCTTGAAAGTAAATCCCTAAAGATTTTCAAATGAAAACCTTTAACTTTTAGGTGTGAATTTCTAGATTTTTGAATATGAATATTTGAATTTTGGATATAAACCTTGTAATTTTGATGCAAATCCCTAGATTGAATTTTAAATGTCAATCTTTTAAATACAAATCTGAAAACCTTGCAAGCCTGAAACCTTATGAATTTGGAAACATTATGAATTTTGAAATCTTGTGAATATGAAATTTTACGAATCTAAAAGCTTATGAATCTTTAATTCTTGTAATCTAAGTTCTTGAGAAGTTGAAATTCTTACGAAACTAAAAATTATTGCAAATCTGAAAATTCTTGCCATCCTAAAATCCTTGAAAATCAAATTTGTACAAATCTAAAAATCATACGAATATGAAATTCTTATGAATTTGAAATTGAATCTAAAATCCTTGAGAATCAAATTCTTGCAAATTTAAAAATTCAAGTGAATCTAAAAATTTTTATGAAGCTAAAAATTTTTGTTAATTTGAAAGCCTTGTGAATCTTTGTACCTTGTAGATCTTTGAATTGTGAACCTTTGGATTTCAAAATTGTGATTCTTTGAACTCAATTTATAAATCTTTGAGTTTTAACTTGTGTTGTAAATTGTTGAATTGTGAAGTTCTTGAATACTTCAAATTGTGAATCTCTGAAGTTTCGAGATTTTGTAATGGTTGTTAAGGTACACTTGGACGTAATAGATGTTTATATCGTTGCACACTTCCTATTTCACAAAAAATGACAGCTGTGCTATAAACACCCCATTTAGTTTAGGGCCAAAATTGATTGTGCTTAGACCTTTTCGGACCCAATTATTGAGTTTAAAGATTTTCGATTTGGATTGTATCTTATCATTTTACTATTATCTTGTTCTCTTTTATCTTTGTTTATTGTATCTTAATTTATTTTGTTTTTATCCTCAACCATTTGATTATTTTTAAAAAAATGAAAGAGTTAAATTTTGAAAATTTGTTGTGGTTATCTTTCGATGATAAACCTCATCAAAAATAATTTAGAGATTAATGTTAGGGATAATCCTTGATTTTATTCAAAATAAATCTAATCTTGAGTTCGGACTCTACCATAAATATGCATGCATTCAATATAGAAAGAACAATAATTACATAGGTGATCAGAGGGAAAAACATAGAAACACAGTAGAAAGCAAACAAGGAAAAAATACAAAGAGAAAATAACATTGGTAACCAATTCCAACTGGAAAACCTAATAACTAGTGGTCGGTTCCCAATTCACCAGACACTATCATCACCCAGCTACCTCCATTGAAACATCTCAATCACAGCCCCAAATTCAACTCCACCAATTCACCATTGCCAATATTAATTCCATCACCATTCCTGCAATTGAGACCAAGCTACCAAAATCCACTGTTGCTGGCACAATCTTTACCAAATCTACCACAGCTTGCCACCTACCATTTCACCAATTCATTAGTAAAAATCATAACCACAATCTCATTCCCAACCTAAATCTTAGCACCAATCTTCCTAGCCCACACTTGCACAGCACTACCAACACATTTACCACCACAAACACATAAGCACTGACCAATAGATAGAAATTATAGATTAGCCATTCCAGATTCACCAACAAAAATCATAAAAATATATACAGAGTAAAAAACAGATAGTGCATAAACCAGTCGAAACAAAAGTTTGTGGCAGTGATCATTTGGAGTTTGGACTCATAAGTTTATAAGGCTTTTAGGAGTCCTATGTTAGTAAAGGAAAAGGAAGAAGTGGAAAAGTCACCATTACTGACGATAAGAATGGTTATGACTTTGGTGTTTAGCAGCGACTAGTGTGATTCTTGGTGATTAGAACCTGCGAGAAAGAAAAGTACTATAAGGATGACAACATACTAAAATTTTAGTCAAATTGAATGACTGAAAAAAGCTGAAAAATGTGGTAGAAAGGTCGCGACTTTTCTTCTTGATCTATGCCATTGAAGGATGATTTGTGAGAAATTGACCCCAAATCCAAGACAAAAAGGCCAAGATGAGCTTTTGAGTGAATTTAGGGCTAAATCGATAATCAACCGACGGTGAAGCATGGTAGCCGGTGACACTCTATGATCACGACAATAACGGATGTTCATCAATTTTTGGGTTAGCTTGAGTGGTTGGCCAACTTTCATTCTTCCTTAGAGAGAGAGACAAAGAAATTAGTTTGTAGAAAGAAAAGAAAGAAGGGAAAAATGAATATTTATAGAAGTCTAAAACTGTCGTTTTAGGATGAAAATTAGTTGGGTTATTTGACCCAATTTGAAACCCATTATTTGACACGATTAGGCCCAGTCTAAAACTACCCACACTCCAGATTGTAAAATCCCAAGCCCAATTCACTTAGCCCATCATTTTAAGCTTGGGTTAAGGTTTAATTTGGGCAAGCCTTTCAAAGTTAATTTTCTTTTGGACTTCAAGTTGGCTTTAGCCCAATTGCTGGTATAACTTTTTTTTTTATCTTACATATTTTTTTATATATTTCATTGTTTATTATTTACATGTTTTGATTAAAGATATTTTTAAAAAATAATTAAAAAAAAGGTCTTACCAACATATTGAAAGGCTTGCATCTCATTTTCAAAATAAGGTTTTATCAACATATTGAAAAATCTTATAATTTTTTAAATAAAGTTAAATTTTTAAAAAAATAGTTTTTATAAAATCCTACCAACTTATTGGAGGATAATTTTTAGCAAAAAATCTTACCAATATATTAAAAAATATTTTTAAGAATAAAGTGCTTGTATAACAATTAGATTTTAAATCTCTGATGATAGAATTTCTAAGAATATTGCAAATAGTAATCTCTACATAAATTTCTAAGTGAAAAATCCCTTTTAAATTTTACCAACATATTGAAGAATTTAGATATAAATTTTCGATACAAATTTTAAATCTCATTTGATTATCACAAATAAAAAAATTTTCACAAAAATTAGATGAATTCAACAATAGAGCTTCTTCAAAGCATGACAAATAGTCTTCTTGAATACTCCTGAAGCAAGGGAATATCTTAAAATTATTCCCAACATATTGAAGAAATTTAAAGATAATTTTCGATAACTAATTATTGGTTAAGAATTTTAAGGCTTTGAATAACATGAGATCAAACTAGTACTATCCTTTTATAGGCATTGTAAGAATGCTATAACCTTTCTCACATGCAACCGTACTTTCAGACCTAGTCTTGGTTTCGTAGACATGAATTTACTTTTTAAAAATACATAAGTCAAACTTGAGACTTCTATATAGAATTGGGCAGATTTAGATAAATGACTAATTGCATCTAAACAAAAAGAAAGATTGGTGGTAACTTTCTAAGTTATGTCTAGCAAAAGATTTTTAGATCTATACGTTATGCAATTATATTTTATTTTTAATTGATTTTGTAAATGCTTATTTAAGGATCATCATATTGTAAAGGTTTTAGTTGTTCACAAGATAAGTGATATATGCATAGGATTGTTGCCTTGCTTTGCTTAATGATGTTTGGTCCTTAGGATTCGTGCTTTAACTTTTATGCTTATGGCTGAATACAAGCAAAATATTGAATGATTTTAAACCAAATCCCTAAATCTCAACTATCCCTAGACTCTTACTTTTGAAATTTTTATTATTTTTTATAAAAATGGTATTTCCATTTGAATGAATTTTCTAGCTTAATATCAAATGTATTTTCGGTTGTATATATAAATGTTTGCATAATTTATTAATAGAATTATATGCTTTTGGGTTAATTCATTTATCTGCTTATTTGCAATATATAGCAAAATATGCCATCTAAATTCTTTATTATCATTATCTCATTGTTAATGGATTGATATGATGAAATTTAACTTTTTTTTGTTTATATTTTATTTAAGAAATGTTTTGATTTAATGTATTTAGGTAAATATATTTCAATGGATTAATATTTTGGAGAGGTTTCATGTTACTTTAGAAGGAATAATTTGAAAGTTTTAAAAGTTTAAATGTTTTATTTTAAGTAAATTTATTTATATATATTGCACGTAATAAACGAATTCATTATGTTGGATATATTTCTTTAAAATTTTTTGTTTCACATTCTTATTGAAAATAGCTTTTTCTAGCATTGAGTCAGGTTTTATGACATTTAATGCATTTTTTTCTCTAGCTATTTAGTACTGGTAATTAAGTTTGAATTCATTAAGAAATTTAGGACTTATATTTTAGTTGTTGTTTTGCTATAATGGTTGTATGAAAATTTTGAATAATTAATAAAATGTAGGTTGCAAATATTGAATAGTCTTATTTCTCTTTTCATTACAGGCATTCATTGCTCTGAATTACAATTTAAAGGAATAAGATAAGTCCATTTTTGCCTACTTGAAATTTTTGTTAATTGAGATAACAATTTAAAGTTATCAACAGTTTATATTATTGATGACGTTGCACACTTTCTATTATTTAAATGTTACCCATTTATCAGATATATGTTTCATTACTTCAAGTTTTGGAAGAATTTTCTTTCACTATAGTTTTTATCAATTAGTTCAAATTTCTTTCCTCCAAAAATTTTCTCTCATCTTTGTAGGGTGTGGTAGTTATAGCCTTGGTAAGGCCAGAATCAAACTTAGATTTTATAATGTTAATTTATTAATGATTTTTTTTATAATCTTTTGTCGGATGATTTTATCTGTCTATTTAGCTACCTTCAAAAGAAATAAAAGATAAGATTTTCTTAATATTTGTTTCTCTTAGTATCAACCTATGCTTCAGATGAAACTAAAAGAACAAAGATCATATATCGTACTGCTTTTAGTAATTCCTAACATTATAAACCTTAAGACACTCTCTTTTGCTATGAAAATATGGATTGAAGGTAAGCAAATGAAGCATAATTGAATCAACATCACTTTTTTTCAAATACATTTAAACTTCAAGTTTAAAGTGAATTTTACTTATACCTTTTTGAAGCACTAAAGCAAATGCATATATCTTTATTAATATATTTTTATTTTAAATTAATCTATAATGCGAATAGAAGTTTTTAGATTTTGATTACATTTATGGTAAGGAACTGTGTAGCCCTATTTTCATTATGAAAATATGGAGAAAAAAAGAATTGGTTAAATATTAAATTTTTAGTTTCAATAACCTAATTTTTCAAACATCAAAACAAATAAATAAATAAAGGCAAAAATTATAGTTTAAGACTAGTTATGTTCACTCGAATAATAGATTAGAGATGCTGGCAAAGCATATATGTATATATATAGTAGTCCTGTAACAATAAAGTTTCCTCAATCCAGAACATATATAAAGTGATGTTTTATGGAATTCTTTCTTCATGATCTGACACATATTGCAATCTGCATCAGTTATTCAACCAAACCAGATGATTGGGGATTCAGAATTTGTACAAGCAATCAATGCTTGAATCACACCACAAAGCAACTAGAATATTAACAGAGAGATTAATGGGATTTTAATCACATAAATCTCTCGCGGTATTTTCGCTATGAACTTGAAATTCTTTCATTCAGGCTGCTACTAACACCCCTTGCCTGAAACCTCTCCTGGCTTCTGAAATCCAATGTTCTCCACTGCTCCGATGGTCTTAAATAAGCGCCTTTTGTTTATCTCTGCCATCACTGATCGGTGCAGCAACTGGCTGCGTATGTCCATAAGTGAATGAATCTTTGTTAGCTTCCGCTGGCCATTTAAGTGAGGAGACCTCCATGAATCAACTTCTGCTTTGCATTGTTTGTAGTTGAAAGCACTTGTGCTCTCTGACGGACAAAATCTTGTAGATTTGAGGGTTTTTGTAATGCAGGGGTGCTGTCCTTGTTGGAGACTCAAATCAAAGTCATCTTCATAATTCATGCTAGAGTACTGGAACGAGTTCACGGAGCAACTGGAACTTGCATCATCATCATCATCATTGCTGAATACATCTGCAATAATGAGTTTGTCTTGTCAAATATAGGACAGAATAAGAAGCGTGATATAGCTCTGTATTATATTTTCTACCAAAGACAAATCCACAGAAGCAAGATAGCAGGTTCTTCAAATGATGGCTAATCTATTGGCAAAGATTAAACGTACCTTGGGGCCAATTGCAACTAGAAGCTATATATTTCCCATGAGAAAATTGTGTTTCATAGGAAGAAAGGAACGTTGGGAGGGAAACTTGGGAAGAAGAATGGGAAGAGGTAGCATAGAAAGGATGGTGGATTCCATTATGCTCAGCATCATCGTCTTCATCTTCATACTTGAAGCTGTGCTGATGATGCACTTGAGAGGAGCCCCAGTCCTTCCAAGTTGGAACAAGGGAAGATATCTCCTCCTCTATCATATCAGCAATCTCCAATGGATTCCACTCATCGATCTCCAATTCTTTCACCATCTCCAAGGCAACATCAATTGCAGTGTCATTCACTATGTCAAAGGGAAAATAGATGTTCCGAGCATGACCTGTAACAAGGGAAATCATTAATTGAGAATGTGGAAAGCATACATGATGACAATTTGCAGGCTGTTGGTGGAAATTGAACCTTGTGAAGACAGATTTAGGAAGAAAGACATTTGAATATTTCAGTCAATTAGGATGAATTTCTTCAGAATGTTGACATTAGTACAGAAATATAATTACAAAGGGAAATTTCTCCATTAATTAAGAGTTTTTCACAATGCAGAATGCATTAAAAGAATCTTTACAGAAATAAAAAAAATAAAATCTCAAATTATCTCATAGTAAACATGATGCTAATTGAGGGTAATAATATGCAGAACCTAGAAATAATGCTTGATTGCAACCACAAGCTTCTGTCATCAGACTAAAACCAAAAGGAAGTATACAGCACATGAAGTACCTTCCTTGTCTGTAATCTGTACTTTGAGAAAAACTGTGTCATCTTCAGGATTCATTGTGCCAATTATAGACATATCAGTACTCCTTGTATGATCAGCCTCCGCAGTAGGCACTAGCTCTGCAACTGGGCCATTGGGAGTAAGTTTTTGGCTCAAGACTTTTGGGATGGACAGCAGATTCTCTTCATCAAAGGTCAGAAATGGGTCTAGCAAGAGTTGATGGGCAGGCAACCTCTTGGAAACATTCTCCAGGCACTTCCCAACAAACCTCCTGGCTTCCTCATCTTGAATCCTGTAGAATCCCTCTGGAAACTTTCCCTGGAGAGTAAAGAAGGGATATAGCAGATACATGTAATAGATTAATTCGGTGGTTAATTTATTGAAATCAATGAACCTGAAAAAACTCACCGAAGTCACTTTCTTGTAGATTTGAGCCGGATTAGAGCACTCGCTATATGGATACTCGGAAGTAAGCATCTCTAATACACACATTCCAAAGGAGTAAACATCTACTAGCTCATTGTAATCCTCCTCATATAGTTCTGGTGCCATAAATTCTGGTGTACCTAGTATTTTATGCAAGTTTGAAGAAATTAACACACATGGTTACCGAAAAAATCAGAGAGAATTGCTCAATTTTATAAAATTTGAGTAGAAGATAGAAATTGAGAGATCACCTATAACACTATGGGCATGTTGTGACCAGCGAAGAATGGCAGCTAGTCCAAAATCACCAATCTTGACTTGTCCAAGATGGCCATTGACAAAGATGTTATCACACTTTAGATCTCTATGTATCACTGGGGGGTCATGGCCATGCAGATAAACTAGACCGCATAGAATTTGGCGAGCCCAGTTCTTAACTGCTCGCATATCAACACGCTGGAACCTCTGTCTGTACCTGTATTACATCCTACAACATATTAAAAATGACACTACAATAACACTTCAATAACGTGTGATCTGTTCAATTGACAGTAAGTCTTGTGATTACTCTCGAAGGGTGCCAGAGGTGAACATCTCAGTGATGAAGTTGAAAGTTCTACGACCAATGTCAATCCAAGATGTGTAGAATCGAACGATGGAATCATGGTTGAGGTTCTTGAGGAGGTGGACCTCAGAGTAAAGCCTTTGTAATTCCTCTGGTGAACGGAAGACATCATTAAGCATCACCTGATTCCAAGCCACCTCCATTCCAAGGACCTCATCAAATGCCCTATAAACTGTCTTCATGGCTCCTTTACCAAGAACCTCTCTGAACTGCATAGAAATTCTCATGTACCATCACAGATTCAGTCATTTTAAAACATGAACAATGTTAATTACTTCATTTACATATGTGCTTCACTAATTTCTACGATCAGGAAATTAATGGATCCTATTTTAGCATATTTTATGGAATCAAAATAGATTGAATGTACTTGCTGCACCTACTATCGTATTGATAACTGAGTCATCAATATTTATATACCAGACCAATATATCTAAGAGATTAACATCAAAAACTGTTCCAAATTTTCTAGGAAAACTGAAAGAATCTCTTCAGTACGTCAGTTGGATAAGAATGGTGGCATGGAAGAGTTATTTACTTATTCCACATATAAGAAACTATCTCACAAGGCCGTTGACCAAAGGAATGGATCACTTAATTCAATTTTTATAAGCTAATCTTAAGCTAATCTTGAACTATGAATTAATTATTCTTAAATCCAATTTCATTTCAGGCATTCTTTCTTATGTTTTAATGCAGCAGCAGACGCTATATATACAGTACCAAGAAAATTTACATGCGCAATTTATTTTGATTAATCTAAATAATAAGCAGTCGAGAAAATTCTAAGATCTCTAACAATTCTTCCCAATAGCACATCAAAGAATCAAAACCCCATATCTCAAAAAGAACTGTAGCAAAGAATTGTTACCGAAAAGAATGTCCCCTCAAGTCAATTAATATGACATGCAATTATGGAAAAGATGCTGGAATTCATTCCCACTCAAAAGCTGATTTTATTGGGTCTTAAGATAGCAAAAAGTTCATAATCTTTAATTCATGCATCAGTTAAAAGTAAAAGATTTTCAGTCAATGAAGAAAACTTACACGTCCATACCGACCAGATGGATCGGTTTCAACGTATCCAAGCTGAGATTTAACTCCATCAACACATCCTCTTTTATACATGTCTTAGAAATCAACAAACACCCCCAAAAACCTCTCGGGCTTATTGTAATATTTATATCTTCAAAACACGAATATATTTATCTACTAGTATAATTCAAGAACAAGAAAAATAGAATTATGGTAGAAGAAAGTTTATGATATGCTAGATGATTCGAGGCTTTCCTTCATGATTTTCGTAGGAAAAGACACCATACAGTAACCAAAAGAGCCTTGAGTAATCGACGCAGAGCATAATCCAAGCCATTTCCACAACTGCTGATGAGAAGTCGTAATAGTCCCTGGAAACCATTTAGTCTTTGAGAAAGAGACAAGAGTTAAGAATATAAGTTGCGTATACAGATACCGTCGAAGAAGATTTTTAGAGAGAAAGAAGCCAAAGCCAAAAGAAAATTTGTGGGTGTGGGAAAGACTGCAGAGAGGTTGGTGTGGTAGGAAAAGAGAATATTTTTGTGTCAGCCAACGGTAAAAAAGAAAAGAAAAGAAAAGTCTTTTGTTTAGCAAATTATCAAATCTGGTTTGTGGAGGAGAATCGTTTTCTGGGTGGAAAATTCTACAAATCGAAATGATATGTGGGAGTGGGATTTTGGCAAGAAACTAGACTACTTGATCTAAACTTGAAAAACCTTTGGCTACGCTTTGACAGCACCATTTGTGGAGGAGAAAGCAAATCCCAAAGATAATTTCGGATTCGGACGAGGCCAAGGATTCAAGAATTTCAGATTTTTGACGGAGATTGTGAAAGGCTTTTTGGATAGCAAATTAACCAGAAAACTGATGGTGGAGGTGGAGTGAGGGTTTGTTATTCATAAGAAGAAGAAGATCAGAAGCTGATGGGATGGAAAGAGTTGAGTTTGTATGCGGTGGGGTCGCCTCTCCCACCAAGTAACAAAGCTGCTGAGCTGACGCAATTTGACAGAGTCTAATGACAGATTTTAGTAGAATTAAATGTCAAAGTCAGGATTCATGATAAAAATAAATAAATAGGTCTGGCTATGGCTGAGAGAGAGAGCTGATCAGAGGAAATTAAATTCGCACATCAGAATCCTGCTTTTTTTAATTACAAGCAATCAATCATTGAATCTTGATTTATGCAAGCTATGCACAATTTCAAGGGAAGAGTTTCTGTTTGCTTTTATTATATTATGATAAAATAAAATTAAAAAAAAAAGGATGTGTACAACTTTATGTCGCCATCTATAATAGAAAATTTTCAATTATTGAAGAGAGAAATCAGTAATTGTGGTTTGGTGGGATCTAAATTGGAGTGGGTAGGGACATTAGCTATGGCATAGATGTTAGAATGAGTTTGTGAAAATCATTACACCTATATACATATTCCGTCTTATGACATTAATGAATCAATGTCCAGGCTTTTTTCACTTTTTCCTTTCGGCTTTCTTCCTATGACCTTGTACCCTATTTTTGGGAGATATTGGAAAGGTAAAATTTAATGTATTTAAAATATAAAAAATATATATTGTAAAAGAGAGAAAAATATTTTAAAAAATGACACAATATGGTTTGATGGGCAAATAAAATAAATAGCTAAAAAGATAATGAAGAAAAAGGAGAGCATAACAAAAATAACAAAGAATCGGTTCATTTAGATAAATTATGAGATTAATTATTATAATAATAAGATTAAAATATATTTGATTATATAAATAACTATAATGATGATGTGAATTATATTGAAAAAAAAAATACTAAAGGTTTTTAATTAAAAATTATATCTAATAAAAATTAAATTATTTGATATTTATAAAATTAATGAAAATTTTAAAAAATTATTTCTATGACAAAAAATAATTTCGTTAATAAATAATTTAAAATTAATAAAAGTAACAATTTATCAAATAATATTTTTATTATATTAAATTTTAAAATTATTTTAAATTTTTTAAATAAAAATCAAAAGAAAAAAGAAAAAAAATAAATTATAGGGATATTTTGTATTAGCAATAAAAACTAAAAGGTGAAAAAGTTAAGGGAATGGTCAGCAAGTACTCGAGGGTCTGCACAAATGTAAAATATTTTAGATAAAAAGTTAAGATTTGTTAAACGAGTTTTGATGTAATTTTTAAATTTGTTTAATTTTTTAATTGAAGTTTAAATAAAAGAATTAAAATTCAAACTCAATTTAAGTCAAATTAAATAAAATATATAATTAAAATATTATAATTATGTAAATATATATGTATAAATTTTGATTTTATTTTTTATTTTTTTAAAAAAATTTATTTTTATTATATAAATTAAATTTAATAAATAAATTTAAATTTTATTTTTTAATTTAAACCAATTTAAAATTTTTTAAAATTCAAAATATCGAATCGAATCCGTACATATAAACCATTAAAAGTAAGCATATAAACCATTGAAAGTAAGCATATATCCGTGCAACTCAAACCCCGGCCCACCTACTGAAACCAATTGCGCTAGACGATTGAAACAAAATATAATTTTTTTGCTTCTTGTACAGTGAAATTCGTTACAACAGCAACGTCTCGGTGGAATCCAAAGGCAGGTCTTGAGAAACCATCATCTATTTACAGAGACATAATCAAAAAGATGAATGGCTTTCAACCTCGTGGAAAAAAATAAATGCCGAAATATATTTTCCATCTAAAATCGATGATAAATGATGGCTTGGAGATTTTCAGTTTCTTCCTTTCTAGCCACACATAAAAAGATAGATCGGTATAACTAATTTCTCAGTAAATTAATGATAAAGTAATATGCAAATAATACTAGTAGCAAACCATATAGCAATTAGTGAATATAACTAATTTCTCAGCAAATTAACTAATTTCTTAGCAAATTATTTTATAAAGTGAATATCTAATAGACAATAATTTTAATATCTTTAAATTCTTACATATCTCCGTAATTCTACCTAATTATGTAATGAATCCTATACAATACTAAATTATATTAATTAATTATATTATACTAATTATAACTGATATACTCTTAAGCAAAGATGGTCAAAAAATAATTGAGGCATGAAGATAAAAAAAAATTTTAAATACTAAATTTTAAAATTATTAAAACTCATGATAATTGCTTAAACTATTTAAATTAAATTTCACGCTAAAAACGAAAGCCAAGCGTGCAACTTCCAATCTACAAAATTAGAATTTGAAGATTAGGTGATTGGGTGAATGGATCCACTAACCTTTTGGAGTGAAGAGTTGACAAAATTACAACCTTTGCTTTTCATCTGCTCCCATTTTTTAAAATATTCTAAGCCTTTGGAAAGAGTGGCACCTCTTTCTTTTTTTTGTTCTTATCTTTTGCATTTTCAATTTAATTAATGCAATTCACATCATTATTTTTTGTTGTATAGGGGAGGGGTTGACCATACGTGCCCATTAGCTAATAAGGTTCTAATAATTTTCTAGAATTTTGTAGATGTCTGAGTCTGATTGTGCCAACCCCTTGATTTGTCTCAACCATGCGCACAAAATGACAATTTCAAACATTTAAGAATATTTTGAGTTTATTTTTTCCTTATAGCAGTAATGGATCAATTCTTTAAAAAAAAAAATCAAGTTTTAAGTTTCATTCTTTCCATAATTTTTTTTTCATTTTTTACATCTAAAAAATGCAATTAAAATTCATCATGATAATATAAATATATACGACAAACACACAAAATTTATTAAATTTTAATTGTTATAACACTAATTTCATCATTATTACTGATACTATTAGTTTCAATTTCATCAAAATCTAATTTTTTTTCGTTCAAATGTATCCTTTCTCTACATTATTTTATGATGCATTTATCACCATTGATTACATATGCAACATTGACCAATAAGTAATGAATATGACACATGTGAAAGATTATTAAATATATAAAATAATGACAAAAAGTCAACCATGCTATAATCCGTGCATTTCACAAACCACGATGCGTTTTTAATTTATTTTCCTTTCTCTTTAGTCGTGGTTTCTTTTTTTTTTTTTTTGTGGCTTTTTTCTTTTCGAGTTACGTAGGAAATAGCATTGAGGTCGGCATGAATGCAGTTCCAAACAGGTTACAGGCCTGCCGAACAGATTAAATATGATGGAAATAATAAAACAGTGGGATTGAGAATGCAAATAAGCCCCGCAGCTGAGTTTGGGCATAGTCGTCATCTGCTTTCTAAGGACGAAAGCTTGGATATCGAATTTATTGAAAGCAACGGTATCCAGAACCAGAAAAATTAAACCATTAAAGCTGCGAAAAGAACACTATTTTGCAGTTAAAGTTCCATCGACAATTAGCAATATACTGTTTTGCCAACCATTAGTGGCAAAGATGTCAAAACCTGGGCAAAAAAGGGCATAACTCAACAATCCTATACATGAAACAACTCGCTATCAAGCACAGCTACCTCGATTAAAGCGAAACAAATTAGTATAATGTACAAATGCCTTTGAACCACACCAAATCATCAACTCCACACATAAAGCTTTGTAACGGATATCAAAAGGTTCAGGCTGGCTTTTTAGCATTAGCTGTTCTATTCTTCCAAACTTTTCAACCGTGTAAACCAAAGATCATTCCTTTCTTTTCACTGGTATCAGATGGATAAAGGTGGAAAATCTTCTTCATCTTTTAAATGGAATGATTGTACAAGTATCCTGCATGTTAGAATGGAAAGCTCAGAGAGAACAGCATATATATTTACAGTGCTGCATAGAGTTTCAGTTGAAACACTAGATTCTCAAACCTGTCACGATCCATGACCACAGCTGATTTTGGCCTTTGCATTCCTAATTGTGGGTGACTTGCAGTCAAGTTTTGAGCACGAGGAGAACCCGGATTATGTTGCTTGCTGCTTTCTGTAGAGGCTGGCCCCAAAGGTAGGGGCCTGATTGACCCAAATTCTACATCCCTGTCTTGTTGATGCATTGAGCCATTTACATTAGGGTATAGCGCTTTTTCAGAAAAAGAGTGGTGCAGATCTGAAGACCCAGATTTTCCACCGCCTTGATTTAATGACTGCACTTTTGGCAGCTCACAGCTGCTTCTCTCTGGTGATTTCATATCTGGGGATGTAATTGCTCGGCCATTGTTGCGAGGAGACCTTGCTGATGCTGGAATCCTTCCCCTTGCTGCCAAGGACCTATCCCTGTAATGGTTCTGCAAAGAGATTTAAGCATAAAACCAAATTGAGACAACAAAGCCCAACCGGCAAAATTTAACACAAAAACAGCAACAACAAAATGCCACAATGACACTGCAAGTTAGCAACAGAGACTAAATTTCATATTTTCGGCATAAGTTTTAGAAGCCCAATTGAAAGGGATTAGAATGAGTATACCATGTTTGGATTGGGAAAGTATGTCCCTGTTCCTCGAGGCCTTGGCATTTCTTCCCTTCCAAAGCCTACAACATGTAGCATTGGTGGTTTGATGGGATAGTAGGCTTGCCGTGGGACAATGCCATTAGCATTCATCAGGGAAATTGCATTTCGCCTGAACTGCCATGAATTCTGGCTCTGGAACTGAGGAACCAAAGGTGAAGAAATTGAAGGACCAGATGCACTGAAGGCATAGTCATAGCACCACCAGCCATAATTCAAATTACGTAAGTGAGTATCATAATCCCCACAGAGATCTGACAATGAGCTCAAAGCTTCCTGACTTCCAGCAGCACTACTGGAAGCTGGAAAACTGGAATATCCAGGATATAGATCATCAGATGACCAAGCAGAATTTGAAATCAATGAATGGTGTTTCGATCCAACAGGGGACTTAACCCCTTGACCAACCAAATGATTCTCACTGTGATCACCATGTACATTACTGCCCATATCCTCAATGGTTGCTGGAAGAATACCAGAAGTAACATTCTTTTCAGTAAAGCCAGGATTTTTTGAATGTTTGCATTCTGCATTTCCATTTCTTATATCTCCATTATCCAAAGATGAGCTACAGAAATAGGGATGAGGTTCATGCTGTACATTATCCGATGAAGAAACACTGCTCTCCGCATTTGGAGGACAAGATTTGTGTGCATCATTTGAAATTACATGACCTTGAACTCTGGAGGTTGCAAGGTCTTTAGCATCTCCACAAAGACGGATTTCTGAAACACTTATAGTATTTGCAGAACCTTGGGGTTCATTAAGGGTTCTACTAAAATTTGTTTCCTTCCCAGATACATTGCCATTATTCACTTTGTGCAATAATCCCTCATTATCAGATCTATAATTCCAGGTCATGGTAATTGAATTTGAAGATTCTGATTCATAAAAGGTTTGATCTTCTACACATGACTCTGTACCTGAAACTGATGATGTCGCACCAAATCCACTGAATCTAGACAACGGGTCAGGATCTTGAACATCAGGCCTCTGTACACTTCCATGCCTATCCAGAGTGTTTGAGAAAAACTTATGAAGTTCATCTGCTATGCATTCTTCTGCCTGGGAAATAATCTGCCCCAGCTTCCGAGCTCCATAAGTGAAAGCACTTCTTATACGATAAAAGTTCCCTACATAGGAAAATGTACATTGTGATTGACCTTTTTACTCCTTTTGATCAGTTCAAAAATCACTAAACAACCATTAAAAGAAGATAGCCTAAATATTCCTTTGTCACAATATCTGAACTATTTCTGCTATCCCCAAGATTTAAAAGATTTGAGTTCGAATCAAAAGAATAATGGAATTTGCCTATGGAAAAGTGATTCTACCTTTGCTCACACTGCGACCAAGATTATTGCTTTCTCTTAAAGGATCTACTATGTTTAGATGCTTTTGAGGGAATGTTCGTGAATTAGTCTCAAATCCCCTTGACGAAACTGAGAACATTTTCACACATTCACTGAGAAAATCATTGTTGAGCAGTAAATCTCCCCCACCATTTTCGGGCCTCTCAACTGCAAAAAGAAAGGTTCAATAACATAAGCAACTTAGTCATGCATAAAGTAGAACAAACATAACTAGGCATGAAAGCAAAATGAAGTTGCTCACCAACAATGTCTGGCAGGGAAGATATATGGATCGGACCATTCAAACTGATGCAGTAGTTTTCCCAATCAAATTTGCTAAAGTAATCCAAAAATTTATATAAAACCTGTAACATATTCAATCAGTTACATTTATGTGATCAATTAGTTTACACTGCCAAAATTCCTGCAGCACTCACCGCTAAAGGACCATCTAGTGATGAGTGGAATAGATGGAAAATGTACAACACCAAAGTCTCCAATGCATAGGTAGAAATCAAGCCATGATGAGCCCCAAGAATACGGCTCTCATAGTAGCACCAAGCTTTTATCAATATAATACTGCGTTTAAATAGATGATCTTTTCCAATAAGATGATCAACCTGTAACATTATCAGGTATGTCAATTACAAAAAAAAAAAAAACAAGGCACATATCTGCTTGATACCCAATATGATATAGCCACCCCCATACCTATGCCAGCTCTCCAATAAGGACATATATAGAAAGATAGAATAACAGATACTCATATCTTAACTTTAACATAGATCTGCAAACACTAGCACATCAAATCAGGAAGGGGAAGAAGTTGATTAGCATCCATTGAATTAGAGAGAGAGAGAGAGAGAGGGAGCAATTCTTTTTCCTTTTTTTTTTTTTTGTCTATTTGCAGATGAAGTCAATTAACTTGTAAGTAAATGGCTTTCATTCACACCCAAATTCTTATAATTTAACCTACCTTCTCAAGAAAGCACAAGGTACATAGCCCTCCTAACTGATTAAAAGAGATATCTACCACAATGTTCTGCACTACACACTTTACAAGCTTAACCTGCCACCAGAGAAGCCAAAATTTAAGATGACCAGCTACATATGATATCAAATGATTTTTGAAACGTACATTGTTACAAATATATATATATATATATATACATATATCTCAAAACATAACTGTAAGGATCTCATATAATGCAAGAGCATATGAATATGCAATCATTTCCACTTTGCACGACTTCACAGATGCTCCACAAAGGAATGAGGGAATTACTTGACTGTCCACTAAAATGAGATAGGAGCTCCATTTATGTATGCATGACTTCACAGGTTCAGAAAGATATAAAAAAGAAAAGGATATAATAATGTTCTTTTGTATGTGTTACAGTTATCAGTTACATCAGTTGTCCCCACCATCCAGTCAAAACATCCAGCTATCAGTCAAGGATAGGGTTTTAACTTTTAAGCAAACATAATTGAATTCACAGATCCAACCCACCCAAACCCATCATTAGAGATACAGCAATGCTCTGGAAATCATTGTTACCCTCAACAATTAGCAATAAAATGCTGCATAGCAGAGACTGTTGTGTCACCATCCTCCAAATTCTACCCATATAGCTGCAATTTCTGTTTGAAAGTAAACTTAAATTCTCTAGGACTACAACCAGGAAGCAGAGATGACCAGACAAATTATGCACAAAGCCTAAGGTGGAAAACATTATTGTGGTCTTTGTATAACATTTTGTTGAAGAAAATCTTCCATGGGGATAGCACGTATCTCCATCTGAGCATAGAAATCATTACTCGTTTTTTTCCAGAAACAGCATTCATTAAAATGACAAAGAGAAAACATGTGGATGCATCAAAGTACTGTTCAGCTCAGTTGTCTATGTAATAATGACGTTAAAATAAATGGTCAAGGTGGGGAAATTCAAAATGAAGATAGATGTAAATGTCAACAACAAAAGATTAGGGATGAAGTAAACCTAATGTAAACAGGTGAGTCTCTTGCTGATGCAGAAAACAAAAAATTTGACTAAGCAAAGATCTGTAGAAACATATTAGTTGAAGTTAAAAACCTCTGCCCGAATTAATTGGACATCCTTCACCACAAACTCTGCAGCTCTGTTATGGTCTTCTCTTTCAAGGACAGAACAAACATTATTGGCCAGAGCATCCTCAAGGTTTAGGCCACCAAAGGCTGTCAAATCAATATCTCCATCAGGAAGATAGGTCTTCAAGGGCACTGACCCAAATGGAAATACCTGTAATAAATACAAGATAAATGATTACTATCCATCTAAACTGTTACTAATTCAAATCAAATGTTTTTACATTCACGATCACACCAATAAATAGCAATACGAACAAGAAATACAAAAAGACAAAAAGTTTAAAGTATGAGATGTAGGTTACCACTGATATTATAGAAATAAAATGTGAGTATTATTCTGTCATCAACAGCCAGGTTCCTTTCAGCTGAAAACATTAAATGATAAATTTCCCAATTGATTTTTACAATACTAGGTAATTGCAATTAAGGGCTTTGCTTAATTGAAAACAAACCCTTGATAACCTAATTCAAGGTAAATGGACTGAGTTTGACCAAAGAAATAGTACCACAGAAGTCAAATACTCAAAAGCACCCCCATCAATGGCCTTATCATTCCATGCAACTCCCAATAGATGAGAATTTGGCAAAATAAGGCAGTTATAACAATGGAACATTAGCATGATAGAAGCATCACCTATGTAATGGAATTCGCAAGTTCAACTTGGCTTGATTTACAACAACTATTAGGTCATATCATCAATTTTCATATAGAAAGGACATTTGGTTAGGATGGTACGATAGAGATTTATCAATGACACACACTCAGCTTTCTATACACAATATACTAATGGAACTCCATTTTGTTGGAAACCACATTACCTTATACCCAATGAGAGGCCATGAAGTAGGAACTTCCTCACATCTTGAAACTTTTTTTTTTTTTGTAAAAACAGCAAACCGCCGCCATTCTTCATTTTAGTTTAATCAATAAATACTAACCTTATTTTCTCTTAAATTAGGTGTTTCTTTTCCTATTATTCCAAACTACAAAAGAGTTCAGTTTATGCTCTACTCCATCCTAAAATCGTTGTCCTAGTAAATATAACAAATACAGTAGTAATTCCAAACTAATTTCAATGTTAACACTCTATCACATAAAAATAATGAAATTAGGGCCTAAAATGATGATAACCAAAAGCTTAACTAATATTTGATAACCTGACCTCGTAACCAAGATAATGCCTGATTAATCTCTGAACGTAATCGATAACCGCTTTTCTTCTCTCTTCGGAAACAACAGTTGGCTGAACCTGGGCAATGATACCCTGCGTCGCTTCCTCAGCCTTTTTCCAATACTCCACACTAATCCCCGCTTGATTCGATGATGAAGACGATGACGTGAAAGACCTCTCTTCCGACGGGACGCCGTTTGGTTCAGGCGACCTATCTCGGAAGCCGCCCATCGAAAAATCTAAAACACCCTTTCCTCCCAACGGAAACGGGTTCCCCGTCTCACGCCCCAACAGAATGTCCGATCATTAACGCTCTTCGATTCGCCGCAGCCCCAATCCAACGGCCCTTCTTATCTAAACACGTTTGTTATTTGCTTCTTTTTTTTTTTTTTGGGATATTTTGCACAATCAGGGTTTCAAAAGGGGGAGAAAGGAATGAATCGGTAAAATCTAAAAGAGCGCGACCACGAGGCTTTTTTTTTTTTTTTGGGGGGGAATTTGTCGATTGATTGTTCAATTTTATTTATTTATTTTTTTGTTTTATGGAGCGTAACCCTTATAAGAAAAAAGAAGAAGAGATTATGATTCGAAATTAAGATATTTATATCTTTTTAAAGTTCTTTAATCACTAAATTAAAAGGCAGAAGACTCAATTTTACTGTATTAATTTTTTTTTCCTTTGTTTCGTAACTCTTGTTCTTTTTTCTGTTATCTTTCCTTTTTTCTTAAAAAAAATCTCTTATTAATTTTTAATGACAATTTTCTAATTTTTCACTTTTTAACTACAGTATAAATGTATTTAGGTTAAAGGTTAAAAAATATTTTGAACTATATTTAAAAAATATTTAAATTTTTAATATTTTATTATAATCAATCAAGTATTAATTTTTTAGTTTGATTCAATTAAACTTTTAATTAGATAAAATTTAGTCATATAGTAAAATTGAATTAATTAATTTTTAAATTATAATCAATTAAACTCTTAAAAGATCTTTAAAAAAAAATTTATTTTATTTTATTTTATTTTTACATATATTAATTACGTTTTGTGTCAAGTTTTAATTTATTTTATTGATATCAAATAAAATTTTATTTTTATTGACAAAAAATTTAATAATATTATAATTTTATCTAAATAAAAGCTTATTAAATAAATATTAGAGAAATTGATTGATTTCAATAAAAAAAAAGAGTTTAGATGATTTTTTAATTATAATTCATAAGTTTTTTATACCCTTTCATCATGTATTTATTTATATAGTAAAATAAAAGTGTAAAATTGATAGATATTAATGGTATAAAAAAAACTACACATTAAAAGAAGGTAAGGGAAAAAGAAAACAATGGAAATAAGGAAATTTGGTTTATCATTTATATTTTAATAAATGAAAGGAAAAAAAGTTGAATATCCTTTCCTTTCTTCCAAAAGCTCTAATATTTAATTATCTCGAATTAAGATAAATAGAAAAGAAAAGAAAGGATTACAAAATTTTAAATATAAAATAACTTTTATACCTTTATTATATTTTATCATTTTAAAAAAATACTATTATAATATTCAAATTTAACTATTGATGTTGACTTTAAATCTTTTGTAAATCATTTCTTAACTATTTTTTGTCAATAACTTTGAATTCTATATATTTTTTAATTAATGCTTAGGCCTTTTTTTTTTTTTTTCATTTTGTTATCATTACACAAATTTTAAATAATAAAATTAAAAGAACATGATAAACAAGTATAATTGTAAGAAAATACTAATACTTGGACTCTATTTGTTTTATAAAAAATAACTTTCAAAAAATAATTTTAGTATTTTTAGATGTTTAGTTGGCAAAAAGCTGATTGATTAACGAAAAATGATTTACTAGTTAATAGAAAATGAAGTAATTTTTTTAAAAAATATCTTATCCTTTTCAAAAGAGAAAGATAAGTTTTCAAAAACAGTTGTCTATGAGTAAAATTACTTATCAATGTATTTAAGTGTAATTTTACTCAAGTCAAACCTTGTATATAATTTTTTTTAAGCTCAAATTTAATTTAACCCAATCCAAATTATTATTATATTAATAAATAATATTTTTATTTACTTTTATTTAAAAATTAAAATAGTCTTTTAATATTTTAATTTTAAATATTTTTATAATTATACTTAAGTAAGACTCTGAATATAATATTTTAAGTGCAAACTTGATTTAATTTTACTTGAAATATTATTATATTAATAAAAATATTTTATTTAATTTTAATTTTAAAAATTTAACATATTAGCATTAAAAATTTTTTAATATTTCAATTTTAAATATTTTTATTTTGATATTATTAAACATAAATATTTTTCATATTTCAATAATAAAAAGTATTACATTTATTATTTTAATAATAAATAATATCTTATACAATAATATTTTTATTATTTTAATAACTAATGTCAAATATTAATATAATATTATTTTTTTAATATGCATATTTTAGTAATTTCTTATTATTTTTTAGTTTAAAATATATAATTTTATATTTTATCTATTATTGTATTTATATTACTATTTTAATAATAAATATAAATAAAAAATTTTCTGTTATGATTATATTACTATTTTAATAATAAATATAAAAAAATTTTCTGTTATGATTTAATCATGGATACTTTCAATATAAATATAAATATTTTAATAATAAATATTATTGTTTGATATTAATAAAAATAAGATTTTAAGAATAGTAATACTATTTTAAATATTTTAAAATATTAATATAAAGAATAATAAATAGTTTTATTTTTAAGTATTTATATATTAATATGATATTTTAATATTAAATTTTATTATTAAAATATAATTATTCTTGAATATTAATAATTTTAATAATAAATAATTTTAATATACTTTAATAATAAATATTTTTTAATATTTTAATAATTATATTAATATTATTTGAGGAAAAAAACAGATTTTTCAAAAAATAACCAAATAACATAAAACATTTTTAATTAACTAATCTAAATAACAGAAAATTTATACTGTTTTAGAAAATGTAAACATTGTTTTAAAAAATACTTTCTAAAAATAAACTATTGCGAAATAAATAGAATCTTAATCAAATTTATGGTTAATTTATCTTAATGATAACTATTTAAAATTTTAATTTTTCTCATTTATGGATTAATTTTGAACAAAAAGAATATTGTAGTATAAAAAAAATCCTAAACGTACATTTTTAATGAATTAATTATTAATACTATTATTTTTAATTGAAATCATTTTTATTAATTTTTAAAATTATTTAAAATAATTAATATCAAAATTATTCACATAATAGAAAAATATTTTATTTTAAAAGAGTATAATATGAGCAATATAATATAATATATATTTTTCTTTCCTTTTTTTTTCACAACTTAAACAAAAACAAAATTTACAATCAATTTATTCCTTTTATTATATTATAACCCATGCGATGCATGGATTAATTTTATTTTATTTAAATACATATGCATAAACACAAATTAGATTTATGCTTGTTTTTATTATTATAAATATCATGATAAACAAGTAAAATAAAAAGATAATAAATTGAATTAAATTGAATTTACTTTGGATTATATCATATAGTATGGTTACTTATGGACCATATTGCCATTGGAGTCTTTAAAAATCATTTCTTGTGCTTTTTTTTTTTTCTGAAAAATTTGAATTAAAAAGTAATTAAATTATAAAAAATTATTTGACATGTCATTATTTTTATAATCTTAATCAAAATGCCAAAAAAATTTAAAAGATAAAAAGATGTTTACAAAAAAATTAACGTTCATAAATTTTTTTTTTAAAGAATAAAGTATATTGTTTAAAAAAATAAAATATAGTCATATAAAAAGTATTTACATACTTTTGTGATCTTGATTAAATTATTGAATAAAACATGTAAATATTTAGTAAATGCATGTAAAAATAAAAAATAAATTGAAAAAAAAAATAATCTTTTAAGAATAAAATCACAATAGTAATATAAGTTTAAAAGAAAAGTTGCAAAATAAGAAAAGAAAATTTGATGAAGGATACACGATTCACATATAGGAATTTTGAATGACAAATATGAGACATAGATGACTTTAGAATTACTAACTATTTTTTGAATTTAAAAGTAATATATAATAGATATGTGTATTTTTTAAATTTTAAAAATCAAATAATAAAAAATAATTATAAGGAAAGTTATGAAAATAAAATTATATTTGAAAATTTTAAATTTAAAAAAATATATTTGTGGATTGATTTGTGATTGTAATGTGTATTAGATTGGATGGCTATTTTAGATTTTTTAAATTTTAAAAATAAATAAAAACTTTTATTTGAATTTGAAACATATCTTACATGTCATAAAAATAAGTTATCTATATGAACATCCACATTTGTATATTTATTTGGTAGCATATTTTGTAATATATATATATATATATATGATTATTAAAAAATATATTTTAAGAGATAAAATATCATTTTATTTTAAATTTTTAAAATTAAAAATATATCTAGATTATTATGAAATTATTTAGAAATATAATATATTTAAATTAAATTTTGTTGTCAAAAATTTAAAAATTATTACATAAGACATAATAAAAGCAAATTTATTGAGTAACTAGATTATAACATGTATAATACACGAAATAATTTTATTTATTTAATATGAATATATATATATATAAATATATACAAATTAGTTTCTTTTTAAAATTATATTCAAAATTTTAAAACTTGTAACACATATAAAATTTATATATATTGACTTGTCATTAAAAAATAATTTTTTTGAAAACAGTAAAAACAATTATGCCTTTTTTTTGGATATTTTTGTTTACAATAATATTTATACACTTGTAAAATTATATCAAATAAAAATAAATTATCTTTTTTTAAATAAAAATATATTATTAAATGATAAATTAAATAATAAAAGAAGTATTAATACACTTTCACTTTAGTAATCTTGACTAAATTATTATACAAAATATAAAAAATGTTAGAAAATATGTAAAAAAAAGAAAAATAAATTGAAAAAAATTATTTTTCATAAGAATGAAATTATAATAACAATAAAATATATCTTAGAAAAAATTTATAAACAAAAAAAAAATTACAATAGTAATAGAATATACCTTAAAAAAAGTTATTAAAAATAAAAAATTAATATATAACACATTACATTTGTCTTAAATAAAAGAAATATTAGCAAACTTTCACTTTAGTAATCTTAACTAAATTATTATACAAAATATGAAAAATGTTAAAAAATATGTGAAAAAAGAAAAAATCAATTGAAAAAAAATTATTTTTCATAAAAATAAAACTGTAATAACAATAAAATATATCTTAGAAAAAATTTATAAACAAAAAAAATTGCAATAGTAATAGAATATACCTTAAAAAAGTTATTGAAAAAATTTTAAAAAAAATTTGATGTATAACACATTAAATTTGTAGTCTTAAATTTATAGAAGAATTTTTTAGTAGCAATTAGGACAATAGATAATTTTTAAGATTTAAAATGGATATAAAAAGTGATAAAGATAATATTAAATTTTTTACATTTATTTAAAATATAAAATTTGATAATTAGAGTTCAAATAGATATAATCATTTTGATAATCTTATTATTTAAAAATTTAAGATGAACATTTTTTGAATTTTCAAAATCTTAGATAAAATTACTTGAATTTTTAATGTCTTACATAAATTTTTAAAAAGATAATTTTTTAAATCAAAATAAAAAAGGTTATTGAAAGATTGATAAACTTAATCTTTGTAATTTTTTAACATGTTTGAAAATTTTTTTATTAAATAAATATTTAAATAAGGTTATTTAGCAAACAACTAAAATTATTTATTAAAAAATAAAATCCATATTCATATTTTTAATTTTAAAATATATATCCCTAAATTAATTTGATTTTTAATTATAATTTAAATAATTTTGATATTTTAATAAATTTAAAATTATCGAATTTATAATTAAAATAAGTTATCTTATTCTTTTAAAAAACTATCTTATGTATTATTTAAGAGAGTTGTCCACATAGGCACCTATGTGGTAAACTTGTTTATGTATATTGTTATATCATATATATATATATATATATATTAGATTTTTGATATGTCAAAAAAAAAAACTTAAAAAGATAATGTATTATTACATTTGAAAATCTTAAATTTTAAAAATATATTTATGGATTATTAGAAAATTCATTTAATTAAAAAGATAATATATTTAGATTAAATGTTATTGTTAACAATTTAAAAGTTACCATTGTAAATATTCACGTAAGTAAAATTTTTAAGTAATTTTTTGTGTCAAATAGTAAAACTATATACATGAGCGTTTATGTAAGCAATATTTATCAGATATTTTTGCATTTTGTAATAAGATATTACATATGATATATGAATTCATTCCCTTATTTTAATTATCCAAACAAACTAATGAAATATCATTTTTTCCTTTTAAAACTTTTGTTTTCCTTTCTTTTACTAACTCTAATTCAAACATGAGCTAAATTTTAGTAATGCATGGGCCACAAAATTTGTTCCTTGGGCTACCACATGTTGCATCTATGGTTTTTTTTTATTTTTTTTTTCTTAATTGGTTTTTTGTTTTTACTTTTTCTTCTTAAAATATTTAATAAATATTCTTACAAATCATAAAATATATTTTAAAAGATTTCATTTTATTGTATGTAGGACCCGTTTAAACTGAACATGTTTTTTTTGCTTTTTTTTTATACATTTTAGTTTTTTTTAAATAAAAATTAAAAAAAATTTTTAAAATTTTTTAAGATTCACTTGATACCAATAATATATCACATGTTTATTTTTTTTATTTTCTTTTTTATATATTTAATAAATAACTTTTTAGATTTTAATTTTTTTAAAAATCAATTTGATGATAGAGTATGTCATATGTCAAGTCATTTGGCTATTTTTCTTTTTTTGGCTTTTTTTTGTTATTTATTTTATCTTTTTTTAAATATTTAATAATTTTTTTAAATATTTTAATTTTTTAAATGAGCATATTTGATATGATTATTTGAAATATATATTATTTTTTAAATTTGATGATTTTTAAAGAATAAAATATTAGTAGAGGAACTGATGTTACATTTGGATTTGATTTTTTTTTCCGTTTCTTTTTTTTTTTTAGTTTTTGTTTCTTTTTAAAATCCATGATATAATTTTTTTAAAAAAATTTCACCATTGCAAATGTCACTGTCAACTCAAATTTCCTTTATTTTTTTTTGCTTTTCGTCTTTTTATTTTTTTAGTTTTTTATCTTCCTTTCTTTTTCATTGAAATAATTTTTTTTAAATAAATTAATGTGCATACATGAGTGTGTCCATGTGACACCTTCTATTAACTATTTTTTTCACATTTTTCCCTTTTATTTTTTTTCATTTTTTTCCTTTTTCTCTATTTTTTGTTTTAATTTTAATTTTTTAATTAGATATATTTTATAATAATAGAAGGTTAGTTTAAATATCAATGTGTCATCTTTATTCAATTTAAAAAAATTTTTAATTAGAAAAATTAAAAAAAAAACAATGAATGAAATGGTAAAAAAAATTTAACCCACAAGGTTTTATTTGATAAAAATAAATAAATATCCGATGGATTTTTTTTAATTAGGTAAAATAAAAAAATTTGATTAATATGGATGATAAAATAACAAAATTTTGAGTTGCCAAGACGCGAATACTCGCTTAGTATTTTATGATTTTTGGACCAAAGGGATAAAAACAGAAGTTTTGGGCCGTATTCCGGATCAGGTTCAGGCCCCTGGGTGGATTCGATCGAACAGAAAGAAACGCAAAGTGTTTTAATTTAGTTTTGGTAGGGCAGCACTTTGGACCTGTTTGAGTGGCGAGAGAAGCAGGCGAGAAAATTGCACAAAAATGGCGTCGATGCTTCTACTAATTTCTCTGTTACTTTTGCTTCCTTTAATCTCCGTTGCTTACAGGCCAGGGGACATCGTTCCCATGAGCAAGATGGGCCAATACCACTCTGTTAGTTTTTTTTTTTTTTTTTTTTAAGTTTTTAATCTCTTCTTTGAGTTGAGATCTTTTGAATTCTTGATTTCAGTCGAGAACGGTTTGGCATGACATGATCGGGAAACACTGTCCCAACTTTGCCGTTAATCGCGAGGTATTATTATTATTATTATTCTTTTTCCACCTCCATTTTCGCTTCTATTTCAATTTTTCATTTTTGAAAAAAAATTTGCAGGTCTTGATTCCTATAGCAAAGCCGACTGGTTACACGGGCGCTGATCCCTACAAAATGTAAGAATTTATTCAAATTATGATCATGGTTTATAATTCAACCTTTTGTTTTATTTGTGTGTTTTTTATTAGTTGCAATTGTTAGGGTTTCATTCCTTCAATACAATGAGGAAACAGCGAAAGGAATTAAACTATTTAATTCAATACCTTGGATTCATGAATGAAATGTTTATGAGTCCAAAAATGTTGTTTAATTCAGCTTTCTGGAATAATCGTTTTGCAAACTGTGAATAATTAGTCTGAGATTTAGACTTTCGCATGAACCTTAGGATCCTTTTTCTTGTATATTCTTATCCTCATCTTTCCACTCCTAAAATGCTTTTATAAGCTTTATGTTAACAGTTTGTCTAAACAATCCTCTTTTGACCACAAATGCATTATTTTTGGGAATTATTATAGCAATTCATGTTCCATAAACGTTTGATTTATGTAGATCATTCCAAGTTGGGAAGGAGAAGTTTCTTGTTCCATGGCTTTTTCTAATAAATCGTAAGAGTTCTGAAGTTCCAATGATTGACATGCATTTGGTAAGATATCTTTGTACTTTTACTCCCTTGCGTTTGGATATTAATACTTACTAGAAAAACATGTCTCTTGGAGAATGTTTCTGGCTATTTTGCATGATTTGACTTACTTGTTGTGGTTTTCAACTTATATTTCATTCAGAGGTACTCGGGGGGTGATTTGCATGGTGTCACTGCTAAAATTGTGGATATGCCTCATCACTGTATGTATTCTCATCTTACTTTACTTTTCCATATATTACTAGTTTGCTAAGAATTAGAGATATATCTAATCATGCTTGAAGATATGCTATTCTTTCTTTACTAAATTTTTTAAAGATTATTCTCGTGAACGTCTACAGAACTTGATATAACCCATCAAAACTAGTTTAGATGATTTTTACTTGGCACAAGTGGTATATGTTTTTTTCCTTTAAAAGAATAAGAGGGAAATTTTCCAAGACTTTTTCCAAAAACATAGGGCATAGTGTAGTCTAGGGCACAGTATAGTCTTTGTTACATTTATCCTTTTGTCTATATGCTCTATTGGAAGTAAGAGATTGTTGAGAAGTTATAATAGTTATTATTTTTAGGTAATTTGTGATCAAAATTGTTCTTGGATCAGGAGACATGGGAGGATTATTGCTTTGAAAATAGATTCACAGTTTTGTTGGGCTGTACCTGTGAATTTTGAACAAAGATTTTTTTTCATATTCTTAGTTTCATGATAGCATATCAAGTGCTTCAAACGGATTGTAACAGTTCATTTATTTCTTTTCCTGTGAGTTGACTGGCAACTCTAAGTATTTTTTTCTGCAACAGATGTTGAAATTCATCCTGATATTCGTAAACAATTCTGGGATCCTCAACATTGGCCAAAATATGTGCTTGTCAGATACACCTGGTTAGTATGTTTGTTTGTTGTTGAAATCTTCCTCTCTCTCTCTCTCTGCTGTTTTTGAATTTAGTCTGCTTTTAAGTTTTCAGGAACGTATGAGATGATAGTTTAAAACTGACAATTTCAAGCTAAGGAGAGAGTATCTCTGTTGTATCTTAAGTGCTTTACAATTCGTGCTTTTAACCTCTAAAAACACGAGCATGTTGAGTGACTCAACTGAAACATTTGAATGTGGGAACCAGTGAGTTATTTTGCCAAATTTTGTGCTGTCATTATTCTATGTTGCACATGGGAAGCTGCAACTTCAGCATATGATTAACTTGATTTTTTCTTATATTTGTTATGGATTGTGATATGATTGTGATGTTTATATGACAGGGAGGAGCAATCAGAGATAGATGTGACATCTGGATTTTATGTTCTGTTTGGATCAGGTAAACAGTTAATACTTTCCTTAAGGCAGTGAATCAGTTTATTATGCTCTGTATCGGTTGTATATTTTAGTTCCTGAAACTGAAAATGATCTGTAACAGTCACGAAAATCATCTTAAATGTTAAATGCTACCATTAGCCATTTGTTATAATTTTTTCTTGATAGGTGTCCTCATTCTCATTATCTGGGTATAGAAAGTTGTAGATAGTTTTTTCCCATATTTATTATATTAGCGTATGCTAGGACTCACATATTAGTCTCTGATGTATGCACTCAGCCTCTGCAAACCATATCATGATCCCAATAGCCGGGCATCAGTTAATCCTTGAAGAATGAAGAATGTCACCTTGCTGGGTGGAAACCTATGATAACCATCTGTTTTGTCAAACCATGAAAATTTTATTTTTGAATGATGTACAACAAATGCTTGGTGAATGTGAGAGATTATCTATCTACACTATTGCCACTAATTTTTATTTGTGTGTGTGAACAGGGCTGATGCTATCTTTTATTCTCTCAATCTATATCTTGCAGTCATCAAGGGACAAATTAGCAAGGTAACATTTTATCCCATATGTTATAATTTTTATTTCTCTTTTTTCTTCCACTAAAATGAAAGATCTGTGTTCAAGATTCAAATAGTTTCCAATTGAGATGGTCTGGTGTGTAATATTCATGTTTCTGTCTCTCTTATTTCTCCTGAATACTACTTTTGCCTTCTTGCTTTCCCAGGTTTGTAAGGGAGAATGTTGCAGAAAGCAGTGCGCCTGGAGTTGGAGTTGCAAAGGTCGAGTGATGGAACATTCAAAATGCTACATTGCATGCATGAATCCTTCATTTTTGAGAAAGAAAAACGTGCTGGTTCAGGATGCGAATTGTAAAGGCAGCAAGGGTTTATTTAGATAGACCAAGGATATGAAAGCTACTTGGAGTCGCAATATTTAGGTAGAAGGCAGTTGAGTGAATTTGGAACCTCCACCGGACATTGAGATGGTTTGTTGCTAGCTTAACGGTAATTAGTAAAAAAGAAAAAAAAATAGCTAATGCTTTGTATTCTTAACTGTGAACTATATATTCGCATGAAGTATACCTCCAGATTTTTCTTCTCTCTGGGTTGTACTTGTAGACACAGATTTTTCATCGAGTCAGAAAGCAGTTTTGAATTTTACGTGAACTGTTTTATTAAAGTAAGTTTTGGGATATAAATATTTATATCAGTATTTTTGTAAGAGAAAATCATGAGATTCAATAGATTGGAGCTAATAATATTTTATAAATTGTGACATATGATATTAGAGTAGGTTTTGGTGTATTAACGACGTATTACTAGGGATGATGAGTTCTCAGATGGAGTGGAAGAAGATGTCATAGTTTTAGAAAAGAGTTATGAATTTTATATTAATTGTGTATTAGAGTTGATTTTGATTTATAAATATTCATATCACTTTTTGCTTGCAGGGGTTTTTTTGTAATAAAAATGTGAGATCCAAATGAATTAAAATGAACAATACATCAAGTTGATGCATATTATGTTTAGATTTTGTAATTCATATATTTATGTTATGTAAGATTTAATAATTTAAATATTTGTAAATTCATATTATATTTTATGTATTTATGTATTCGTAAATTTATATTGTGTTTTACATAAAAATTTATATGTTATAATTCGTATTAATATAAAAATATAAAATATATATTTTTAATTTTTATTAAATTTATATATAATTTTTATTAAAATTTTAAATTAAAATCTTTTATAGGCATCATTTTCTATCATTGAATATGTTTTAAATTATGAGATGTATGACCCGACAAGATCTTCCAGGAACAAATGATTTTTGGGTCCCATAATGCCTCGTTTTAGGACACTTAAGAAATACTACAATACTCCACTGTTCACGTTTTTGTCAACTTAGGTTGAGATGAGATTAGATGAGATGGTCACATCAAAGGTTGTTGCCGACATTTCGTTCACCGCCCCCGCCCCTGCCTCCGACCTACATTCCTCGTTCGTTTTTGTTTCTTGCTCTTAAGGAACCGGTGTTTTTAGTTTGTACTTCGAACAATGCGACTTTGGTAAGCAGCGATAAATTTTATGATACCTTATCCCCCCACAATAAGAGCAGGTAATGTCCTATTGACTTTTGCCACGTATCATACATGTCTTAACACGTGTCGATATGAAAGAATCTTTGCTTCTTCGTTTTGGGGCCCTTGATTTTATTTTTCTTTTCCTCTGGGAAGGGACCCATCATTAAAACCTCTCTCTGCCATTCATCGAATGCCACGTAAGATATGAAACAAAAACTGATTTCAACAGCATTTTGGATGTGGCCATGACACAGAGACAGAACATCCAATTTCATCAATGACCGATGAAAAAATTTGTGTTGATGTTTGTTCTTTAAATCCTAATCTTCGTAATAATAGCCAAACTTAATTTAATTTTGTCTCTTTTTCTCAAACTGAATTGCAAATTTGCTATGTACTTGATTTTTCATTTTAAGATGTTTCAAAATGATGTTTTCTTTTTGAATAATAAAATTCTTTGCAGTCTAATAATAAGTGCATATAAAAATGAAATGATGATCTCACTTTTAACACTTCAAAAAATGTGATATAATTCTTATCATGATAATAAAAATTTATCTCAACACTAAAGTACAAGATTCAAATTCTACCTTCTCTGGATTGTTATGTTTCAACCATACAAGTTATAATTTCATTAAAAACAAAAACATATATGCTATAAGGTTGGATTATGAAAATATCAAACAATATATTATAACATAAGTTAGAATCCGTCAATAAAATTCTTAATATTTGTTCAAGATATCTCAAACTTATTTGATACATGAGAGACAATAAGAAAAGTAATATTTGCTTTAAAATTATACTAAATTTGAAGTTGGTTATTCAATTTAAAATTAATTGATTATAATAAATAAATTTTATATAATATCTCAAACATTTTTTCATACAATTCCAAATTTTAATTTATGTGAATTTTTTTCATTATTTTAATAATATACTAATGTCCTTACACATTAAAACTTTTTAAATTGAAAATATATGAAACAAAACATCTCAGTGAATATATATATATCATACTTCTAATAACGTTACTAAATCATGTTCAAATATTAAAAATAGTATTTCTTATTTAGAGAAAGAGCTTTGAACTGACTTTTTTGAAAAAAAAAATGTTTTGGCCAACAAAAAGGAACAAAAATATTTATACAATGATCAAATTAAAAAAAAAAATTACGATATTCTTATATATATTAATTTGTTCAAAACAAAAATTTGTGAAAAGCAATCGAGCCGCTTGAAAGAAAGCTTGGAAGCCGAGCTAAGGAAAATGGGCACGCCTTCCAATATGATAACTATTAACACCCCACTCAAAATCTCTTTTGCCTTTTTCTCTTTATTTGTCAGAAGTCGGAACCTTTCCTCCAATTAAACGAGTGCCAAGTTTCAAAGCCAATATATGAGTAGATATGATAATTATACGTATAATGTTACGAAAAAATAAAATTATCGTGATAAATTTATGTAAATATATTACAATATAAAATATATTTTTTAAGTTTCTAAAAACTATATAATTTTTATAAAATTTTAAATTGTGTTATTTTATTTTTTATATAATTTTTATGTCATATTATTTTATTATATTTAAAATTATTAAATCTAATATCAATCATCTTTATGATTTCACTCGATATTAAAAATTATTTTATTTTAATTTTGTTGTTTTTAATTAATTTAAAATTTAACATATTTATTAGTAAATTATATTCATATTTTATCAATAAATTATATTAATATATTTATGTAATTTGTTAAATAAATTGGTATTACTTAATTTATAATAAATTAATTATATATAATATTATATTATAGGATACATAATTATCATATAAAATTTATTAATATGGATGTTTATATGTATAATTTTTTTGACATAGAGAAAAATTTATAAAATTTTTCTTGAGAATTATATATCATATATAATATTATATTATAAAATATATAATTACTATATAAGATTTATTAACATAGATATTTTATGTGGACATTTTTTCTTTTGGACACGTAAAAAAAATTTTTAAATTTCTTTTGAGAATGATATATAAGATATTTTTAATTTTAGATTATTTATTAAAAATGTTTTAAAAACTATTTAGTTATCTACAATTTTTAAAATTTAAATGGAAGACAAATTTATATATATTATAAAAATTTATAACATTATCTATAATTAACTCTTTTTTTTTTTTTTTTTACTATAAGTGTTATTCCAATTTTAGATATATCTTTTTGTAAAAAATCTTGATTTTAAATTTTTAAGTGTTGATTTTACATGATCAACATTTATTTTGATAAATTTAAATTTAAATTTAAAATGATTAAATAGATTAAATTATTCATTTAAAATAAAAAGTAAATTATAATATAAATTTAAAATTTTAAAAATTAATCTTACTTAATTCATATTTCATTAGTTACATAGATATATTTCTTTTTTAAATTTTAAAATCTCAAAATTATTATTTTTACCTTCATAAAAATTTTTATATTCATTTATTTTTTTAAATTTTTTAAAATTTTAAAAGATAAATATCACATATTATAGACACAGATTTTGTTCGGGTCTACTGTTTTCATTTCAATTTTTTAATAATAATATTAATAATAATAACAATTTAAAAAAATATAATAATAAAAAAAAGGGAAAAGGAGACAGAAACCAGAGGGCTGGTACGATGCCGCTGTCGCCCCTGACCAGCCCCCTGTTCAACCCACCTACAGTCACCCAACAGCCACCCAGATCTTCCTATTTGAAGCTCTTTAAAACCCCCAGCCCCTTTCCCCTTTAGACTTTCTCTGAAAAAAAAAGGCCTATTCAATCCACCCCTATGACAAACCCTCGAGCTCAGATGAACTACTCCTATCAAAACACTTTCAATAGCCTCAGACAGAATTCCCATCCTCACACATAAAAAACCCAAATTTCAAACTCACACCCAAATACCAAAACCAAAGAAAACAGAAATAAAAAATAAACAAACATAGTTCTCCCCGCAGGGAGGAACCTAATGTCACGCTACTTGCAAAAGCAAAAATCATATTAGTCTCTCCTTAAAAAAAAAAAAAAGAAAGAAAACTTCAAGCCCCGATCTACGATGATCGGGGCTGTTTCTGGCAAAAACAAAGTCAGATCCAAAAAAGAGAATGAAAAAAAGAAAATTTTAAGGTATTTTGAAGGTTTTCCAGCCACCAGCGATCATTGGCAACGCCGCCGATAATGAACCAGGTGGTGACTGGCGCGACGATTCGACGACCGGAAGGTGAGGAAGCTTTGGAGCTCTCCTCTTTTTTTTTTTTTTGAAACAGAAAAAGACTGAAACAAAATTTTTTTTCAGTTATATATAAAGGCCTAGAGGCCAAAACGACATCATATTGGGCAAGGGAAAATTCGCGCATGGACCCGGATCGGACCCGAGATCCGTGCAATCGACCCGTCAACCCGGTTTCTCAGTAGTCCTGAACCGGTTTGATCGGATAGGACCAAACCGCTCCCTAGACCGGTCTAAATCACTCCTCAACTGGCTCAACTGAATCGCATCCCGAACTGACCCCTTTTCGATCCAATCGAACCGCCGTTGATCGGTCCGATTCAGGTAAAAAAATTTTTTCTTTTAATTTTCTAATTTTTTTATATATTATTATTTTTATTATTTTAAGTATTTTTATATATTTATGCATGATAAGTTTTTAAATTTATTAGGATAAATATTTAATTATTTTAATAATAATAAAAATAAAAATAAGTAAGATAATAATTAAAAAATACATACTAAAAATGCTTTAAAATAATAATAATAATAATAAAATAATTTTTATTACTTTCCCTACCTAGATGTTGGAGGGAATAAAAATATATTTTTAAAAAAATAATTTCGCCTAGATGTTGGGAAATTATTATTAATCAATTTTCATAAAAAAAATATAAAAAATTTTTAATTAATTTTTAAAAATTATTAAAATCGAACTTGCTCCAAAATCCACCTAGATGTTGAAGATTTTTAGAGATGTTCGTATTTTCTTAAAAATGAAACTTTAAACATTAATTCTTAAATATCAAAACCCTAGAATACGAAACGCTTAAAATTCAAAATCTTTTAAAATCTGAAATCCCTAAAAATCCAAAATCCCTTAAATTCAAACCCCATAAAATCCCAAACCCCTAAAACCCAAAACTCTAAAATCCGAAACTCCTTAAATCAAAAACCCCAAACCTCATTTTTTAAAAAAATCAAAACCCTAAAATCTCTAAACTTTAAAATCAAAACCCAAAACCTTTCATAGCCTAAAATTCAAGCCTTAAGACCCTTTAAACCTTAAAACCAAACCCTAAAACCCTCAAGACTTAAACCAAAACCTTAAAATCTGAATCTTCAAAATCTTGAAACTTTAACCTTTAAAACCTTTATTCAAGTCCTTACTCAAAACATCTTGTAAATCCTAAAGACACGTGTGAAAATCTCATTTGAAGTAATTTGTTCTCGAATGTCGCCTAGATGATGGGGTATTTAAGAAATTTTATTTCGTTAAGTTTTTTCACATGATTTCTTAATTCGCATTAATAATAAGATTAATAAATAAAAAGTATAATAGTAAATTAGGATCTTAAATATAAACAGTCGTACCTAAGCTCTGTCTAGATGTTGGAGAGTCGAGGCGGTCTCATTATACTTAAGAACCCAACTTTTAAATTGCATTTCATTTTACATGACATTCATTAGCATACATTTGTTATCGTGTTATTATCGATAATTGTCTACATTATTCTATCTTTAATTTACTGTTTGATGATAAAATATTTTATAATAAAAAAGAATAATACATTTTAAAATTTTTTTTATGATATTAGAAAATAAAATAAAAATAACAGTCGAAGAAAATAATTCTTAGTACTCTGCCTAGATGTTGGAGAGTCACTAACAATTATCATCTATAAAGATTGTTATTTCATTTTAAGGATTATCGTGTTAAATCTTAAGCGAAAAAAATTATTTTAAAATTTTACCTAGATGTTGGAGAATTTTAAAATAATTTTTTAACTCTAAGATTTTCTCAATATTCCTAAATAAAGAGTTTTAGCAAAATTTTATTTTTTCAAATGAAGGGAATTAGTGTTAAAATTCAAATTGAAACCATTTTTATCCAACACAAAAAATAACGTGTAATTAAATGGTACCAATTTATGGGCGTTGTGGGGGTGCCAATCCTTCTCCACACTTAACCGACTCTCGGACCCAACCTGATTTTTCGTAAATCAAAATTTATCTTTTTGATAAACTTTAAACTCGCTTTTATAGTTTTATCAAGAAGATAAACTTTTGGGTGGCCAATCACACCCTAACAAAGATTGGTGGTGACTCTCCTTTTATTTTTTTTGATTTTAAAACACATTATATCTGGCGGTCCTAAAATCGTTACGACAACTTGACGACTCCACTGAAAAAATTTGAGAGTCAGGCCAAAATTTTAATTATGCGTTGTTAGCAATGGTTGGATTTAATTGATTTTATTTAATAATTAGTTTAATTCCCTTATGTTAATTTTTTAAAATTATATATACAAGTTAATAAATAAAATAAATTGTATGTTAGTTATTAATTTATTTTGATTTTGTGATTATGATTTATTTATGTTATTTTGATTAATACATTGCTTTACACACACTTTGCATATTCGCTCACATGCATGAGCTCTATACCCGAGCTTTACCCCTTTTAGGAGGAAGTGAAGTAGCTATGCTTTCGTGAGGTGATAACCTTCACATTTGCTAGCAAAACACTTTCACTCAAATTAAACCATTTCTGTTCGTAGCCTGTAATGGGTAAGGATCGGGGTTCCTTACTAGTCCAGTGTGGATGCCAGTGAGGAACAATTTGGAAACCTTTAGATGAATAAATCTGCACTTAGCATACAATGAACCTTAGGGGATCGGCCTTCGATAGAGCATTGCCCTTTTGTAGAAATAAGAGAATAGCATTTTCTTGAAGATTTTTTTTGACATGTATTTCATTCCTTTAGTAGTTATCCAAATTTTACATTTTCATAAAATATTTTAGAATAGAATGAATTATTTTTAGCATTAATCCAACAAGCAAAAAAAAAAAAAAAAAGAAAAAAAGTTTTAAAAAAATTTAAAGATTTTTTTTAAAGAATTCTTTGTTTATTGACCAAATAAAATTAATTTTCAAGTTCTAGTTTTTTTGTTCTTCCTTTTCAAAATTTATTTTTTATGTTTTGTTTCATCTTTCGTGTTTCATGCATCATGATAAAATAATACATGTATCCTATCCCATGCACATCATGATAGGATAATATGAGCATTCCACCCCATCCACATCAATGGACAGTGCATGCATCCATGTTATACACTTATTGATAAATGATACATGCCTACCATACGCGTCTTAATAAGTAGTATGCACATTCCATTTCATTACATATTTAAAGGTAGTGTTAGTTTCACTAAGTTAGCATAACACAAGCATTGTATTCCATGTAAAAATATAACTTACACTTGATAGGTTCATGCATTCCATTAGTCATAGGAATACATCTCATCATTCATGTAAATATGTCATTGCATTTCATGCATATAGATTCATGAATAATAGGGTCGTATGGAACATACATTACATTTCATAGTGCACTATCCCTACAATATAACATTATATTCCTTTGCTTACACATTCATGGTTGACGAAAATTTTTGTTTGGATCTTTGTACATATAAAAATCCATTGTTATAGGCATATATGCATTTCATGACATTCTTTAGCCATCATATTCATGTGTTCATAAACATACTTTGTGTGTCATTATTTTTGTGATATTTATTCAATAAGGGTAGTAATCTAGAATTTTTTATCTAAGTCTCAGAATAAAATATCTGTCTTGGTAGAAATTAGAATGGCAAAAATGGAAGATCGATTGGAAGTAAGGATTGGTGCTTTAGAGTTGAATCAAGAGAAATTATGGCTTGAGCTTTGAGAGATGAAACAACAGATGCCTCAATTGATAGAAATGGTTAAAACTAGTAGTGGAGTTGAGTTTGTTCATCATCAAGGATCGTTGTCACTTTCGATTCCATCAAGTTAAGAACAATCAGCTTCTGTTAGTCTTAGCACTTTTCCAGAACAAACTAAAGCATTGGGTGATTTGAATAGTGATCGAAGTTTAGGCGAACTCAAAAGAAGAATGGGTGAACTTACCATGCAAATAACTAAGCTCAAAAGTTTGATTTTCAAGAAGGAGTCACCTGGCTTCAACCAACCATCACCAACTATCTCGAGTCTAAACTCGTACCCAAATTCTTCTTATGACCACTTTCAACCTCTTTTTCAAGCACCTAGGATTAGGCCCTCAAATTTCATCCAACCTAAAAGAATTTCACACCTGAATCCACTTTCACGACCTCACATTTCACAATCGTTTGCTCAACATGCTATCTAATCACCATTTTATCAGCCCAATCTTTAACCTAGAGTTTTTCAATTCACCTCGAGACTAACTATACCAGCATCTTTTCAACAAAGTAAACCAACCATAAGACTAAAAAACTTTGGCAACACCAAAAGAAAAGCCCTTATTGATCTAATACTCATGTTTTACACAGAGTTATATCCGTTGCTCTTAGAAAACTATCTCATTGCTCCAATCTCTGTTGAATCTCGTAAATCACCTTTTCTTAAATGGTACGATCCTATTACCCGATATGAATACCATTTTGGCATCATATGCCATTCTCTTAGAGATTGTACAGCTTTGAAGCATAGGATACATGGATTGATAAAAGTTGGATATCTGAGTTTTGACATCAAAACAAAGTTAATTGTTCACAAGAACCCTTCATTGATCCATGTTGAGATAGCAGGTAATGCTATAGGTAACAATAAGGTTGGCCAAGATGATGAATAAAAAGCTTTTAAAGCAAATGATTGTCCTCTCCAGCAATCATAGTCAACTGTTTCTAGATTTTTTAGGCGAAATAAGAGGGAGTAGGAATATGTCTAGCACTTTTTGGCCTCAGCCCTAGAATGGTTCGTGATGTATAAACTTGGTACTTTTGGGAATGAATGAAAACTTCTTTTAGCCTGAATTTTTATGAATTGATGCCTCTATCCACTTTTAATAATTGGATGTCTAAAAGAGCCTGTAAAAAAAATAATGGTTGTGAATATGCCTTCATCAAACTTTTAAGGAAGAATGATTAGAAATGTCTCTAAAAACTTTTCGAACATGGTGATTTTTGGTGAAATTATAGAAAATGCAATCAAAAGTGGTAAGATTAAGTTAAAAGAGGTGACATATGTTGAAAAAAAAAGTACATCAAAAAAAAAAATAAAAGAAAGGTGCAAGCAGTAACAATGGAGAGGCATTTACCTAATAGTTTTATCCCGTATAATCCTTATCCTGTTTGTCAACCTCATCACCCTGTCATAAGCCATATCTCTCAAAACCCATATTTTTGCTAACCAAGCCAACATTTGGGCTTTTCAGTAAATTTTCATCCCTAAATAGTCATTCATAATCTTGTTCCTATATTTGAATCCACCATTCGATCGACAAAGAATTGAAAGAGACTAAAGAATGATCAAGAGAAATTATCTATCCCTATTTCTCATCTTTTACCTTTGCTAATAGAAGGTCAATATCTCACTCATGTGCCTCTAAAAGTAACACCAAATCCATCAGCCAGGAGTTATGATTCCAATGGTAAGTGTGATTACCATGTGAGGGTAATAGGCTCCTCAATTGAAAAATACAAACAGTTAAAAAAAAAGGTTGAAGATCTTATCAAGAATAATATTCTGACTTCAGAGGTAATAGAACAATGAAAATTGTTGACTCCATCCAATTGTTAAATGTGAGAAGTTGAGATGAAGAGAGAGATCTCGAGTTTTGAAAATCAAGATAGGATGATTTCTTTTTGAATCTTTTTACTGTGTATATATGACATATGTATAGTGTCCCTATGAGTTATTTAACTTATTTTGGAAGAATTGAATGCTTTGGATCTTTTTCATGAAATTTTCTCTTTATGCATTTGTTTGAATAAAAGTCCCACATAAGTAACTTTCAAGATTTAAAAAAAAAATTAAAAAAAGAAAAAAAGAAAAAAAGTTTTATTTTGCAATAAAGATGGAAGGATTCTTAAAAGAAATAGTGATTACTATTAGGAAAAAACTCATCAAACACTTTCACACCTTTTTAAATACTTTTATGACCCTAATCACTTAAATGATTGGACTCATCAACTATAACCTTTCAGGAAATGTGAGTTTGAATTCAGACTTTAAAGGGCCGATAATCTTTTCTTGGGCAAAAAACAAAAGAGATTAATTTTGAAAGTTTATTTTAAATTTTAAAAATCAGATACTCTTTCAAATTTTCAATTGATAATTCAATGTGTGTCAAAATTTTGCTATGACCATAGATATAAAAACGCTTGAGCCTTTTTCTTAAATAACCTTTGTTTCATGTCTTAAGGCACATTGAGAAAAAGAAAAAAGAATCCCTTTCTGCTTAAGACAATTTATTTCATACCTTTATACCTTTTCTCTTCCTTTCACCAAAAAAATGCTAAAAAAATTTTAGAGCCCAAAGAGCCTTTTTGAACTATGCGATCAATCCTATACGACTTAATTGTCATTAGAACCTTGAGTAAAAAAAAAAAGGATGGGGCATCACAAAAGAAAAAGCAAAAAAAAGTAAAAACAAAAGAGACATCTTCAGTGATTTGCTCATCTAGTCAAGTGATCATGTTTGAAATGATGAATGGCCATCTTTCTCTATCTTTCTCATATATAAAAATTATCCACTTGCTACTTATTTAAGCCTATTAATTATTTTTTTTAAACCGTAGTCAATGATAATTTTTTACATTGGGGGCAAAATTAGGATATCTTCAAGAGATCAACTTCAAAAAAAGTGTTCAATATTCAAAGTGTCTAACATGCCCCTCAAAAATGAAAGTTTGGGGCAAAAAAGGAATAAGACTTCAATTGGATATGCCCACCAGTGAAAGGAGTTGAATTGTCAATTACCCTCCCATCCATAAGCTTTTTAAATAGTAGTCATCAACTTCCAAGAGATTCGAAAGTCTTGAGTTTTAAATTTTTCATTAATTGTGAAGATACTTTATGTGGGGTAATTTTTGATCACTTTTGAAAATTTTCGAGATTATTTGAGTATTTTGTACATAATACTGAGATTATTTTTTTTGGGTGAAAATAAAATAGTGAATTTTAAACAGAGATTATTAAAAAAAAAAGAGAGGCAAGAAGAGTCTATGCATTTGCATCATTTGCATCTACATCACAAGAAAGACATTCGTATTTGCATCACTTGCATTGGCATTTGTATAAGACATTTGCATTCACATCTTGAGAAGAATTTGCATTCGTATCATGGCATCTGCATCCTAAGAAAATATATTTGTATGGGCATTTACATGAAAACAACATTGTCATTTGCATTATAAAAAAGTCAAATATATTTGCATCAAGCATTCACATCATTGCATTTGTATTCACATCGAAATTTCTATTAACATTAGTTGATGAGAATAGACTTCATAATTGCATTTATCAACTTTGTAAGTATTAAAAACAAAAAAAAAAAAGGAAAAAATTTAAGGGGAACCTTTTTCAAACAAAATTTTGAAGCCTCTGTTTAGGAGGAACCTTATTCAAACAAGACCTTTAAAGTCTTAAAAATCTCTGATCAGCGAAAGTCATTTTTAAAGTTTTATTGCCTTTGATTATGAAGAGCATTCAAAGATTTTGAGATTCTGTAAGACCTTCGGGCATAATTTTGATTCGCGGTATTTTTTTGATCGATTCTTTATTTCTTGACTTGCGGTGTTATTCCAATCAATTCTGTAAGACCTTCGGGCATAAATTTGATTCACGGTGTTATCCCGATCAATTTTTTATTTTTTGACTTATGGTGTTATCCCAGTCGATTCTATAAGACTTTCGGGCATGATTCCTAAGACCTTTGGGCATGATTTTTAAGACCTCCGAGCATAAATTCGATTCGCGATGTTATCTCGATCGATTCTTTATTTTTTAACTTACAGTGTTATCCTAGTTGATTCTGTAAGACGTCCGAACATGATTCCTAAGACCTTCGGGCATGATTTCTAAAACCTCTGAGCATAAATTCGATTCGCGATGTTATCCGATCGATTCTTAATTTTTTTGACTTACAGTGTTATCCAGTTGATTTTGTAAGACCTCCGGACATAATTTTGATTCACGATGTTATCTCGATCGATTTCTTATCTTTCAACTTGGGATGTTATCTCAGTCGATTCTGTAAGACCTCCGGGCATGATTTCTAAGATCTTCGGGTATAATTTTGATTCGCGGTGTTATTCTGATTGATTTTTTATTTTTTGACTTACGGTGTTATCCCAATCGATTTTGTAAGACCTTCGGGCATGATTTCTAAGACCTCCAGGCATAATTTTGATTCGCGATGTTATCCTGATCGATTTCTTATTTCTCTGACTTGCGGTTTAATCCCAGTCTCTTTTATTTTTCTAACTTGCGATTCAATCTCAGTCGTCGTCAATATTTGGCTCGTGGTTTAATTTCGATCTCCTTATTTTTTGACTTGTAATTCAATCCAAGTTAATGTCATTTTTTGACTCGTGATTTAATCCTGATCTCTTTATTCTCCAATTCGCGATTCAATCCTGATCTCTTTAATTTAAAATCGTAGTTTAATCTCGATTGTTGTTAACCCCTGACTCGTGGTTTATTCTCGGTCTTCTTATTTTTTGACTTGTGATTTAATCCAAGTTAACATCATTTTTTGACTCGTGATTTAATCCTGGTCTTTTTATTCTTTGATTTACGATTCAATCCTGATCTCTTTAATTTAAAATCGTAGTTTAATCTCGATTATTGTTGTTAATCCCTAACTCGTGGTTTATTCTCGGTCTTCTTATTTTATGACTTGTGATTCAATCCAAGTTAACGTCATTTTTTGACTCGCGTTTTAATCTCGATCTCTTTATTCTTCGATTTATGGTTCAATCTCGATCTCTTTAATTTAAAATCGTAATTTAATCTTGATTGTTGTTGTTAACCTTTAACTCGTGATTTATTCCCGGTCTTCTTATTTTTTAACTTGTGATTCAATCCAAATTAACGTCATTTTTTGATTCGCGATTAAATCTCGATCTCTTTATTCTTTGATTCATGATTTAATCCTGATCTCTTTATTCTCTGATTCACGGTTTAATCCTAATCCTTAATATTTCTCTTACTATTGGTTTAATCTCAATCTCCTCATTTTTTACTTGTGATTCAATCCAAGTTCAATCCTGATCTTGTTATTCTTTGACTCACAGTGTCATCCCGATCACTTTTTTTATTATTTGACTTTCGGTGTTGCCTTAATCGATTCTTTATTTTTTAACTCACGATGTTATTTTCTTTATCACTTGACCTGACTTAAAAGAAAAATCCATGATTTATTTTCGGACAAAATCGTTGTCTTTATTTTTGCTTTATTCATGATTCTCAGTAATGTATAAAAAAAGACAGCTGTAGAGATCGATTTTATCCGGATCTACTGTTTTCATTTCAATTTAATAATAATAATTTTAATAATAATAATAATAATAATAATAATAATTTTAAAAATATAATAATAAAAAAAGAGAAAAAGGAGATAGAAACCAAAGGGCTGGTACGACACCACTGCCGCCCCCGACCAGCCCCTATTCAGTCCACCTATAGCCACCCAGATCCCCCTATTTGAAGCTCTTTAAAATCCCTAGCCCCTTTCCCCTTTAAACTCTATTTGAAAAAAAAAAGGGCCTATTCAATCCACCCCTACGATAAACCCTTGAGCTCAGATGAACTACCCCTATCAAAACACTTTCAACAGCCTCAGACAGAATTCCCATCCTCACACATAAAAAACCCAAATTTCAAACTCACACCCAAATACCAAAACCAAAGAAAACAGAAATAAAAAATAAACAAACACAGTCCTCCCCGCAGGGAGGAACCTAATGTCACGCTACCTGCAAAAGCAAAAATCATATGAGTCTCTCCTTAAAAAAAAAAAGAAAACAGAAAACTTTAAGCCCCGATCTACGATGATTGGAGCTGTTTCTGGCTAAAACAAAACCAGATCCGAAAAGAGAACGAAAAAAAGAAATTTTTAAGGTATGTTAAAGGTTTTCCTGCCACCGACAATCACCAGCAGCGCCGTCGATGGTGAACCAGGCGACGGTCGGCACGACGATCTGACGACTGGATGGCGAGGAAGCTCTGGAGCTCTCCTCTCTTTTTTTTTTTTTCTGAAACAGATAAAAGACTGAAACAAAAAAAATTTTAGTTATATATAAAGGCCTAAAGGCCAAAACGACTTCGTATTGGGCAACGAAAGATCCACGCGTGGACCCAGACCTGACCCTGGGTCCGCGTAATCGACCCGCCAATCTGATTCCTCAACAGCCTTGAACAGGTTTGATCAGATCGAATTGAGCCGTTCCCTAGACCGATCCGAACCATTCATCAACAGGCTGAACCAAACTGCGTATCGAACCGACGCCTTTTCGATCCAATCGAACCGTTGACCGGTTTGATTCAGGTAAAAAAATTTTTTTTAAAATTTTTTATATATTATTATTTTTGTTATTTTAAGTATTTTTATATATTTATGCATGATAAGTTTTTAAATTAGTTAGGATAAATATTTAATTATTTTAATAATAATAAAAATGAAAATAAGTAAGATAATAATTAAAAAATATATATTAAAAATGCTTTAAAAAAAATAATAATAAAATAATTTTTATTACTTTCCTTGTCTAGATGTTGGAGGGAATAAAAACATATTCCTAAAAATAATTTCGTCTAGATGTTGAGAAATTATTATTAATCAATTTTCATAAAAAAATATATGAGAAATTTTTAATTAATTTTAAAAAATCATTAAAATCGAACTTGTTCCGAAAATTTACCTAGATGTTGGAGATTTTTAGAGATGTTCGCATTTTCTTAAAAACGAAACCTTAAACACTAATTCTTAAATTTCAAAACATTAGAATACGAAACCCTTAAAATCCAAAATCCCTTAAAATCCGAAACCCCTAAAAATCCAAAATCCCTTAAATTCAAACCCCATAAAATTCCAAACCCCTAAAACCTAAAATCCCAAAATCCAAAACTCCTTAAATCAAAACCCCAAGCCTCATTTTTTAAAACAAAATCAAAACCCTAAAATCTCTAAACTTTAAAATCAAAACCCTAAACCTTTCATACCCTAAAATTCAAGCCTTAAGACCCTTTAAACCTTAAAACCAAACCCTAAAACGCTCAAGACTCAAATTAAAACATTAAAATATGAATCTTCAAAATCTTAAAACTCTAACCTTTAAAACCTTTATTCAAGCCCTTACTCAAAACATCCTGTAAATCCTAAAGACACGTGTGAAAATCTTATTTGAAATAATTTGTTCTCGAATGCCGCCTAGATGACGGGGTATTTAAAAAATTTTATTTCGTTAAGTCTTTTCACAAGATTTCTTAATTCGCATTAATAATAAGATTAATAAATAAAAAGTATAATAGTAAATTGGGATCTTAAATATAAACAGTCGCACCTAAGTTCTGCTTAGATGTTGAAGAGTCGAGGTGGTCTCATTATACTTAAGAACCCAACTTTTAAATTACATTTCATTTTACATGACATTCATTAGCATACATACGTTATCGTGTTATTATCGATAATTGTCTGCATTATTCTCTCTTTAATTTACTGTTTGATGATAAAATATTTTATAATAAAAAAAAAATACATTTTAAATTTTTTTTTGTGATATTATAAAATAAAATAGAAATAACAGTCCGAAAAAAATAATTTTTGGTACTCTGCCTAGATGTTGGAGAGTCACTAACAATTATCTTCTATAAATATTGTTATTTCATTTTAAGGATTATCATGTTAAATCTTAAGCAAAAAGAGTTATTTTAAAATTCTGCCTAGATGTTGGAGAATTTTAAAATAATTATTTAATTTTAAGATTTTCTCAATATTCCTAAATAAAGAGCTTTAGCAAAATTTTATTTTTTCAAATGAAGGGAATTAGTGTTAAAATTCAAATTGAAATCATTTTTATCCAACACCGAAAATAGCGCATAATTAAATGGTACCAATTTATAGGTGTTGTGGGGGTGCTAATATTTCCTCACACGTAACCGACTCCCGGACCTAATTTGATTTTTCGTAGATCAAAATTTATTTTTTTGATAAACTTTAAACTCGTTTTTATAGTTTTATTAAGAAGATAAATTTTTGGGTGGACAATCACACCCTAACAAAATTTGGTGACGACTTTCTTTTTATTTTTCTCAATTTTAAAATATATTATGTCTAACGGTCCTAAAACCGTTACGACACTTATTATATTTTTTTAAATTCAAAATATATTTATCAATTTAAAAATTATCTATACACTTAGTTGTCATGCAATAAACCTATAAATGTTATGTGTTACACCATTATTTTTTTTTTCAATTCACAATTTTTCTTTGAAAAATATGCTGTTACTTTTATAATTTTATTCTTATAAAAATTAATATTTTATTTCAATTCATTTGTCTTTTAATACTCATTTACTAACTTTTTTTTTTTATATTTTGTCTAGAAATTTTGATTATTTATCACAAAGTAATAGTATATTCGTAAATATTTATTAAAATTCTTTTGTTTTCTAAGAAATTTATTAAAATATAGCTTACTAGAATATATATATATATATATATTAAATTGTGTTGTTTGAATTCTTGGTTTTTTTTTATTGATTTTAACCTATTATCAAGAACTATGCTATTTTTTTAGTTTTCACAATTTTATATATTTTATAAACAGTTTGTTTTGTTATGAATTAGTTCTTGAAATTATATAATTTAGTTTTGATAAAATAAGTACTATCACTTTTAGAAAAAAAAAAAAACTCATTTCATTACTTATTTTAATTTGTGAATAATTATTTTGGATCAATTGATAAGATACCGATGATAAGAATATCTATATTTTTTGCTTATATTTTAAGATAAATGACTCAAGAGATATTTAACTTAATTGTATCAAATATGATCGTCATTGGTTTAGAATTTATAGTTATATAATTTAAATATTTTAAAAAATATTATAAGATAATTCATAAATCAAATGATTTTATCTATTATTTAAGATTTTTTTTAAAATTTTTATCATGCAAAAATATTTTATATTGTACATATTTCTTCAATCATTTTAGGTAATTCATAACTCATAAATTAAACACTTTAGAATTTTTTTTTTCAAAATTTATCATAAATCAAATAGATTATAAATATATAATCATTTTTAAAATAAAAAACTTTAAGATCAAGATGTGATAAATAATTTTTTTACAAATAAAGAATTAGAATATATTCTTTTATTAAAATAATATAAAAATTAAAATACATTAAAAAATTGAAATTATAAAAAATATAATAAAAATATGTGCATATTAAAAAAGCTAGTTTTATATAAAATAAGTTTTAATTTCTATAAAAAGTGAAATTTAATTATATTTATATTAGCCCTTTTCTTTTGCATTTATATTTTATACAAGAAGAAGAAATGCATTCACGTGTTTCTCGCGTGGATTGCAAAAATAATAGAGAAAATAAATTCATGAGGATTTTTCTGCATTTTTGCACGTGCTAAACAACATGTAAACACGAGGTTCATACGAATGATGAGAAGAGATTGTGAGAGACAATGGCCCTATATTATCCAATTAGATGTTGGTCCACCTTTCCTCCATTTTTGACACAGATGCGTACCAAGAGGAAGGATTGTACGAATCAAATATACCATGTCGGCTTGTATCAAATTTAATGAAAGATGTCATCATTGATTTTCATTTTCATGTCATTAAATCCGTATCACCAATTAAAACTTTTATTTACTGGAGTTTTTAAAACTTCATCAGCCATGTTAGAAAGATAGAATACACCTTTTCAAAATAATAATTTAATAATAAAAACTATATTTATTATTTTTTGTCTCATTTATAAAATTTAAAAATATTATATAAAACAGATTTTTTTTTAAATTCATTAAGTGAAGTTTTTAAATTAATAGAATTACAAAAATTTTAAAGTATATAAAAATAAAAATAATTAAAAAATATGTGATAATATCTTAAATTCACTTGTAAAATTAAAACTCTTTTTATCATAAGCTATAAAAATTAATTCTAAGGTTTAAAAACTCTTGTCATAATATATGGAGTAAGAATTTTTTAAAAATAATTTTATTTATTTTATTTGTATATATATAAATTAGTATTTTTTAAAATTATATTTAAAATTTCAAAATTTATAACATATATAGAAATTTATATATGACTAATTTTTCATAAAAATAAATTTAAAAAAAGTAAAAAAATGATGTATATATTTACTTTGCATAATTTTTATTTGTAATAATATTTATAAACTTAAAATTTATATCAAATAACAATAAATTATATGTCTTTCTTAAAACAAACATATATATATATATATTATCAAATGATGAATTAAATAATAAAAAAATATTTACATATTCTCACTTTTATAATTTTATTTAAATTATTATACAAAATATGAAAAAAATTAAGAAATTTGTGAAAAAAAAATTAAAAAATATTAATTTTCACAATAATAAACTTGCAATTGTAATAGAACATATTTTGAAAAAAATGCAAATCAAAAAAATAAATTGTAATAGAAATAAAATTTCAAAAGCTGTAAACAAAAAATATATATATATATGAAACATTGTATAGTTTATATTTATAATATTTAATTTATAAAATAACTCTTAAATGATACTTAGATTGAATAGGAAATTTTTAAATTGATATTTAAAAAAATAAAAAATATAATAAGTGATAAAAATTAAGTAAAAAATTTTATCTATTTTTTAAATATAAAATTGATAAGAGTTTTGATTTATACGTTGGAGGGAAAATGAGAGAAGGAGAGAACTGAGCCGATTTCGATTTCAGCCGAGGCGAGTGGAGTCGAGTCTCGAGAGAGAGAGAGAGAGATAGGAGACTTTCTCCGTACGAGTGCTCCATCAGGGGCATCCTGCACCAACCAGGTCCAAATCGCTGATGCTCCGAACTTTTAATGAAAAGCCCTGTTTTATCCACGTGCTCTTCTCTCATTAGCCTTTCGCTCTTCTCCAAGCACCACTCCCTCTCCTTTTGCCCATTTCTTTTAGAATTTATTATTTTATTTTCCTCACTTTAAGAAACAAAATACCAAAAATTATTAAAACTCCGTCGGAACAGACACACCAAAAAAAAAAAATTGTCGGAATATTATCTTCATCGGAAGAGCTTCTTTATTAGATTAGATAGACTTTGAAGAGACAATCAAACCTCAAACTGACTTTCTTCATTTTCTTTTTTTTTTTTTTTTCTCTGTTTAAATATATTCTTCCTTTGATGAATTGAAACTTCCCTGTTTTAACAGAAAGCTTAAGCTTCATCTGTGCCTTTTCTTTTTTCTATTTTTGCTTTTGCCTCATCTTGTTTTTCCTTTGCTAGGGTTTCATTTCTTTTTTATTTTTTAGGATTATTATCTTCAAAGACGAGACTTTAGAGCTCAATCGAAATTTCAACAGTTTTCAATCAGAAAGAAAAAAAAAAGAACATAAATTTGTTGCGGAATTAAAAAAGAGTTCAATTGGATGGTTAATTTGGAAGGAGAAAGAGGAATCGGAAGGATTATTTCGAGGTTCGGTGGTTTGAAGGTGATGTGGAAATTGAAAGAAGCGTTTGGTTTTTAAGATACTGAAAAAAAAGAAAAAACAAGAAATGAGGAATTCGGGAATAGTTTAGAAACAAAAAAAGAAAGAAGAAAAAAAGGTTGCAAAAGTTGCAACTATGAGTTGCAGCGAAGAAGAAACGAGAAGCGTCGTCGTTTCAAATGGGTCGACAACGGCTGCGCAAGAGTTGACCATCGATCACAATTTGCTCATTGACCCGAAATTGTTATTTATCGGCTCCAAAATCGGCGAAGGAGCTCATGGCAAAGTTTACGAAGGAAGGTCAGTCTCAAACACCTCTGTAAATAATGATACTAATCGTATTAATCTACTCGTTATTTTCTCAGACCCCAAAATAGTAAAAAAAAAAGAAAAGAAAACAGCCATGGTTGATGCTAGTTTAGTGGTAAAGATTTTTTTTTTATGTTTTTAATTTTTTGTTGTAATTCGAACTTTTGTTGTTAATTATGCCCCAAATTAACAAAATTTATTTTGTTTTAATTAGAAAATATATTTTATATGCTTGTGTGGATGTAACAGGAGAAGTCAATTTATGAAGAACATTGTTATTCCTTTCTAATTATTATTATTTGTGTAAGAATTTTATAGAAACAATAATTTGTTTATTGTTTTATGGGAAAAAGAATGACGGGGATGGAATTTTAATTTGTGAAGTTTTTTGTTTTTTGGTGCGAAACATTGTGATGGGAGTAAGTTGTAAAATTTTGGTTGTGCACAAGGGGACTGTGCTAGTTACATAGGGTTGAGTCTAATATTTTTCCAGGTATGGTGATCGGATTGTTGCCATTAAAGTTCTTCACCGTGGGAGTACTGTTGAGGAAAAAGCTGCACTTGAAAGCCGTTTTGCTCGTGAGGTTAACATGATGTCTCGAGTAAAACATGAGAATCTTGTCAAGGTGACTGTTCCAAACTTGAAATGCAATGTGACTGTTTCATTGATGGAATGCAATATGACTGTTTCATTGATGGAATGCAATATGACTGTTTCATTAATGGAATCTATGTTTATCTGTTTCTCACCTGCAATGGGGGATTTGTTGCCTTGCAGTTCTTTGGAGCTTGTAAGGACCCGCTGATGGTGATAGTAACTGAATTATTACCAGGAATGTCACTCCGGAAGTATTTAATTAGCATCCGTCCCAAAGTTTTAGACCTTCATGTGGCTTTGAATTTTGCACTGGACATTGCTCGAGCCATGGATTGTCTTCACGCCAATGGGATTATACATAGAGATCTAAAGCCTGGTACTTCTTGAACATTATCAGTTACAATAGAATGTTCTTTTATGGAAATATTTGTTAGTGATTGAAAAGCTTGCTTGTTTTAATTCAAAGTCCATCCAATCATTTCTTTCGTATCAGCATCTGGTTCCTCAATCTCTCTCTCTCTCTCGTATGCATGTCTGCATTAAGTCTTCACATCTGTCAACTTATTTCATAAGCGTGCAGAAACTGAAGTTTATATTCTAATCTCTAACTAGGACACAGTTCATCCTTTTTACTTTAATTCCTAGTTTTTTTCTTTCTTTGCTGTGCATTGGTGGCTTAGATAGTTCTCTTTTTGAATTCTTTGTGGCTGCAATGTTCTCTTGTTTTGTGACTGTTTTCTATGTTTCTTGCAAGCAATGTTGTCCCCAACTCTATCGTAATTGTTATGAAAAACTTTGAAAAATGGAACACCTGAATGATTATTAAATTACTATCCTATACTTTTAATGCATTCACTTTGGGTTGGGAGTTGCAGTGGCTGATGCATGTATCTGATTGAATCTGTGCCATTGAAAGCAGAATGTGGATTGTAATGTCCTCTTTGATGTAATTTATTTGTTCATACTTCAGTCTCCTCTTGATCCCTTTGAATAATTGCAAATTTATATGGAAAATATCTATGCAGACAACTTGTTGCTTACAGCAAACCAGAGTTCTGTGAAACTTGCAGACTTTGGTCTTGCAAGGGAAGAATCTGTCACAGAGATGATGACTGCAGAGACTGGGACTTATCGATGGATGGCCCCTGAGGTTTGTGCCACTATTGTATTTGCAAAAAGGACAAAGAATCATATTTATAATGACGATTGAAGGTTTTTGTTTGTTACAATATTTAAGTTTCTTTATGCAATTTCTTGTCAATGGGTGATATAATTACCCCCTGCAAGTCATGGAATGTTCTTTAGAGGCCATAAGCATTTTGTCTGTGACACAGGTTTAGTTTCAAATATCTAGCATGTTGATTATTTGAATGACATAAGTTATGAAAATATCAAGTCTTAATCAAGAAGAAAAGTTGCAATACAAATACACACACACACACACACGCATAGACACATATGTATGTGTATGCATATACAGAATACTTCAATTGATAGCAAATCCATTAGCTGCAGCCAGAATAACCTACTCTTTATGCCAAAAATTTACAGTCTCTGCAATTTTCTTAAGACAAGAATCCATCTTTAGGTAATTTATTTATTAATATGGACACATGATATGTGATTTTTGCTCAAAGGATTTTTGGCATATTTCTACCTGGGAAATTAATGTATTTCTTACCCATTGACTACTCATGGATCATTTTGTGCTGTGGTATTTAGTAGCTGACTGGATTAATAGACTTAAAAGTATTCTTGAACTTTCTAGTCTGTTTTAGGTTTGGACAACAACGGACAATAATATAGAACGTATTTTGTCATCAATGTGTCGTGGTTATGGTTTGTTCGTGTAACAAAAATTAATCTCTGAGTAGACAAACTTTTGTATACAACTTTCCATACTTGGTTGTCACTCTTTTAGTGTTGATATGTGTCATTGTAGTTGTATAGCACGGTGACATTGCGTCAGGGAGAGAAAAAGCATTACAATAACAAGGTTGATGTCTACAGCTTTGGAATTGTATTATGGGAATTGTTGACCAATCGCATGCCATTTGAAGGCATGTCCAATTTGCAGGCAGCTTATGCTGCTGCTTTTAAGGTGCAAGTCTTTACTGCATGTAGTTGTTATGCATGATAAATCTTTACGCTAACAGATAACTAACTAGGTTGATGTCGTATGAGTGTGCAGCAAGAGCGACCTAGCCTTCCAAAGGATATATCCCCTGATCTAGCATTTATCATACAATCATGTTGGGTTGAGGACCCTAACATGAGGCCCAGCTTCAGCCAGATAATCCGTATGCTGAATGCCTTTCTCTTCACGCTCACAGCTCCTTCACAATCCTTACCTGAATCTGACAACGGTGAGACAGCAGAAACAAGTAATGGAACCATGACTGAGTTATCTGGTCGAACAAAGGGGAAGTTTTCTTTCCTCCGCCAACTGTTCACTGCCAAGAGGACAAGAAACTCACAATGAGGGTAAAGTATTGAAAAAGTTTCTTTTTCTTCCAACAGTAGACATGTTTTAACCGAACCTCTTCTTCGTTACCTTTTATGATGACTATCTTCAAATGAAGGAAATGTAGGAAGGATGTTGATGGGATAACTCCTTGGCAAAATAAAAGAAAAATAGAGCACCATTTATATTGTCTAGTTGACTTTGTTGTGAGGAAGATACACGGTTCTGACATTTTTCTGTTCATATCCAATGTTACCTTCATAAGAAAAAGGCAATTGTAGTTCAAATTAACAATTTGCTTTTAGCAGTTATAGTTGAAGTAATTGCTCAAGATCGTGCTTAGTTTATAACATAGCTCTGAATTAGCAGCCTCTTGTTTTTGTGTGCGTGAGTGAAAAAAATACAAACTAGTGGGCATTTCATCCTTGTTTCTGTTTCCTAATGTGGTGGCACGCTTTTCAGGTGATATGTTTAGATTTGATGGTTGCTTGGATTTGTGTATTAGGCGTCATTTATAATTGCCGGAGTGCTTGTGAAAGAATACGTTGTCACATAATGATGTTGATTTCATGGGACAAGTGGTGCAAGAACCTAGGAATCGTGGTGGACTTTTCTTTTGTCTGCCTTTGCTTGTTCAAAATGCCTTGTAACTGGGCCAATATGTAATCCTTAAAAAAATGTTATGCATAGTTGCTTACAAGTTAACGACGCAGCAGCCAGCCATGGAGATTGCTGAGTAATAATGTAATGTAGTGAGCCGAGAAGAGAAAAAAAGGGGCGGGAAATAGCTAGAAGAAGAGAACAAGAAAAAACGGAGAGACTCTGAATATTGTTTCTGAAAGCTGAGGCATGTCTCCGATTGTAATACTCGCATGACATGACCAAATGTTGAACTACTTAAAATCTCCAATCTAGACTAATATAACCCAAGTTATATGAGGGATTCTATTTGCTTCCGTACAATTTCTGTTTAACATCCAATTTTCAAAAACATTTCATTTGTACTTATTACAACTCACATCTTAACTTCAAAATTTCAGAACTATCCCCATACATTATCTTCTCCTCCCTCGTACAATTTTCTTTTTTTTTTTAATTCTTCAAATCTAATTTTTCAAAAAAAAAAAAAACCTAAAATTTAACCTAGATTCAAAGGAAATTAAAGAAAATCAAGTTATAAAGCTTATACCAAAAGGTAATTTATATGTTTTTGTGTTTAAGTTCATATGATTTTGTGTTGAATTTTGAAAAGTTTGGGGTGAAATCGGTGTTGCGATTCATAGGTTTTGGAAATAATTTTTTAAAAATTCTTTTAAGTTTTTGAAAATGCATTTTTGAAATATTAGAAGAAGTTTTGGAAATATATTTTTGAAAATTTTGAAAAGTTTTCGGATATTCATTTTTGAAAATTTTTAAAAGTTTTCAAAAATATGTATCTGGAAGCTTTTAAAAGTTTTTGAAAATGCATGTCATGAATCCTTTTAAAGTTTCCTGAAATGCATGTCTAGAAACTTTTAAAATTTTTTAAAAATTTATGTCCGAAAACCTTTTACAAATTTCGACACCCTATATCTAGAAGCTTAGAAATCTCACAATAAATTTCATATCCATGCTTGTATCATTATATACACATTGAGTTTTGCATATTTGCTTTGAAAGCTAACGTGATGATCATCTAACATTCGTAAAAGTAATACTTTTAAGAAGAGACGATGAATCAATGAACATGCATATGAGTCAGTTGTTGATCTGACAAAGCAGTCGAATGTTTATCTCCTAAATTCGGTTGTTCATCCCTCAAAGTCATTTTTTGGAGGGTTGATGGATACTTCTTTACTTTAGAGCTTCAACAATCATATTGTAATATAAATGAAATGGTCAGGTAATAAATTCAATGAGACTGATACTTATTTTTGGTACATAATGTACGTAAAACTAATAATTAGTTTCTATTTGTCTTTGTTGTTATATAAGTGAGGTGCCTTAAAAACAATCAACTATAGGGCAAAGTTACAACGTTGGCCTTTAGATGCTTATTGGCAACGTGTTCGTGTGAAGGTTGTTTGATTAAGATTGCTACTATTAATTGATTGTGCTTATCATTTGTTCAATAATATGATAGTTTCAACATTTGTTGAAAATGGACAACTTGAGACAAATACTTTTCACCTACCATTCAACGAGATGACGATCACATTGGATGATGTTAAATTGATTCTCTATGTACCCGTTAAATGGGGCAATGATATTAGTTTAGAAGTTCATGACGTATAAGGCAACACATTGTTTTTGTGATGCATTTGCCAGGTTATAATGGTTGCGAGATACATTTAAAGGTGTTATTGATAGCTCTTCTAATCAAGATGTGGAGTATGCTACTAAAGCTTTCTTGTTCCATCTTTTAGGATGAACGTTATTTGTCAACAAGAGTAAAAATAAAGTATCGATTATGTATTTATATTTATTGAACAACTTGAGCACTACTAATATATATGTTGGGGGGCAACTTGCTTGACATATTTATACAAGCAGCTTAGTATATTGAGTAGAACTTAAGTTTATCAGATTGCTGGTTATATTACGTTTCTTCAAGTATGTATATTATATTAGTTTAATGATTTATAGATTAGCTATATTTGTTTATATGATTTTATATAACACATAATTTATGCTTTTTCAATGTAAATGTAGGCATAAATTTATAAGTACTTTTTATACTTGATCTAGTAGCCAACATGGGATATTTTGATTATGAGTCTCATGCTCGATGATGGAAGCCCTATAGTATACTGATTCATCATAACAACATAAGAGCAACTGGATGCCTTGTTCTTAGTTTACGTGTGTTGGAGCTCTTATGAGATACAGCGACAGCATCACTCATTATCAAATATTGCTTATTTTTCTAGGTGTATGAAGTGTGGGTTATTGTTGAGCTATATTATTTGAAGAGGGTTTTACAACCGTTAGGTTACGTATAGACCATTCCTTCAACCTCTTTGACTTCGTGTTAAGTTAACCAAAGTGTATATTTTAGCACATATGATGTTGCATATAACTTTTTGTATTAGTTTTGGAGTAATAGGATATACATGTTCCACCTATCGATCATCGAGGGCATCGATGTGCTACATCGGATGAGTCTTTACCAAATTATGATGATTGGTATGCATCAATTTCTTATTAGAACATTCAAAATCTGATGCATAAATCCAAGTTTCAGTCTATCTTGGTTGTTAGTAGGTCTACCAAGGATATGGTAAGTTATAACTTTGGTAGTTATTACTTATACAATATTAATTATATAGTTTAGATATTGATTTTTCTTATTAAAATTTTATAGGTGATCTCGTTGGCATTAACAGTTCTTAAATAGTGTTATTTACGGTGGATTATATCATGGAGTGGATGCATAGAGAGATGTGATTTTTGAAGCACATGTCATATTGCCTAGGTTGTTTGCGATGGGTCTGACCAGGGTGTTTATACTAGACCCATTGTTATATACATTGACTCCTTGACCATCTTTGCTTCCACTGCCCAATCCCCTTTGTTCCCTACCTTTAGCACCAACTATAGCACTACTTGATTTTCTTCGCTTATCAACTTTAGCACCAATGGTAGGACTATAGAATTCCTTGCACTCTCAACCTCCAGCATTTGTGGCAGTATTGCTCGATACCCACTCTATTCACCTCCAACATCGTTTGATCTCTTAGCATCAAAGTTAGCATTACTCGTTCCACCACAACATGTATATATTCGATTTAAAAAACCTAGGGTCAGAGAGTAGGACTTTTTTTATGAATACCTTAGATGTGCATTAATTTTTTTATTGTAATTATATTATTGCATGACATTTTATTTTTATGTTGCCATATATGATCTTGTTATATAACATATGCATTAAAGAAGTTACTACATAAATTATGCATTAAAGAGCTTGCTAAATATAAAATTATAAGATATCAAATAAAACATATTAATAAATAAAAAATCCATCTAAAGTTATCAATCTATTTTAACTGTTTCTTAAAGTTTTTACTAAATAATAATTTAAAATCTTCTATGCACGATACAAATGGAACCTCATATCCTTGAGCATGTTCATATTATATCCTATGCTAGTTGCATGTAATCGGATGTATTAGTAAGAACGACTTCATGAATACCTGTATAAAATCGATAGATATGATAAGTATTAATTGTAAGGTGATTATAAATAATAGAAATGATAAATATAAAATATAATTAATGGTACCTGTATAAAATGACAATCATTTACAAATCCAATCGTAATGACTTTCTGTTTCAATGGTGCAGGTGATATAGATCTAATAATAAGATATGTTAAGCATTGTCTCAAATTGATGTGGATTAGTATGACATTATTTCGTAAAGTAATCAAATGATCCATATCTGGTAAGGTTATCCACTTTTCGTATGAGGTAAAAGTGTTAAAATATGATACGATTTCTACTAATTTCTCAACATGTTCTATGGATTCATACAATGACATATTCGCCTCGATATTGAATCGATTAATTAGTTAAATCTTGTCATACTTGTACCCAACCATATATACCAAATCCAAGCAATCCAGCAATAGAACCAAAACCATAATATTTATTTGTTCAACATCAACGATGGTCTATATATATAGATGTAATTTTATTGGAAAACTAGACAAATATCAAATTTTTTGTCTACCATAAAAATGCTAAATAGAAAGTTTATTGATATATGATGTAACTTTCATGGAACTTCTAGTGGTTGGTGGTGATATATTATCTTGTACAGATAATATAATCTCCTAGTGTAATGGGTCACGTCGCATAGATTTATCTATTTTAATCGCTCTGCAACCTTTTGTCTTAACAAATTTTAGTAATGGAATCAAGACAGTTGTTGACAGATTACTTAGTTCTCGCAACTTTCTTTTCATGGTTAATTTATCAAATTCATCACAATCATTAAAGCATTTTATAATTAGCTTAATCTTGAACGTAATGGTCAACTCTTCAAATATTTCATCCACTTGGTTCTTCATTAATTTAACTTTTTTTGATGAGAAAGTATTTTAGATTAGAAAATTAGACTTATCACTTTTATGTGCTCTACCATTTTATGTGCACTAAGTAATTCATATGTGCATATGATAACGCAACCACAACATTGCTTGCTAATCTTAACCTGATTTGTTTGATTTTTCTCCATGAATATCATACTTAGTGCGCTCCTAGATACCAAACTTTGTAACTCTTTAAATAATGAAAGCTTGTAATTATGCTCGACAATCGTAAAATTTCTTTCAAAAGAAGCTTTTATCTCTATATGTTGTAATTCAATAAAGGTGTTAATTATACTTTATGATGATTCAAAATTTTCTTGAGATGATCCAAGGTGTCACTTAAATTTCATATGTGCATTCTCAACCCTAAACAAATCAATAAAAGTATATTAGAATGAATGTTTTGTTATGAATTATACAAATCTAAATAATCTTAATAAAAAACTAAACCAAAGCATACCTATTTGTTCTAATATTTTTAAAGCGCATTATTTTACCCGTCTAAGCAACAATAACATTTTTAAAGTGCATTACTTTTTTCATTTGAGCAATAATAAATATTTTTTTATATTTTGTCAACCATTGCTTACACCTAAATAAGTTTGATAATAAATTTTTAATGAATTTAAATGCCTTTCATACTCATCATAGGCAGAAAAAAACACATAGACATTTCAACTTGACATTAATGCCTTTCATTTTTCTTTTTGCTTAAAAAACTTCTTTCAATTTGTAAGCATGTTTATTGAGATATGCATTTAGCATAAAAGATTTGTTGTTTTAGGAAACACAACTTGTTTTACATTCATCAATGTCAAATCTTTGTCAGTAACATCAACATTAGAAAATATACTAAGAAGTATCAAACTTTTTAATGTAAACAATGCCCAACTGTAGTTGTTATAGTGCTTGACCTCCATGTACACAAATGCAACAGAAAGTACCATCTCAACAGAAGTTGCACCAACAATTTCAAGTAAAGGTAGACAATAATCATGACACTTAAAAAGGCATGCAACAAATATATACTAGTAAGATAAGCCTAGTACAAGTCTCTTACACAATTGCTTGACTTTTAGTCCTATGCTATTTCATGTATTTACAATCGAACAATTTTTTCATGAGTTATTGCATTTGTCATCTACCAGCTTTTTCAATATATTTATATCTATGATGTTCATTGTATATATCTTTATAGTGTTGACATTTTTCTTATCATGTTATTTTAGGATCAATAATATGTTTTTAGGTTGACCATACTGTTTGACATATTAGCCATTGTTGTCTTTGTTAAATAACTAACCTGCAAATGAATGTCCCTTTAATTGTTTTACTGATAAATGATTGTGAAACCCACTTACTATCTTTACACCCCATTCATCTTCACTTGCCAATTTAAATCTATATAACTGAAATGGACAATCACATATCTTTTTTTCTGTTTTCTTATGCTATATTACTTTCGAAAATGTAGTTCTTACTTTAGAAAAAATATGTAATGTATCTAAATGTACCTAAAATGCATTTTCGAAAGTAATAATATGAAGAACTACAATCATGTTAACAAAAATTAAAAAAAAATTATTACTTTCGAAAATGCATTTTAGGTACATTACATATTTTTTCTAAAAATGAATTTTCAAAACCTACTAAATAATCTCGGATATGTATATCCGGTAATATAAAGATTCTTTCAAAAATTCTTGTAATTCATATTCGGTCACATAGATATTTTTAAAAATGCATTTTCAGATACTAAAGTTATATTTGAGAAACACATTTTGGGATTGTGTGTATTTAGGGAAAAAATCAATTTACCCAATTGTCATCTTTGAAATCTTCATTTTTGTAGGTGTTTTTCTCAAGTTCACCTTCTGTTTTGACAATATACAAGATATTATAAATACTTTTACAAATTTTGACTGTGAATTTTGATTGTTGTTGGAGAAGAAGGAAAAAGGAGAAGGGAAGAAAAGAATACGATAAGAGAAAATGACGAAGAAGAGTGTAAAAAGGATAAAAAAGTAATTTACTAATTGGTATTTAAGTAATTTTATTTAAGATTAAATTTGTAATATAATTATTGGGGTGTTAAAAGAAATTATTGGTGTGTGAATAAAACTTTTTACTAAAATATAATAGAAAAGAAAATAAACTAAAATAAGTGAAATAAATTTCATATTAACACCTATTTTTTGACGAGGTATGCCTTCTAACATGCCATCTTCCAAAGAAAAGTTTAACCGATTTTGTCACAATTGTCTGAATAGTTTTAATGTGACAAACCTTACTATTTTTTTTTCAAACAAAATTAAGATTGTCTTTGAAATGATAGAAAACACAAGAGTAGAAAAGGGATAACAATTGGCTAATCTCTGCATTTTTTTTTAAATTCTTAAAGTTATGATTACACAATGTAGACAATATGACTAATCTCAAGTTTTAATGTTTAAAAAAAAATAATGCCATAGTTGACCAATGGAGTGGACAAAAAACACATTAACTATATTTATTGACTAAATAGAAGTTTTGGTCTTTAGTTTTTGAGGTTGAAGTTGAAGGCATAAACCAACCTTCTTGTTTAGTATGTTATTCTATTTTTACTTCACCCAAACTTAAAACAATTTTTGTTCAACTCAATAGTTTAAAATAATGGGAGAAGATCAAGTCCAACTCAATAGTTTCATTTCATTTTGCTTTGAACACAATTCATAAGCCTCAATGATTAGCTTAAACATTTAAATGAGAATAAAAAAATTACCTTTTTAATCCTCTTCTGTTCCAATATGACTTTGGTTGAAGTAATTTTCTTGGTCTGAAAAAAAGAACTGTTTAAATTCCATGCATAAAATACTTATCATATTTATATTGTCTATTTACCAAAAAAAGACATTTGAGAGAGAATGAGTTAATGGTTTTTGGGACAAGAGAAAATGTACAGTGGAATAAAAACATTGATTTTATTTATTTTTAAGTTTTTTTTATCCTATATGCCAAAAATAAGAGAATTTTAAGAGAAATCATCATATTGGATTATTGTTTTTTATATCTTTCCCAAATATAAATAAGATTATTTAGAATTCAGTAGAATAAGGAATTGATGTGATAAAATTAGTTGATCAAAGTTTTAAAAAGTCAACAAGTAAAGATGGTAATGATTAGTAGGAAAAGTTGGTGGTTGAGCAGGTAGAGGAAGAAAAAAAGTTAGGCAAAAAGCTAAAAAAAAGGACAATTAGATGTTTTAGAAGACACATCAGGGTGGTTAAATTAAGGAGTGGAGGTGGTGGCCAATCATTAGATATTGCATAGAATTCTGTAATGTCAACTTTTGTTATTTTGTCCTTATTGTTAATGGTCCCAATAGAATTTAGTCATTATTGTAATGTTGGATTACCAGCCTGGAGCATTTATATAGGAACTTGTATTCATAAGATTATCAAGAAATAAATTATTAGAATTCTTTTTTTCCAATTCTCTATTTTCATTTATTTTTTTTCTTTTTCTATATTCTAACCTATCTTATATATTTTATCTTTCATTACATTACAAATTGGTATATCCACCATTTAAAATTGGGAAAGACTAAGAAGCAACGAATAATGGTTGAAGGTACCTGACTAAACACCATACAAGAATAGATACGGGCTCTTTAACAGTAATTGAAAGGTATACAAATAGTATGGGAGGAATGATAGAAGAGGCTTGAGGCTAAGATGCTAGAGAGATGACTTATATCAATAAGTTACTCGAGTCACTCATTCAAAAAATAGCTTATTTTTTTGAAACTGATTCTATAAAGGCTCTACATATGACCAACCATTCTTCTTCTAATCTACCAACTGTTGTCATGGCATACGGGTTTAAAAACCAGATTGTCGGACTTAAAGAATGAAAAAAGAGGTTGAAAAGCATTTTCAATAAAAATAAAAAATAAGGAGTCACTACTAATATTTTTTAAGGTGTAATTGGTACAAAAAATTATCCTTTTAATAAAACATTTAAAACGAGTTTGAAGTTTGCTAAAAGAATATTTTGGTTTGTGAAAATCAGAGTTGGACCTAAGAGTCGATTATATATGGAGAAGGATTAACACCCATACAATATCCTTTGAACTAGATAATTACAAAAGTTGGATTTTTTTATTTTTTTTTGAAAATAAATCAATTTTGGTTTTTCTAAAAATAAAATAATTTATTTTTGGATCAATATGAAAAAATCCTAAGCATCAAGATATTGCCTTCACTATTCTATATTTAGAAAAAGTTTCAAAAAATTCTTAACTTAGGTGTTTTCAAATTGTCTTACAAAAACTGAGATAATATCTCACATAAATGATAACCATAAAGAGTCATCCTATTTTTAGACTAGATCTCAAATGCTATCTTTACCTGAGACACTATCTTATTTTAAAACATTTTTCATTGAAAAAACTTTAAAACCTATGAATGATATGCATAACATAATACTATATAATGTATGCATGATAATGAGGAATGAATGATGGAATGTGAATACATGATAATTTAAAAATACATGTATTAGTGAAGTAAAATGATATGCAAATGTATAGAGGGGATCAAGTCTTGGTTTTAAGGTTTGGGGCTTGGTTTAGGGTTCAGAGTTGGTTTTAGGAGTTAAGGTTTAGGTTTAGGTTTAGGATTTTAGGCTTTAGGGTTTAGGATTAGTGTTTGGTTAAAGGTCTAAGGTTAGGGTTCAAGTTTTAAGGTTTAAAGTTTGGCTTTTAGGGTTTATGTTTAGAGTTTGGGTTTAGAGTTTAAGTTTAGGTTTCTATTTAGGGTTTGAGTTTAGAGTTTAGGTTTAGGTTTAGGTTTAGGTTTAGGCTTTAGGGTTTAGGATTTAGGTTTGGCCAAAGCATTTTCATGCAAGAATTTGTTGGCTAAAAACTTAAGATATGTCTCAATTATTTTTTGTTTAGAATCAAACATATGCAATCAATAAAACATCACCATAAAAGTTGATTATTCTAATACTTTTATTCATTGAAGATTTTATTGAACACAAAGAAAACTTGAAAAACAAACCAAAATCACAAGCAAATACACTTGACATGAACAACATTTAGTCACCAAGCATTAAAAAGAGGTTAGGCCAAGCATGGGAAAGCTTGGTTGAATGCTTCTTATGGTTCCCTACAATTATTTAATCCTTTATTTAGCTAGAACTTGTATCAAACATTCATAAAACTATAATGTAAAGGCATTTTTATCATAAAAAGAATTTTAACAAATATGTAATAAACTACTTAAAAAGGAAACCATAAAAATATGTATGCTAGCCAAACACATTACATAAACTACTAACATAATCAACAATTATGCAAATAATAAATATCATATCATTTAAATCATTCATAAGCATCATTTAAAGCAAGAAAAACATTCAAAATAACCCAAATGAGGTTTAGCCATGGAGGATCACAAGCTTGGTCGAACTTTTAAATAGGTATTCATGGTGGATTTTTGATGTATCCTAATCTCTTTTACTTCAATCCAAACTATGAATTAGTTGGTTAAATTTTTAGATCAAGTTTTGAGTTGCGGAGGCAAACAACTATGAAGGAAATTGTTTTCTCACAAAAAAAAAAAAAAACAACAAAAAAAAAGATCAAATGAAAATAATATGAAAACTATGAAAAATGGTATGAAATGCAATGAGGTATATAACAAAAATTATACCTTCAATGAAGCTCCTAAAATTTTTCTATTTTTTCTTTCTTTTTTCTCCTCCATGCCATTACCTTGACTGCCTTCTCCTATCATTCCTAACTCTAAATGATAAATATATATCCTATGCAAATGTCTAATAGCCTTTTGATAAAAAATCCATCTAATAGTTACTATTCTTCCCTTGTTTATTTTTTGAGTAATCACCTTTCACTCTTGGATTAAAGCACTTAAGAGATTAATGGTTCATTATGAATCTAGCAAAAATGAGGCTCTAAGGGTAACTAGAACAGTTTGAAATGACCAATTTATCCTTTTCAAATATTTGACCTTTTTATGCAGCTAAGATCCCTTCTTTGTTTTTGTCATTTTAAAGTACAAAAAATCTTAAAATAATATGAAATGATAATTTAAAATTTTTCGTAAAAAACCAACTTCGAAAAGGTAAAATTACAAAAATACTCTAAATGATATTTTGAGAATTTTACACTTTTCGAAATACAATCAATGTTTTTAATGTATAAAAAATTATAAAATAATATCAAATCATGATATAAAATTTTTCGTGAAAAATCAAGCTTGAGAAGGTTAAATTATAAAAATATCTCTAAAAGCATTTTAGTAATTTCATATCTTCTATGGTGTGATCAAGGTTTTCGATGCATACAAAATCATAAATAATATTTAATCATTATCTAAAAGAATCATGAAAATTCAACTTTGAAAATGTCAAATTACAAAAATACCCATAAAGGGCATTTCGATAATTTTATCTTTGTCGAAGTGTAATTAAGGTTTTTAGTGCATTAAAAATCACTAATTTCATTTTTTAGCCTGATTAATTCCATTTAGTTGTAAAATTTAATGGTTGACCCAAGTTCAACCTAGTTTGATTAATTTTGATCAATTTTAACTAAGTTTAACTTTGTTTGACTATGTTTTACCAAGTTTCAACCTTGGTCATTTGGGTCGAATTTGTCATAAATTTAATTTTAAAAATTGTCAAAATTAAAAAAAAAATATTAAATTTGAATCGAATCGAATCGGGTTTAAAAACCTCACAACTAGTTAGATTTTATTCGGCCAAAATTAGATGCCTACAACTAGAAGAAAGGATAAAATTCCTATTGAAGCTACGACGATAAATAAAAATGGGAAATACAATTATAAAACCATAGAGGCTGATTTATTACCTAAGATCAACAAGGCCAAAACTAGTCTAACCCACAAGGTAACCTGTCTCCTACTAAACACAATGAGTTAGTTCTTGGGTCTAATTCTTCAACTAGCTTAAATGCCTTTACTCCTAGACCTAAGATAGAGTTACTTGTATTTGTTGGGGAGAATCCGAGGGGCTGGTTAAGAAAATGTCAGAAATATTTTTTAATCTTTGCTATAGATGAGTAGCGAAAATTAGAAGTAGCTAGTATGTATTTAGCTGGTAGGGCTGAAACTTGGTTTAATGGCTACTTCATGCAAAACCTAAACTGTCTTGGTAGGAGTTTGCTGTGGATTTATGTCAAAGGTTTTTGATAAAACCTACTTCGATGTCGTTGAAGAGTTTAATAAGTTGGTTTAAAAATCCACGGTTGATAATCTATCAAGAGAAATTTGAGGAACTGAGGCCCTATATGCTGTTTGCAAACCCTTATTTGGATGAAAGCTATTTTGTGTCCAACTTTGTGAGTGGGCTATAGGAAGAACTTAAGCTTAGGGTGAAAACCAGGAACCTTATGAACTTGGCTTTTGCTTATAGATTATCTAAGCTACATGAACTATCCTTGTAAGTTGAAGGCAAGAAACACAGATCCTTCACTAAACCTAATATTTCAACCAACACCATTATCTACCCAAAAAACTTTTCCAACCATTAGACTTAAACTCAAAAACATTCAAACAGTAACCAAACAGTAAACCAAAAGCAAAACCTTATTGAACGAAGGAGGATACAGAATTTATGCTTCGAGTGTGAGGATAAGTTTTTTCCAGGGCATGTATGTAAAAACAAAAAGTTGAATGCAATCACTGTTGAAGAAGAGAGTGAAGAATCAGGAAGGGAAATGGATGAATAGATTGATACGGGGCAAGCTATAACTGATCAGGAGTCAGGGGAAGATTGTTTGGAAATTTCCATGAATGCACTTACAGGAAATGCTGGCCTTAGTGCCTTCAGGATACAAAGTAAAATCAAGGGAAGACCTGTGAGTATTCTTATAGACAGTGCTAGCACCAATAGTTTAGTGACTCTAACATGGGCTAAAGATGGTGTTGAATTGGCGCACACAAGCCCATTAACTATTACCATGGCGAATGGTAAGCAACTATACAACACTGCCAAGCGTAAACAATTGGAGTGGACCATGCAAGGGTACCAGTTAATCCACGACCTCAGGATATTACCTATGGTAGGCAGTGACATGGTGCTTGGGGTGAAGTGGATGAAAAAATATTGCCCATTAGTGTTTGACTTCAATGAACTATTAGTAACCTTTTAGAAGAAAGGGCAAGAAATGACATTAAAAGGAGGAAATCATACTGGTCAATTAAAAAGCTTACATAAGGTTGGAACTAAGATAGTGCCTAGCATAAATCATCCAGAGTTAAATGAGGATGGGCAGCCCTTAGTTTACCCTGCTTATGTGATCAACAAGAGAATGGTAAAAAAGATAAAAAAACAATTAGGCAGTAACTCAGCTTCCGGTGATGTGATCTAACTTGGGTCTTAAAAATGCAAGTTGGGAGGATTATACCGTATTGAAGTCCCAATTTTCACTTTTTAATCCGGACAAGAATCCCTTAAGGATAGAGTAATGTGCTGAAATTAGCTAGTCAAATTTCTAAAAGATCAAAAAGTCACGACGGCGATGGCAAGCAGGAAAAGTTGGTAGTCGAGCAGGTAGAGGAAGAAACGAAGCTGGGCAAAAAGCTGAAAAAAGGATAGCTAGATGTTCTAAAAGGCATGTCAGGGTGATGAAATTAAGGAGCGGGGGTGGCTGCCGATCATTAGATATTGCATGAAATTCTGTGATGTCAGCGTTTGTTATTTTGTCCTTAATATTAACGGTCTCAATAGAATTTAGTTGGATTGCCAGCCTGGAGCGTTTATACAGGAACTTGTATTCACAAGATTGGCATGAAATGAATTATCAGAATTCTCGCTTTCCAATTCTCAATTCTCGTCTTTTTCTATATTCTAACCTATCTCTTATTTCTACCTTCTATTACATTACAGTTGGGTCTTTAAGCTGAGATTATTTGGTGAACTGTGTATGATTCTAACCAAGGAAAACATTGGAGGTTAAAGGGAAATTCAAGGAAGAATTCTGGTCATGAAAAAATGGGGGAAAATGGAAATGGAAATGCAGCTGCTATGCGCACTGCAATGAACGCAGTGCAGACTGCAGGCATTACGGAGGGGATTAATGTCAACATCAATACAAGGTTATTATACTGTAAAGGTGTGACAGGTTCTAGGATAGTTGAATTTGATGAGGAACATTGTAGGGACATCTACTTGGACGATCAAACTGTACTGCCCAATATTTCTAGAGATATCAAGAACTCCCAGGAGCCTATTGGCCGTCACAGTTCTGGGGTTTGCAAGTTTCATGAGGTAACATTGTGGTTTGATTTCTAGGTGTTTTGGTATTATATTCATGAATTATGCTAGTTTGCTAATTTTTGGGTTTAGCTCAAACTTGAGATTATGTTCTTGTGTTTCTTCTGGGCTTTGTTAGATATGCATAGTTAAGCCTTTCCTTTAGTGTTAAAGGTTGGAGACTTGTGACAAGGTTAGTCAAGATACCATAAGTCTTTACCATTTTGATGATAAACAGAAGTAGCAGTTGGACTGAGAAACAGAGGTGAAAAAAAAAGGACCAATTAAATTGATATTTGAGATTAAGAAGGAATGTAACCATATAGAACAAACTGCAACCATTTGCAAGTACTGAACCCTGCCTGTGGATGAAGAAAATTCTTTGAACTTTTTCCTGTGTCTAGTCTGTATCATAATTTTGATTAAATTTATAACCCTCTTATATTGATTCTTATTTTAATGTTTTATTTACCGATAGCCTATCCAGTTTCATTCAAATTTTTACCTGATTTGAAGTTATCACACGCATTCCTTCCTCTAGTTTATCATCACTGAATATTTATTATCCGTGTGTTTTGTTAAGATATTATTTGATAAGTACAATTGTCCATTAATCTTAACTGTTAGCCTAAAAATCTCTCGCAATTGACTCTTTTTGAACTTATGTATCATGTCCTACCAAAGTATACTAAGGTCATGTTTGATTGTTTAGTGTTTGATTCCTAATTATGTTGTGAGTTTGAAATTTAGTTTAAGGGATTAGTTTCTTAGATTGAATATTGATGGTGATGATTAAGACAACGCATACAATCATTGAATTTGATTGTCATGGGCCCAATTATCATTAGGAGAAAGAGACGATGCTAATTGAATTGCTAACTGCACTGTGATCAATGATGAAATGCAGAATTAACTCACTAACATTTCTGAGCTTAATAGCATTATTTAGACTATTCGTCATAATTTGGTTTGCTTTGATTTGTTTCAAGCATGATTTGTATTGCTTTAACATTTTCTAGTTTGCTTGTCTTAACTACGAGCTGCAGATGCTTGAGTATTTTAATAAAAAAGCTAATGTGTCCGGTGGTCTTTCGCTTGGTAGTTTCAATTTAGCTTTACTGGTTCAACAAATATTGATGCTGCGACTACGACGATACTCTCTATGGATGGATTGTACATTCCACTTGCCATTTTTCAGCTTACAAAGTCCCCATTGGTATTGCAAGAAAATGTTAAACAGGCTGTCCCAACTTCCTTGGACGCATCATCCTTGGTCAGGTATAAACAATTTGTTGCTAAATGTAGAATTCTTATAACATAGGTTCAATTCCTAATATTGCTTTATTTGACAGTTTCATTGAAAATTTTGGGACGCATGTCATTTTACTCCTGTTACTATCGGTGCTAAAGATGTGATGTACATAAAAAAATATCACTCTTCACCTTTGTCTACCATGGAGATTAATAGCTATGTGCAGGATATTGGATATCAGAGATTCTCTGACAATGAAAGTCGTACGAGTTCAGGTCAAATCAAATTAAACGATAAGGCTAGTTCCACTATTTCTTCCATATTTTGCCATCTTTTATTTGTCTTACTTTCTTGACCATTGCTCACTTAATACAATTTTTGAGCTTTACAGGGACTTGATCCTGGCTTCTTCAACAGTCAAGGGATATACCCTCAGCCCACCAGTGCGCCATATCTTAATCGGAAAGAGGTGCTCAGATGTCTTGACAGTTTATTAGTGGGAATCGATATTCATATGAATATTCAATTTTTTGGGATGCTATTTTGTTATATGAGGTGCCAATGATTCGAAATTATTGAAAAAACTAAGTTGCAAAAGCAAGTTAGCCTTTGTTCTTTGTACACATAAGCAATTTTGCATATAAGACTGTAATACCAAGTCCAAGTTACTATAGCTTAATTTGTGACCCAGCTCATAAGTATATTAGTAAAAAATTTTTTTTTATCAAATAGTTTTTGTCCGTAATTTTTTTTGAAAAAAAAAAGAAATATTTGAAAAAAACCCTCGAAAAGAAAAAGAGAGAAAGAGAAAGGGCAAATCAATTTTAAAAATATTTGATTAAGATCAAATTTTACTTAAAACTCTTGAAATTTTTATATTTTGTGTAATTTTTTTATAAACCCCAACCGACATTTTTGTATCTTTTCATTTTAAAAAATATTATGGTGACTTTTTGGTGACAATTCGATGAAATTGTGGGTTTCAATGAAATGTCTCTTTAAGATCTTTCCAATGGTATGTCTGGTACCTAACTATGAGCTGTCGGAACTCATTATTCCAGTGGTTTATTTGGTCAAAATTTAGGTGCTTTTGATAGTACAAAATGTAAACTTTCTAGTCATATAATTAGTTAGTTCAAATGATTTATAGGCTAAAAAAATCGAAATCTTAAAGTAAGCTTTATGAATCTGAAACCCAAAAAATCTGGGCTGTTTGTGATAATTTGTAAAGTTTTGACCTTTGAAACTTAGGTTTTTGGAAATTATTTTTGTCAAAATGAAATTTAAGTTGTATTATTACATTCTTACTTTAAAATTAATGTTTTTCTTTATCACTAGGAATTATAGAATATTAGAGATTTTGTGACTCAAAATAAGCCAGATGATTATGAAATGCAAAATTTTAGAACATAGAAAATTCTATTTTTTATTATTTTAAAATTATTTCCAATCAATATTTGATATATTTATTTATAAAATTAGTTGAATTTTAGTTATATTATTTTTAATGAGTTTTCGCTTATTTTAATATATTTTTATTGTATTAATTTCATGTTATTAGTATTATTAAAGGACTATTAAATTATATTCAGATTTACAAAAAAATAATTATTATTAAATGTTAAAAATTAAAAATTTGTAAAAATTTATATTGCTACTGATTTTTATGTTTTAATCTTTAATTTCATATTTATACTCAAATTTAGACATTTTGGTATATTAAAAGAAAATGTTTTATATACTAAGAGAAAATACTTTCAAATAGTTTCAAATTGTTGAAAGGTTGCCACACAACCTAATTTATTTAGGATGATCCGTGGAAGGTTTGCTTTATTAAATTTATATTTTGGGTTGAGTTTTGATTTTTAAATATTTATTAAATTATTAGAATACTAAGAGAACTGAGCAATTTGCTGATTAAGTTAAGATTTAGTGTATCAGGTAAGTGACTTGATATCTCTTTGGTTTTTATGTCCTTAAAAAAATCAACCTCAATTATTTAGAGTTGAAATATATAATATATAATATTTATTATTTTATTCATTTGTTTTGTAAATCGGATTGAGCATGCAAAATGTATATGTGATTTCTTTATTATGAGTTTGGAATATGATTTGAAATTGTTTTGATTTTCAAAAATGATTTTGTAATAAAATAGTTATATATCCATTGTTTGTCGGAATATGAAGTTTTGCTTTAGAATGATTATGAAATTTTATTTTATATGGATTTTGTTTTGAGAAAATTTATAAATATTGAATTTGTATATGTTGGGTAATTTGAAAATATAGTTTGATTTTTGTCCCTTAGTATGACTATATTCTGACCTTGCCAATAGGGGTTAATTGTTGGCCATGTCTACATGTATTTTGTGATATTAATATCAGTTTTGAATCGTGCTACCAGTTATGAATAATGGTTTTTGTTTACCATGCCATCAATGATATACTTCTATCCTATTACATTAAAGGGATTAATGCGAATTTTGTTTTGTTTCATTGCACTAATGGGTTAATTATGATTGTTAGTGCAACGATCTAGTTGCTTCTGATATACTTTTGTCCCATTGCACTAGAGGAGAAATTCTAATTTTGACCTATACCCAAGGGTTAAGTGTGATCGTAGTATATTATGGGAGACTAATAAAATTTATAATTTTATGATATTTGATTCTGTTTTGTGATATGAGAATCTGGTTTTTAGATATGTTTGTGAATACAAGATTACCCAAAAGTATTTTGATCCATGTAGTTAATGTTTTAGCTTAAATGTTTTGTGACATGCTTAATCCAACTGAGGAGAAGTCGGTTACTTGCTGAGTCATCGTGCTTATTCATTTATTTTTCTTTACTTTTTCAAATTTCGGTGTTTGTATCTTAAGAGACTTAATCTTGACAACTACTTAGATTAACAAGATTACCATCTATGTTTAGTTTGGTATTGCTTACGAAGTGAATAATTTATTATTGATTCTAAAAGATTTTGAAAAAATTTATGAGAATTTTTTATTTATGAATTCTTAAGAAACTTTCTACAGTATAAGAATATATATAGCTAAAGCATCAAATCTAGCAAATCCTATGATATACTAAAAATAATAATAAATCACCTAAAAATCCTCTAACAATAAATGGAAACTACCAAGTCAGAATTTGATCAATGAACCAAATCCTTTTTATTTGGGAAACAACCAAAAATACTAAATGAATGATACTTAATCAAATCTGGTTAGGAATTGATTTTTCACACTTCTCTTCAAGTTGGATGTTAGATATCAATTATACCCAACTTGAACTTCAAATTCTCAAAATTACCACAATGAAGAGCCTCGGTGAAAATGTCTATTATCTGATGTTCTGTTAGATTATAAACCAGTTTGATTACGCCTTCTTCAATCTTCTCTTTGATTAGGTGGCGATCAATCTCTACATGTTTTGTTCGACCATAATAAATAGGATTCTTGGCAATATTAATAGCTGTTTTATTATCACAAAATAGTTTTATTGAATTTTCAACTGACTTTTACAGTTTTTGTAGCGTTCTCTCAAGCCAAATTCTTTTATAAATCTCATGAGACATAACCTTAAATTCAGCTTTAGCATTAATTCAGAAGGCATCCTATTGATAAGAAAGGTTGCTATTAGGATTGCCTCTCCTCAGAAATGTTTTGAGACATAAGAGGCTAGCATAATAGATCTTGTAACTTCTATTAGGTGTTTGTTTTTCTACTCGGCAACTCTGTTTTGTTAAGGAGTTTCAGTATATGAGCCATGATGAATAATTCCTTGATCTAATAAATAAAATCCAAGAGCTGAGTGACAATATTCTTGCCCATTATCTATTCTGAGCACATGGATTTTTGCTTGGAATTGAGTTTGCACCATCTTGTTGAAATTATGAAATATTGAACTAACCTCTAACTTGTCTTTCATGAGGAACAACAATGTAATTTTTGTGTGATCATCAATGAAGGTAACAAACCATCTAGAATTTGTAATATTATTAACCCTTGATAGTCCCCAAATATCAATATGGATCATAGAAAAAGGATAAGTTGATTTGTATGGTTGACTTGTATATGAGTTACGACTGTGTTAGAAAAACTAGCAAATTTCATAGTGATAAGACTTGGAACCTTTACTTAATAAATTAGAGAACAATTTTTTGAGGTACAAAAAATTTGGATGTTCTAAACGATAGTGTCATAGCATGATTGTAATTTCTTTACTCTTTCTAAAAGATGAAATCGAACAAGCACTCTTTCATGATTGTCTCTTAGATTCTTCATCTCTAAGGAGATAGAGTCTAGCACACATCCTAGCATTGCCAATCTTCTTCTCGAATCCAAGCCTTAAAATTCACACATGTTAGAAAAAAATTTAGTAATACAATTAAGATCTCTCATAATTTTACTAATAAACAAATTGTTGTAATCTAAATTAGGGATATGAAGAACAGAGTCAAGTGTTATGTCTTTTGAAATAAAGACTGAACTTGTCCTGGCTATTCGAAAGAGTGATCCAACTGTTATTCAAATTGTGAGATTTTTGGAACATGGACTGTATTCGTGAAACATTGCATCACTAGTCATGTAGTCTAATGCATTTGAATAAAAAACTAAGATCTTGATTTTTCACTTTGCACAAGTAAAGCATTGAGAGAGTTATGTTTTTGTGCAACAGATGCTGTGCTTACAACTGACCCAATGTTTTAAAGAGATTGTTGAATAATTTTTTGAAGGAGTTCTAACTACTTTTTACTGAATGGGCTTGATTTTGGAGATGTTGGAGTTGTCCGGTGGTGGCAGAATTTCCATGACTCTTTTAATTTTAAGTAAAATGTGGTTTGTAGTCAGCAAGTTTTCGATGGATTTGCCAACAATTTTTTCATGTATGTCCTACCTTCTGATATTGGTCACACCAATGTCTGTTTTTATTGATTTTTACCACCTTAGTAGGATTTTGGTCCTCATCAGTAAGGGTTAAATTTTTTATCTCTTGTGGATTGCATGATGTTCCTAGCTTCACTTTCCTTTTACTTTCTTCTAGGCGGACCTTAAAGAAAACTTCTCGAATGCTAGGTAATAGCTTAATGCTAAGAATTCTTCTACGAACATCATCAAGGCTCTTGTTTAGATCGAGTAGAAACTTATAAACTTGTCCTTCTCCATTATTTTCCTATATTGTTGGCTATTGTCAGGGCACTTTCTTGCTATTTCTTCAAAAATATCTAATTATTGTCAATAATGAGTTAAGAAATTAAAATATTTCGTGATAGAGAAGTTTCCTTGTCACAGGTCATGTAAAGTGCTTTTGATCTTGAATATTGTAGACGTATTGTCTACGTTGGAATAGGTTTCTTTTGTAGCATCCCAAATCTTCTTGATAGTTTTGTAGTACATGAAATTCTCACAAATCTTGTCGATCATAAAATTGATCAAAAACGACATTATCATTCTATTTTCTAACTTTTAGGTTCGATACTTTGAGTCATTTTCGTTGGGTAAAATAGTAATTCCTGTGAGATAATCTTTTTTAACTTTTTCACAGATAAACAGCATCACTGATTGAGACAATTGGATGGAATTTTATCCATTAAGTTAATGACCAAAGATAGGTAAAATAGGGAGTTATGGACACACTTGTGCTATTGGCTATGACGTAAATAGAAAGATAATATATATATATATATATATAAGTTTTGATAGTTTATGATGAATGATACTATGAAGAAATTAATGAGAAGTTTTTATTTATAAATTCTTAAAAAACTTTCTAGAGTACAAAAATATATATAACTAAAACATCAAATCTAACAAACCCATAATATCCTAATGATAATAATAAATTACCTAAAAATCCTCTAATAGTAAATGAAAATAACTAAGTAGGAATTTGATCAATTAACCAAATCTTTTTTATTTAAGAAACAACCAAAAATATTGAATGAATCTTGTTAGAAATCGATTTTTCATAAATTTGTTAAATTTTAATATATTCAACCAACTTGCAAAGATTATAATTTTATGAAATTTAAATTTTATAAAATATTATTTTAAAGATTATTAAAGATTTTGATTTAATTTAATATCTATTACTTTATATGTTTGTGAGATTCGTGTTATAAGTATGCGGCCTTATTATCTTCTAAATCTTTGTATTTGGAGCGTAACAAGGACATCAAACAACAGGTGCAGATAGTTATTTATATTGAGATCCACAACTGAAACTACTGTACCAGTCGCCGCACTACATTTTCCTGCACATTTTATCTGAGGCTCTTTAATTAAGCACTTGAGTTTGTACCCTTCGGTTTTGCTTGGTTTTTTGTTTTTGGTAATGATTCGTTGAATGTGATAGCTTCATGATTTTTTTGGGGGTAGATTTTGTATGTTCTGTTTTTCCCATTTTTGAGTCGGATCCATGTAGCGGACACCATGTAGTGGGAAAAAAGCCTTGTTTGTTTGTTTGGTCATTGTTCTTGTTGTATTTCCTACTATTCCTCTTAAAATGTTCATATTGTAATGATATTGAACAGTTATGACATCATTGATCATGACTGAGCATGCAGGAGTGGCTAATATATACAGTTTATTTCTTTTTTTTGCTGCCAAAAGATATTCTAGCATGGATTGCTTTAGGATTAGGTCGTCGGTGCAAGTCTTTTATAGGCGTATGGCGGCTTGCCTCAGGTGGGCAAGAGATGTTATTTGCTTGATGGATGGAGCAAGCTTGTTTGCTTTCTATTTTGGTGTTAATTTTTTTATTTACCATTTACCTTTTTAGTCAATTCCGGATGTGTAACTTACTACGCCTTTCACCATGAGGCCTTGAACTCATTTTCTGGTATTCTTATTGTTGCTGGATCTTACAGTCATTTTTCGGAGGAGGGGAGAAGATGATCTGGAGCAAAACCACACTCAGTGGGCAAAACTGTCCGCTCCTCTCCTGATGTCATTGAAATGACTTCCTATCGTATTATTTCTCTGCTTGATGGGGTATTTGGAAAGGAGCATCTGACTCGTGCTGTCAGTCTTTATCTTGAATGTAATACAAATAATTATGTGTGGGTGATTGGATGCAATCTTTTCTTTCTCATTTGTTAAATTGCTAATGATAAACTCTTTGTCCTAACTCAAATATATTGTCTGATTGTTCGCAGATAAGCCTCCGATCGAAGAACTAAGATATTTTCTAGAGTTCCACATTTCTAGGGGATGGGCTCCTGTACAGGACAAGATTCCTGGCCAACAAAGGAAGGAACCTATTTGCCCATCTTTGCAATTCAGCATGATGGGGCAAAAGCTTTGTGTCAGCCAAGAGTAGGTATAGGTTTGTGCAACATAGCTTTTCGTCTTAAAACTTTAAGCTCTTCCACTTGAGACTTGTTCCCAAGAATGGCAAAAGAGCACAATTTTCTGCATTTTGTTGGTTACTGGGATAAAGGCTTGTTGATATTTTTGTATTATATGCATGTGTGCATATGATACAGGATTGCTGATGGTTGTTGCAGCCCCTGGAAATTTGAAATAGCTTATTGTCCTGAAATGTTAAACAATGAAAGCCAACTTCCTTTTTATGTCTCCCACTGTCACAAGCTTTACCAGCTTTAGTAGCTGCTCTCTTTCCTCCTGACTATTGAGTTTTATCTATCTTGATATGGCCCGTAATAGAGGGGTTTTTCTTTGATATTTTTCTGGCTCGTTCATTAGCTGGGATTTCGTTTCCAATTGCATAACCTCAGTGACCATTCTAAGAGCCATAATATGGTGTGGCATATGATTAAAATGCAATCCTTACAATTGTTGAAGTAAGCAAAAGTGAACCATTAGCTCATATCCACATCTCAAGAGGGCCCACTCTTTTGGGTAGTTGTTAAATAATTGATTGGCCTTTGTTGGCTATTTTTAAACCTTATGAAATTCTTATGGTAAAGGGAAATCTTAAAAACCATTTTTTTTTTTTTAAATTTTGAGTTATCAGCAATGTTTGCCTTTTATAGGTCGTGTTTTTGCACTTACTAAATAAGTCTCTTTACTCCTTAAATTTGATTAGATTATGACAATTTTGAGGTTTTGGACTACTATAGTCTCTTTACTCTCCTCAAGTTTGCTTCCGTTCTGGATTCTTTGAATATAGGGCATTGATTATAAATCATCACATGAAAGTTACTGGGGAGTGGTAACATGAACCGATCTAACAAGATTTTGCATCTAATCTGGGCTCAATGTAAATGCAGATTTCAGTTGGATGTAGGCCAGTAACAGGCTTGCGATTACGACTAGAAGGAATCAAGCAGAACCGTCTGAGTATTCATCTTCAATACTTGGCTTCTCTTCCAAAAATCCTACTTCCACACTGGGATACCCATGTGGCAATTGGTGCTCCCAAGTGGCAGGGACCTGAGGAGCAATATGACAGATGGTTTGAACCTGTGAAATGCAAGAACTTTCTCATGTTAGTACTGCACCAATTGAAAACCCTGAAACCTTTATAGGTGACCTCTCTGGTGTCTACATTGTCGCTGGAGCACAACTTGGAGTCTGGGATTTTTGGTCAAGAAACGTCTTGTACATGAAGCTCTTGTATTCCAGGCTTACAGGCTGCACAATACAAATATCTTTGTGGGACCATAATCAAAATGACAAATCAAAGAAAGTTGTTGCTACTATGGGTAATACCAACTCTGTTGACTCAAGTTCTGGCTCACTAGAAAACATTGTAAACAAGTTGGCAAAATTTGTTGATATGTCTGAGATAAGCAAAGGGCCACAAGATCGTCTCGGTCATTGGTTGGTTACTGGTGGAAAGCTTGGTGTTGAGAAAGGGAAAATTGTTTTGAGAGTGAAGTACTCCTTGCTGAATTGTTGAATCTCTTGGCATGGTTTTGTGTGATTGAGAACAGGAACAATTCCAGCTCCATATTCTGCAATCTGCAAGAAAGCAGGTTCTGCCAAGTTGAAGTGTTCTCGAGGAGGATTGCACACCCACCATTGTCATTAGACAAAGCATAATTAGGGGGACCAAAGTTGGTGGCGGTCATGGTTATGGTTAGAGTAATGCACCGTTAAGGGTTCTCTTTGCATAGCAGCTCATAGCAGGTATGCAGCCCAAGCCATTGTTGGAAAGTGCAGTGCTCAAAGCTGCTGTGCTTGTTCCATACCCTTGTTATGTTATTCTCAAGTCTGAATTCTGAAACTCACGTATTATGCCAATAGCATCAACTCCATCATAGAATGTGGCATGGGCAGTTTGCCAACCCTCATCATCATCTTCATTAGTGCCATGGAAGCAGCTGCAGATGCTGAACAGACACAGAAATGACAATATTTGCAATATTATTGCTGAACAAAGAAATTATTATTGTTGCAATATATATAAATATATTTTTGTAGTAGAAATTCTCAAAATTAGGAGACATTATTTTCTAACAATCATTGTTCTTATAGCAAGCCTTTGCAATGAAAATGTTAGTGAAGTACTTATAATTAGTTGTTCCACCACTTTCTTCTTAACGTTCTCACTCCGAATTGCTTTGCTTGTAGTTGCAGTTGATGGCAATAAAACTCTATTAAACCCAACCAGCTCAGCTCAACACAACCGGTTGCACCAACACCCCTCCCCCCAACCCCCCCAATAAATTCCCCCTTTCACATCACTTCAATTCTCATCAAAGCCACAAATTGTGCTGCAACAGCCGCAAGTTTGGGCCTACAAATGACACTTTTTTTTTTTGCATAAATAGAAAAACATAAACATGTTTACTCATTTCCAGCTTAAAAAAATGTGAAACCTTTCCTTCAACCATGATCCTTATTTTTCTTATAATAAAACATAGTCTTTTCATCTTAATATTTCAATTATATAGGCTTAAAACATCTCTTAACCCAAACATTTAACTTGGACATAAATTGAGTGGTCGTGGTTTAATGATTTTTGACTGAAAATGTGGACTTTACACTTAAATCAAATAGTGAGGCGAGCCCAATCCAAGTATAGCCCAGAACATTTCGGTGACTTTTGGGTTTCCACATTTTTTCGTAATGCAGTCAAGAATATTCTTAGATATTATTTAGGCTTAGTATTTTCCCAACTTTTTTAATATTAACCTGAGCCCAACTCATTAAGACAGAATTCGATTTTTTTTTTTTTTTTTTTTAGCGCAAAGTCAGAATTCGATTCGAACTTTGTCAATATATATATATATACACGTAGAAATGTTCACAAAGTTTATTTAAATTTAATTCTTTTCTACATTTCAATATTATATGTGCGCAAATTTTTTTAAAAAATTTAGTATATATACAGTTGGACAACAAACCCCATCATGTTTACGACACGTGTTTTTGTCAATGTATGGCGTCCCTTCCTCTCTATAGGAAATTGAGTTCTTTACCCATCACTCAAATTGCGATTACATTGACTTTTATGGCGTTTCATTTAATGAGGTGTGATAGCGCATTAAAAGTAGACTATATATATTAAAAAAAAAACTACAATCACATCTTGGCAGGTGGAGGGGTGCCCCATTTTATCCTGTGAAACATTTGTTTGCCCCCCATCTCACTGTATGTATTGCTTCATTTCTGCCCCAAAATGCATCGAAAAAGTAACACTCCATCTCCATGCGGAATGCGGACAAAAGCCTGGCTCCCGTTATACATTCATTATATCCATACATCAGGCCTTTCCTTTCTCCTTTGGCAAAATTTGTTTAAAAAAAAAGCAATTTATCAAAATGTTCAATTTGATTGATGATAAAACAACACTATCTGTTCCAAAAGGGATATTCCAGCTATGCTTGAAATTTCAAAATTTTATTTTGAAAATTTCGAATTAAATCTTAAAATGATAAAATAATATTTATGAGGTGAAAAATAAATATCTCTCTCCTTATATATATTACACTAAATTATAATATGTGTAATACATGAAATAATTTTATTTATTTAATATGAATATATATAAATATATACAAATTAATTTTTTTAAAAAATTATATTCAAAATTTTAAAACTCATAACATATATAAAATTTATATATATTGATTTATCATTAAAAAAAAAAACTTTTTGAAAACAACAAAAAAATTATGTCTTTTTTTTTGGATATTTTTATTTACAATAATATTTATATACTTGTAAAATTATATCAAATAAAAATAAATTATTTTTTAATAAAAATATATATTATTGAATGATAAATTAAATAATAAAAGAAATATTAACACACTTTTACTTTAGTAATATTGACTAAATTCTTATACAAAATATGAAAAATGTTAGAAAATATGTGAAAAAATAAATTGAAAAAAATTATTTTTCATAAGAATGAAACTATAATAACAATAAAATATATCTTAGAAAAAATTTATAAACAAAAAAAAAATTATAATAGTAATAGAATATACCTTAAACAGTTACGAAAAAAATAAAAAAATTGATGTATAATACATTATATTTGTAGTCTTAAATAAAAGAAATATTAGCACACTTGCACTTTAGTAATCTTAACTAAATTATTATACAAAATATGAAAAATGTTAGAAAATATGTGGAAAAAAATAAATTAAAATTTTTTTTATAAGAATAAAACTGTAACAACAATAAAATATATCTTAGAAAAAATTTATAAACAAAAAAAAACAAATTGTAATAGTAATAGAATATACCTTAAAAAAGTTATTGGAAAAAATAAAAAAGAAATTGATATATAACACATTATATTTGTAGTCTTAAATTTGTAGAAGAATTTTTTAGTAGCAATTAGGATTAAATAGATAATTTTTAAAATTTAAAATGGATATAATAAGTGATAAAGATAATATTAAATTTTTTGCATTTATTTGAAATATAAATTTGATAATTAGAGTTCAAATAGATATGATTATTTTGATAATTTTATTATTTAAAGATTTAAGATGAAAATTTTTTGAAAATTCAAAATCTTACATAAAATTACTTGAATTTTTAAGTAAATTTTTTAAAAAGATAATTTTTTAAATCAAGATAAAAAAATATTGTTGAAAGATTTGGATAAACTTAATCTTTATAAAATTTAAACATGTTTTAAAATTTTTGATAATTAAATAATTTTTTAAATAAGGTTATATAGTAAACAACTAAAATTATTTATTAAAAAAAATCCATATTTCATATTTTTAATTTTAGAATATATATCTCTAAATTATTTTGACTTTTAATTATAATTGAAATAATTTTGATATTTGAATAAATTTAAAATTATCTAATTTGTAATCAATAGAAATTATCTTATTCTTTTAAAAAATTATCTTATATGTTATTTAAAAAAATTATCCACATAAATATTTATGTGACAAATTTATTTATGCATATTATTATATTACATATATATATATTAGATATATAAATAAATAAAACAAAATAGCATTATTTTTCTCCCTCTGAAACGTGTACATCTTTGTCTTTACGAACATTATTATTGGACGCGGAAGATGAGATGTCGACTGTTAGCAAAGCTACATGCAGAAAAAGAGCAAGAAGCCATAAGTGAGGCTTGACTCAATTAAAGCCCAACAACCAACCAATCCCTTCAATTAATTTCTCTCGTCGAAGCTCAACCGCGACCTCATGCATCTATATAAACCACGATCCTCACCCTATTCCAATTCACTAAGCTTTCAAAACACAAGTCAAATTTTCTTCTTTTATACTGCTCCAAAAGAAAAGTTTGCCTTCTTTGTTTTTCTTTTTTTTTCCTGAACCAAAACCATGGCTGCTCTCAAGGTTGTCTGCGCTTTGGTGTTGTGCATGTTGGTGGTTGAACCCATGTCCATTACTGCCTTATCATGTGGAGATGTGGATAAACAAATGACTCCATGCATAAAATACCTGCAGAATGGAGGAAACTTGCCACCAAGTTGCTGCACTGGGGTTAGGGCCCTGAACAGCGAGGCTAGAACCACCTCTGATCGCCAAACTGTTTGCAAGTGCTTGCAGGATGCCGCTAAGACCATCACTGGTCTTAAAGCTAACTTGGCTGAGGGCCTTCCAGGCAAATGCGGTGTCAACATTCCTTACAAGATCAGCACCTCTACTAACTGCAACAAGTAATGCCCATTTCACCGTCTTTCCTTTTGGATTTTGCTTTCTAATTAATTCCCTAGTCCCCATTCCCCATATATATATATATATATATAGTACTTCATTTTTGAAGCAAATCTAAGTATTATTTCTTTTTTCATTGTTCTTGAAACTTATTACAGTGTGAAGTGAGAGGGATGAAGTAGGGGTTATCAGCAGCTTGCAGAAGATAGAAGCGTGAATAAAGACTTTGGGATGCTTCCAAAATCCAAATCGGTCTCGCCTTGTTAAGTTGTTTGTCTTTTATAGTTTTTTCCTGTTAGCTCCAATTATCGCATATCTATGTATCGGCTGTCCAATGTTATGAGATAAAGTTTATGCTCTGTTACACCAGAGTTTAATTCTATATTTGCGTTGTTTTCTTAATTTTATAGCATGCAGATATATCCGTACGTTGCTGAATTTATATTTTCTTCAAAATTTGGCAAATATATTCCGAAAAATTTCACAATATATATGAGTACCAAATACTATATAAGAAATATAACAAATGTTGCCATAAATCAATTCATAACATAACATAGCGACGAAGAGAAATAATATAGTAATTACACAAAGGAAAATACTATTTTGTCCGACTTTTCACTGCTTATATGTAAATGAGCAATGATTGTAATAAATAATAATTTACTTATAAGTTTATCACGTTGTTTAACCAACTGTCCAAATAAAGTGTTAGTCAATGGCAGAGGGAGTATTAAAGCGCCAGCGGCTGCAGTTTTTTGCGACCACACTCCATTTCTTCTATTAGCTAAATAACAGACTATCTGAGTATGTAATTTTTCCATGCATTTTTCTAACTTTCATAAAAGAGCCAGTCGTGAACACAAAATGCTAATATCAACCATGCATTAATATTGTTCTGATCAAAGTGCTTTAAGGCGGAAAAAACAAGGGAATTAAAAGCAACTTTTGAAAAGAAAAATGCAAATTTTTGCGAGGTTTAATATGTACAGAAAAAATTTATAGTTTAGGACTTACACTATTGATAGGATAAATATTAGTATGATTAAAGAGCTTTACATTAATGTTTTTTGAAAGTTGGATCAAAACTAAATTTAAAGTTAAGTTTAAAACCTTGTTTCGCTCATCTTTCTTGTTTTTTTTTTTTTTTTTTTTGTTTTTATTTTATTTTATTTCAGAGCTTTCTCAACTCAATGCATTTCTTTACGGCTTTAACAATTCACTATCAGATATAGATTGATATATAATATCCATAGATTGTTCAAAAATTTCAAACTTAATGTTTGGGTAGCTAACTCTCCAAGATGCATAATCAATGATTTGCTCCTCGTGACAAAATTAAAATAATAATACAAACATTAATAATTGGTAAATCGCTAAAAAGAATATCAACCAACTATCCAAATTTATCAATCGCTGGTTTATATTCATCTAATATATAGTTGATGAATGTTGTTCAATTTTATGAGTAATTTCTTTATTTTTTGGGTAAATAAAATTATCATTTATAAAAAAAAAAAATCTATCAATAATCTCAAACAAGTTTACCTCAAAAATTATTAGCTCTGATAACTCAAAAAAAAAACAAAGAAATTGAACAACTAAGAACACTCATCCGAGCTTTTTGAGGAAAGTTCTTTTTCTACTTCATTTATTCCTTGAACAATTGTCTTTTAAATAGGTAATAAATCAACGGAAATAAGCTAAAAAATAGAACCACTAGCTGCCACAAAATAATAAAATAGCAACTACTAGTTGACAATTTGGGCTGCCACTACGCTAAAAAACAGGACACGTAAAGCAACAAATTAACAGATGCCTAAGGACTAGGACAACTCAACAGATCCTTATTACTAATTTTTTAACAATCCCGTCCTTAAACTAATGTTTCAAACATTTAGTTTAAAGAATACCAGCTATGAACGGCTTTTTAAAGTGTAGACACCAAGCAACTTCCTAAGCTTTTGAAATGTTGACAACTTGAGAAGTTTGGTAAAAATGTGAGCGATTTAATCTTCACTTCTGCGATAGATAAGATCTATGATTCTTCTTTTGTGAGGTCCCTCAAGAAATGAAACTTCACATCTGTATGCTTGCTTCTTTCATGCAGAATAGGATTCTTAGATAGCTTAATTGTTGAGCTATTGTCACAGAAAATGATAGTAGGTCCTTCATGTTTGAAAATTCTTTAAGAATTTTTTGTAGCCAGATTGCTTGACAAGCACATGCTGCCGCGGCTACAAATTCAGCTTCAGTAGTTGACAAAGTTATAATTGATTGCTTTCTTAATGTCCATGGAACTGCAGCTGTCCCCATCATAAAAGCATAACCAGATTTTCTCTTTCTATCATCAAGATCTCTAGCATAATCACTATCTATAAAACCGAACAAATTGGGATTTCACCATTCTTATAGAACAATCCATACTCGGTTTTATCTCGCAAGTACCTGAGCTACCAAGAGATGTATTTCCTTTGGACACTCCATATATCTGCTGATAAGACTTATAGCTTGCTTAATATCTGGCCTTGTTGCAGTTAGGTACATTAGACTTCCCACATTTTGCTTGTAAAAAGTGTTGTTGACTTTCTTTCCTTTAGGATTTCTATCAAGCTTCATGCCTGCTTCAATTGGTGTGGTAATAGGATTGTAGTCCTTCATTCGAAACATGTCCAAAATGTCTTGCACATACTTCTTTTGAAAAATAAATATGCCAGCAGTAAATTGAATAACTTCTATGCCAAGATAATAATGCATCATTCCAAGATTAGTCATTTCAAATTTAGCCATCATAGTTTTTTAAATTTATCAAACATGACCTTATCATTCTCAGTGTAGATTAAGTCATCTACATATAAGCAAACAATGAGCATCTTCTCACTTTTTTTTTTTTGGTGAAAAGTGTATGTTCGTAAGAGCATTTTTTAAAAGTTCCCTTCAGAAAATAAGCTTCAATACAATTATACCAAGCTCCTGAGGCTTGTTTTAGTCCATATGTCACGGATTTAAGGAAGAGTCCTGAATCTCACATCGAACATAATAGAAGGGTCACTGGGGTATATAAGGGTTCACACCACCTTCGCCTTGTGAGGCGCCTTTTGTAGGATAAAATCGTGAGGCCAGGGGGGCCAGAGCGGATAATACCTCACAAGGGTGTGAACCATGACGGAAGGCTGATCTAGGACACTGGAAGGGTGAATACCCGAGTCCCAGAGCCACGCGGGTTCGGAGTTTAAGTCTCGACCCGTAACAAGTGGTATCAGAGCCAGCCCTAAACCATTCGATCCACGCCAAGCACCTCAAGGGAGGCAGGTAGGGTGGTCAAGCTCCGTGACGAGGACGTCACGAGATTGGGTGCGGGAGAATGTCACGGATCTAAGGAAGAATCTTGAATCCCACATCGAACATAATAGGAGAGTCACTGGGGTATATAAGGGTTCACACCATCTTCGCCTTGTGAGGTGCCTTTTGTAGGACAAAACCGTGAGGTCAAGGGGGCCAGAGCGAACAATATCTCACAAGGGTGTGAACCGTGGCAAGAAGGCTGATCTGGGACGCCGAAAGGGTGAATGTCCGGATCCCGAAGCCACGTGGGTTCAAAGCTTAAGTCTCAACCTGTGACACATACACTTCCTTGTTTAATTTGTGCACTTCATAATTATTCCCAACTTAACATAATCAGGAGGTTGACTAATAAATACGTGCTCATCTAGATCTCAATGTAAGAAGGCTGGTTTTATGTCAAGTTGGAAGATAGGCCATGAATTTTGTGCCGCTAAAGCAATTACCAATTTGATTGTGTCATGCCTCGCAACTGGAGCAAAGACTTCTTTGTAATTGATGCCAGACTTTGATTGGATTATTTCTGCAAACACATAGGTCATTTAAGTAATAGTAAAGATTACAAAATCCTAGATGTTGATCTCAGAAGAAATACTTAAAGAAATTCCTAAACTAAGTACCTAGTATCCCATACCCTAGCTAAAGTTGCCTCAATTACATTAACATGAATTAAAATGCATATCTAATCTAAAATTTGAAAATAACAAGTACAATGATCAACAAAAAAAGTTGCTAAAGGATTGAACCACAACAATTAACTTCAATCAAATATAACTAACTATAAAACACTTCCAACAAGAAAACTTCTAGAAAATTCTTAAGAAATTAACCAAACAAACTGGAGATTACTCAATACAGAACGTCAATAAAGATCCCACACATAATTAAAATTAAATTAAAATGCTAAAAATGCAAGATCCAAAGAAGAACATTTAAACTGGAACTTAAATGCAAAATCTGGAAACTGGTTATTCAACAAGAAATCTAGATCTAAGTTGCATCAAATTGAATGAACTCAAACTTGAAATCACAAAAACAATTAATGATCTAAAGTAAAAACAGAATTGAAGTGCACGTAATGAAAGAAAATTACAAGAGTTGATAAAAAACTTGAAAACCAAAAGTTGCAAGTGAATCTAGAAACTAACAAATCTTAAAAGAAAAATTAAATCTATAACTCTCTAGATAGAATGAACTTAAACTGAGCTAACACATCCTGGATCTACAAGTTTATAACATGAATCAATAAAGAAATAGCATCAAACAAAGAAATTCTAGCTCATTGAACTACAATTCCAATTGAATGCAAAAACTGGAAAAACAAAGCACTTGCAAAGAAAATCATCCAAACAGTAGATAAAAACATGAATTTAAATACAATCAAATGTGAATTAACTAGTAACACATAGATTGAAGAGTGCAAAGTAAATGAGTTGCAAACCAAATTCCAAGAAGGAGAGAAGTCCCTTGATATGTTGTCACTTATTCAAAGTTCAACTTTACCAACTGAGTTTAGCTGAAACTTTGAATCTTGATCTGAAATTTTTTGGATGGAATTTGAACGATATATTTTTTTTCAAATATAAAGATATATGAGTTAGGAATTTATGAAAAAATTTGCCTAAAACAAGCTAGATTTGATTAAGAACCAATCAAAACATTGCAAAGAGGTCAAAACTGAAAATCGAAATACAGATTTGAAGAACACTTGAATTCAATTGAAATTGAACATGAAAACTTAAAGATTTGAAACATTTAGTGAAGAAATCTTAAAATGCATTGAAAATTAAAGTAAGGAAAGTAAATTGTGCAAGAAAATAAAGGCAATTTTCTCCCCAAACAGCCCTCTAAATGAATAAAGAGGAAATTGTTTAGAGAGAAAAGAAAATAAATTGCAAGGAAAGTAAAAATATAAAACTAAGCTACTCCTCCCTTTATCTCCAGCCACCCTCCCTTATTTATAGATGTATGGAGGTGCTCCAGCCCCTAAAAGTGTAGAAAAAAAAAATCCAAGTAACTGCCAGCTTTCTAGATTCTTCTTCCCCCTTTTCTTGAATCCTTAGCTTGCTTGTTTGGTTCCTTAAACTTCCCTTTACTTTAAGCCTTCTTCTCATGAGCTATTAAGTTTCACCAAGTCAACATTATGACCATTGGGAAGCCTTCAAATGTCCAGCTCAATAGCTCTAATTGGTTCTCTTTGAATCTCTAAAAGTGTTGCCACAAATCCTTCCTTACATGGTCATACATCCAATGGCACAATTTAAACTTTGCTACTTCATTTTAGTGCCAAATTTATCAAAGTGTTCTTTCATTTTACTGCCAAAATACAGGCTATTAAATGAACAAATCATGCATTATAAACCTTGAAAGAATTCTGAAAAATTGCAAATTCAAAATTAGCTTCCAACTACACTAACGCACTTGTTAGCTTTCAAGCACTTACAAAGATACTAATAATGCATTAATGAGCTAATAATATTATTTTAAAATGAGAAATATGAGAATTAGGACTTGAAATAAGGTTCCATGAAGTTCAATTAAGCTAAAGAAATTATAGAAGAAAGAGTTAAGAAAACTCCTATAACTAACAAGATGTCACAATCACACTAGTTATGGTATTTTTTAGCTTTTAGTACCAAAAATCCTCCAAAATGAATCCAAATCTTCAAATTTTCTCATTTTTCATATTTTTACCTATACCATGAACATATGTGCATTTAAGAGTATTTTTACAAAAATTTTCAAGAATCAAGCCAAAGTTTAAGAAAAATTGCACTAAAAATGAGTAAGAAATGCTAAAATTTAGTGCAATCAAACTTTTGCTTATATCCTTTAGCTACTAAGCATGCTTTGTATTTATCAACTTCACCATTCTCTTTCAATTTTGTCTTGTAGACCCATTTCACACTAATGGTCTTCTTTCTTTTAGGAAATCCAGTTAACTCTCAAGTATTATTTCTTTCAATGGATGCAATTTCATCATCCATTGCCTTTTTCCACTTTTATTCTAAAACATCTTCAAAAGTTAAGATCATAATCTGAATAAAGCAAAATATGCTAGTGGGTCCTCAAATTGGTCAATTCAAGTTACCTTATAATCCATCATCTATGCAAGTCTTGTCATAAAACATTGAGGTTGCTATTCATCATCTACTTCAGGTTTCAGAATGCTTTGACTGCCTGATGTTTGTTGCTTATTCTCCACGATTTGTTTATTCTTAATAGGTTGTTGTCTTTTATCATATTCACTATCAAAATCTATTGATATTGTTGTTTGGCATTATTTTCATCCCATATCTAAAACTTTTTTTCATTAAAAATCACATTATGACTAATGATAATTTTTTTGGTGATCGGATTGTACATCTTGTAAGCTTTGAAATGATCATTAACACTAAGAAAAAAAATACTTTTCTCCTTTGTCATCTAATTTCTTTCTCTTCTTACTTGGAATATGAGCATAAGCAATATACCTAAAAATTTTGAAGTGTTCTACATTTGGTTTCCTTTTATTCCATGCTTTTTTGGGTGTCATGATTTGAATCACTAAAGTTAGACTTCTATTTAGAATATGAATGCTCCATTTTATTGCCTTGGGCCAAGAACTCTTTTGAACTTTGCTTGTTACTAGCATACTTCTAACCATGTTTAGGATTGTACAATTCTTTTTCTCTCAGACATCATTTTGTTGAGGTGTTAGGCTATTGTCAATTGTCGTTTGGTGCCATGATTTTCGTAAATAATTTACAAATTCTTGTAAGTTGTACTCCTTTCCATGATCTGAATATAACACTTTGATTGGAATTTCTTTCTTTTTTTACAAATGCTTTAAAGATTTTAAAGGTCGTTGAAGTTTAAACTTTTCTTGTAAGAAGTATACCCAAGTTTTCCAACTAAAATCATTAATGAAAGTAATAATATATCGTTTACCTCTATCGGAAGCATGATTGATTGGCCTGCAAATGTCAGAGTGTACAATCTCTAACAACTTCCTAACATTTTATGATTTTTTTTTTGGAAATGGATCTCGATGTTGTTTGCTAGCAACGTATTCTTTAGAAACATTTGAAGGGCTTGTAAAACTTGATAAATTGATTATCATATTTTTCTGTTAAAACATCTTTAAACCACTAAAATTCAGATGACCATAGCAAAGCATGACTATTATATCATTTAATTTTGCTGAGAAGAATGATTGATTAATAATCTTGAGATGGAAAGGAAACATGTTGTTTGGAGTCATTGTAACTTGAGCAATTAAGCCTAGTTAGGCATATTGAATTCTACAAACTCCATCTTTAATGACTATCTCGTACATTTTCTTTCGCAGCATACCAATACTCAATAAGTTAATCTTCAATTTTAGAGTAAAAAAGACATTTAAAATTGTTTGAGTAGCATTGCCCCTGGTTTGAATGGTTACCTAACTGTTTCTTATGATTGAAACCTTAGAATATCTTTAAACTTCACATTATCTTGAAATGTTTCATCTAGAATGGAGAAAACTAACTTATCTCCACACATATGATTGTTGCATCTGGTGTCTAAACACTATAAATTTTTGTCAATTTCTTCTCCGGCATAACAAGCCATTAATAGGGATAATTTTTCCTCTTTTTTCATAAAATTTGAATTTTTCTCATTGCTTTTGGACAAATTAGTTCGACATTCAGACTTGTAATGACCATACCTATGACGTTGATAGCACTCCACATTAAACTTGTCTATTGGTTTATAAGGGGTTAAGTTAGATTGGTCTCATCCCCTTCTTTTTTTTTTAGAATCTTAAGATTGGTTCTCTTAATGGTTTTTGCAATTCGAGTTTTCTTTGCCTCATTTGCCTCTACCTTATCCCCTAGTTTTTTTATTCAATACAGAAGAATGATTTTTAGTTGAAGCCTTCAAAGCTTGCTCATCCTTATTTTACTAGTTGAGTTTCTGTTCATGAACCAACAAGGAACTCTATAATTCATCAAGTAATAGTTTATTAATGTCATTAGACTCCTTTACAGTGCATACAACAAAAATTGAATTTTGGTGTCATCGATCGAAGTATCTTTGCCATGATGGTAACATTTTGTGTCTTATCACTATGGATCTGCATCTTGTTGACAATTGCCATTGTTTGAGACAAATAGTCTGTTACTGACTATCCTACTTACATTTGAAATGTTTCAAACTCTAATCGAAGTATTTAAAGCTACTGCCTCTTTAACCTTGTTGATCCCTGATACTTTTTCTTCATGGAATCTTAAATTTACTTGAAGATGTCTTTGCAAATAATAGTTTCTAAGATTGTTCAATCAATTGCTTGGAAAATATAGTTTTTGGCCTTGAGATCCTTCAACTTTTAAGTTTTTAATTCTATCTTTTATGTCTCAGACATCCTAGTTGCTGGTTCTACTACCCTAAATTCAACCACATTCTAATACTCTTTGGATCGTAGGAAATTTTCCATCAACATGCTCTAATGATCATAGTGACCATTAAAATGAGTAATTATAGGTTGTACAGATATTTAGGAAGCCATTTCGCTATTACTGCTATTCTCTCAATCATAATCAATGATGCTCTGACACCATTGATAACTTAAAAAAAAAGATTGAACAACCAAAGACACTCAACAAAGTTTTTAAAGGAAAGTTATTTTTCTACTTCTTTTATTCATTGAATAATAGCCTTTTAAATAGGCAATATATCAATAGAAATAAATTAACTAAAAGATAGAATAATTAGCTTACACAAAATAATAAAATAGCAACTACTAGCTAACAAATAAGGCATTCACAATATTAAAAGATAGGACACATAAAGCAACAAATTAACAAATACCTAAATACTAGGATAACTCATCCTATCCTTATTACTAATTTTTTAACAAGCTTATGCAATTGAGATGGCTTTGTACCATCTAGTAAGAGTTTCATTTTTTGTTTATATCCATTTCCTTGTAATTGAAACAAAAAGACAAAATAATAAAAATCTTAATATATATAGTTACTAGTGATCAACAAATTCTTAATTAATGAACTATTCTATATGCATGGTTAGAAAAAAAAAGATATTCTTAATTTTAAGAAGTAATTTCAACCTATCTAATAAGAAAAGATTGTTATATTAATATATAATATTTTTATTTAATTTTAATTATAAAATATATATAAAATACCATAATATTAATATAAAATCTTTTTAATATATTAATAACAAACATAAACTAAATGGTGAACTTGACTAAGTTTACATCCAAATATAGATTTTCAAGGTACTAATCAAGCTCGACTTTGTCCAATTCCTAGACATGACTTCTATCTTATATATAAATGGCTTGATTTTTAATCTTTAAAAAAAAATTATTATTAAATTGATATAAAAATAAAATATATATGAATATCTATAAGAAAAAAAGGTATATGGAAATTATATGCCATTAAAAGGTATATAAAATAATTTTTACATATGTATCATGGAAGAGACACTTGCATTTGCATCTTTGCATTTGCATCATTAAAGGATATATGCATTTGCATATTTGCATGCATACAGTTGCATTTATATCATGATAATGGAGAATAGACCTTTTAAGAAAATTTTCAAAAAAAAAAAAAAACATTACTTTTGATTTGGGAAAATGTTTGTCAAAGATAAGAAAAGTTTTTAAAATGAACGAATTTTGGTCTTGGTTAAGAAAGTTTACAAAAATGAGATCTTGCTGGTAAGAGAATAAACTTTTTGTCTTTGGATAGATTAGAATAAAAAACATTGTTAAAGTGAAAAAGTGATTTTCTTAATGAATAAGATTTTTTTAAAGATTTTAATATGTGAATATGAAAATTATTATGAAATTACGATTTTGATAAAGAGAATTTTTTTCAGATGAGATTTTTACATTCTTAAAAAACCTTTAAGTATTTTTTCTTAAAATCTTTTGAATGCCAATATTGAAAACCTGTACATATCATTGAAGAATTCATAATATTTTTGTTGGGATTTTCGATCTCAAATTCTAAAACCTCTGGGTACCTTTCTTAAATTTTCTAACAAGACCAACGTTACAAGATAAGAACCATTCCAAATACCTCGGGGCATTGATAATAATGATTTCTAAAGTCCTTTGGGAAAAATATGAAAGTCTTCTAGGTAGAATGTTTTAAAATTTAAAGTTATGGAGCTTACATTTAAAGGAGCATTAATAGGTATTGAGATTTGTAAGATTTTTGGGCATAATCTCTTAGTTTTTTAAGTAAGATTTGTAAGTTTTTCGAGGTGAATCTATTTTAGTATTGAGATTTATAAGACTTTCGGGCGTAATTTCAAAATCTTCCGAATAAGATTCATAAGTCTTTCAATTTGAATATGTTTTAGTGTTGAGATTTATAAGATATTTATACATAATTTCTAAGTCCTCTGATCAAGATTCGTAAGTTTTTCAAGTTAAATTTATTTTAGTATCAAGATTTAAAAGATCTCTCAACATAATCTTTATGCCTTTCATGCAAGATTTGTAATTCTTTCAAGCATAGTCTATAGTGTTGTGATTTATGAGACCTCCAAGTTCAATCTCAAGAAAGTTATTGAAAAAAAGGAAATATATATGGTATCAATTTTAAGATTTTTTTTAAGAAAGAAAAATGTTTAGAACTTTTAAGATTTCCAAGATAAGAAAATTTTAAAGACTTTTAAACATCAAGATGAGAAACTTTGTTGTAAAGACTTTCAGGCATTGAAAAAACATACTTTTTAAGACCTTTGAGCATCAAGATAAGAAAATTTCTTACAAAGACCTTCTAGAATTGAAGAAAATGTAATTGATAAGATCTTTGTACAACATTCGTACGTCTTCTGAGCATATCTATTTTAGAATCAAGTTTTGTAAGACCCCTAAGCATAATTTTAAAAACCTCCAGGCAAAGATAAGAAAAACTTGAAAGACTAATGGTGATGATACCTAAGACCTTTAGACGTGATTTGTATGACTTCAAGGCATACAAATGTTTTGTTTCAAAAAGTTGTGGAACTTTTAATGTGAGGATCTTTTAAATTTATTTTTAAAAATTATAAAGCCTCTAATAATAAGAGCTTTTCAAAATACAAAAATCCAAAAAAAAATGAAAAATCTAAAAAATAAAAAACTCAAAATAAATAAAAAAGTTTAGAAAATCCTAGAAAAATCAAATTTTGCTACATAAAAAAGTAAAAAAAAATCCAAAAAAATTTTAAAAAAAGCTTTTGAAAAAAAACTTTTGAAAAAAAATCTTTAAATCGTTGATTTTAGACAAAATTGTCATCTATGTCTTTGCCTTATTCTTAATTCTTAATAATGTGTAAAGAATGGGCAGTTGTAAACACCTAATTTTATTTGTAAGGACTAATATTTTTCAATTTTTTTGCTTGAATTTAACATTTTGATTAGGCTAGCTTAAGCGTTTTAATTGGATATATCTTGTTGGTCTTATTTAGGCTTTATTGTTTTAAATTATATTTTGTATGGGTTAAGGTCCAGTCCAAATCAATTTGGGTTAATTCAAAATTGGATTAAATCTAAGATCAAATTTTAAAGCCTAAAATTTGGAAATCCAATATTTGATTTTAAGGTCCAATTAATTAAAAGTTAATAATTAAAGAAAAAACAAAAAATTAAAAAAAATAGAGAAATAGAGGGTTGGCTGCCATATCAACAACCTTCCTTCACTTTTCCTTCCCCCAAATTGTCACATTCCCTAATCCCATTTTGTTACACCATTCTTAGCTCTCCCATTTTCTCCTCTTTTTTACCTTTATGACTTCCTAACATCAATTGATCATAGACCTAATATCCCAAATGCAGTAGCCTATTATTGCATCCCTGCAAAAATTGTAATTCACCAAAACTTCCTCCATCACCACCATCAACCTAGCATTAACCGAGAGCCAAATGCTCAAATACCATCCACTACCAACCATTTCGGCTAAACAAACCCACACTACTATCATGAACCACCATTAGCTTAATTGAAACCACCATATCACTAACCACCAATGTAGCAACCAAGCAATTTAAAGAGAGAGATAGGATCAGGGTAGAGAAAAAATGGTAAAGAGAAAATTGTTGAATAGAAGGGTTTTTTCTTTTTTCCTTTTACCTATATGCTAGATACAAAACAATGTAGTTTTGATAGGAGAAAAGGAAAATAAAAAAAGAAAAAAAAAGAAAAAAAAGAGAAAAAATATTCGATTTGACTTATTATGTCTAACCCGCAACTTGGATTCATAAAGCTCGACCTTACTCGATTCGGACCATTTATTTAGCCTAGTAGCCTTATTCTTTAGGCATGATAGATTCTTTGTTTTGGGCTCCAATTCAGAGCCCATGTAAGGTATATAAGCGTTTTATAACTTTGGGCCTATATTGTTAATGTTTATATTTATTTATATTTTTTAAATATAATAATAAATATGGAAATAATTTTATTAAGAAGAAAAGAATAATTTTAAATGAAATATAATTTTTGGTTTTTTACCTATATATAATAGAGAACTCAAATAATTATTTTTCTTATTTTAAAGAATTATAATGAAAATTTTCTAGTGGAAGGTCAATTTTCCTAAATTCTGTCTAGTAATTAGTGAATTAAAGGAAAATTTTCAACATAAAAACTTTATTTTTATAATTAAATATTCTTTGAAAAGAAAAATAAAATGAAGATAAAAAATAAAATTAAAAGTTTGTAAGATGAGAAATAAAATTGATTATTTGTATCATTTTACTTTTATTTGCATTATTTGTGTATTTATGTCATGTTGCAACATATGTATTTTATTTTTTAATAATAAAGTTGAGATTGGAAGATGATATTTAAAAAAAAAAAAAAAAGATAACATTTCTGAGTAAAAATAATTTTGGAAACCCTGACTAGATATTGGAGAAAATTCAAATGATTATTTTTGTTTAAGGATGTTATTTTAAAAAAAAATAATTATGAGAATTTTTTAAGTGAAAGATCAATTTTCTTAACTTTTGCTTAGATATTGAAGAATTAAAGAAAACTATCCAATACACAAAAATTTCATTTTATCACTAAATGTTTTTTAAAAAACAATGATGAAAAAAATAATGGAGATAAAGTTAAAGAATTATAAGATGAATTAAATTGGTCATTTTTATCTTTTAATTTGTATTTTCATCTTTCATTTGCTTTAGGTTACATTACTTGCATTTTATTATTATCAAAAGATTTATAAAATGTGATTTTGAAAATTTGTTTTTTAGAACAAAAAAACTAATATTTCTAAGTAAAAATAATTTTTGGAACCTTAACTGGATGATGAAGGGTTTATCAATAATTATTCCTTATAAAAGAATATTATACTAGATTTTAGGGGTTATTATTAGAATCTTAAGTGGAAAAATATTTTTCAAAATTCATCTAAATATTAGAGAATTAAGAAATTTTTTTTTATCAATAATAAAGGAAACATATGATTAATTAGTATTATTTTTAAAAAGGACGCTATGCGGATACTAATAATTCCCTATGCGTAATCAATTTTTGAATCCATCTTCGATTTCAAAAACCAAAATTTTACTTTTGATAAACTTTAAACTAGTTTTTAAAGTTTTATTAAACAGATAAACTTTTTAGGTTACTAATTGCACCTATAAAAAATTTTGAAGTGATTTTTTATTTTGATTTTCAAATTTTTCATCTAAACGATTAGGTTTCTAGTCCATAAATAGTTATGAAAATTACGAAAAAAAAATTTAATTTGAGTGAGAGTATTTTGTTTGTCATTATGAAGGTTATCACCTCACGAGAGTATGATACTTTACCCCTTTTAAAAAAGACAAAACTCGAGTATGAAACTTATGCATGAAATGCAATACATCATTGTATGTGTGAGAGAACGTAATATTATAACCTCTATCCTAAATGCCCCACAATTTATATACAAAACATAAAATAATAAATGAGATAACTAAAATAAAATGCAAGTAATTTTTCCTATTATTTTTAACTTTTTAAAAGGAAAAATTAAAATCGATGAAATTAAAATTAAATAACAATTAAGATCATTAATTAAGATTAAAGAAAACAAATAATTAATTTTTGACCTGATTCTAAAAAAATTATCCCAATGGAGTTGTCAATCTATCGTAATAGTTTTAAAACTGCTAGAAGATTTTAGAAAAATATAAGGAGTTACTGTCAATATTTTTTGGTGAGATGTGACTGACTACCTAAGAAAACTTACATTTTTAATAAAATCTTAAAATTAATTAAAACATATTAAAAGGATAATTTTTTTTATTTGTAAAAATAGTTTAGGTTTAGAAATACAGTTATATTTTGAGAAAGATTAATACCCCACAACATCCGTTTTAAAAACAATACTAATTAATTATGTGTTGTCTTTTAATTTTGACACAAAAGTCTTAATTTTAATATTTAAAAATAATTTTCTTAACTCCCTTTTATTATCAAAATTTTATTTTATTCATATTTTTTCACAAAATTTTCTTTTTTTTTTTTCTTGAAAGAAACATTATTATCATTTTTATTTGGAAAAATAAATTAGAATCTTGTTACTAAAAAACTTATAGAATGTTTTAATACGATAGTAACATTAAAAATAATTTTCTTACCTAAAAATTTTTTAAGAATAATTATTTGAATTTTCTTAGAGTCCCGTACTCAAGGACGAATTTTCTTAGAGTCTCGTACTCACGGGTTCATGTTTATTTTAAAAATTAACTAATGCAAATAATGAAACATGACTATCATATGTAATTTTAATCTTTTAAAAAAAATAATTTTCTCTCTTTTTTTATTATTATTTTTTTTTGAAAAAAATAAAGGAAATCTTTTTTGTATTGAATATTTTTAAATACTTCAATACTTTAATAGTATTTTAGAAAAAATTCTCTTCTAAAAATTTTTAAGAAATCACTATTCGAATTTTAATATCCATCATTGAAAAGATTTTCATTTACTTTCTTAATTTTAAAATTTTTTCTAACAAATAATTGTGATAAAATTAAATTTATCACTTTTTTGAAATTTTAAACATTATTTTTTTATGTTTATCAGCGTTGATTTTTTTATTAAAAAAAACAATCCATTTTTTTAGGAATTTAACATTCAAATATGCAAAGAAAATATACAAACAAATAAACAACTTAATAAAACATAAATAAAATAAAATAAAAATTACCAAAAAAAAGTTAGTCGATATTGATCAAAAGAGCTAGTCAAAACTGGTCAACAGGAGTAGAGACGAGTCGGACTCGCGGATCTGGTTGTGGGTCGGGCTGAGTTGCGGTTCTCTCCTTTTTAAGCTATTTAACCCACTTTTATTTTTAAACTCATTTCTATATTCTCAAAAAAAAAAAAAAAAAATCCTTCTTTCTTTCAAAAAACATTCAAACAACGGTCACCTAAACTCAAACTCAGATTTCGCTGCTGGACCACCCCAACGACGTTGGTTCCTAACCAAAATACACCTTGAGCTTCTTTTTCACCTCCTCATTCTTATTCTTAAGTTAGTTTTCCCTTAAAACTACCAAAAACTTCTATATCTAGGTTGGAAAGCCACGTGTTCGACCTCAAAACGCCCTTCCTCGATGGCCTAGATTACCGCCAGCTCACTGTGTTCTCCCTCATTCCTTGCTCTTCCTTTCGCCAAGTTTCAAGACCTCAAGCTCTTGCAAACTTCTAAGCTCAAAACCCATTCCTATATTGAAATAACCCCTCTGCTTATGCTTTTTTTTTTTTTGCTATTGGGATTTTTGCTGCTATGGCTCCCTGTTGGGATGTGTTTTTGTTTTTGTTTTTTTGTTGTTTGACAGTGTTTTTGAGTAAGGAATTTTGGGTCACTTTGGTCTCCCCCGTTTTTGGGTGCTTGTTATTATGGTATGGGTGTTGCGGGTGATGGTGCGGGGTTAGGTTTCGGCCAAGTAGAATGGTTTTTTGTAGTGCCTTTTTTCTTGTTCAAAATCGGCCTCCTTATTTGTTAAGATTGCTTAGTCTTTAAAAGGGTTTCAGGATCACGGGGAAGATTGGAATGGTAAGCAAGGGACCAGTGGAGAAAGGAGAGTTGCCGGGGAAAGGAAGGAGTTGGCTGGTAGCGGGGTTTCAGTTGTCTAGCCGCTTGGGAAAGGAAGAAGCGTGGGGAAAAAGGCCACCGTAGGGTGGTACGTAGGCGAAGGCCGGCATGGGCATTGGAGGCTGATTAGTGGTGTCGTATACAGCTTCCCAGCCACCAATTTTGACATTTTTTTTAATTATTCTATTATCTAAACTATTAATTTTTGTTAATTTATTCAGAAAAAATGACTGTGTCGCGTTCTGATACCCAGACGACTACAGTATATTATCTTGAATTTTTTTAATTATTTTAAAGTTTTTTAATAAAATAATTTATTCAAGTAAACACATAAATTTAATTTAACTAATGATCAATTTTCATACGTTCAACTATAAATTAATAAAATTACAAAACTATTGACCAATAATATTTTCAATGTTCAAATAATCTTTTTAATTTCATCTTCTAACTTACATAAACTAATCAAATATATTGCTTATTTATTTATAAAAAAAAAGTAAAAAGAGAAATAAGTAAATCATAGTTCAATAAATATAATTTTACACACCTTATTGAATCAAGCATTACTTACATATATACATATAGAACATTTAGAAACATCATTCAAATTATGCTCTAAAACACTTAAGAAATCATTCAAAAGATTGGTATCATATCAAAACATATCATCTCATCAATTATAAATTATGTCAAGTATAAATTTCATACAAATCAGTGATCAATCTTCAAAATAATAATTTATCATTAGAAATCATTATTATCATTAGTTAATCATTAACTACAATAACTACTATAACTTGTGATAATAGTCGTAGTAATAATTTCATTCTCATAATCATTACAAACTATTATAAAAAATTAACTAAAACCTTTTGCAAATTATTATAATCTGTTAGCCAAGATCGTATAATTAAAATTATATTAATTACTATAATCTGTTAGCCAATATCGTAGATCTAATCTTGATATCAATGATCTCATTTCTCAAGGATTTATTCACAGCTATAATAAAATCATTCTTTAAGCATTAATCAATTTATAGTTTCATTCATAAGTATGATCGATCATTTATATAGTAAAATAAAAAATAATCAAATGCTTATCCTATTTTCATATATTGAAAATAAAGAAATAAACTTTCACTCACTTAGAGTATATATATATATAGGTTCGAAAATAAATAAAGTGTGTAAAATTCAAATTACCATTTTTCAATCCCATCACTTAGTTTTTCTCCTATAATAATTAACAACTTATTCATGGTCATTTCAACATATCAAAAATTAATCTTTTGAGGTAGTTTATACCAAAACAATTAAATTATACAAGAGTTAACTCAACTAACTAATGTTGACAGCTTGCGATCTTTTCACTGAAACGATTATATCTCAAGTTATACAATTTGGAATTAAAATCTTTTTAGTTTGTTAGAAACTATACTTGATAAGCTTTTTAATCATATATAGCTCACCTCATTATTCCTTTTAGATTAATTATAATAATTTTTGCAATCCATGTTATACGCTACTGCTAGATAGTAGGTATAACTTTTAGTAAAAATTAAATATTTATTCATTGGAGACTCAAACTTTGGTTCCTCTTATTTCATTGCAAAGCATACTCAATAAGCTTTTCAAAAATATATGGCCTAATCCATAATTCCTTGTATAACATTTAAGAGAATTTTCGTAATTCATCCTTAATGCTACTGTCAGGTAGCTTGCAAGTTTTAAGTAAAAAGTAGACAACTTTTGATAAAAAAAACTTAGAATTGACTTTCATTCATCTCGTTGGAAAGTAAATTCAATAAGCTTTCCAACGATATATAATACTTATGGTAATATTTTATCTTTTAATATTGAATTTTGTTTAATCTTCTATTATAGATAACAATGTATCATCTACAAAACAAAATTTTTCTTTCAATCTTTAAAAATCTAAATCTCCATTTTTAGCCTTAAAAAATCCACTCAATAATGATCATTAAATCTTAATAACGTGAAAAAGACTAAGTTCAATAGTTTACCAAAATAGATCATGACGATTAATGAGATAATTTATAATTTTTTTAGGCTTTTCTTTCACAAATTTCAATTTCAAATAATATCAATCAATATGGTATTTTTCTTAAATAAAAATGATGTATACTCACCTTTAGGAGATTGGTCTAATTGTAGTTTTTGATTTTGAATCATCGACCTGAATTTAAAGCTGCCTAACCATAAGATAAATGTGGAAGATGAGCTTTCCCTTTCTTTTTTTTTTTTTTTCATGTTAAACAAAAAAAGAACTATGTTTTCTTTCATAAGATACCTTAACCTTTTTTTTTTTAGTAATTAATCTCTTAATTAAACTAATGAGCTTTGATAATAGTATTATTTGGGCCAAGGTTTTACATTTTCCTCTCCCTATAAAAAATTTGGTTTTCGAAACTTGATTTACCTTCAGATTTTATTCTTCTAGTTCTCATATTACTTCTCTTACTGTACGATTGTTCCATTGAACTTTTACCAAAGTAATTATTTCATCTCAAAACTTTCTCTTTTCAATCAACTATAAGAATAAGATATTTTTGAATTGTTAAAGCTTATATTATCTTGAATTTCTAAATACTCATATTCAACCACATAGTTTGAATCAAGCTCATATTCTCTCAACATAAATGTGTAATAAATTGTGTAGACCAGATAATTGAGGTGGCAAAGTTCCCTTTTATTACACTTTTTTCATTTTACCAAAAACTTCAAATGTCCTTACATAATGAAGACTTAACTTTTCTTGCTTTCTATTCCCTGTAACACTTTTACTAGGTGATACATTTAAGTACACATGATAACCTACATGAAGCTACAAAAGATTTTCACCATAATTTTTTTGCTTACTTTAAACCATTATTTAATGAATTAAAATTTATCATCCATTTGTTTCATAAATTCAAGAAATAAATGTTTTTCTTCCTTGTCCTTATCTTGATAAGTTTAAGACTTAAATATTAAAGTTTCTCTTCAAGTCACGACATAAACATTACTTAAAAGAATGCTATTAACAATAAAGCCTCTAGAACTAGAAAAGGAACATAGAATATTCATATCTAAAATCCATTAGTCATTATTTTTTTTTTAAAGATTCATCACTTTCTTGAGTAACAATAGCTTAAGAATTTACAACTTAAGTCAAATCAAGCTTTCACTGTGCATCTTTATATTTCTTTCTAATAAAACACTAAAATAACAAATTAGCTTTCATAACATTATTTTGTAACAAGAAAAGCATATGTCTATGAAATTTCATGTAATTTACTTCAAGTTAGGTATTTATAACCATAATAACCTTAAAGTTGAATAACAATATCAACAAATCGTTTAGTCACACCAAAAAATCACATAATACTTTAATTTTGTTTTCTTATTCATCGACAATATGATTTATTTTATCAATTAACCATTATAATACATATGAAATCAATGCAATAGATCATATCATAAATTTATACTATGTAAATTCAAACATATCTTTGGTTACCTAAGTTGTCTCCAATTTTGAATATTGTTCTAATTCTATAGATTGATTGTTGTAGAACAACTAATTCTCCACAATCCTCACCAATACCATAATTCTCAAAATTTTTTTTTACCAAATATATAGTTACCATCTCTAAGTCAAAGTCAAAACCTATGTATCACAACCCATAAGTAAAATTTTCTTATAGAATTTAAATAATAAGAACTCCAAATACTTTAATTCGTATCGAAAGTATAGTTATGAACAATAACTAAATGCATAATAATATGTATCACATTATTTTAGAAGTTTTCTCAAATTTCTTTAAAATTGAATATGTGTTCAACATCACTAAGTACATAAAATCATCATTAATTATTAAGACCTAGTCAAAATATGAAAAATATTTTGTATTTGTAAGATTTCAAAAATCATCTTTAATAATAACATATATGTATTATAAGATAATTACTCCTTCAAAATAAACTTCTTTGTCATTTTTCTTTTTTTGCTAAATTTGTTATCTAACCACAATTTAACTTTTATCCATAAGGTCATAACATATATTATAACAAATGCTTTATACTAATCATAATCAAAATTTTCCATTAATATATTCTTCAAAGAATTCGATATTGTACTCCAGTTAGAAACTATAATCATAAATTAATCATATTGATCATTAAAAGAATTAATTACATTCCAAATTAAAATATAATATTCAAACTTCAAATCAATTATGGAAATTTTCAACCCACATAATCAATTTTAAATACTTTCTCACTAAACATAGAGCGTATACCAAATCAAACAAATATACTCACATACGTATATAAAGCTATTTACCTCAACTATAATATTCACAACGAAGTCTATTAAGATATTTTCTAAGATTATAATAGAGAATTAATTACTTCAAAATTTTAAAATATCATTCAATTTCAGCTCCAATATTCTATATTTTTAATTCTAATAATGTACACTCATATTCCTATCTTAATCCATGGTTAAATATTCAATTAACACTAATCAAATAACTTTAAAACCTCATTAAATCGAACATCTTTTCTCAAACCCATAACACCTCCGATGATCAAACATTCTCTTGAGTAATCTTTTAGCTCATAAGATATGTCTTGTTAAAAGTCGCACTTAAAATCTCTTAAACTTATGACAGTAATTGTATCAAAGTAATTAGATTTTCTTTTAAATATAAAATCCAAAAGCAATATATAAAAATCAAGAAAAATAATTACACCAAGAATTTATTAAATTATTAATTTCTCAAAAATTCATTGAAACTTTAAATACTCTAAAATTCATCGAATCATTTACTTATACTCACCACTATAGTTTATGGATCAAACTTAAATCCTTAGAAAATCATCACATAATTCAGAGACCATCATCTAAGTATTTAAAATTCTTCACATAGTAATAGAGATTAACCATGCTCTTAGAATATCTTTTTCAATTCAAATATCATAAACTAAGCTCTTAAAAAATCATCGTTAATGTAATTATTATAATTTAACCTCTTAAAAAATCTCTAACGATAATAACCTAAATTCTTAGAAAATTTTTAGTCAAAATATAAGCTCTTAAATTATACTTTTAAAAAATCTCCATTTATTCAAAGATCATACTTAAATCTTTTAAGAAAAATTCTAAAGATCATAACTTGAATTCTATCTATTCAAAGATCATAACCTATTTAATAATATTATCATAATCTAAAGATCATAATATAAACTTAGAGAATCTCTAGGGGATCATAATCTAGGCTCTGATACCATTTTATTTCAGGCCTTAAGATCGAGATGTAATACGTCTATATTATTTTGAAGTAAAACCCCAAAGTAATATGAACTCTTTTTTCTTAATCATTCTAAAATTCTTTAATAAAATAATTTTTTCAAGGAAAATTCATAACTTTAATTCAGCTAATGATAAATCTCCATATACCTAAATATAAACTAATAAAAATACAAAATCAGTTCATAAAATCTCACTAGCCAACAATATCCCTAATGCTTAAGTAATCTTTCCAATTTGATCTTCTAGCTTATTAAAAGCTAAGTAAACTTATAATTTACTTATCTGTAAATAAAAAGTAAAAAAGGAAATGAGCAAATCATAACTCAATAAGTATGACCTTACACACCTTATTGGATTAAGCATCACTTACATACATACATATAGATCATTTAGAAACATCATTCAAATATGCTTTAAAACATTTAAAAAATCATTCAAAAGATTAATATCATATCGGAACATATCATCTCATTAATTATAAATCATGGTCAAATGCATATTTCATACAAATCAATGATCAATCTTCAAAATCATAAATTCATCATCATAAATCATCATTATCAATAGCTACTGTCACTACTATAACTCGTGACAATGGCCGTATTGACCATTTTAACCTTATGATCATTGCTAACTATTATAACCTGTTAGCTATGGCCATATGCTAATTGCTATATCATGTTAGCTAAGATCGTAAAATTAGTTTTGGTATCGATGATCCCACTTCTTAGGGATTCATTTGTGGCTATCATCAAATCTTGCTTTAAGCATAAATCAATTTCTCATTTCATTAATATGCATGAGTTATCATTTATACAAAAAAAATACAAAACAATTAACTACTTGATCCTATTTTTATATATAAAAAATAAAGAAATAAACTTTCACTCATTTAAAATATACATATATATAGGTTCGAAAATAAGCAAAATATGTGATATTCTACTTATCACCTTTCGGTTCCACAACTTAATTTTTCTCTCAAAATAATTAATGAATTATTCAAGGTCATTTCAACAAATCAAAAATTAATATTTTAAGGTAATTTATACTAAAATAACTAAATTATACAAAAGTTAACTCAATTAACTAATATTGGCAGCTTGTGCTCAATGACCATATCTTGAGCTATATAACTTAGAGTTAAGATATTTTTAGTGAGTTAAAAACTAAACTTGATAAGCTTTTTAACCTTATATAACTCACTTCGTAATTCTTAACAGATTAATTGTAATAATTTTTGCAATCCACATTATGCACTGCTGTCAGACATAAAGTATACATTTTAGTAAAAATTAAATATTTATTCATAAGAGACTTAGAATTCAGTTTCATTTGTTTTATTAGAAGTAGACTCAATAAGCTTTCCAAACATATATGGCTCAATATATAATTCCTTGTGTGAAATTTAAAAAAATTTTCATAATTCATCCATGATGATGCTATTAGGTAGCTTTGCACTCACTAAGTAAATATTAGACAACTATTTATAGAGAACTCAAAATCAACTTTCATTTGTCTCATTGGAAAGTAAATTCAACAAGCTTTCCAATGGTACGTAATACTTATAGTAATATTTTATCTCTTAATAAAAAATTTTGTTTAATCCACTATTTTTTATAATAACATCTTATCCAAAACAAAATTTCTCTTCCAAATTTTAAAAATTCAAATCCCACTTTTAGCCTTTAAAAATCCACTCAATAATGATCATTAAATCTTAAAAATATGAAAAAAACTAAGTCCAATAGTTTGCCCAAAAAGATTATGAAGATTAATGAGAGATTTTATAAATTTTTTAGGTTTTTCACACATAAACTTCAACTCCAACTAATGGCAATCAACATAGTATTTTTTTTAAATAAAAAGATGACGTATACTCACTTTTAGGAGATTAATTTGACTATGGCCTCTAATTTTGAATCTTTAACTTGATTTTTCAAATTCTCCAACCCTAAAATAGATGAGAAAGATGAGCTCTCTTTTTTTTTTCTCTGTCCCATGTTAAATAAAGGTGGCTAGGTTTTCTCTCATAAAATACTTCAACCTTTTTTCTTTTAGTAATTAATCTTTTAATTAAACTAATGGGTTTTGGTAATTGGTTAGCCAAATTATCATTTGGGCTTGGATATTACATTAATGACACTCCAATTCCACATTAGGATATTATAAAGATCTATTACTATACATAAGAAAAGACTTAAACCTATACTTGTAAGGTGATTTTTATGTGAAAAAACTGTGAGTTTTTTGAGTCAAAATAAACAATACCTCACAAATTGAGTATAGGTTTTCTCAAATAGTATAAAAGCAGTCATTAGTCGGATAGAAGCAAAATGCTACACCGTAGGCACCATCTCTAGAATCTCGATGGAGCAAAGTGCTACACAATGAGAGGCATATCTAAAATTCTAACGTCTAATGAGATCTTGATTTTGTGGTTCTATTTGTGTATTGTATTGGGCTTAACGAGAACGTCAAGTTTTAAAGAGTAATTTGTGACATGTCAATTCTATATCAAGATATTCTAATAATCTATTAGATATATAAGTAAAGACTTAAACCTATATTTAGAAGATGTCTTTTGTGAAACAAAACTATAACACCATCAAATTAAAATAAAAAAATCCTTAGGTTAGGTGTGAGTCTCCATATTTTGAGCCTTAAAAATGAATCTTAAGCTTAACCATTGGACTTTAAATTCAACTTCAATTGGACTAGACATTAGAACAAGAAAGACAAAACTCAATGAAGCCAAACATGCAATAAACAAGCTATTCTTGATCACTATATCAAAATCATAAGTGAAATTCCAAATTTATGTTAATTAAATTGGATAAAATTAGCTGTGGCTTAATGTAAAATTTTATTTGTTTTATTTTTATCTTACTCAACAATACTAATCTAATATATGTGGAATTTTATCAATTTTTTTCAACAAATTTAATTTTCTTATAACAAATGTAAGTAGTCGAGTAGGATATATGTATTATATATATATATATATATCATAATTTTGAAGACTTGGATGTAATAACGTGAAGAATACTAATTTCTGTGTGTATAATATATACATATTTATATAGCAAAAATTATTACAAGTTAGCTAAATATAAAAAGTTAGAAAACATATATATAGAGATAAGTGGAAAATTCTTGATGAAATTTTCTTGGTGAAATTCGTGAAAAATTTTAATATAAACAATTCAATTAAAATTTTAATAAAAAAACCAAATCAATAAATTGATGTATTTAAAATAAATCAATAATATGTAAAAATTTATTAAAAATACTATTTATAATTTAAATTTGATCAATATTTATTAACGGTAAAAATTTTTAAAATTTGATCAATATTTTTTAAAATTTTTACTGAAATGATTATCTAAAAAAATTTCAAAATTTATATGTATATCAAAATAATCTAATAAGACATTTTAATTTATCGATTTGATTTTTAATTTTTAATTTGATTTAATTATTTCTAGTTGAGAATTTCATGAATTTCACCTAAAAATTTTCATGTAAATCTTTAAAAGAAAAGTGAGACAAATGGAATTATGGTATAGTATATTGTTATCCTAAGATGTTCCAAAGCAATTTGATGGTATGTTTGATTGCATCTCTACGAATTCTACATCTCTAGAGATTGGAAACACTAATAATATTGTAGGCGATCAATCGAGACACAAATTATTATTGATGAAAAATGTTAGCATAATTAAGATGAAAGGGATAAATGCAATTTTTTCAAAGCATTGCCATTTCTAGACCGAGTGGTTAAAGGAGTTATGGCATGTTGTAAGGCTTGGATTTGAGTTCAAACAACTCCAATCCCTACTCGCGGTATTTAAAAAAAAAAAATCAAAGCATTAAAAACACTCACCTATATAAAAGGTGAAACATGAAAAGGAAAGAAAAGAACCTAGCATTGAATTTAGCCAACTACTAACGCCTAACGCCATACTAATATTACCCCACTCAACTTAATTTTCCCTATAAAAACCCTCAAACCTTCGAGGCCTTAGCACGCAACAATCAGCTTCCTTACTGTAATCAAGTAATACTTCTTAAGTTCTGTAAAATTGTTATTTTCATCTAATAAATGTTATGGCTAGCTCTATGATCCTTAAGCTTGCATGTCTTGTGGTTTTGTGCTTGGTTGTGGGTGCACCCCTGACTCAGGGGGCCATAACATGCGGTCAAGTCACAAGTGCTCTGTCACCATGCATTAGTTACTTAAGAAACGGCGGTACTGTGCCTGCTGGTTGCTGCAGTGGAATCAAATCTCTCAACTCTGGAGCTCAAACGACAGCAGACCGCCAAGCCGTCTGTAACTGCATCAAAACTGCTTCCGGTAGCATTTCTGGCATCAACTACAGTCTCGCAAGTGGACTTCCAGGCAAGTGCGGTGTGAGCATCCCTTACAAGATCAGCCCCAACACTAACTGCAAAAAGTTCGTACATTTTCCATTCTATATTTTGAACCAAATTACGCTGAAATCGAAAGGAAAGAAAATGGCCCAAAGGGTTGTATAACAGCTTTTAAGTTGAATTACTAATGATTTCTTAACTAATTAATGTTCGTTTTTTTCGTTGGTATTGCAGCGTGAAGTGAAGTTCGTCCGAAGGAAGGGAAAATATGATAGCCTGAGAGAATAAAATGGATGATAAAAATCCATGTGCATACTACTCTTCCTAGGAGTTATCCTAATTTTAGAGTTGTACGCCGTGAACGAGGTTGCTTTATGCAACTATATATAGTATTTCTACGTACTTAATGTAATATAATACTATCACAGATTTGTTTTTCTTATATATATATATATATATATATATATATTATGAATAATAAAATTATTTAATGATTGAAATTTAATGATTTAAATTTAAATAAAAAATTAATTTTAAAAAAATTAAATAAATATTAATCGTAAAACTATTCAAGAGTACTGTATCTTCTTAGAGCGAAGCAGTAAATATCTCCTCTAGCTACTTTTCTTAATTGTGCGGAAGGAATCATTTCCCTCCAAAGGATGCAAGTGAAGTCCTGAAAGCATGAAGATTTTAAGCACCTCAGCCTTACCGATAGACATGCTTTATTATTATTATTATTATTATTTTCTGCCAGAATAAGATTTTATTAAAAGTAGTGAAATTATTATAAATATCCGATCGCAGTTAAGAGTGCAATAAATCAAAGATAAAATAGAAGCCCTAAAAAAGAAGTATATCAATACCATACGGGAAATTCAAAAATAGTGTAGGTAACAACAATTCCAACACTCACAGAAAACTGTAATCCAACACCGATAGACATTCTCGTTGCTCACTTTTAAGCAGTGAGAGTTTTGTTTTGGTTTTTCTTTTTTTTTTTTTCAAGGGATATTGGGGTTTAAAAAACATAAATGAACCTCCACAAGTGCACCTTATTTACCATTCATTTTTGGATCGGTTGATATTATATTAAAATTGACATTTGAAAATTATGAAATTCAAGAATAAATTAAAATTTTAAAAATATACTCATATTTCTGTATAATGGAAGAAGATGTTACAATTTAAAATATCATGCCTCTAATTAAAAGAGTTTTTTTTTTTTTTTAATAATCCAAATCACCGTAAATTCATTATGATAAATTCTTAAAGTACACAAATTTCAATTTTTATATTTAAATTTTAATTAACCATCACAATTAAATGGGAAAAGAAACTGTATGCTGAGTAACTAAATTATTAATGAACAGTCAGCTACATATGTTTATGTACCAAAGCATTTATCTTCCCTGCGACCTTTTGGAAAGCATTTGTCTTGCTTTAGGCATTGTCTTAATGTTTCCAAGATCATAAAAGCTCTGTTTGGTGATAAGGAGGGAAAGCTGAAGAAAAGAAATTTTTTTTCTTTTTTTTTTCTACATATAATATGATGATTTCCAATGAGATGAGAAGCAGTATGGCTTAACCATCAAACTTTGAAAGTACTTTAAATTTTGAGTTTATATTGATGAATTGTCAGTGTAAAAATTTTATGTACTATTAGTAAATCAAATGATAACATCTCATTAATAAGTAAAATCAGATAATATTATCTTATTAATGTGTAAGTTTTTAAATAATATTAATTTTTTATATCTAATTTAAAAATTGATATTTATTCATTAATGAGATAACATTTTTTGATTCATTGATAGAATATAAAATTTATATACTAACAATGTATTAAATATAAACTCTTTAAAATTTTCACTTTAATTAATTTTATTCATACTCTTCCAATCAAATGCAACCAACACCAAGCTTAAAGGTGTTAATTAATTAGATTTTTAATATAAATGAAAATGAACAAAGGACAAATAATTAAGGATAGATGAAGTGACAATTAACAATCCAATATTACTATCAGGACCCAGGTAGATATTTATAACATATATAATTTGGAATGACCTGTACGTCGTTTGTCCAAGTAGCTAATTGCTTGAATGACAATAATGTCATTGTCATTGTCATTGTTAGAAGAAGCCAATTAGGAAACGTTAAATCAATTAGTATTAATTTCAGTCCTAGTCTTGGGGCCGGGAGGGAGCCGTCGGTACCATTTTCAACAATTGAAAGAATGCAATCAAACAGACAGGAAGGCATGCAGGTAACGGTTGCCCATAATTGAAGGGTGATTTGGCGGAAAGCTTGTGGGTGTGTGGGGTGTTATCAGTTATGTGGTTGAGGCAAGAATCTGATTAACCTAGTGGCTGAAACAGAAGAAGCAGTCCAGGGGTGCACTCCATTCACCGCTGGCAAGTGTAGCTATCTTCAGCTTCACTCGTCATTCGTCACCTTTTGCCTTGATTAAGGATTTAAGAGTAAATTATTGGGATAATGGGCCGGACATCCAACAACAAAGGACGACTATTATGTTTTTTTGACGATAACTGCTACGGACAATTAAAATTCAGCAGCAACTCATCTTGTAAAGTACTTCTAGATATAGGCTGAATATTTAGGGAAGAACAAGTCCAGCGATTTACTCTTAATCTAATGAATGTGTTGCTGCAAGAAATTAAAAAAAAAAAAAAAAAACAGTAAGAAAGATCAAATAAGGACACAAATTTTTCATGAATGGTTTGATTTCGACCTACATCGATGACAGATAAAAATTTTCTATAAGAAAGAAAACAGAATACAACCGTCTAATGCTAAAATTGTAAGCTCAAACATATTGAAACTCACTAGAATACTTTATTGTTTGACTAAGATTTTCAAGCGAATGTGTATTCAAAAACGAGATCAACAATAAAATAATCACGCACATAAGACATGATGTGTATCTTATATTTCGACAACCATCATGACTTATATCCTTTAACAAAAAGAAAATTTTAATATATAAACATAAGGGTTATAAAGACTATATTATATAAAACATTCAAAAACAAATATTACCCATCTATGCTCATTACTGTTTAAACTATGAAATATTATGTTTATATTGTTAAGTTGGACTAAATTAAACATATATTAATTAATTAGTAACATATGGTAAAAAATTACTTTAAAATTAAAGATCACTTATCTTAATTTTTTCTCTTCTTGTTCTTCTTTTTTTTGGTTGCTTTTCTTGTCTAGTTGCCCGTTGAGGGAAATGGTGTTGAAGCAAAGAGTGAGGCCATTAGTACTTTGAAGCTAAATCACAAACGAAGTCCCAAGTCCAAGTGCAAAGGTTCAAGGAGGCAGAATCCAAGCCCAAACATAAGAAGAAATGCAAAGAGAAGACGTAACTCAAATGGTATTGGATAGGGGTTGAGTTATGATTTTAGTTCAAGATTTTAAAATGTTAAAACAAAAAAGAAAAAAAAAAGATTTTATTTTAGAATAGTAATTTATAAACATTTTTAGATACAAAATTCATTAAATCATTACTTTTTATTCTTAATTTTATTTTATTAATAAAAGATTATGCATGTATGTGATAGACTTATAATTAAATAAGAAATTCTGTTAATAATACTTTTGACATTATAATAACTAATAAGCATTTGAGAACTGCTATCCTTTTCAATATCCCTTAATATTTTTAAGGGAAAAAAAAAAAGAGTTCATATCTCATCAGGTCAAGTGACTATAAATATAAAGGCCAGTTCTTCAGTCAGCCACATTGTAAAAGACGGATTTTGCCCTTTTCTTTATATCCTTTTTCGATTTTCTTCCAAGCACTCTTCTCTCTCACTTCATTCATTACCGTTACGTATTGATCTGATTAAGAAATGCTACAAAGTACAAAAGTACTCATCAGTGGATGTCAAGGCGAAACAAGAAAATAATTAAATTTTAATATATATATATATATATATAAAAATATATATGAAGTAATTAATTTAGTAGAGGAAATTAACAGAAAAACAAATAAAATTAAGTAATTAACCAAACAAACCTAAAAAAAATTATATTTTTTAACTTACACATACAAAATATATATATATATATATATAAATGGGACTTAAAACATGAAAACTTAAATCCCAAGACATCCTCATTTTTGAGATAATTTGGAGTTAAAAGCTTTAGATTCGGTCAATGAGCAATTATATATGAAAACTAAAAATAAAAAATCTTACCTGCTTTAAGTGAAGAAAAGTTGTGATGTTTGAAAGAAAATTATTGGAAAGACAAAATAAATTAACAACCGTCAGCTGCTTTTTTTATGAGTTGGCTCGGCTAATGGGGGATGTTGATTTTTTTATACCCGAGGTTATTAAAAGTAAATTATAATTACTATAATTAAAGATTCAATATTTTATTAATAAATTACATAATTTTTAAAGAAAAGTCTTGGTTCCAAGGTAGCCGTTCGGTTAGATATGATATTTGAACCCTTTTGTATTGCTACCAGATCAATGTGGGTCAGAAAGAGGAAGGGAAGCAGCGAACCGAGTTCAAAATTAAAAGTATTAAGGGAAACATATAATTGTAATATAAGACTTTTGAGGATATGATAAAATAAAATTATATTATGAATAGAATTAAATTAAATAATATTATTTTATGTTTGATTTGTGTAATAATTAGAATAAGATAATTTATTTATTGATCAAAATTATTTTTTTTAAAATTATATAATTTTTAAAAATATAATAAAATATATAAATTTAATTTCATAAATTAAAAATAATTTTATTTTTAAAAAAAATTGAATATCCTATAAAAAAATAATTAATCTTCTTCGTAATTTCATCCATTTTTTAAAACACAAAAACATAATATATTATAATTATTATTTTATCATATCTATTATCTTATATATTAAATATGACTTGAGCACAAAAAAAAAAAAAAAAGTGATAATCTTTTTCCATCTTATAGTTCTACTCAACCTATGCATTTCGGGATTATAACGAATCTCTAAACAATGAGGTTCAATTTCTTATATTTGAAGTGTTACAATAGGAACTTTATTTGTAAGCCAAAGTGAGTTTTTAATAATGAGGAAAGTAAATACTCTTGAAAAACTTAATTGACAATCGGATTTTTTTCTGATCTTTAATCTTTTTTTTTTTTTTAATTTGGTGCCATCACTGACATGGTTGAAGTGACTTGCTTCCAAATTTTGCTTCTGACAATGACTAATCGGCGTTTAAATTATTCAACCGAATCCTTCAAAGCAATAAATTTAACTTCGATATAGGAATTTAAATTGACGTTGTGGTCACATTTTTTATTGTATTGATAATCATGAATATAATGAGTTAGATAATAATTTGTGCTCATCGTGATCGTAATTTTTTTAATTTTTACATAATTTCTTATATAATGAATAAATTATAATTACAATAATATAAATTTTTATTTTATGATATTTAAAATAATTTAAAACATTTTAATTTTTATTTATATGAAAAAATAAATTATTAATAATTTTTATGTTATATCTTAATAGTTGAATTAATCCATATTTAAAGTTGTTCAAATATATTCATGAATATCATGAAATTCATTACCATAATTGTATAAAAATGACAAAATAGTATTATATATAAAAAATTAAATATTTTCCTGTCTTTTTCAATTATATGAAGTTAAACTCATAAATTAGTTTAGTTAAAAATATAATGAATGAAAATATTAATATATTATAATTCACAAATTAAATTTAACAACAAAACTTTAATCACTTTAATCAAACACCAAAAAAAAAATTAACAATAATATTAAGTAGAAAAACTCTAGTCATTTAAATTTAATTAATTTTGAACCATACTAATACATACAAAATACTCATAAAAAAATTCAAAAAAATCTCATAAAAATAAATTCATTTTTTATCATCTCATTCCTTTTCAATTTTTATCTAAATCACTTTAAAAAATTCTCAAATTTTTAGTTCTCACTATTTTATTGCTTTTCCCTCCCAACTTTTCGTATAAACAAAAAGATAATTTTAATTTTAATTTAAAATCACGTGAGAATATAATTGCTCCCCTAAAATCCCCTTATCCTCCTTTGTTTCTTATTTTACTCCATTCTCCTTTGTCCCCTGCCCCAGTTCTAATTTTCTTCCCCATCCAACCAAACCCTTTCCTTGCAAACTCACCCATAATCCAACCCATTCGTCCAACTTTACGTAGCACCTAGACCCTTATGGCCTCTACTTCAATTAATTTTCTTTACTTTCATGTTTGGGCTAATCTCTCTTTAAGTTGAAAAGATCAAGAACCAGCACCTACTGCAATTGATAAGTATGGAAGCTAAAAAGAGTACTATCTCTTTAATTGCTATGGTTTGGTATGTAAAAGATAAATATCTACAAGATATATGCGAACATAATTATATATACTTGTTTAGCGAAAGTAGAAACTTGACTTGAATTACGGATTGTTGAACAAGATCACAATTCAAAGATTGTTCGTTTTCACAGCGTAAGTATTTCATCACACAAAGCAAGAATTCCTCTTGAGAGTTGTGTAATATCATCTTGATTGCTCTTTTTTCTTTTCTTTATATTCCTTCTTTTTTAAACTTTTCTCTTTTGCTTTATGTTTAATGGTTGAATGCTATTATTGAGTTAAATGGAGATGGGCAACATTTTTATGTTTAATGTAAACTGTCTAAGGTAATTTCATGTTAAAAAAATAAATTGCCCAAGGCAGTTGATTTCATGGGATGATACCCACCAATTATGAATGGTTATCCCAACATTTCCCATTTGCACATAATGAACGCCAAACTCTTATGATCTCGATAACATTTTCTCTATTCTTTATATCAAGTTCATACAAAGAAATAAGTTATACGACCAGCATACTTTCAGAGCTCAGTTGTTGTACAATTATTAGGTACTTATAATAGCTTATAATCACATCTAGTCACTTATATAACTATTAAATATATATAGTAACTCTCAAGTACAGCAAGTATGCAACATCATAAATCTATTCAACCACATTTCAAGTTTCTCACAATCTTTATTTTATCATATTATATGACATACTTGTGTATTTACAATTATGTTCGACATTCCAAACATATTGGTCGACCTGTGAATTCAACCAAATGTGACACTAGAATAATCTTCCCTTTTTCTACAATCTCTTCATTTTAATTCAATTGCTATCTAGATATGTCCCATTAGATTGAGTCATCCATGACCATTGGCAACAATCTAAGATAACTAATATTGAACTAAAACTTTAAGAATAGTAAAAAATCCTTAAGGGTACTAAATATAAGATATTCTTCTCTTAAAAGTTTCACACAACAAAAAGCAAAGATTTTTTTGTTACCCTTGTTGGTCAAACAATGCACATATGATATGTAATACATGTAAGGTATTACTTTCATTTTTTCGAGAAACATATGTCTTTCATTATTTATATATCAATATTGTACAGGTGATAGTTCAAACACTCTCAATATCTAACTTTAGTCTACAACTCTACTTGATTTCATATAATAAATAGGACTTTCACCTAAAATATTAAGATAGACAAAGTGAATTGTAGGTTTATTCACTTTCAGTCACAAATCTTAATATCGAGTGACCTCATTTTGATCCCTTATTAAAGTGGTTCCTTTTAAATGTTAGGTTTTCGATCCATAACTTTAAACTAGTCTCATCATTATGGTGCCAAACCATTGAGGTTATTGTTTGTGTAAGAAGGCCAATCATCTATCTGACATACCTTTCAAATTATATTGTATGTGTGCATGCATCACAAAATAAAGTACTAAACTTTAATGACATTAATTATATCCAATATAAGTAAACTCAAATGAAAAAATATCATATATTGTTCATATAGAACCATTTAAATAGTACATGTGATTGTTATTTTTTGTATATAGTCTACAAATGCATAGATCAAGTAATAAAGTAGAGTATTTCAATATTGTCTCATTAGGGATTATAGAATGTATTTTTGGGTTGCTCACAAGTACAAAAGGCAAAACCTTAATAGCTTATTTCTAAACAAATGGGATTTCAGGGTTTGGTTGTAGGGAAAGGTAAATATTAAAGGTAATGTGTAAGCATGGATTTTGACTTCACCAACTATCAATTGGGAAGTAAAAAACTAATGCCAAAAACTAGATCTAATAAAACAAAATTTAAATGATTGCAAAGTAGAAATTGGGGTAGGCTAAATACTTAAAGAAATCTTTGAAACAAAGATTGCATGAAAAAGAATTTAAAGAACAAGAAAATAAGTATAGGTTGAATATTGCAAGAAAATAAAAAATTTTTTTGATCAATATTGGAAGTAAGAAAAAAGAGATCTTGAAAATAATACTTCTTGAATTAAAAGAATTAAAAAAAATAAAAAAAAAACTTTGTGGTTATTGACAAATCTGTCACCTAAGCCAATAACTCACCTACAGAGCTAAAGAACTAAAAGAACTAAGAAAAAAATGAAAAGAGAAAAAGTGAAAGATGATGAAAATGAGTGAATGAGCTCTATATTTATAGTAAAGGGTTCGACCAATAGGGGATAAGCTTCATAAGAGTTTGTTATCAATTCAAATACATTTGGATGAGTGTAATCTTGATCTTCAAAGCTTCATGATTGAATTAGACTCTCAATGGTTAAGTGTTCTTGACCGAATGGTTTCTTGGTGGTTTGATCTTGACCCTTGCTTGCATCTTGATCAAATCTTGGATAATTTCCTCCATAAAATTTGGCTAAGATTTAAAGTTTCAAGAACAAGTTGATTTTTATCCAAGTCTTGAATTTTAAATGAATAAAATACTATTCCAAGTTAAATTCTTTAAGGTTAAGCAACAAGCTTCATAGTGAGCTTTAAATTCCTTTTGGCATAATGTACTTAGCTTTCACTGTGGACAAAGTGCATGGTAACTCTTTTGGATTGCCTTAGCCAAACATGATTGAACTTGTAGAGTACATGATCATGCAACTTGATTTTCCCTTTTACATGGCTGAATGAGTAGAGTCCTTATGCAACACATTTTTTTTCATAGCTAAGCAAAAGAATTATACTTGGATCAAACTTTTTTCTTTGGTCGAACATGATAGAGTCCAAGTAAGCTTAGAATTGCATGCAATCCTTTTTATATATAGCTAAATACATCATAGGAGAGTTTTTACACAAATAAAACTTTATGGTTGCATGAATATAGATTAAGGTGGATGGCATTAAGCTTACTTTACATGCTTACATGCATGGTTTGCATGAAAATGAAGTTCTTGAGGTTAAAAACCTAAAACCATGAAAACAACATGAAAAACAGTAAAAATCAACCAAAATTTAAATTTTAGCACCATTTTTGACATGTAAAAACTCTGTATATTTAGGTGGTACCAATATATACATCAATATTTACGTAATCTTAGAGATCTCATGTGACTATTAAACACATCTTTAGATATAGGCTTAGTAAATGGATTTACAACCATCTTATACATAAAAATTATATTGTATGTTGACTTTTTTTTGTGTAACCATGTTTCTCACGTAGTTATACTTGGTATCCATATGTTTGCTCTTAAAATAATATTTGAGATCCTTTTTTAATGTGTTTGTAACTTGACTATTGTAATTCACCAACACTAAGTTGGACTTATCTTTATTAAATCTCAAATGATTTAAGAATCTTTTAAGCCAAACAACCTCATGCATTGCCACTGAAAATGCCTGAGGTTGTTTATAGATTGAGCCATTCCCAAAATTGCCTCTAAATAAATAAGGTGGCAAAATGCTGTATGAAAATTATGATAAATAGTGACTAAAATACTTGGTAGTGGATGCTTTAAAGGTAGTAATTTTGGTTTGTTCAGCATCTAATAAATGTAGATTATCATGGTAATTATGGTTATTTTGCTTAAATTCTACAAATTATTTTGCTTGTTTATACCTTGGTATGTTTAAAGCTACCTTGTGCATTTCCTAGGCTCTTTTATGTTGATAAGTATGTAGGTTGGCTTGATTTTTGTTATGTTGGATCATTTATATGGATTCAAATTTGAATAATTTATATGGGTTAAAAATTGAATTTTATTTAATGTTGATTAGTGCATTTATTTTAAATTGATTCTTTATTCTTTTATTTTTTTAAATCAATATTAAAGTTTCTATTAGTTCTGCAGGTGATGGTACTTATGGGTTCTTGCTTTTTTCTTATGGGTAAACAACTAAATTTTTTTTATAACATTAATCACTAATTTTTTTTCTCCAAAGTTAGTTTTTTATTTTCATGTTTTTTGAGTCTGTTTAAATTGTGATACGAGTTTTCTTTGTTATCATATTATATATTTTTTATGGATTTTATTTTATTTTATTTTTTGTGTTAAGAATTTGTTTGCAATGTAGTACAAATTTTTCTTCTTTTTTTTTCTTAGATTTCTTAGTCAATATGAGTTATCTAGAATTATCAATTTTCTTTTAAACTCTTAGGCATGAACCATCATTATAAATTGGCATAAACTAGCACATTATCTACAATAAGAATTTTAGTAGATTTTGGACATTCATGATATCATGCAGCTTGATTTCATTGCCTTATAAATTAGTATTTTCATTCATCTTTATTCAATGAGATTAATTAAGAAAAGTTATGACATGTCATGAAATGTAGATGAAGTATGACTTTCCCACAAAATTAAGAAAAAAAAAAGCTTTTTATTTTGAAATTTGTTTCTTTGAGATGGTTAGCCATATAGGGAATTATGATTTTGAGTACTACAAGTGATTGTGAACAAATAAGTTAAATCCATTGTAACTTACCTCCTATCAAGCTTTTTTAACCTCAAAATTTCTTTGAATTGCTTATCTTTTTTTTTTTTTTTGGATTTTCACTCTAATTTGTAATCTGTAAGCTAAATTACTAATATAAGGCAAGGGTTATGCCATATTCCTATTACAAGAACTAAGGTGTGTTTGCCTTGGTTTTGACAATCTATTATATATTAGTTATGAATTTTAAGTTGAAAAGGTATTGGTTGGTTATTTCATGCACGAGATGGATAATATTGTAAACCATATATTGCTTTATATTTCACTTTTCTCATTCAAGTGTCTGTATTGTGTTTCTTTAGATTTCGCTTTCCTAATTCAAGTGTCTTTATTGTACTTCTATTGCTCGACATAAACTTCACTTTATTGTTTCACTTTAAGATTTCTTTTTTTTTTTTTTTTATTTCTTTTGCATGCTTAAGGGTGTCATTGGTAAGTAATACTATCTTTTTATTTTGCATTTTGCATCAAAATTTATTGTACTTTTTAATGTTTGTAGCTTCATTTTTCATTTGTTTATTTTTACGGTACAAGTAGAGGTAAGCCTTTTTATTTTATTTAGATAGTGATATTTGAGAATATCTATTGCTAGCTATTTTATATGAATCCAATTATTATGCCTCACTAATTTATGGATTCACTCTTTCGTTTTCATTTGGTTTATTTAGTTCTTTGGTTGCAGAGAAAATTGAGAAAGAAAAAGAAAAAAATTAGAAAAAAACGTAGGAAAAAATGTTAGAAAGTGTTGACTATTTAATTATGAAATTGCATAATATGTTTTATGATTTGAAAATGTGACAAAATTAATTTTTGACATGTGAATATGGAATATATTTAACGCCCTCAATATCACATTGGAAGAATATGTGGATAAAAAATTATATATATGTATAAATCTAAACCCAAACTTGTAATGTACCTTTTGTGGGATAAAATCGTGAGACTTTCGAGTCAAAGTGGATAATACCTTGCAGGTTGGGTACGAATTTCCACAAATGGTATCAAAGCGGTCACTAGTCGGTGACCGTGAAAATTACTAAGTGCTACATAATGGGGCCGTGGGAGTCACTAATTGCTACGTGGTGGTCTGGTGTGATCTTCATCATGTGGTTGGACTCGACTTGACAATGACGTTAAGCTTTAAAGGTGAGAAAATTCTAACGCCCCCCCAATCCCATATTAAAAGAATGTGTGGATAAAAAATGATATATATGTAAAGATCTAAACCCAAGCTTGTGAGATATCTTTTATGTGATAAAACTATGAAACCTTCGGTCAAAGCGAACAATACGTTGCAATTCGGGTGTGAATCTCCACAATATAGCTCACTCATTTAGGAGGCCATAGATTTTAAGTGTTCTTGCATTACTATATTGTAATTGTTTAGATGTCATAAGCTCGAGCTAACAACATGAACTTTTGAGTTATGTTTTGCCTTGTATATTTGTAAATATATTTGATATAATTTTATATTAACCACTTTAGAAAAATCTATGTTCTATTTTTTGTATATATATTTATATTGATAATATATATATATATATATAGTAGTTTACATATGAAGAAAAAAATTAAAAATTCAGTATAACATTAAATGGCATCATAAAAATCAAAAGTTAAGATCCGTCGATGTGTAAATTATAAACAGACGTAGTCCATTGAATTGTCAATTAAAGAATGCAAATGCTAGATATTTGCTCAACAATAATTGATAAGCAAAAGCAATTGGTTTCTTTTGGTGAATACAGTTTGCTCAACAAAAATTGATGAGCAGAAGCACTTGATTACTTTCGATGAATATAGTGGGAATAGAAATGACGAAATGTATTATTTAACAATAGTTTATAAAAAATATAACTTTGATGTTCCACTTTGATGTATGTGTGTATGCATCTATCATGATAAAGCATTTTTGTCATTTTTTTAAAACATCTTCTGCGGTCCTGTAGAGGTTGAAATCTATGTAGTATTTATTATTAAGCAAAACATTAAAATAATATATATTTTTAAATGAAAAAATTAATGATCCCGTCCTAGTCGAGGCTAAATTTTAGTTTTATAATATAAACCACAAAATGTTCAAAATTAAACTTTCATACTTAAAAATTTTCAATTTGTCATTAAGAACCTAAAACTCAAACCTGAAACCTCTAATAAAATGAATGAAAAATTTTCAATATTGTCCCTCTTTCATGAGCTTTCTTGTCCTTCAAGTATGATTATTTAGGACCACCACCAACATTTGTTCCCTTTTCAATGTGATAAAGTCCCTAACACAAGGTTAGTTTAAGAAAGCTCAAGGTCTGGTAATGTTTATTTTGGTTGCTGAGGCCATCTATTAAGACCAAGCTTAATTTGACCTTGAAAAGTATTGATGAGAAAATTGGGGGGATCCGATGTATCCAACTGCCCACAGCTGTACATTCTTTATTACCTAACTGCATAAACATTAAACAATGAGATTTGCAAAGTGGTTCGAAGCATGGGTATTTTTCTCTTGATGTAACCTGAAATTCAACAAAACCAGCCACGAAGGGCCACGCTCCATCTGAGCGTCCAACGCCTCATCAAACATCAACAACATAACATAAAAACCCGACAATCATAGTCCACTCATCGTGTCCTAGACAGACCAATCTCTTGGTCACAGGATTAGTTGTTGTCACCAATTGGACAAGTCTTCATCTGCAGATAGAAACTGGCCAAAAAACAAAAATCTGCATCGTAGAAGTTTTATAAAGAAAAGAAAAGGTCAATCAGAGTTCCACCCGACCCTTTTTTTTAAAAAAAAAAAACATAATTTGATTTGATGATTTTTATATTTGTATCTAATAAAATATTAAAATTTATGTATTTGTATCGTATTTTATAAAAAATTATATATCATAATTCATATTAACACAAAAATATAAAATTTATATTTTTTTATTTTGTTAAACTCATATATAATTATTATTAAAATTTTAAATTTTATCATTTTTATATATATTTTTATATCATATTTATATCATGTGTTATTGTATCATATTTTAGATTATTGTATTTAATAGTTTGAGACATGAGAATTTGATTAAAGACTACTCCTAAATATTGTAATCTGCCTAAGCTGCAATATTTTGATGTTTTTTATTTTTTTGGGTGGAACGTCCAGGTTGCATTTTCTGTTCATGAAATTGCTTCCATCATTAAAAAGGATAACATCAGTTCACTTTTGTAGTTAAAGAAGGGAAAAAGGGTAAAAGATATTTTGCAGGCAAGGGTGATTTTCATTCTTAGTAGATGATGTCAAAAGTTATATAAGTAACCAAATCAGAAAATGGCAGCGAAGCAAACTTTCCACTATGAATCAAGCTGCATCTCCCACATGACCAAACCCTTCGTCATCGGCTTAAACCACGCTGGAATTACTACGTTATAGAACAACTGTTTAATCAGGGGATCGTGATCGGATCAATGGTTTTAAAGTGGCCAGTGATGATTAGGAGGCAAACCAGCCATAATTAAATCTTACTTTGGATCTTCCATTTGTATCTGAGCATGGATCTTTTGAAACCTGAACCCCACAAAGGCAACAATCAGCTGGATATAAATTAGCCTCCCATTCCTTATTGCAACCGCATAAGAAAGGTTGGTGTTCTAGTTTTTAGGCGATGAAAGGGAGAATTGTGATCTCATTGAGCAACCTCTAGCCATGAATTCTATAGCAAAAACAGAGAGAGGCTTCAATTTTCTTCTCTCAAATCTCAATGTCTTTTGTTTTATTGTTCGTTTTTGGCCACAAGAAGAAACATGTTTTCCGTACTGTGTTAGAAGCTGGGGAATCCTGCAGCGAAACGATACCCGATTCGGATAACATTCGCCCACGATACAATTTTCAGTCTTCCTTTTTCCTTATCCTAGAGACAAAGAAGATGCTCTTTCTATGTCTTTTTTCTAGTTGGAATTTTGACAACATTACTGCAGCCCAAAAGAACCTCCCAACTCCTCTATGCTCTGCTTCTGCCCATGGAAAACCGACTTGACACCAAGAAAAGAAAATCAGTTCATTCCTCTTTCCCCATCCTTTTCCTTTACATCAAACAAAACCACCAAAAGCTATACCCTTTAGGGGTTTGAAACACTTGTTCTTCACCAAAGTTGATTGCTTTTTTGTTTTTACCTCAGTTTTTCAAGTGGTTACCTGCAACTGTGAATATGCATCGCCGTCTGCTTGAGACAGAAGTGAGCTTGCCTCCAGCAAAAAGAAACAAAACTCATGATTCTTACAATAGCCAGACAAATTTTGACACCAACATGGTGATTATATTGGCAGCCCTTTTATGTGCTCTGATCTTTGCGCTGGGATTGAACTCAATAGTGCGTTGCGCTCTGTGTTGCAGCCGCAGGTTTGCCCTGGATACTCCAGAACAAGCAGCAGCTCGCCTTGCCGCAACAGGCCTCAAAAAACGAGATTTAAAACAAATTCCTGTAGCTGTTTATAGGACAGGCGTGAGTTTTCCATCCATTGAGTGCCCGATTTGCCTTGGAAAATTTCTGGATGGAGAAAAGGTTAGAATGCTGCTAAAATGTAACCATGGATTTCATGTCAGGTGCATAGACACATGGCTGGTATCACACCCATCCTGCCCGAATTTTCGTCATTCATTACTGGAACATGATACAGTAAACGCCGAGACAATCCGGGAAGTCTCTGCCCGGCGACAACCAGAAAATGGATTAGGTGATGATCAGCATAAGAGCGTTGTTGTAGTTGTTCGAGAGGGAAGTTAATACAAATTGAGCATCGGCCTGAAGACTGGGGTCGCTTTGAGCACACTGAACTTGTCAAAATTTCAATAGAAGAGAGGAAATTAATTGTTACATAATTCTAAGAGCCAATTGCAAATGCAAGTTTTTTTTTTTCCTTTTAAGTTCAGAAATTACTTTGTATACGTTCTAAGGGGAGTTTTTTTTAAGAAAATTTAGACAGTTTTTTGACGAAGTTGGTAAAATTTTTTATTAAAAATAATAAAAAATAAAATTAAAAATCAAAATTAAAAAATTAAAAAAATTTGTTATATAAATAAAAAATTTTAAATTTAAAAAAAGTATATATATTTTTAGATAAATATTTTTAATTAAAATATTAACAAAATATTTATTTTAAATAAATACTGAACAAATTTAAATTACAAAATAATATTTTTAATTTTTTACATATTATTAATTTTTACATTAAATTTTATTAATCTACCAATTTAAACTTTTTATAAAATTTTTATTAAATTATTTTTAAAAACAGACTTCGGTTAAATTTATTTATTTTTAACATCTGTTAACATGACGGCAGTATTTTTTTTTAGTTCTTTTAATGCTAAGAAATATATTTCACCCTATTTATCACAATTGTAAAGTTAAATAATTATAATAACAGAATATTTGATAATTTTTTAAGTCTGCCAAATCCGAAGTCACAGATAATTTTTTGGGTCTCCCGCATCTGAAGTCACGGAGCAGTTGCTTACGTCAGATAAAAAAATTGGATAGTTTCATTTTCAAGTTTTTAAAAGCTGATTGTACTTTTAAAATTACAAATCGTACCGGAATTTATAAGTTTCCAAGAACAAAGGAGCATAAGCCCATGATCCCAGCCTGAATCCGCATTGGGCCCAACCCAACCCAACCCAAGAGTTATCGAAATATGAACAGTGAAAAGGCGCGTGTTCACCGCCAGATCAGGCAAAGGACATTATTGTTGATGTCGGTGGGTCTCACCAAGCTTTATAAAAGACAGATCCTGACCGAGGAACTTTCAACAGTGAATGAATCGGACGGTCACCATTGATAGTCGAATACCTTTCTTGGTAGGTCACTTTGACCACACCGGAAACATGCTTTAAAGAAAACTAATTTTCTAAACTTTGACTGCCCTGTCATATCAATCGAGGCGCTCTTCCCTGAAAGTCGAGTTTTCCTCCTAATTTACCCTTTCATCCACGTATCTTTCAATATTTTCCGTCATGCCATTGGCTCTTCAAAGCCATTATTAAAATAATGTGGGTTTATTTTATTAATCCGCTAGTCATAATAATAGGAATATTTTCATTAAAATAGATATAATAAGTAATAACTTTTTTAATATAATTTTTTAATTGTCAAACAATCAAATTATATACTATTATAAACAAAGATATTTAAAAATTTTCTATAAATTCTTTTATTTTTAAATCAGAAATTAAGAGAAAATAATAATAATATTACTGTATAAGCGGGTGTGGAGGACAAAAGTGTCAAACTGAAAAAATGGGAAGCACATTTCTATTGAGGTGAGATAATAATAATTATAAGTTTTAATTGTTAATTAAATCTGGGTTTTGGTTTGTTTGACCACTTCTCTCATTAGCCTCCCTTTCTCTTTCTCTCTTTACCTTTTTTTTTTCTCATCTTTTTGGGAATTTTACTCTCTCTCAGAAATTTTTCCTTAACGTCTTTTCCGATTAGCTTTCTTTGATTTGCAAAGGTGTTTTCCTCAACCAACCAGAAACAAACAGGGTTTCTTCTTTCACCGTTTTGCCCCTATAAATCTATCTCTCTAGGTTTGTTTGCATGATCTGCTTTCGTAAGGTTTGATTCTCACCCTTTTTTTCCTTATATTGTTTCTGCTAGAAATATTGAATATTCATTAATGCTTTCAAGGTGGGGGTTTTGTCTTAAAGTTGTGTTTTTGCTTGATTTGGTTTTATAATTGCTTTAATTCGTATGCTCTGCTTTATATTAATCATGCTGATGTGAAAATTCTAATAGTTAATTGACATATGTGAATTTTTTCTCAAGTTTGGATTATTTTGGATCTGGGGTTGAATTTTTTTTACCCAGGTGATGATTTACACATTTGCTAATTTTTTTGTTAAAAAGTTATGTTGCCAAGTTGTGTATATGGTGATTTAGGCCATGCAAATGATTTCTGGAGCAGTGCGTGTTTTTTGTAGTTTAAAGAAGAAAAGAATTTCTCCTGCGATTCTATAGCCAGTAAATTGCATTTTTTTGTTCCATGTGGTTCATTTTTTTTCTTTAGTGGAGCCATGTCAATGATTTATTAATAAATTTTTGCACTTGAAATTCACAACCCACTTGACAAGTTGGGGATATAACGTGTCACAAGTAACCTGTTTAGTCGTTTGTTGTCATTGTTATAAAAGATTTGAACTTGAAACACTTTTTGTTAGAGCAAGGTGTTACTGCTTGGGCTTTAAGCCTCAGTCATAGAATCTATGCAGTTATTGAATTGAGTATGGGGAGGGGGTTGATGACTTTATGTAAATTACAATGCAATCTTGGTGCAGATATCTGTTTGAAAATGTTTTCTTACATATATGATTTTACAATACGTCATGTAACTTGTTGAAGAAATGAAACCTAGTTTTTATTATGAAGAGATGTTCGATGTCTCAAATATTGTAGTTTAGGCACTGGGCATTTTAGATTATTTCTTTTGTTGGTGAATATGAATTTTCGTCTGATATGATAAGACAATGAGTTACTCCAATCTCTTTTTGTCCTTCCCACACTCTGTTTGCAATAGAGTTCTTACGCCTATATATTAGCATAATTATGTTCCAAAATCTCACCATTCCAAAACTTCCATTGATTTGTGTGCTTTGTTATTTTCCTTCTGGCAGAAACATAGAAGACCTAAATACAGTTTAGGGAATTTGTATATAACATGGGGTGTTTTACAGTTTTGAAAAGTAAGAAGAAAAAGTCTGAGCAGTCAGTTTTTGTAAAACGCATTGCTCATAAGGAGCATATTCCCACCACTCTGCCTGAGCCTCAAGTTCAGACCCGATCACTGCAATCTGCACCCCCAAGTTTTAGAACCAGAGTAAAACCAGTTCTACCTAATAACAAGGCATCCAGCAATAGGACCCGTGCTTTATCAGCTCCATCAAGTCTTGATGCCGCTGAGCAAGATGCACTATCAGTTGAATTTGAAGAACAGGAAGAGTTGAAGAGTCGTGTTGGAGTAGTGAAGGAACAGAGGTCATCAAGTCCACAACCTCTTCCACTTCCTTCTCCACGTAGTACGGTGCTGAAGTCAATGGGAAGCTTTAAAGCAGGAAATGCCAGTTGCTCTCTATTTGCTTCTGGACCATTGCCCCTGCCTCCATCTGGAACACTACGAAACTTTGCTTACGAAGAAATTGCAGCTGCTTGCCATCATTTCTCTTCTGATCGATGCACATCTGAGGGTCTTTCTTCTGTTTTGTATAAGGCTTCTTTTGGAGATGATACTTCAAGTTCAAAGAAGTTTGAAGCTACTGTTACTCGCCTTCACCCATCCTCTCAGGTACAAGAAAGTTTCTAATAATGAAAGTTTATGGTTTATGGGGCACTCTGTTTTGCGAACCACTAAGTTCCCAGTTGCATGCCTTTCCTTTTCTTTTACACTCTTCTACTTATTGATTCTTTGCCTGCCTGACATTGTTTCCAGTTTAAAAGAAGAAGGAAGTTGTTAGTAATTTATATTAGTTTGCAAAATTTTCATGATCCTTCAGTATTGATTTATTTAATGGGAAGCATTTGTGTTGTTCTAGTCCTTTATGTATTATTTTTCTGTACATGTAATTTTACTACTTTTGCTATTATCATCCGCTTAACACACTTGCTTTCTATAAAAATACAGTTTTGTTTTATCCACTTTCCTTTGTATGCATGCCAATAATTTAAAATTGAAATTATTGCAATCACATTAGTGATGAAAAAAATGGAGTTCAACAAGTGGTGAATATTGTGCTCGTTATGCTGCAAAAACAGTTGCTTTTTAATTTCTGAAATGTTTTGAGGATAATGTTATCTGGTCTCACTGTTTTCTTTCTGTGTTCTTATAGGGTTTAAAGGAGTTTATAAATGAAGCAAACACTCTTGCATCATTGCAACATCCAAACCTCTGTAAATTGCTTGGATTCCATGCACGTGATAGTTCAGAAGAAAGAATGTTGGTCTATGAGAGGCTGTTTCACGGAAGCTTAGACGGGCTTCTATATGGGAGATCAGATGGACCTCCACTTGATTGGAATACTCGAATGAAAATTGCTTTATGTTCTGCACAAGGTCTTGCTTTCTTGCATGAGGAAGGACCATTTCAGGTAGTTAAAATCCATATGTGCACCTACATTTTGTCATAGTAAAATGGAGGGTACTGTATCATGTGCCTCTACAGTTGAACTTTGATCATGTGTAAATGGGGATGACGATCTTGCTTTAATCCTTTGTGGATATTATGAAACAATTTCCCATTCTTGCTACATGAGTTTGTGTTTATTAGCAACTTTTGGAATTTGCTTTTATTTTCCGAATTGCTCGATCAATTCTATGCATGTGTAATTATATAAAGTTTCTAATGTGTAATTATATAAAGTTTCTATCATTTGCAGGCAATGTACAATGAATTTTCAACTGCCAACATACAGATTGACAAAGATTTCAGTGCAAAGCTTTCAGGATATGGGTGCGTTGGTCATATCCCAGAGACAGAAGAGATCTCCACTAATTCAGCTGTAAGTCATTTTGCCTCGTGATTTTTCTTTTAAAAGACAAACCTTGGTGTGACGAGTTGACTATCTCTCCATCTGTGCAGGCTGTGGGAAATCTTTCAGTAGAGACCCTGGAGAGAGGATGGCTAACTCCAAAGAGCAATGTTTGGAGTTTTGGAATTGTTATACTTGAATTACTTACTGGCCGGAAGAACCTTGACAGCCGTCGTCCTAGGGAAGAGAGGAACCTAGTGAAGTGGAGCCGACCATTCCTAGCTGATGATTGTAGATTGTCATTCATCATGGATCCTCAGCTCAAAGGTCGCTTTCCTATGAAAGCTGCCCGTACAGTGGCTGACATTGCACAAAGATGTCTCCAGAAGGACCCAACTGAAAGGCCTACCATGAGAACCATAGTTGAGCATCTCAAAATCGTCCAAGACGTGAAATATTCCTGTCGTTTTCCTCTACAAGAGCCAGTGGCAATTGCTGGAAAACAGATATCAAGGTCACCTAGTCTTAATGGGATTATTACTCCCGCACCCAGGCTAAGTTTCTCACCATCACCACCATCAGGAGCCCGGCTGTCAGTTTCTCCTACAAGACCACCACCTGCTTTGCCTTTCACCCTCCCACGTCGTGCTTGTTCCTCTACCCTATCATTAGAGGAGCTTGAAAGGCTAGAAAGTCGGAGATCATCATCAGCAACCACTAGAAGACCTAGTGTGGCAGGATTTTAATTGTCAATAATATGCATTTTTTTGTCATTTTTTTTTGTGTACTTTCGTCTTTTTAAATTAAACACAACGTATAGAAAGATAAAGATGTGGTTCTTCCACCATCCTCTTATTTCTCTAGTAGACGAAATGGAGAGGATGCTGTTTTGTTGATAAGAATGCAAGCGTCGTCTAAAAATGCGTCGATTTTTTTCTTTTCTTCCAATCCACAATTCTACGTTCATAATCGTGATCAGAGTATACTACTGCACAGGATGTGAGATCCTTTAAGATTTTTTCCTGACCATAGAGTTTCACTTTTTTACACTGCATGTTACATCTGGACCTACGATAACAAACGCTCGGGTCAATTTCAGATTTCTATCCCTTTCTATTCAGGTTATTAAAGATTTTGGGTTGTCTTTTTAAAAAAAAAAAAAAAATTATTTTGGTTAAAAAGAGACTATAGTCTAAAAATAAATATAAAAATAAAAAAAAAGACCTGAAGAAAATTCAAGGTTGTCATTATAAGATCATTTTCAAATTGAAAGTTTTTTAGATGTCTCATTTAAGTTTGAAATTCAATTCGTTTAATTCGCATTTTAAGATTATATTTTGAATTTCGAAATTTGAATTTATTTAATATGGGGTTATTTTTATTTTTAATTAAAGAAAAAAAGAGTTTGGTCAATTAGAAAAGAAATTCTTGAAATTGTGTTGAGGTTATAAACTTTCGTTATTTTAATTGCACTTTTGGTTAGAACTAAAATATTAAGTATACTTAGAAGGATTCTGCGTAAGGACGGAAGAAGAAATTGATTAAAAATCTAAGATTTAATTTGAGTGAGATTTAAAGTTTAATAATTTTTTTTCAGGTTAAGATTAAATCCTTATTTAAAGAATCATCAATAACTACAATGGGAATCAGCAACAATCAACGAACAGAAAAGTAATAGCCGAAATCTAGCCTACCATCCACCGTTGCCTACCTAGATCCTATTGGTCATACTCTACCTAGGCCCGAGACCACCATTTTCCACCATCATTGTCTACCAACAATTCACAATTTGGCCATAATTCCACCAGAAAAACCACCAGCAGGCAAGTACCCATACCCAGAAAAAGCGGCAGTCAGCCTCACACAATCCTATATCATTAACACGTATCACAATCCCATACTCGGCACACGTAGAGCAGACATTTAGAGAAAAACAGAAGCAATCGACTCAATCTTCACCAAACTAGTAGACAACCCATTCAACAATCAAGAATTGAAGAAAAAAAAGGGCATTACGCAAAAGAAAAATAGATAAATAGCAGCAATATACTTGGGCTTTTCGATTCGGTTTTTGGGTTCTCTAAATTGTTGCTAAGTTAGAAGCGAAAATAGAAAGAGAATAGTGGTGGCTGGTTGAAGGCAAAGGAGATTTTTTTATTCGGAGAGTAGATGGTTATGTTTTTGGTTTAACGAAAGGGTATATTACTTTTGAAACCCCATTATTAAATACATCCAACATTTAAAATATAAATCAAAATTTTTACTCCGTATACCCCATTCTAATATTTTACATTTTTCTTCATACCTTTTACACTCTTGTCTCTTCTACATTCTCTCAGTTTTTCTATCTCAATCCAAATTTAACACAAAACCATCAAACAAACCCCTAAATCACAAGTTTTATTAGTATTCCATTTATTTTAGATAAGATTTCCAAATAATTGTTAATTAATTTAGCTGATTTGTTAGGGTTTATTATAATCTACAATTTAGGATTTTTTTTTGTTGAAATCATGTATTAAGGAAATGAATTTCTATAAGTCTTTAAAGCTTAGGGAAATCCATTTCCATAAACCTTTAAAGTTTACATAAATGGATTTCTATAAGCTTTGAAGATTTCTTAGATATCTATTTTCATAAACCTTTTAAAGCTTACAGAAATGAATTTTTGTAAGCTTTAAAAGGCTTACGAAAATGGATTTCTGTAAGCTTTTCAAAGCTTGTGAAAATCTATTTCTGTAAGTTAAAAATTAAAAGTCATTCCATTTGTTATTATTGAAATGTTGCTTTTTTGTATAATATCATAATAGATATGGCTTGAACTCTAGGTGTAGGCATTCGTACAAGAGGTAGAGGTATTGATAGAGGCAATGAACATATCGCAACTGATCCTAGTCCAAGTTAAAAGCATTTGATTGCCTTTAAGAGGAGATGCTAAGTCAAGGAAGATAATAAGCTAGTTGAGAACCGTGTAGGATATGATATTCTACAAGTTGAACTTTCCACTCATGATAAGGAACCTACCATCCACAAGTATCATGATAGGGATGGAAATGATAATGCAAAGCCAATTTCTCAACCTTTCTTAAAGGTTAGGTAATCACTTGAATCATATAATACAATAATGTTAGTTTATGTTTTTAAAATGAATTAGTTGATTGTTATTGTTGATGATATTGTTTATGTTGTTAAAATTGTTGATATTGTTGATTTTATTATTTTTGTTATTATTATAAGAGTGAGATCCATTAAAATCGATTAATCATGGACTTAAATTACAGCAATGGCCTCTAAACAATGCACATAGATGTATCTGAGCCAATATAGTCAAGTCAAGGCTGGATTCACTTTTTAATTACACCTATCATTTGATAAATAATATGATAGTGTTGGCTTTTATTGAAAGGTTCCAGCTAAAACTAACACCTTTTATCTACCATTTGGAGAGTTAACCATAGCATTGGATGATGTATTTACAATTCTACACATACCGATCATCGAGATCATATTTTAGTTAATTATTTGACAATTAATAAGGCAAACATACTATTGGTTAGATTACTTAGAGATTCTACATCTAAGGCTGTAATAGAGTCTAATAAGATTCGTAGGCCCGTTATTCGATTGTAGTGGCTGTGGGATACTTTTAAAACTAAAATATAATAGATACATCAGGTGATAAAGTATGCATCCCAAGCTTTTTTACTCCATCTAGTAAGGCGTACATTATTTGTTGACAAGAGCGTGATGAAAGTATTAGTAGTTTACTGAACTCTATTAAGCAACCTTAATGCCTCTAGTAGATATGTTTGGGGATAGTTTGCCTAACATATTTGTACAAGCAGCTTAGCATTGCAATCAAGGCAAACGTACATCAGATCGTTGATTATCTGATATTTCTCTAAGTATGTATTTATGATTAGTCAAAATATATTATAATTATTTGATTTATTTATTATTAGTTATGTGATTATGTGATTAAATATTACTCATATATTTTATACAGGCGTAGATTTATAAGTAATTTTCATCATTAAGTCTGGTAGACATATTGACATACACAGATGATCAATTGCATGTTCGACGATAGAAGGCTTGTATTTACGTTGATACATTATAAGCCTTATTAGAGCGATTGGATGTGTTGATGGTATCTGATGTGTGCTGGGAATCATATGTCGATCAATAAAAAGAACATCTATTACATGATATTACATTTTTTATAAGATATATCAAGTACAAAACCATCATAGAGCAAAAGCCATATCATCCTGAAAGGTTCCTACGATAGTTTCGATTTGTACAAACCATTCATTCAATTTCTTTAGCCTTATCCCAAACTAAATATGGTTCATCATCCAACATGTATGATGTTTCATACAGTTTTCTAAACCAATACTGGGAGAGATAAGATATGTATGTTATGCCAGCTAAGTGTCAATGCTAAAAATGTTAGATTGAGCGAGTGTTCATCGGATTATGATACTTGGTTTGTATCAATTTCACATTGTCAAATTCAAACTCCAAAACATAGATCTAGATTTCAGTCTCACATGGTCGATAGTGCATCTATCAGTGATATTATAAGTTATAAATTTTATGATTTTATAATTATGATTACTTTATTAATTTTTATTATGTGTTATCAATACTGATCATCTTATTAAATTTTGTAGTGAAGCTTGATTACTTTGTTTGTTTTTAAGCAAGTTTTTTTCGGTGGATTACAGTAGATTTTTTATGTATAAAAAGATACAGATATTAAAGCACATGCTATATTGTTTGGGTTATCAATTGCAGCAAGCAATAATAGTCAATCTAGACTAGCAGCGTCGCATTAGACATCAACTCTTGCACCATTATTTTCGGCATTCATACCATTTTTGCCTGTTCAGTCTAGATATGAACATCAACACATTCACTGTTTAGGCTGCCCATGCCTGCTCCATTCCTAATCCCATCATTAACATCTGTACCCCCTAAACTACTCCATCCCCACCCCCAATAGTGACGACACCATCGGCCATACCCATGACCTCTCCCCCCACTGCATCGACAATAGTATCGGCCTTGTAAAAAGTTTTACACTGACCATATCAATGAAAATAGAGCCCTCTCATCCACAGCATGTATATATTCAATTCAAAAGATTGATGGGGAATGAGTATGGTATTAATACTGTAGAGTATGGTATTAATACTGTAGAGTATGGTAGTGATTTGTAACTTTATTAATTTCATTTAGTAAAATATGTTTATAAAACAGCCATTAGATTACCTGTTCAATACAGTGCATCCCATTAGATAATATGTTAAATATAACACATCCCATTAGATAACATGTTCAATATATACAACATTAATATAAACTATTAATATATACATTAATATGCTAGACAATTATTGTAAACAGTTAATTATGTATTGTTTCTTAAGTGATCATATTAGAATTTGTACTAAACAATAACTTGAAATCCTCTATGCTCGGTATATATGAAATTTCTCACCCTTAAGCACAATTATAACGAATCCTACACTTGTTGCATGCAATTAAAGTTATTAGTGATAACAGCTTTATTACATCTATACAAAATAGGAATGATAAATATAATGTCATTATCAATAATATAAACAGTAAATGTCAACACTAATTATTAGTACCTACACAAAATGACAATCATTAACAAATCCAATCATAATAACTCTATGCTTCAATGGTGCATGTGGTACAGATCTAATATGAAAATATGTCAAGCACTATCTCAAATTGATGTGGACTAGCATGATGTTATATCATGAGAGAATCAAATGACCCTTATCAGGTAAGGTTATCCACTTATTGTATAAGGCAAAAGTGTTGAAACACGATAAGGTTTCTAGTAATTCCTTAACATTTCCATGGATTCATACAAAGTCACATATTCATCTCGAAATTGATTAAGCTCTTCAATTAAATCATGTTTAATCTCAATCCAAGCAAACTACCAATAGAACAAAAACCACAATGTTCATCTACCTCAACATCAATCAAGTTCTATATATATGGATGTAACTTCACTAGTAAACTATCCAAATATCATATTTTTTGTTTATCATAGGGATGCTAAGTAGGAAGTTTAGCGATCTATGTTATCATTTTCATTGAGTTTGTAATGATTGATGATGTATTTTCCTAAGCAAATGATATAATCTTTTAGTGTGACTGGTCACACAGTGTAAAGGTATCTACTTTTATAACTTAGCAACCTTTTATCTTAGCCCTCTTTAACGGAGGAATCAAGGTAATTGTTAGTGGATTACTAAGTTCTCGTAACTTTTTTTTCATGGTTAATTTATCGAACTTATCACATTCATTGAAACGTTTTACGATTTGGTCAACCTCAAACACAATGGTTAACTTTTAGAGATATCATTAACTTGGCTCTTTATTAAACTCAACCTTTTTCAATAAGGATGCACTTCTAATAAAAAAATTAGACTTCCCACCTTTTTATAATCTACAATTTCATGAGCACAAGATAATATATTTGTGTTTTTTATCACGCAACTACAAGCATTTTTGTCGATCCCTACATGATTAGCTCATTTGGCCTCCATCAATATCATATTGAGTGTGCTTTTGAATACCAAACCTTGCAACTCTTTAAACAATGAAGGCTTGTAATTATGCTTGACAATCATAAAAGTTCACTCAAATGTAGCCTTGATCTCTGTATATTGAAGCTCAACAAGGGAATTGATTATTTTTTATGATAATTCAAAATCCCTTTGAGATGATTTAAGGTGCCTCTTTAATTTTACATGCACATTCTCGGCCCTAAATAAATTAATAAAAGCATATTAATATTTTGTTATAAAACCTAAAACCATAAATAATCATAAAAATGCAACATAAATCATATTTATTTGTTATAACATTACTAATTTGCATTGTTTTATCTATCCAAGCAATAATAAATTTGTCCTTATAATTTGTTAAGCATTATTCTTTCACATACTTAATTACACCAAAATAAGTCCAATAATTCATTTCTAGTGAACTTAAATGCCCTTTACACTAATCATCATGAGAAGAAAAACATAAGAACGCTTCACTTAATATGAATGCCTCCATTTCTCTTTCCATTCAAAAAATTTCTTACAATTCGTAAGTACTTTTTTTTAAGATATGTAATTTACACAAAAGATTTACCATTTTGGGAAACACAACATCTATTGTATTCATCAATACTAAATCTCTATAAGTAATAATAATAGTAAGAAATTTACTAGCAAGTATCAAACTTTTTAATTTATTCAATGTACAACTACAGTTCTTAGAACACTTAACCTCAATGTACACAAATGCAACAAAAAAATCACCTTAATGGAAGTCAAACTAATAATTTCAAGTAATAGTAGATGGTATCTATTCGTTTTATAAGTGCAATCTATAATCAAGACACTTGAAAAGACTTACAATAAGTCTACACTAATAGGATAAACCCAAAATAAGTCTTTTATGTAATTGCTTGACTTATTAGTCTTATACTACTTTAGCTCTTTACAATTGGTCAACTTATTCATGAATTGTAATATTTGTGATCTACTAGTTTTCTCAACACATCTGTATCTTTGATGTTCATTATATATTATTTTTATAGTGTTGATATTCTTCTCATTATGTTGTTTTATAGTCAACAATATATTTTGAGTCTAACCATACTGTTTAACATATCAGTAACTATTCTTTTTTTTTTTTAGATAATCAACTTGCAAATGAATGTCTCTCTAATTATTTTGCTAGTAGATAGCTATGAAATCCACAAATTACTTTCTTATCCCACTAATATCTTTTGCTAACTTAATCCCATGTAATTCAAATTAGCAACTACACTTTTTTGTTTTCGTTCTTTTACGTTGGATTCCTTTGACCTTACCCTTATTTTTTTGCTACCTATATTTTTCATTTTATTCACAGTCAATCTTATTTTGGGTTTCATCGAGCCTCCCAATTCAGAGTTTTTAATCACAATCACAAAACTATTATCTTTTCTAACCTACCTAGCCTATGAAATCAAAACTTCTTTACTACAAAACAGAAGCACAACATATTTAACTTATTATGTCTATACAAACAATATTTTATGCCTTCCATAACAAACTACCTAAAAAATTTTTTTTACCTCTTCTATAGTAAATGAATCCATGCAATTATATCTAGTATCTAATTTTTTTTATGATTAATTATACTTTATTAGTATAGTTTCTAAATTAATTTACATATTACAATATATTAAAAAATTATAATACTACCATTAGGAAGCGGAAATAATAATGTTATTACTTGACAATTTTAATGTTTATGGAAATGGATATTTGGAATGCAAAATAATTTTAAAAAATATATTTTCGAAAATCATGTTGCATTACCAGATACGCATATTTGGTAATGCAACATTATTTTTGGAAATACATTTTTGAAAAACATGTTGCACTAATATCATGTAATGCAATATGTATTTTGAAAATGCATTTTCGAAAATTATTTTGTATTATCAAAAACCCATATTTGTGAACATAAAATTTTCATGTTGCATTACAAAAATTTTACTTCTTCTATAGTAAATGAATCCATGCAATTATATCTAGTATCTAAATTTTCTGATGATTAATTATACTTTATTAGTATAGTTTCTAAATTAATTTACATATTACAATATATTAAAAAATTATAATACTACCATTAGGAAGCGAAAATAATAATGTTATTACTTGACAATTTTAATGTTTATGGAAATGGATATTTGGAATGCAAAATAATTTTAAAAAATATATTTTTCGAAAATCATGTTGCATTACCAGATACGCATATTTGGTAATGCAACATTATTTTTGGAAATACATTTTTGAAAAACATGTTGCATTAATATCATCTAGTGCAATATGTTTTTTGAAAATGCATTTCTAAAAATGATGTTGTATTACCAAATATGCATATACTATAATGCAACATTTTTTTTTGAAAATGCATTTTCGAAAATTATTTTGTATTATCAGAAACCCATATTTGTGAACATAAAATTTTCAGTTCAAAATGGGTTTTAAATGAACTACCTTGTCAAGCTCTTCTCTTCTAGTTTTGTTTCTCATTTTGCTATCCATGTTTACAAGACTTAACAAACCTTTCAAAATTTGGTGGTTTGTTTAAAAATTTAGGACTTTTAATCTTAAGAAAATGAAGAAAAAAGAACAAAATAAGGAAAAAAGAAAGGGAAGAAGAAGAAAAAGGAAATGTAAATGGGTGTAAAGGTTAAATTGTAATATACTAAAGGATATCTAAGGTATTTTATATGTGAGTATTTTTGGAAGAAAAATATTGAGGTGTACGAGAATTTTAGGTGGTGTAAATATAATCTCCCTTAAAGAAAAATAGAGTATAAAAAAGATTTAAAAAAATGAAGAAAGAAGGCAAGCAACTCCCACCAATGGATCTGCAAACCATGAAATGTAACCCAAACTTGGACCAAACTTGATTGGATCCGTTCACCTCAGCTTAGGCTAGTATGGTATGTTTATCTTAATTCCTTTATTAGTGATTTCAGCTATCTAACAATATATTATTTTTATTTGCAAGATTCTAGAATGGTGACATTTGACATGAAGAGTTAGCTCCTTTTTCTACAACAAAGCTTTGTTTTGTATTCCTATTGGTTAACTCTACTTATTCAAGCCAACATGTCCTCCCTTTTGAAATCTAATTAATAATAATAAATATATTATCAAAACCTATTTCACCAAACACGTAAAACTTTATGTTGGAATGTCGAAGGATAATTCCTATATCAATCAGATTTTTCTTTCATTGAATCTAATATTATTCTTTGGTGTTCCTCAACTCAAAATAATGAATCTCATTTACTAACCATAAATTTTCAACTTTCAATGCAAGAGACCATTTGGATTACCAAAAAAAAAAAAAATTCTCTATTTTCTATCACCCAAAAAACCTTTCCCCTCCTATATGTTGGAATTGATAATTTTAAAGAAAAAAAAATTGATCTAAAAAAAATACTAAGTTTGACATTTTCCCTCAAAGAAAAGTTTTGCCTACAGTACAAAACAACAAAGGTTAAGAAATCTCTTAGATCTCATCCACGACTAAAGCTTCACCATTTATCAAGTAAGATGCTTTTGATTTTTTTCCCACTTTTCTAGCAAACATGGATATACTTATTACTTAATTAAATATTCAAATTTTGGCTGTAAAAAATAATACATGAATACATGTAGACAATTAATAAAAATAATTATATGATTAAAATATAATTTGAGTTGTTTTCAATAATTTATTTTAATTATTTTTGTTGTGTGTACCTTACTAATATTGTTTTTTTTTTTTTCATTACAAAAAAAAATGTAAGATTGAATTGTTGAAATCATAATCTTTCTTACCATAATAAATCCAGATAACTTAATAATAGACATATTATTTTGTTTTTAACAATAAATTACTTAAGTTACATTGTTGAACACAAACTTATTATTCTATTAAACTATACCAGTAAAAAGCTTGCTATATTACTTATTTGAACATAATGTATATGATATAAATTTATAAATTATAAATAGTTTTTTAATGCAGATTTTATTTCATTTCAAATTGTTAACGCAATACTATAAAACAATCGCATTGAAAACCGGTAACAACCTGTGGGATGTAAAACTAGTTTACTTTATTTTTGCATGCATATTTATTCACATGTCTTAGGATTATTTGAGTTATTTTTAATTATTGACAATGAATTTTCAAAGGAAAATATGATTTAATTAAATAATTAAAGATTGTAATTTAAAAGTTGTTTCTTTATTTTGTACAATTAATAATAATTTAAAAATAAATAAAAATTTATCCAATGATAAAATTTTAAAAAAGTAATGGACGTATAATTTTTTCAAATATTTATAAGTTAGAATTTTTTTTCTAAATTCAAGACGTTAGAGAATTAAATTTTTGTATCCATATAAGAATTTTATTTACTTTTAATTTGAGATAACAAATTAAAATTGAAATAAATTGTGATGATTTAATTTTCTTGCATGATTAATTATTTGCAATTATATATTGTAAATTGTGTTTGATCATTTTTTTATCATATATATATAATTAATTTTTTTATAAAATATAATAAATCCAATGATGAAATCTCATAAAAGAAATGAACATGTTATTTGAATACTCTTAAAGTGAAAAATATTTTTTGAAGATCAACCAAGATATTAAAGAAAACCTAAAATATTTTTAATATTTAAATATTAAAATTAATAAAACTAATAAATAATAAGAGTAAATTAAAACTGTTAATTAAGACAAAAATAATTTAAAATTAATTAATATCAATTTGTGACTAATGTAAGATGTTATAACTTTTATTACATGTAACCGAATTCTTAATTTTATTCAAAAGACCAAAACTTATTTTTTTTAAGAACTTTCAATGAAGCTTGAAATTTTCTTAAGACTTCCCTAGAAACGGTAGATTTACTGGTGTATACATGTCATCGCATGTAATTGCAATGACTAGCTCGCTGCGTATAATATCTATAGTTTCGCAAAATCTCCGGCTCTTTATCTGTGGGTCTTCTTTGAGTAAAACTTGAGATTTATATATTACATATTTGGGGATTGAAAAAGGCAAAAGCACCCTGTAAAGAAAATAATGCCAAACGTGAGCAAAAAGAACACCAAAGGGACTAGAAAGAATAAATAAAACAAGAGGAAGATGAAGTTCATTATGGATAATTCTCGATCTCGTTCTCGTTCTCGACTCTATCTGATCCGGTTTCACCATTTTCTTCGTCCCTACTCTCATGCTCTTCGGTGGCAGAAGGGAAACAGCTATTATCTTGTGCCTCACCCTTAATGGTCCGTGGTGGAGCATGTGATACTGAGTTTGCTTGCTGCTCAGATTCCAAGCTTGTAAGACCATTCTCCTTCAGGTAAGTCTCCAAAGGAAGGCTGGCTACTTGAAGAAGACTCATCATGCTCGCACGGTTGGAACCAAATTGTGAATCATCCTCACGATCAGGATCGCAGTTCAAGTCTATCCCTCCTTTGTTAGCTTCAACCAATTTGTGGGGTAGGTTGTTGATCTGGCTGTTTGAATATTCTAACTCATTAACTGACCTAGCTTCATTCTCTGAAGGATCAAGTTGAGATGATATAAGTTTAGAGCTGCTGTCTAGTTCTGCTTCTTCTCTGGGACCCCATGCTTGCTGATTCCTCTGAACAATCTCTGCTTCTCGCTCTGACTGACGTTTCTTCTTGCGCATCATGAGGGTTTTAAAACGACGTTTGACTGTCATGCACAATTTACATGTGCATGTGGGCTTGTGTTTTCCCTTCCCACTTGGAGGCTGGATGCACACAATGCAAGAGCAACCAGCACGATGCCTTGGGTGTTTAGTTGTAGTTGCCACTGACATAGTGCCTGAATGATCTGCATTGTCTCCAAGGATTGCAGCATTAGCCAAAGCATCCAAACCAGATGATTCATGCTCCTGGCTTGCCCTATGGAATGCTAATATTCTCCTTTTTTTGAAATCTGTAAATAAAACATGGCTTAATAGTTATCATTTATCAATAGTCTTTGCAAAGCAGAGAAGTTGCATAAAAAATGCAATCAATTAAATAAAAGAATAAATCACGGACAATATGTAGCCTGGAAAAGTTTGATTATGTAATCAGCATGCATAAATAGTTTGGGCTGGAACAGTTTGATCATGGAATATGCAACAATACACACGGCTACTCATTACATGACAACACCATGTGTGTAACAACTCAAGAACTTAGCTTAGGACCATTTATGCACAATATTATGGCTCATGAAGTTTAAGCATGTATGGTTAAGATAATTTCATCTGATGCTGATGAACCACCTTAGGATTTAATTAGGATTTATTTTTTCATTTGGGATATACTGGAATTTTGAATTCATGCTAGGGTTTTATGGCTTGTACCTATAATAATTTGGTTGGCTATTTTTCATTCAATATTTGAATATTATCAAATTATTTCAGGTTTTATGGCTTGTACCTATAATAATTTGATTGGTTATGTATCATTCAATATTTGGATATTATGGATTTGTTTGATTTTATTTTACTCTTTAACAAAATCTATTATGGATTATAGGCATTGGAATGGTTAATGCCATGAATGACTCCTAAATTATAATAAAAAGTTCAATGTGGTACATTAACTTTAAAAATTTCTAATGTGGTACCTAAATTTTGAATCTGTTAACTAATATGGTACTCGCCTCTAATGTGACTAGCTTCAAATAATGACACATGGCGAATAAATAACCTTTCAAGTACCACATTAGTTAACAGATTATAGTTCAAATACCATATTAGTGATTTTTAAAATTCAGTACCACATTGAACATTTAATATAGTTTAGGACCATCCATGACATTAACCCATATTAGAAAAATAAGAACTGAATTTGTGTTTTCTTATTCTTTCCCCTTTTTCTCTCTGGTTTTCATCTCTTGATTCTTGCTATCTTTCCCCTCTCATTCGTCTGCTCTTTCCGTTTTACACAGAATTTCTTTCCATTCATTGTTCTATATGAGGAATTTCGCAGGGATGCCCACACTGTAAACACACAACATCCTAGCTCGTAACAACCGGGAAGGGCTAAAGCAGCTAGGAAAAATAGGTTGGCGCATGGATGGAATTATCCCAAATTGGCAACTTTAAGTGTTTCATGAATTTAAGTATATGTAAGAAAAATCAATAAGCTTCTTTTCTTTAAAAATATGCCAAACAGAAGCAAGAATGATTGAAATGCAGTACTAGCATGAACCCCACATGATGAGAACCATCAGTAGGAACATGTGCAGTATCAAGATATAAATTCAAATATACCTATATATTTGCAGAAATGACTATGCACAAGTAGTGTGTTATGCAATCTTTTAGGTAGAATATTGAGTTTTCAGAGCTATAATGGGATGGAAGGTACAACTTAATCCAGCCTTACTGTATACACCCTTATTTGTAGTATAATAATTGTTTGTGGGCAATCATAACCTACTAGAACAAAGATTGGGAAGAAATCTGGCATAGTTATATACAATCTTAGAAGATAATATGAGAATGTACCTTTATTTAATCTAAGGAGATTTTCTAGCTCCCTTTGGGTGAGTTCATCTGGGGCAGAACATGAAGACCTGACAACAAAATGGCAGAGGAAATAAAATGATTTCCTTTGGAACTTGGTAAGGGTATGAATGCAGAGGAAATATGATTTCCAAAATTCTGACCTGCTTTGATCCCAGTTGTTGTCTGCACAAGTCCACTTAGGCGGAAGAAGATCATCGACAGGCAACCTTCTCCATTTGGAACAACTGTCACACTGAGCCCATTGCTCTTGTTCCCTGAAGATCGAGGTTAGTAATTCAAGACTAGATAGATTTTCCCAACCATAACCTTGAGTTAGAGATAGATCTTTTCAAGGACAGTAAAAGAAAGAACAGTGCTTGCAGACAAAACAAGTTGCTTTAATATATGAAATAGCCCCCACTCACTAAGAACAACAATCAGCTGTTATTACATAAGTGGTCCCAGCTTTAAACTTCAATTCCTGGTTCTTTTTTCAATATTAATACTATGGCTGTTTATTAATATTATTAGATTTTCTAAAGGAACTGAACAGAAACATAAAAAATTGAAAATATAGAGGAAAGCACCACTTTTAAGTTCGGAATTACTCAAGGTAAAAGTAATTTCACTACAAATTATCCCTAATTTTTCCTCTTGCACAAGGGTTGTATTATCAAATACTTAGCTCGTTAACCTTCTGACTAAAATCTAAAAATAAATGGATATGCTCACCCAGTTGAACGGACTGCATAGATATTCCTCTGCCCAAAAACTGGAGGTTCCTGTAGGACAAACATTTATAAAAAATCACATTGTAAATCGCACTGCTTTATCGAAAATTTACTATTTAGATGTCATAATTCTTCCAGGAGAATTGAAAATGAAATTGGCAACTATATCTTACTTAGAGAATTCTAATTTATCAATACAAAAAATTTCTATGCATCAGAGATAGATTGGAATTACAAAAGAAAACTGGTATTTGAACAATTATCAGAGGTCCAAAGTTAAATAGATAGGAAGAGCTAAGTGTACCAAAACAGCAAAGCATATAATCATTCCTATACCCAAATATTCATGGAAATGTACTCACATCATATTCTTCAAAATCATGATCCTCAATCTTGACAACGCTTGGCTTGATACTTGGGGGTGGGCGGAGCAAATCCTGTGCCTCTTCCCAAGTAAGTTTCAGCTCCAAAGCATCCTGACTGTCAACCAGCAACCTCTTGCTTTTGGAACCAATATTCCTAGTTCTTTTTCTCTCTGGAGCTAACATAGATGGTAGTAAAAAGCCCTCCCTTGTCCTGTCCCCATGATTATCAGATTTATGCCAGCCAATACCACCACCAGCTGAACTCAAATGTTTGGACAGTGCAGTTAGGTGGGGATTGGTGCTTCCCTTCAGTGACTGAACAAGGCCAGAGTAACCACTAATTATGGGCAGGTTGTCGAAAACACCCGAAAAGAAACTTTCACTTGAAAGAGTGCCATTAGGAATGGCAGATGGTAGGGTTTCCTGTTTATTTGATAACTTATATATCAATATTATATGATCAAATTTTCTAACATGAAAGTGACTGTTACTTTACCTGCACTGAAGCAGTGTTTGTTGCTTTACGAAATCCCATAACAAGTTTCCCTTCTGGATCCATGCGGCTAAATGTTACTGTAATAGAGGACATTACTCAGAAGTGATGTTACCCAATGAGAGCAAATAACAACAACATTGAATTGTCCAATAACCAGATTCAAGATTGTACCAGTATCCCCAGCTTGCAACTGCATAGACTGTATGCAAGGAGTCACACCCTCCAAAACATACATCCTGCTGTTGTTATTAGGCCAGAATCTGAACTGGAACACCCATTCTTTTCCCTTTACATCTTGAATTCTTAGAGGAAGGCCCTCTGGTTGAGTTATGGGGGGAAAATAAGCCTGCAAATACATTCTTTTTTTTAACTGATATTCAACAAGGCTTCTCAATAGAGAGTAAATAAATATCACTTGCAAGGGTAGGATGATAGAAGAAGAACTAACTTCGGCACATGCTTTTGGCAGAACCAAACGACCAATCCGTCCAGCGTCACTTGCACTCAGAACCTTTTCAAACAGTGGAACAATGGTGGAATTTGAACTGGAAAATTACATGGTCAAGGATTTTACTGCCCAAATCAATAGATAGACATGAAAATTTTAGTACTCTAGCAACTAATGCATGGTTGTGCACATAACCATAAATTAAACCAATAATGACACAATGGTGGATACACTCCAGAAATTTGCTGTAATTCTTGGTCTGTAATCCTGGGCCAATAACGAGGAAGCAACTGATTCCGTCCACGTCCCTCTGGGGGCCTAGCAACACGTATCTGGGGTACCATGCCAGTATTCACCTCCCAACCTGTTGCAAGAACAGGCTTTGGAGGCTTGGGCAGAAGATGGCGAGATTTGGATACCTGTTGCAAGACTGAAGACATCTTACCCTTTTCATCCACAACTGAACCAGGAAAGACATTTTGGTTCCCCAATGAACCACCCAAAGAAATACTCAAGTTTGTTTGTGGTAGTGACTCATAAGTATTTGCTTTAAATATGGTAGGTTTCACAGCTTGAACTGATCTGTTAGATGATTGATTAATATTTGCCAAGTATGTGCTTCCAAATTCTCTTTCAGGAGGCAAAACTTCCTCCTGTTTCATTTGTCCCAAAGACCCACTTGAGTCATCGTTGTGAAGCTGAAGCAATTGTCTCAGCCCCATGCTTTCTGCATTGTTGCTCAACTGCAAAAGTTTTAGGTTTCGAATGCTCACACTACTCAATTGGTTGTCAGCAGAGATTGAGTGCAATTGACCAGTATCACTGTTCACTATTCCAAACCCATTAGGGTTTTCATCTTCAATCATCTGTATAAATATGTTTTAAAAGCATCATAAATATCTGACCTTTTACATGTAAAGGCCTAAAAGTTCAAACACCAGCTAGCAGTAATCCAGCATGTCTAAGAAAGTACCAATGGTATGACAAACAGAAATAAACTGAATCATAGAACTAATATAACAAAGATATCAACCTGAAAAAGCCAATATCTTGACAAATACCATCATTTTCCTTTGCATATCACTCACACTATAAACAATTATCCTCACTTACCATCACAACAGAGAAGTCAAAAAAAGGAAAGAAAAAAACGAATCCCTTGAAATGTTGCAAAATTAAAGAAGGTTGCATTCAATGGGTTGGGACTTGGATAAAAACTAAATCAAATTGAGACGGGGCAAAATGAGATTATTTCAGAGGCATCACCAAACCCCCAACAGAAGGTGTGTCTATTTATCATAGACCCCACGGTATCATTTTTATTGTGAACTTAGCATGAGAATATAATGATAAAATCATGATTCGAACAGCATTATTATTTGAACAACTTTTGAAAACGGTAATGTTGAATAAGTTGATCTTACAGAGTTAAATCCTGATTTTTTAGCACAGCTTGTACAGTTGACGCCCCCACTATCAAGAAGCTCAAGCAAGCACATGGAAGCAATACATCCACAATGGAGATGCTGCCACACCAAAAGCATTGGGATTATACACCAGAGTATTAGGATGGGACTAATGAGAATATTGACAAAGACGAGACAAGAATCTAAATACTTGGGGTCACACACCTTGCCACATGAAGTGCACTCCCTCCACCCAGAATCCTTTGAGTGGAAAACATCACAGAATATAGCTTGTTCATATGCAGTCCTACACCAAATATAAATCACAAATGAATTTTAACAATGGAGTTCTTTTGATGGGACCAGTTTGGCAAAAACTCTGCCTTGTTTGGATTCCTCCCCTGTATTTAGCTACTTTATATGATTCAAAACGTAATCAAATTTTTAGCTAATGTTATATAGCAGAGGAAAAGAAACATCGATATAAGTATAAAAATGCAATATTTTCAATAACTGTTCCATTGCTCCTTAGCTTCCATAAAAGAAGAATCAATTCAAGGAATTTTTTCTTCCAATTCTCTATACAAAAAATTATTACAAACCTCACAAATCCGTACTAAACATTTTAAACAATCACAAAAAATCTAAATAAAATAAAAATTCAATTGTTTTATCTTAGACTCATCAACACAAGCTTAGCTAATTATTAAGCTTACAAAAAAAGATTAAGTGAATACAATTTTATAATTACCCGCACTTATCGCAGAGATTAGCAAAATCTCCAGATCGCAGAATCCAGCCTTTTCTCCACTCAATCGACGTGGACGCCCCGCAGAGTCCATTCATGCAACTCTTTGACGCCATGCTCCAACCTTAATTCCTACAATTTTTTCTAAAATATACAAAAATAAATCGAAAACAGTGAAACACCCCCCCCCCCGGCCAAAAAAAAGAAATTTCTGTCAAAAAAAAATCAACCAGCAAGCTAAAACCAAAACAGAACAGATTCAAAATTGGTCAAACGAAGAGACTAATAAATTTAAAAAGCAAACAAAGAAAGACAACCTTTTGAAGAAGATAAAAAGAGCTGATGCTTCACCGGCGTTGAATACCGCGGCAAAAAGAAAACATGTTGATTTTTTTTTTGAATTATTTTGTTGTATTATTTGCGGCTATAAGACTTTGAGGTGACGATGTTTGAAACGAAATTAGCGGAAAGAATCGAGAAAGAAAGAGGAGTTCTGACGATGAAAGAGTTGAATCGGCGATGGTGAGAGAGCAAACAAATCATGTGCATGCAAAGCAAAGCAAACAGAGAGAGAAGAAAAGAAAACAAAGAGAGAAGGGTTTGGTACTTTACAAAAACAAAAATGCATGCACGATGATGATACTTCAAGACTCGGCGAACTCCCTTCCCCCACTTACCCCCTTTTCTATTTTCTCCTTTTTTTTTTTTTTTAATCTGATATTTTTTTATAACTAGAATATACATATTAAAAATTTAAAGAAATTATTATCATTTAAAGTATTTTATTTTTATATTGTTGAATTTCAAAACCTAACTATTTTTTAAACACCACTCCCTCCATCCCAAAATGTTTGAGCTATATTACTTTTTATAAAGTTTAAAAAATTTTAATTATAATGTATTTAATATTAATATTAAAATTTCTTTTATAAAATTAAAGTTTTATGATTTTTAATTTTAAAAAATAAAAAAATATAAAAAATAATTTTATAATATAAAATAGTGACAGTTTTAAATATTCACAAAAATATATATATAATTTTGGAACATCCATAAAAAATAAACAAAAAAATGAGATAAAAAGAGTATTATTTAAATTTTTATATTAAGATACAAAAAATTTAAAATAATTTTTTAATAAAAAATAATATATTATAATGAAGTGCTCGGATATAAAAAGGTTTTGTTTTTTGATATCACGTAAATAATAAAAGATTTTGTATTAGCAATAAAAATAATAAAACATTTTGGAACTTTTTTCCTTCTTTTTTTTTGGTTACAATTTTGGAACCCTTTTCACTCAAATACTTGAGATCAAATTTTAAGATTCAAAAGTAGTTGAAGAATTATTGTAACACAAACATTAAGGTTTTTTTTTTTTTTTTGAACAACAAACTATAGGGTTATTTTGTATTAGAATAACTTTGCTTGTTTAATATTTTTCCTTAATTTGTCCTTTTTAAATAATAATTATGCATTTAATAAAATAATATTAGTTGTATAAAATTTTTTTGAGATATTTACTGTGCAAATTATTAAATGAATTTAATGTATAATATGCATTTAATAAGCAATTGTACACATGTAAGGATTGGTCATAACTCATAAACTTTTTTATATCTATGAAACATATTTCTCTTTTTTTTTTTTTTCTTTCCTCAATTTAAATTTGTGTCTTTTAGTTATAAAATCATACATAACAAAAAATTCTCTCTCCCCTCACATTGTTCATATCGCTTTTAATTTTCATGAACAAAAAAAATGATTTTAGTGTATTTAATATATTATAAAATTTTAAATTTTTTTATAAAAATGATATTTCATTATTTTTCAAAAAAATCATGAAAATAATTTTAAAATATAGAAAAAAATAAAAGTTGCAAACATGCAAAAAAACCATTTTTTCGATATCCCAAAAATTAAAAAAAAATTAAAAAAAGGCCGTAAAGAGTATTTAATTTTCAATTGCTTTTTTTAATAAAATAAATCAAGTACTTCATAATAGCCGGTCAAAAAAATTACTTCATAATAGTATTAGTCATTATAGATTATCGTGTTATGTTGTCAAAATTACATTCACATAAAATGAAGCAAGTAATTAAGAAAATAGTTTTCTCCACTCGCTACGTGCTTGTTGTTGACATAACCGCCAATGGAAAGCGTTTGATCAGATGCGGGGCCCGTTGAATAGGCTTCATAGGTTAAAGAACCATGAGCAGTGTAGTTACATGAACACTGGCGCGTGACAAATACCTTGAGTATTTATTTAATCAAACCATAAGTTTTTCCAAAAGAAGCGTATAAAAATACGGCATATTGACACCAGCGTAAAGTGCGCCACTGGGCATATTTCGCATGCAATAAGTATCAGACGCGAGTTTCCAAATTAACCGCGACTGTCTCCCTCTTTTACAACTAAACCACGACGAGTTGCTGTTTTTCTTTGGAGAAATTGGTCTTTCGACGGTCCAAGCCTCGAACGAAATTTTGCGTGCACATGTGTCAACCGTCAACGAACATTATACGGTTGATTTTTCTTTTTCACGTTTATTTATGACGTCATACTACTGAATTAGTGATGTTAGGTGACCTGGATGCCCGTTTACCTACCGCGCTGAAAGAGAAACGCCAACCCACGCGCTAAAGAACTCAAACGGTCGCGCTGGATAAGTGACCGGCGCGGGTGACAAAACAAACATTAGTTTAGATCGGCGAAAATAATTAGTTCACAGAAATGTTAATACGCGAACAGCCGTATAATTTGCTGATATGATATATAATCACTAGAGTGGTAAATCATGGATCACAGGTTCTAAAATAATACTTGCAGCGGTTAATCTAATTTATAAAAGAAGAGTTTTTTCTTCATTAATTGGATTCAATCTTTGTGAACAAGTTTTTTGAGAGTAAAATTTTAAGTTAATATTTAATATATTATTAATATAAAATTTTAATTTTATAATGTTAATAGGTTAATATATGTTTTATTTTTATTTTTTAAATATACCATTAAAGGTATATCATTCTCTTAAATTCATTTATGAAATCTAAAATAGCACTATTAATCTATTTAATAACTATTTTTTTTTACTTGTGCCATGCACGGAGTTTTTTTATTATAATTTTTTTATAGTTTAAAATTTTAATTTATATTAATTTTATGTTATATATAGATAAATAAAAATAATCATAATTATTTATAATTTATAGTCTAAAATTAAAAAAAATTATCGATATATAAATTATTATGAAAGAATCTAAACGAGCATTATGAAAGTTTTAGATTATGAAAGTAAAATTATATACAAATATAAATGAAAAATTAATCTTTTATTCACAATTACATAAATTTTTTAAAAGTATATATTATTTTAGTATAAAAACTAAGATTTACACATGTGATATATCATAAAAGACTTTTTCATATTTAAGTTTGAAACTTTATCTTGTCAAAATTGTTATGACAAAAAAAAATATTGATTCGGAGAAAAAATCATAAATATATATTTAATAATTATTTAATTTTAAAAAATCTAAATTTTTAAAAATTTAGTTTATCCAAGTTTAATTTTAAATTAAGATAAAAGAAGTTAATATAATTTTAAATTTAGATATGTATGTAATTTTGAATTGCGATAAAATATTTTTCTTTTTTATTTTAAATTATAAAAAAATAAAGACAAAAATTGGTAAATAACAGTGATTCAATCACAAATTTTATTTATTTAAATTTATATGAATATTAATTTAGATGGTGTATAATTTTTTATGATTTTTAAGATTTAGAAATTTAACCTTTAAAAACTATTTGAATTGGATAAGAGTGAAATATGAGAAGATATATTTTATTAGATTTAAATTAAGATAAATCTTATATATTTGGAAAGATTTTGATAAATGTAAATTTTAAAACTTTAAAATTTTTAAAAATAAATAATTGATTTAATAAAGTTATTTAAAAATATTTTACATATCAATAATATAACCATCCACATAAGTAAATTTTATCAGGTTTTTATATATGTTGTAATATAATATTATATATGATTTATCTAATTTTAAATGCCCTAAATTAATGTAAGAAATTATATCTTTAAAATCATCAGATAAAAATTTGTATTTTTAAAATCATCGAACAAAAAATAAGTGTAGACAAAATTTAAAAATACCATTATTGTCTTATGAAAATTCTACAAAATGAGACTTTTCGAATTCTCGGAAACTAATTGCTTATATGTTCTATTGTGTTCTTCATTGTTACTTAATTTAAGTTAATTATATATAATATAATTAATATTGTCCAATTTATGAATATAATAAAATGTCTGACGACGATCATCACATTTTATTTTAAAACCCTTAAAATACAATTAGAATGAAATGCATAGCTTAGGTCACTAACTAGCTATACATTTGATATATTATCACCATATAAATATTATATATTATTTATATATCATAAGTCATTAAATCATTAATTATTTTAACATAATTAAATATTTAAATTTTAAAAATATTTATTTTTAAAGGTTTTAAAATTATTAATATTAATGTAATATTTTATGATGCACTAATAATATAAAAGTATTATACATTTATAATGCTAAGTCCGAATAACATTCCAAATTAAAACATAAACACAAATTTGTTTCATTCTTCACTTTTTCCTCAATTAAGAAAAGCTTGTTCAAGCAAGTAACAGAATTGTTAGCACCATGCCTTGATTAGCCTATACCTTGTCAACTTATTGTGAAGCTCCATCCTCTTTATTGTCTCGACAAGATTTTTTTCTTGTTAATAGAATTTTTTTTTCAATGAAAGTCCATTTGATTTTGAATGGAATAATGGTCATGACCTACATTTCTAAATCTAACAATCTAAAACATAATACAGTAATACAATACAAATGTGATATGAAAAGAAAACACGAATATAATACAATTTAAAATTTTAATAATAATTATACATAAATTTAATAAAACAAAAAAAATACATTTTATGTTTTCGTATCAATATGAATTGTGACATGCAATTTTTGGATAAAATAAAACATGAATATACAATTTAATATTTTACATAATATAAATATACAAATCAATAAATTTATATTTCCTTATTCCAATTTGGAACTATCAAAATTCCAACAATAACTTCTTTATTTTTTTTTAGAAAAAAAAAATTCTATATTCCTACGCGTACTTTTATCATTTAAAAATATATGTCTACATATTATTGTTAGTGATTAAAAAATATTAAACTCATGTGCAAAAATAGTAAAAGATTCTTTATCAAACAATTCCATCAAATTAAATTTAACCAAATGTGTGGTAAGATTTATTATTACTAGTTATCATACTTGCATTTCGCTACTAGGCATTACGAACAACGGGTATTGAGTTAAGAAGGGATAGTATTTAGTTGTAAATGCAAGTGATTTAATAAAGTTAAAGTTCAAATCGCAAACACAACTAGAAAATTTGTTTACAAAAAGTTATGCTACATAATTGGCTATTTGCATTCAATAAGTTTAACAAAAGTGGGAGCATCAATAAAGGCTATGGTGGATAAAGTTCTTTACAAAATGGGAACATTAGCTTTTTCATGGTTGGCTGGTGTGGTAGATGAAAACATTGAATTTGTATGATGTAATCTTGTAGAATATGCATTGGTCTGTAGGTTTGAGGTGGTTATCAATAGTGAAACAACGTTGGCCATTTGAGTTATTGCTTGAATAGATGTAACGGATAGGCCATTCTTTTTGTTGTTCTTCCATGTTGTTGTCAGTGTTCTAAACAAGAAATTCTGGTTCATGCTTTGGTAAAGTAAAAGTAAGATTGACTGGATGGTTTGAAAGATAGTGTTTATCAAATACTATAGGAATATGCTAAATAAAGGATAGCAATGTTATGGATAAGATATATTAGGAAGATAAGATGGGGGATTCTATCTTGTATATCAATAATTTTGCATCATTAATATGTATAATAAGGTTGATTGTAAGCACTAAAGTTTAAGGTTTTTTTACCAAAATGTAAAATGTTTGGACATTGGATGCGGCCAATGTGTATTAAAATATGGGAAGTTCATTGTTTGAGTCTGAATTTAAATTTGAGTCTTAAACCTTGCTAAGTTCAGAAGACGATTGCTGTTGTCATTTTATAAAAAGAAAATGATAAATTAAATTATTTGTTTTAAGTTATGATATATATATATATATAAGCATTAGAAAATAAGGTTATACCTTTCCTCATTTGGATGTTAGTAGTTGTAAGCAAAGTAGCAATTCTTCCATATAAATAAACATTGAATATGACATCATGATTATACTTGAAAATGAAAAAGCCATCATTTTTAATGTTATGAGCAACAATAAAATTGTTTTATCCATTACTTAAATAAATGTTATTATTCATACGAACCAATTCCATTTTAAATGGAATTGGTATTACACTTCTGAGGTCTGACATATATTAAGTAATAAACACTCTTGCAGATACTAAAAATATAAGGATATATCAAACAGATATATATGAGCATTAGATAATAACTAGTTCTAATATCATGTGGAAAGTAAATTTATAGCAATTATATAGGGATATATCAAATAAATATATGAACAGGTATACCTTTAACTTATTAAATGCATGGATTTAAAAGAAAATAAAGGCACAGAGTAAAGTTTAACTTCCAAAGCTTTTTATGAATCAACAGTGTTTTTTTTTTTTGGTGAAATAAAAAGAATGAACTTGTGTGTTTGTATGGTATGGAACATTAGTATTTCTCTCCCTCTTTTGCGCCTACAAACACCTTTTTGACTTTGTAACTTGTTCCTTAGTGAATATTACTACAAACTCACAATCAACTTTAGATAGCCAAATTGAACAAGACTAATATGTTATAAATGCTAATTGTGCATCATTTCTGCATGTAGTTGTGTAAGATAGATTTTGAGGACAAAAGTGGAGAGAGATTATACAGTAAAGTAGAAAAAATGGGATTAATAAGGGTTTTAAGTTGAAATCAAAAATGCATTTTTTTCTTAAAATTTTTAAAAAGTATGGCAAGTTAAAACTTGAATAAACTGTTGACAAAAAGGCATGGAAATTGCATAAACTGAATATGGTATAAATATATGAATGTATATATAGATTTATATATATATATATATATATTTGTACAAGAGTTTAAAAGCTTGGAAAGAAATTACCATTGAATCTCTAAAAATAGAAGATGAAAGCATGACCTTGAAAAATTAATGTTATTTGATCAGGGAAAATTTAGATTAAATGGTTCTTGTTGATTAGCCATCTTGATGTTTAGAAGAAAATTTGGAGGTTGTTTTGAATAATGAGAGAAATTGAGGGTCAGATGAAGCAGCGATAGTTTTGTGAAGGGAGGTAATAAGTTTATGGAGTTTGTTTAAATAGAAAAAAATACACAGGTTATTAGTGGTTTGGGCTTAGGAATGCCTTAAAAAGGTTTGACATTACGTTGTTGGATTTTATTGTATAAAAGTTAAAATAGTGTCAGGTAAGACCTAAATGGTATAATTATTTTATAGAGGGCTAAAGCTTTATGTTTAACACTTAAGAAGATTTGAAAAACTATTTCAAACTTTGATTTGCTTTGTTTAACAAAAAGAAAATAAATCTCTAAAAAATGGACTATAACATGGGTGGTTATTTAACAAAAAATTTTCATGTCAAACTTTAAATTAGTTATTGACTTTTTTTTAAGTTGCTAGAATTGTAAAAAAAAAGAAAAGGAGGTGGTTCAAAGCTTTTTTGAACCAAATGTTAGAACTGTCAATGCACTTATTTTTACTGTGTTTTTAGCTGTGAGAAATTCTTCAATAAATGTAGAATACTAATACAATCGAGTACATAAAGTGTTTTGCTTATGATACATGCATGATAATCATGTTATGCTCATTATAAAATAATCATTAAATAACATACTATAATATACAAGGTTTTCAGTAAAATGTTAGATATGCAAAAAAAAAAAAAGAAGCTATTTGTGTAATGACATCACAAAAGATGGAATGGCAAATTGTTTCACAAAAGATAGTTTACCGTCCATCACTGTTATACTATTATATAAATACAAAATTATTCAAACATTTGTAAAGTTTAAAAAAAAAAAGTGACTGAATATTTGATATATATAAGTTAATCTTTTGAAATATCTATCCTGTATGTGTATTTTTATCTTGACATTAAAAAAAGCTTCTTCAAACATGTTCCCAAAAGAAGTTACCTATAGTGTTATTATATTCATCTATTTTGTCAAAAGAAACAGGTTGTAATAACTATAAAATTTGTATAGCAAAGGTATAAAAAATGTTAAAGGAATGGAAACAATTGGGTTATTTAGTTATACATGCTTTGGAAAGCAAAGATAAAAAGGTATGAAGAAAAGAAATGGATACATACTTGCAAGGGATGTTCAAACACAAAAAGTATAGGTGATTCTGTAACTAAATATTAGGAAAAAAAAAACAAAACATAAAAAGAAACACCATATATTTTTAAGCATGAAGATATTTTAAATCATGGATTTTTTTTAAATGTAACACTTACTATTCTATTATAACTATACAAAAAGTAGAAATCTGTTAACCTGTAATGGTGCTCTATGTTAGATATTTTTTTTGTCTTGTAAAAATCAATAAAAATGTGATAATCATAATTATTTTTTTACAATGACTAATATATATAAACATTAGTTTCCTTATATTTACTTTGGTTTCTTTGCGAGGGATTTATTAAGGAATAATTCTTAGGGTATCAAACTTGATTGTAAGCTTAGAAGTTGTGGTTGGTTTGTTGTTGTTGGTCTGCTTATATTTGATGTTGACTTTAAAAGGCTGTAGTTCATCTAAGTCTTTTCAACCAACTTTGATTTAATTCTTCTATAGTCACTTTTTTTAGCCTAATGATACTCTTCTTTGTTATAGAACCACATTATAAACCCTAGCCTTAATATGATATTTTTTATCTTTTGCTTATTTATCCTACATATACTAGGACATTCATTTATCATTTTTGAGCTATGCATCATAAGAGAAGAAGGGTGGAGCTTGAGAAAATAATGAAAAAAAAATGGAAGAAAAGAAAAGAAACAAGCTAAAAAGAGCTTGTAAAAGAAAAAAAATGTGAAAATTAAAAGAAAAAGATAAAAGATAAAGTGGTGAAATAGCAAAGAAAGAAAATAAAGAAGAAGTATGAGAAACATTAAGTTTAGAGGTGTTTCTTTAGAAAAACTCTTACCTTTCTTTACCTTGAAAGCTCAATAGTAAATAATCTTATAAAAGTAATGCATTATTAGGGTACTTAAACCTAAAATGAATTTTATCATACCTTAACTCTAGCCTTACATTACAAGTTTATAAAAGTCTTAAATAATCTTTAGTTATGTGTTTATCTACGTTAATGGAGAGAAATATGATAAGTAAACATATTAAACTTGATCACACTTATTGACCTTTGATTTAAAATTTTCATGTTTTATATGACATTATTAGATTTCATGCAAGGATTTGAAAGATGCATTGTTTACATTTGGAACCATAATTAAGAATGAACTTAGCCTAGGTTGATTCTTGTAGATTAGCTCATTTTATAATTTTGCTTTAGTTATATCTATTAGTTAATAAATGATGTAGTCATGTTGAATGAGTCAATAGAAGTAAGTAATGATTCTATCTTATTCTTGTTTTGCTTGAAAACAAGTAAAAGCTTAAATTTGGGTTTAATAATTCTATATTTTTATAGAATTATCATAGCTTTCTAGGGCATTTTATAGTGAATTAATGCTTGTTCCTTAAAAAAATATGGCAAAAATACTCTTAGTTGTGCAAATGTTCATTGTGTAGGTAAAAATATGAAAAATGAGAAACAAACAATGAATTGAGGTCAAATTGGATGCATATTGGTGAAATTTTTTTTACTTGGTCGAACCTAGTGTTGAATCTTGCTTACTTGCTGTTATTAGGGAGCATTTGCTACTTTTTCTTCCTTAGTTTTTTATGCATAATTGAGATTATGGAACTTTATTTCAAGCTTAACTTCTTATATTTTTCATGATTTTTAATCCTTTTTAGCTTATGGAAGTAATAGTCACATTTATAATAAGCTTACATAAGCTAAAAGAGGGGAAATGGCCATTAGTGTTTGTAATGGATTTGTTGCAAAACTTTAGGAGCTAAAATTTCTCTAGTATTTTTTTATGGCTTTATTTGGCATTTAAAGGGCTTTCTATTAGTTGACTTTTGAAAAGGGAAAGTTTTACAAATGGTGACCAATTTAGAGGGAAGAATGCAATTCTAGCCATTTGATATGACCAAGGGTAATCAAAGAGTTGGCACTACTTTCTTGATTTAATTAGGGAGACCAATAGTGGCTGCTTATGTGGCAATAAAAAGGCTTCTCATTAGCTATAATTTTGACTTTTTGGAGCTCAAACAATCAAATGAGGAAAGCTTGAAGAGAAGAGAGCAAATGATGAAGCTTTGAAGCAATCTTAATGACATGAAAATATCTAGCTTAATGGGCAACTATATGGCATATCCTGTAATTTATTAGTCTAAACACATCACTTCTTGCAAATAAATAAAGGAGTGGTAGGCTAAAAGGAAAGAGTTTTAGAGAGTTAGCTAGATTTACATTTTTTACACATTTCTCTCAAAGTAGTTTTTCCTTTGCATTGAGAGGGTTATTTGGAAGGAAAATTTTTAATTTTCCTATAAAATTTACTTTTCTACACTTTAAGATTCTTGCAATACATTTTAATTTTATTTAAGATTTCTTACACTTTTCCATACTTTTCCTTTACAATTTCAATGCTATTTGGCAAATTTTATTTTTGAGCACTTATTGGTTTTCATAGCTTTTCTCCTTCAATTATTACTTATTTTGCTTCAAGATTTTTTCTTAATACTCTCAATTTATAGGACTTTAGATTTGGAAAATTTTGTTGTAATTCCAATCTACATTTTTTTTTCTAAAATTCTTGAAAGTTATGGTTAAGAATCTGGCAATAAAGATAGCAACAAGTGGTGACAGCACTTGTGGTGGTTTCTTTCTTTGCTAGGCAATCGGTCCATTTCTTTCTTGATTTGCACTTGTTCGTTTACTTGTTTATTTTATGTTCTTCAATTTCTTGCAATGTAATTGATGTTTTTAATGGCTGTTTGGCTAAGTTCATTACTTAATGCTCTGTTTTTTCTAGTTTTACATTTAATCATGTTTCTAGTTCATTAAGATTGTTATTTTACTTTTTTAGCTAACTTCTTTTCATGCATTTAAAGTTACTTGTTGATGTATGTTCCTTTAGTTTGGTTTAAGTTTATTTGCTTTCTAGAAGCGTAGATCTAGGATTTAAATTCTAGAAATTTGAATTTCTTGTAGTAGATCTAGTTTCAATTCTTGCAATTTTAAATTTTCTTGCTTTTAATTCATGTAATTTCAATATGATGCACTTAAATCTAGTTCATGCATTAGATTTCAAGTTCTAGATGTTAAATTTTAAATTCAAGTTTGTTTAACTCATTTATATGCATTTACATTAGGTTTTATGCTTAAGTTTATCAGTTACATTTTTTGTTTCTTTACATTACATGTCTTTACTTATTTAGCTCAAAAGTAATGTAATTCATTCTCCAAACCTTTTAATCGAACTAACTATAGTTAGAGTAAATTGATAACTAGTACTCCCATATAATCAATTCTCGAGAAAAGTATACTTTACTCAATCACTTTATTAGTTAAACGGCTTGTGCATTTGTAGTCACCAATGACTTATGTGCCAAATTCAAAATATCTCTAACGCTTATGCCACAACATGGTAGGCTTTTTATCTATTCTACAAAAATCAAAATCAACAATTACATCATTTACATTATGCACAATTAAAGAATATTGCCCATATTCATATATATCTTCCTTTGATATGGTTTTCGATTGCTTGTTAATCACTAGATTTAACTTAACAACACTAGAACCGATATCCAACCATAAAAAATAAAAGACATAGTATCTATATTGGATTTAAACGAAAAAAGCTAACATAATGCCTTGCTTCACTTTCCAATCTAGAAAACTTTCATAGATTGCCCTTTTATGCTTGATTTATAACAAAAGTTGGCACACATTCCAAAATCCTCTAATTTCATTATTCAAAGGCATTCGTGGAATTGAAATGGAAAGTGGGCTTCACAAAATTCTTTTTCTTAAATGATCTTTAATGGGACATTTCTCAATGATGTTTCGTTTGGCAATAGTGTTGACCTGCATCATCTAAAGGACAAAATGAGATTGCCAGCTCATAATATCTCTTTTTCTTATATGGCTATAACACTTACAGTATTTAAATCACATATGCTTTCTTTTGTACTTTATGAGAGGATTCCATATTGTCATCGTTAAAAGATAACTATTAAAAAATTTGCCATAGTAAAAACTGGTGCCCTATTTCAACATTGGCCATTTTAAGAATATGCTTACAAAAACCATCTACCCTATTCAACATAATAGTGGTAAACAATATATGTGGTTCAACATCTTAATCTTATAAAGCTTTTCAAAATTGACTCTTAAATGGCATCCTTAATTATCAATGTGCTGAACACTCTATCTTATGCGTTCCTTAATGGTATAACTATATGCTATCAAATAATTCTAATTAGTGTCTTTATGAAGCATATCCTTTTGTCTTTAATGAAGCTTAGAAATATGGGCTTATCACCCAAATAGGTATTGAAAGTGATAAACTCTTTGGGCTATTTTAAAATATATTATGCTAAAAACCTTAGAGAGTGATTCACACTATTTATTTGAATAATCTTGTTAGATGATAATTGCAGAGATGAAACCAAGATTGGAAGCTTTATAGAATAACCCAAAATAGTATTATGCAAGTGAACAAAATCATGCTAAATGTTATTCCATTAAATTTAAGAATCTAAAATTTTCCTAGAGTATACAATAAAGAACAATACAGAACTAGTTGGATATAAACTTGGAATGACTTGTTATCGACAAGGTAACTAAATCATATTATTTCCCAACTAGAATCTTTTTCTTCCCAAGCATCCCTCATGATAATAACTAGTCTGATAGGGAAAATGTTATTACCTTAAGAGACCTTATTAAGTATCCCAGCTATCATAAAGAATTTGCCTTATTATTGTTCGAACTAAATTATCAAAAAAATCCCAAAAATCTTCATGATCACTCTCACGATAGGTGACTCTAATCAATCCAATTAGGGATATATGTAATTCAAAAATATTCATCAAAATTGTCAGACTAAGTTTGACAATATTGAAAATTACATATGACAAAACCAAGTAATTTGATTTATTGTAAATATTCAAACAATAAGCTAATTTTATTAATTAAATGAGCTTTTACCAATTAAATGAATTATCAACGGAATGAGTAAATTTTAATTACCAAAATCAGGCTAACTAGCATACCCAAATAATTCATTTATCACCAATTTAATTAGGTTGAATATTTTACAAAATAGAGCCATTAATTTTGGACCCAAAATATTTTACCAAAAAATTTAACCAAAATGGCCTTAGGCAAAATGGCCAAAATCAATTAAATTAAACCTAATATTTAAATTTCAACAAAATTGATTTAAAACAAAATGACCAAAATTTTTGTTCACCAAAATGTCCTAAACCTGAATGGCTCAATTGGAATTAAAATTAAAATTAACTTCAATTTAATTTGAAATGATCCAAAATCCAACAAATTTATTTAGCCTAAATTAGTTAACCAAATGGCCAAAACTAATTAAATTAATGACCTCAAAATTTTAATTATTAAATTTAACTTAAACAAAATAGCCTAACAATAATAAAATTCCTCTTAATAGGGAAAAAAAAAATAAATTGGCTTGAATCAAAATGGCCCAAAAATAATAAGGGGCAAAATATAAAATAGCATTTGATTTCAAAAAATAGAGCCATTTTTTGTTTTCATCTTTCAAGAAAATGAAAAATATAAGTAAAAACATATTTGATAATTGAAAATAAAAATAACTTTTTAGAAAAGAAAAATAAAAATGAGTTGAAATATGAAAATTAAAAAAAAAAGTTTTCAATTGTGAAAACAACAAATGTACATTACTTTTTTCCTTATGTTTTGCAAGTTACATATTTAAATACTTTTTAATATTATTAATTAATAAATTATATTATATTTATAATTAATGATATTAATAATATTAAATATTTTATTTATTTATTTATTTTTACATTTTAAAAAATAATTTTTATTGTCATTTACCAAATATTTTTTAAAAAATAAAAAATAAAAAGTAAAAAATAAAAACAAAAAATATTTTCTCAAATAAAACGGAACCAAATTTCCCAAGTTTTCCTTTTTCCAGTTTTTCCATTTTTTTTTTCGTCAGGTGTATTTAACTCATGCACATGTCAAGGTGCGTCAAGTGTCGCACGCGCCTGCGAGATTTCCTGTTTGTGGCACGTATGTTACACGGATGCGTCAGGTGAGTGGGTAGAATAGCATGTGCCCCACCCGCAGCGTCGTGCGTTTGTAGTCTTCTTTGTCCGTTTCGTCTGGTTTTGGGTTTCTAACCTGACCGAATCCAACCCGATTCATCTAAAACTTGTTATTTACGTACTGTTTTGAACCCCAAAAATTTAGATTTCAATCTCCTACAAGCTTCACAACAATAGAACAAGAATTTAGAGCCTAAAAATGCAAAAAAAAATAAAAAATGACATGGGTCTAAAACCCTAAAAAATCAAAAGCTTCAATTGAAACTTTAATGGCTGCATCATGTCAAATAGAAGTCGTTAGTGACCTCCACGGTGAATATGACCTTATATCAACTGTTGTATTTGGTCGAAACTCACTAGATCATTAACACAATTTAACATAAATTAAAATTGACTTGGATATTACTCTTTGTCTCTCAAAACGAAATTTATAAAATTTAATAGATTAATCTCACACACGCGTGTATATATATATATATATATATATATATATATATATATATATATATAAGTGAGAGTAGAGATTTTTTTAATACGTTAATTAAAATTAACTCATTCAATTATGAATTTAAATATAAAATTAAATCCAAATCACACTTAATAATAATTATACTACTATTTAATATATTACAACAAAATATTACTGTAATTATTTATTAATTAATATTAATTAATATAATCTGATATATAATAATTTTGTTAATCCACCAATATTGAGATAAATACGACATGGTGTCCATTTGGTTGTCTAATGCGTTTGCTTTGTTAATAAGTGCCGAGTTGTTTAAAATGTATGAAATGTGGATAGTTCTTTTAGTTTTCTGTTGTATATAGTCTTTGTGATGTGAAATTTTGACTTTGTAGAGTTTTTTCGTGTGAAACCTGGAAAGGGGTTGCATTTGTGAGGACCAAAATGCACAATTATATAACACGAAATAATGTTGAGAAGACTTTTCGTGCTGGAAGTACGGTAATCTGTAATTTTAAAACTAAATTGACGTATCATTTGGCTCTCTATGCTAATACATTGCAACTTCAACTTACAGTTTGAGGTTAATATCATTTAAAGGATAAAAAAATGCCACGGTGTCTTCTTTATAGAGCAAGTTATTTCTTTTTTAAGCATTATGACCTAGTTCTGTTGAGGATAAGATTAGGAATATGTTGGATTAGGAAGGGTCCTAGTGTTTGGCAGCATTTTTTCTCCTGCTAGCATTGCTCCTTTGTTTCAATTCAAATACTAAGCATTACTTGCATTATAGGAATATGAGGTTTTTATTTTTTTTGTTTTCCATGCCTTCATTTATATACTTGTTTTTACAGATTGATGGGACAGATGTTTTCAAGGAAACTAAGTAGTTCACATAGAAAGATGGTTCCCAGTTTGTCTTCATGGACCTGGTATTTTTCATTATATTCATATAATACAACTCATTAATGGTAGATAAATGAATTCCATAGCTTCTACCTATGTTATCAATCTGCTGAAAATTTGACGGAAATGCCATATGTTCATGTAATAAGTAGTAACTAGTTATCTCTTGCATAATCAGTAGTTAAACTATCCTCTCTTTGATACTTGCAATGGAATTAGTTAATAACTATGCCCATTTAGGCTTTTCTCTTTAACAATTGTATTAGAATGCTAGTCTTATTTCTTTCCCATGTCAGTCTTATAATGATGTTTTAACTTCCTATAGAACACATATGAAGAAACCCGACTAAATGAGGCAGATGTGGGGGACAAGACAAAATGGTTGAAATAGGGAATTGGACTGCAGTTTGCTCTTCTGGAATGGGAAGTTACTTTATAATTTCTTTTAGTTCATGTATCTCCTTTTCTTTATTTGAATTTTGAAGTTTTTGATATATATAGATGTATGCTCTTGTTTGAAATCTGAGTTCAAGAAGATGCTCTAAAGCACTTACAAAGACTGAGATAGTTCCCTGTGTCAGATGCTAAGCAGTGTTCTTGTAGCAATCAGCATTTTATGTTTACTTAAAATGACTTATCAGTCTCATATGCCTGTATATGTGCAGGTTATGGCATCCGGTAATTAATAGCAAAGATTAGCATTATTTATATTAGTAATTGCTTGTTTCTTCTTATCTGTCTGCACTTTCTTGTAGGTTATTGATTTTGAACTCCCCGTGTTTGATGTTGATCCTGAACTCAAAGGTGACACAGCTGCGGGTAATGTAATATAGCTTCTCTTCAAGGTCCTAACTCCTAATCATTATGTTATTGGTCTAAATTGTACATTTGTAATGTTCCGCACCTTAGTGATCAGATGCAAAGGGTGAGTAAAGACCTAATGCTGCGTCTTGGATTGGAATTAATGTTGATATGTGCACCTGAAGAGCTAGATATGCCATAAAACTGACTATAAATTATTTTATTTATGAATTTTTGAATATCAGTCCACTACTTTTCCTTTTATGAACTTCCTTGAAACGAAAAACAAGAAAAGACTATGCTGTATTATGTTCCCAAGAATCACAACCATGCATTTATTATATGACAGCCCTTATCTTTGCTGCACATTTTGATTCATATTTTTTATTTTGTTGCAAGTTGCAACATATCTCTTTTTATTTTCTTTGGCCTAATCACTTTGAGAAATAAAATGGACTCAGGTGGATCCAAACCTGCAACTCTTGACACAGGCGCTGTTGTTAATGTTCCACTATTTATTAATATAGTTGATCAAATATTGGTGGATACAAGAACTGGGCAATATATGAGCCGGGCATAAGTTTTTACTGTAAGAGTTCTTATAATTGGCATTTTTTTTTCTTTTAATTTATTTGTTTATATAAATTAGCCGTTAACAATGCCAGATTGTTCTACCTTAAAACTTTTTTTAAATAATTTGCACCAGCCCTTGGTGGACTGGTGAGAGGTTGCGGACAATAGTTTCCACTATATTACATGTTAGTAGATTTTTTGTGCATTTCTTTTTCTTTTCATTTCCATGTTAAATAAATATGACATCAATGTTCTTAATGCAGTTACTTCTTTGCGGAAATGATTATTTCGGCTCAGGACAGGAAAGATCGTTTGTAGAAAAATTTTGGCATCTTCTTAATGGTTTCCTGTGTGGGACTACACCTTGCCTTAAAGCAGCACCGTAGACATTACATGTACCCAACCTAACAACCGGGCCTCCTTAACCAAAATGATATAGGATGTTCTTCTACTTGGGATTTTATCATTAAAAATACATGATAACCAACACTACCATTGCCTCACGAGTCACTACCCTTCCCTCCATACAAAATGCTTGAGTTACACTGTTGAAGGTACCCCATTCTAACCATTTGCTGCAAATGGTTCAGAGCCTCCTCCTTTTTCTTGCCCATACAATGGGTAGGAATCACAAAGCCAAAAGCACTCTGAAGAAAATGCAACGTTTTTGTTTTGATAAGCGGTTTGACTAGACAATTTATATTCCTTTTCAATTAGCCAGCAAAAAAGTTAAAAAAAAAAAAAAAAAAACAAACAAAAAAGATAAAACGCCAGTAAAGCAGGACTGGAAGACACCTATCCCTTTTCATAAATGATTTTTTAAGAACTACATTTGATTTCTTTAGCTATTAGTTACAGCATCTGATTGGTTGCAATTTGCCAAAAAGAAAAGCAAAGAAAAATCGCTAACATGGATGCCAAAACGAATAAACAACATTTATTTCATCATAACCGTAGAGATCTACTAAAGGCCTTCCAAGACATGGGATTTTTGGGGTCAGCCACTGGTTTTTTTCCAGCATTTCCTTTCCTACAAAGAATTGGTTTGAGCAACTTCTTCAGGACCCTGTTGAAACCAGACCCACGACGCCCTTTACGCACCCGTAGCACCGCCGGTGGTGGAGCTTGAAACTGTGAGCAGTGCGAACTTTTAGCCAGGCTTGGCTCCGATAGGCTTCTACTCAATATGGCTTGGTTCAGCTGCACCTCAAAGGAGAGCCTCTCAAACTGGTCCAGCAGCGTGCTCTGCTCGTCCCCAAAACTTTTGAGAACAACTGATATTTCATCCATGCTTTTATCTTCGTGTGCTAAACCCATTTTCCTTACCTGCTCAAACTCATCATATTCATTGTCATAAATCACAACGTATATATAATCCTTCACTCTTTTTTATACATGTGAATCTTTGCTCTTTTCTTTAACTTTGCTTTTTGCTATGGCTCAGGGAAAGATGAGTTTGGGAGGCCAAGAAGACGATTGGGTTGTTATGGGAGGAAACTCAATTGTCTAAGCAAGGTAGCAGCAAGGCGTCAACAGAACAGACTCCCTACTGCTTGGAAACTGAGAGCGTAACCAAGGGGAAAGGGGGAATAAAGAATTATTGATTAATTGTACTTAATATAAAAATATTATTATAAATGATATTTTAATTAACGCTCTTCGTTTAAAAAACTTGGGTTAATCAATATTTATAAACATTTATTAAGTGAATTTCAAATTTAATATATAATGGTTAAATAAAAAATATTGTAAGTGACATAAGTATAAAGAAAAATATGTACTTTTAAAAAGTATTTTTAAGGAACGTTTTTAACATGGTAATAAGATAATAAGATGACTCAAAAGGAAATGCATACTGTATGTCTTACACAAGATTCCAAATAAATTACACTTTACTTCCATTTGAGTATGCTTTACTATTGCTGCCATTTCTACTTTGATAGTGGAGCCTAGGCCATGGGAGTTGTCCAAGCTTCCAAGCATTCTTCAGCCAAGCTGGACTTGTAATGTTTCACTTTATTCTTCCTTGTAACCAAGAAATCATGCTTTGCTCCTAACAAGCTTTTTCAACACAAAAGTGCCTATATGCTATTACTAGTTCTATCTACTAAGAAAAGAAAATCGATGTTAATTAAACAATATTTCTTTGTTAGCTTTGAAAAAAAAAAAAAAGAAAAATCACAACACTCTATCATAAAAAGGTGTCCAAAATTAAATTATCCAAACTCAAGGTTTGTTCAACATTTGAAAAATGACTTAGACAAAAAAATTTTAAGCTCCATAAATGAATTTGAACAAAATTTTAAGATTTACTTTAAAAATTATGATATTGTTAGACTATAAGTAATTTAAGTAAATTGTGTTTAAATAAGTAATTTAAGTAACTTTATTTTCTCCTATCAACAAGATAAAAGTAACTATTATTTCTTCTTTTTTTTTTTACTATGGAAATTCTATTTTAAAGTAATTTAAGTAAAATTTAAATATACCATAGAATTTCGTTGGAAACAGAATAATAGGATAAATAAATACGGATATTACACAATTGTTTCATAACATTTTAAGTAAAAAAATATATGTATATATATATATATACACTAGTATAGATACTAGCATATACTCATACCGTATTGATATACGGTACCCTAAATACTAGTAATTTCGAGTCTCAGTGTCTTCCTCATCATCATCTTCGTTGTTTCCAATAACCCTTTTTGTTCCTAAATTTTTAAGCGAATTGCTTGAAACATAAGCTTTGGCGTTTTTTTTTTTTTATGCTGAATAGTGTAGGATTTCTTCCGTCTTGATTTCTGATTTATTTCTAGTTAGTTACTTTATTCTCTTTCTTTCGGGTTTGCTAATTTTGCTTGGAAATGAGTTTATTCAATGGCTAAAATGCCTTTTTTTCATTTCCAGATCGTAATCTTAGCAAGAAACAAAAATAAGAGAAAATTATTAGTTTTTTTTTCTTTTAAATGGCGATGAACAGAAATGCAATTACGACAGCGATTTTATTGTTTTTAATCTTCGCCGATGTTTCCAATGCTTCGTTGTTTTGGAAGCTTCGATACTTGCGGATAAATCTCCATCAAAGAACGACACCACCGCCCCAACGCTGCCCGTAATTTCTCTTTCTTTATATTATTTTATTTATTATTTTACTTTTCGTTTTAGTAGTCAACAATTTGGTATTAACAAAAATTATCTATTGTTGGAATTTTAGAGTTCTCCGTTGCCAAGTCCTTCATCGGGTTCGGGCGCCAAGAAATCAGACAGTCCATCGAAATTGGATCCCAAGTTTTTGCATAGAACGGATTCCGTGACTCCACTTCCAGATGATAAGAAGGATCCAACACTATCGGACAAAACGGAGAAGGAGAGTCCAGCTCCTGAAAACGAAATAGATAGTGGAAATAATTCAAGTTTAACTTCAAATTCAAAGAATGATAAAACAATGAAGGATACTGAGGAGAAGAAAAAGTATATATATAGTGGAAAGAATCCAAAAAGTACGGAGCCTGAGAAACAAAGGAGGATAAGAATAAGAAGAAGACAAATGGGGATGAAAGTGGTTCCAAGTCAGGGATTGCGGAAACGTGTGATGGCGTAGCTAACAGCTGTGTAGACGGGAATTCCATGACTGCCTGCATTTAAGGTTTTGGAACTGGTCATTCCATATGCTCTTTCGGTTTTTTTTTTTTTTTTTTTTAACTGGTTGTGGTGGTGTTGAGTTCTGATGTGAGGGTACTCTTAATAGGATAAGAAAGGGAAGATAGTGATTGGATACAAAAGCATGTAGTGTTTATTGCATTTGCACTTTGATGCACAAATCAAAAATCAAAATAAAAGAGATCAGGGAAAAGTAAAAGGTGTAGATAAAATGTAACATGTGATGATAATGCTTAGATGTTTGTTTTTATAAATGAGTGACATGGGACCAATGAGGGACAACAATGACATGTTCGAGCTAATGTGGCACTAAACATGTCAGGTCAGGTCGACTCAAATGTTTGAAATACCTTTGGTTGTTTGTTAGAAGCCTCTAATAAAGAAAAGACCATCATGCCTTTTAAACCACTAAATACCCCAACATTTTATCATCTCATCAAGTAGTCTGAGTATCTGACTATTAGGTGTGCAGTTAATTCATTTTGCACAAGTTGACCAACTTAAAGGGGACCATAAGGGATCTGATCCCCTATGGTTAAGGTCGGTGTGTAGGCTGGCATCAACAAACTATTTGTTGTTTATTTCGACATGAGGTGCTCTAATGAATGCCAACCTGATGGGAGTCTAATCTTTCACGTGTGCTTTGGGTTAAATATATAAGTAGTTTGAAAGTTGTTGAGGTGTTTTTTATTTGGGATGATCCGAGGTTAAGATGAAAGATTTGGAAAGGTTGAAGAGTCCATCTGGCTAATGTGAGAGTTAAACATTTTTTTAGAAGCTTGAACTTGAATCCTTATTTAAGCTTTGGTGATGAACCAACCATCAGTTCACTAGACCGGTTCGACTTTAAGACCCATTTGATCTGGTGAAACTGACCAAGTTAAGTGATTGAGGTTACATTAAATGCAAAGAGGTAATTTGGACGATAAAATTCAGAGTAGAGAAGGTAAAAAAATATTTTCTAATAGTGCTCTGACATGTGGCACAATCTGGGTCATTCATCTGATCTAAGGAGCACCTATATAAAGGGTTGTTGGGACCTTTATTTTTTACCTTTTTGCTTTCTTTCTCCCTATTTGACCTAAACTTTTCCACATCAAAAGCTTTTTGCCTTTTTTGACCTTACAGTTCTTTTCCTTTCATTCGTTCTTTCCATTTTTCTCGGTACGTACTCTCTTTATCATGTCTTCTAGCTTTAGTTCTAAAAAAAAGAAGTTTTAAGGTAAAGCTTTGGAGAGGTCAGCTTAGGCAAGATGAAGATGATTTGGTCCTACCAACCATTAAGGGTTGAGACTACTATAAGATAACATATTGGCTTAACCCAATGTCCAAGGCAGCGAGGCAATAGGTTGATAAGAATACTTGGGCAAAATGAGAATGGGTTCTGAGTACAGAAAAGTTGTGTGCTCAGATAGATTTTGATTTGAAAAATTTACCTTTTTTCCCCATATCTCACGTTGACCCATCTTCTATAGTTGACTTTCACTCATCTTCCCCTTTTGAGGTCTAGTCTCATCAGCCTTCTTTTTCTTCAACTCTCCTGCCTATAAATGCTCCTATAATTTTTTCTATTCCTTTTCAATCAACTTTTGTTGACATTACCTTTTCTCTCAATGAGTATTTTCATCCCTTTTTTTCCCTTAAAGTCATGGTGCTTTCCACCATTGTTCCAACTCAAAATCTTACTCTTGTTCAGAAGTTTGAGTCTGAATCTTACCCTTTGTTACCTAGGCATGATCCCTAAAGATATGTTGAACGAATTAAAATATATGACTAATCCCAAGAACTACCTCAATATGTGTTCAGCTTATCATATCTATGTTTTATGAATGAACTTTCGTTTTCTCGAGAAGAGGTATAGTATACTAATGCCGAACTCTTCAGATCGAGTCATAAATAAATTGGAGCGACATCGACTTTGGGTATATTAAGATTCATTTGTGGCCAATCTGAGGTCTTACTTTATTCTTTATTTATTTTAATTTTTAATTCTTATAATTTAACAATCACTCAGCTCACCATTAACTTTATATGGTACATAGTAGGTTTTATTGTCTTTTTGTCAACATTTAGATATTTTTCCCAACCTCCTTTTATTAAAGGAAATTTTTTTTATTAAAAAGTACCCCAACAATGAAAGATTATTTTACGTCATAGCTTGACCTAATAAAAAGTTGTTTGTTGACTACTCGAGCTTCATCAAGAACTAGAAGCTACTTTTCCTCTACCTCTAAAAACAAAAGAAAATAGAGAGATAATGAGGTCGAGGTTAAGGTTAAGGCCTGAGAGGTAATAAATGAGTTCGGTAATTTTGTAGATATGCTTGTTGTTCTCTATGTTTTAGATCTTTTTGATCAAGACAAAATAATTAGGGTGAGCTTGTTATAAATGCCTATGAACTGACTTTTCCTTAAGTAATAAACAAGACGAAGTACCAAGGTAGGTGTGAGGTAACCTCATAGGATTTTTGTTTTGTTTGATTTTTTCTCTAACTTTTAGCTTGGTTTTACAGAGATATCTATAAATAAGAACTTCAACTTCTCTTTTTTTCAATATGAGCCGGCTGAAGAAGGCCAAAACCAAAAAGATTCAACTCAGTGCCCTCTTTTAAGGGGGAATAAGGTTATCAGCCCCACGATAAATAAGTAACCAAGCTATTTAGCTCAGCATTCTTCTAGTAGTAAAAAACATAAAATGACTAACCCGAGAAATCTTTTCAACAGTTCTTTCTCTCGTAAAGAGATTAAAGACGAAGGCCTTTTCCTCTAACTTGGAAAATCCTAAGTCCAAAGTTCTAAGGCCCAATTTGAAAAAGGCTTGTACCAACTTAGAGTACACTCCAAGTGATAACCCATTAGGGAGCCCCGATATAGCCAGGAGATTCTGCAAGATTGTGATCCTTGCTAGTAGTAAGTATTATTTAGCTTCAGCTTAGCTCTCCCTTTACTCTGTGCTTTTTATTTTGCTAAGTCTGAGTTCATTATATTTAGTTTACTAAAAGCCTCATTTTGAGCCTGTTGACAATATCAACCAAGCTTTCCACCATGCCTACCTAGTTATAACTTATCTACTTAAGGTTGAGAAAGATACGATTGTCCTAAGCAAGTAGCATAAGAATAGTTCAGATACCCTATGTAGTCTAAGGTCCTGCCTCAATGCTTCTCACAAAAAAGAGACCAAGCAAAGAAAAAAATGGATGAGTTGATGGCCAAGCTGAAAAGCGTGAATATAAAAAAGGTTCAGTAAAGTTTATAAGAGAATAGGCTAAGCTAAAACTTAGTAAAGCTCAAATTGAAATTATAAAGCTAAGGTTTGAGCTCAAAGCTAGGGTGAAGAAAAAAAATAGCTCAAACAAAAAGCCATTGAGTAGTTTAAAACTTTCAAAGAATTCTTTAGGCTTAAGGTGAAATTCTCTAAGGAGAATGTCCTCAGTGCCTTTGAGCTAACAAAAGATAAGGTGTAGCTTAAATTCACTAACCTTAACCTTGACTTATTTGATATTGACCTGAACAACATGAGATCGAGGCTCCCTCCACACCATTTCAATGAGAAAGAAGGAGAGGGAGAGGATGAAGATGAAGCACTAGATGCTGAGCTTGAGCCTACCTTAGGCCCCATGGCTAAAGAAAAACCAACTTATGTTGTTGCTGTTGTTGTTGGAGGTGCTAATGCTACTATTGTTAATGCTTAAAAGGCTTTTTTTATTTTCTTGGTTTTTGTTAATTTTTGTTGATTTTTGTTATAACATCGGATTAAATCACTCTACATAACTTCTTTCATTTAAAATTTTTTTATATTAGCCTAGTTATCATCAATGAAAAATGGAACATTTTGCTTTAAGTTTTAGTTTAGCTTTGCCTTACTTATTTAGTTTAAAATTTCAAGTTTAAGCTTGGATAATTGTTCACAAGATGACTTCATAGCTTAAGTTCGGTAAACTCATCATAAACAATTTAAAATAACTCAGCCAATAATTAATTTGATAAAAAATAATCTTAAGTTTCACCTTGATTTAAGTGAGCTTGAAATTCACCTAAATGTCTAAAAATGGCTCAAATTAACTTAAGAATCCATTTTAAAACAAGCTTTAGGTCAACTATGTTAGGTCAGTCGAATCCTAAACTAAAAAAATAAAAAATTAGGTTGGATTTTGCCAAAGTTATATTAGGTTGGACAAAACACTATTTTTAAACTCACAATGAACACGATCATTGTAACTTCATTCAATGAATTTTGAATTACAAGAGTGAGTTTGGTCAAGTTTGAGCTATTGAAAATACATTTTTAAATTATATGCGTTACATATCCTCAATAAAGGATTGTTGTTCATGTTTTGTAATCTATAAGTCACATTATGGATGACCTATTTAACCACATAGGGCTATTCCCAAATCGAAGCTAGCTTGCCACCAGTCATAAACTCTGAAGGCTTCAGTCTTTCTAAGCACCAAGTCCCCATTCCTAATGTTTTTATATCAGACCCTTCTATTGTAATAGTTGAATACCCTTTATTGATAAGTCATTATTTTGGTTAAGGCCATATCTCTTTGCTCTTTAACTATTAAGGCCTCATTGTTTCCTTTTCTTGACTCCAATTCAACTTTCAAGCTCGAGAGATCAATCTCTATAGGCACCACAACTTCTATTCCAAATGCCATGTAGAAAGAGATTTTTTTAGTAGGGACCTTTATGGTTGTCCTCAAGGCCTTAGTCTTCTAAGAAGCTCATCATCCCACTTACTTTTAAACTCGTCCAATATCTTTTTTAGGGTTTCCAATATTGTCTTATTAGCCGCCTTAAATTAGTCATTAGATTGAAGGTGGGCAACTGACGTGAACCTTAAATCGATATGAAGGTTGAAACACCATTTCTTGAGCGTCTAATTTTTAAATTATTTACGATTATCCATGATTATGGATTGAGGTAGTCCAAACCTATAGACTATATTATTCCATACAAATTTCTCAACCTAGGACTTCAATGTAGTAGCCAAGGCTTCGATTTCAAGCCACTTTGTAAAGTATTCTACTACTATTAGGATAAATCTCCTTTGGATTATGGCCAAGGTGAATGGTTTAAGGACATCAATCTCCTAATACATGAAAGGCCAAAGACTGATAATAAGGATAAGTTTAGTTGATGGAATGTGTGATACATGGATGAACTTCTAGCATTTGTCATATCTTTTCACCAAGTTGGTTACATCCCTTCTAATGATGGGCTAATAATAGGCTTACCTTAAAGCATTTTGTAAGCAAATGATTGAGGTTCAAGGTGACTCTAGCATATCCCTTTATAAATTTTTTTTAAAACATAGTTTGCTTCTTCATCATCTATACATCTTAGGTAAAGTAGGCTGAAACATATTCTGTATAATTTTTCATTAATCATGATATACCGATAAGCATTCCTCATTAAGACTTTAGCTCGGACCCTATCTTTAAACAGCTCTTTCATAGTTAGGTATGTCTTAATCGGGAACATCCAAATGTTTTTTTCTTTGATCTATTTGACTAGTTTCTCCTCAGTATTTTTTCGTGTCAATTTTTCTACTAAGGCTTGGCCCGAATTCTCTATTATTATCCTAGAGTCTAGTTTGGATAGGAGTTTGCTAGTGAGTTTTCAGACCTCATATTTTTTGCACCTCAGTTTTTTAAAAATCAACGAAAGCCAGCACTTTGTCTAAATATCTCTGGATTCTTTTTTTCTAAGCTCTGAACTCACTATTTATATGACCAACCACTTATTATGAGTCACTACATACGATTATATACTTAATATTTAGCTTAGCTGCTAGTCTTAAGCCAGTTATTAGTGTCTTGTACTTGAACTCATTATTAGATGCCTTAAATCTAAATTTTAAGAGTGTACTGATATTGCAAGCCTTCCAAGTTGATCAAAATGAGGCTGGTTTCGTTGCCGTGGTTGGTGAACAATCCTACAATAAAAAATTTCCATTTTTTTTTGTAACTTTCTTATTCTTCTCAAGTTGTTCATTAAGATGAGTCAACATGAACTCTACAATGAAATCTGCCAACACTTGGGATTTTAAGATCGACCTAAGGAGTATATGTAGGTCGAATTCGCTAAGGTCTACTTATTTCTTCATTCTTCTCGGGTTGTTCATTAGGATAAGCCAACATAAACTCTATAATGAAATCTGCCAACACTTACGATTTTAAGGCTGACTTGAGGAGTATATGTAAATGGAATTCACTAAGCTCTACAACCTATTTGATTAGTCTTTGACAATTTTGGCTTCTGTAAGACCTACCTCAGTGGTTGGTCAACCAATACGTGAATTGTGTGAGCTTGAAAATATAGCCTAAGTTTTTTTATCGATGTGACAATCACATAGGCTTTTTTTTAAAATCTTGTTATAGTTTATCTTTGACCCCATCAATACCTTGCTTATAAAATAGATCAACATCTGTCTCTTTCTTTTTCATGGATTAAGATCGAGCTGATAGCTTGGTCAGTGGTGGCTAGATATAGGTACAAGGTTTCATCATACTTCAACTTAAAAAATATGGGTGAAAAGGATAGAAACTCTTTAAGTTCAACAAATGTTTTCTAACATTGAGAGGTTTATATAAAATTATAGATGTTTATAAAAATTTAAAAAAATGACAGGCATCGCTCCACTGATCTAGACATAAACCTGCTCAGGGTGATTATTCTTCTAGTAACCTATGCACTTCTTTCGCCAAAGCAGTGTTTTTATGTCAAGATTGCCTAAACTTTTTTAGATTCACCTTTATCCCCCTCTTATTGATCATATAGTCAAAAAATTTACCCGATATGACTTCAAATGTGCACTTGTTCTAATTAAGTCTCATGTTGTATTTTTTCAATGTGTTAAAGGTCTTTTCGAGGTTTTTCAAGTACTTAGCCAAGTTCTTTCTTTTTACTATCATGTCATACATATATATCTCCAAATTAATGTTGATCTTATTTTTGAAGACCTTATTGACTAGTTTTTAGTAAGTCGCCCATTTATTTTTCAAGCTAAATGGCATCACTTTATAATAGTAAAAATTTTTCAGTGATGAAAGTCATTTTTTTCCTCATCTTCTTTCAATATTTTATTTGGTTATAGCCAGAGTAAACGTTTATAAAACTGAAGAGGTCATAGTTGATATTATTGTCCATTAATCGATTTATGCTAAAGATAGAAAAATCATCTTTTGGGCATATTTTATTAAGGTAGTAAAATCAACACACATCTTTCATTTTTTGCTATGCTTTTTTACTATAACCACATTGGCTATCCATTCAGAGTAATAAACCTCTTTAATAAAGCCTACTTGCAATAGCTTGTTAACCTCCTCCTCAATAGTTTTTTTATCTTTTTTGGGGTAAAAGTCTTTTTCTTTTGTTGAACTAATTTCATGTTCGGATTAGTGTGCAAAAAAACCTATGAACCATTATCTCAGCATCAATTCTAGGCATATCAAACGGTGTCCAAGCGAATAGGTCGAAGTAATTTCTCAAGAGTTAATTTAATTGTTCTTTGTGTTCAAGTTTAGTTTCAATTTGCATGTATTTTTCAGGAATATTCTCCCAAAACAATATAAACACAAGGTCTTTCACTAGCTTAGGTCAATTATCGTTTGAATCATATCTTTTATCAATTATTTCTTTATGTTCAGTTAGGTTGAGACCATTTTCTATAAAGATAGATCCTAACATGATGATTAGTATGTTATTGATAAGTGATCAAAATGTAGGATTGAACAGAATGTATTTTTCATTTCAATATTCCTTTTGGCAGGTGTGTTAGCTTAGTCCTAATAACATGTAAATATTTGTGCCATCTTGAAAACTCGATCACCTTTATAATCTATTTAAAAGTTTAAAAAATGAAACAAAAGTGTATATTTTGTTGGAGTTTAAGAGCTCAGTGTGGCTTAATAGTGTGCTTTTATTAGGTCAATTTTATGTTGTAAGTGTTTACTCTTATTTTCTCACTTTTTCTTTGTTTTTGTTGTTTGCTTCTCTTCTTCAACTTTCTTAGCCTTAGTTGAACTATTCTATTTTCTAGTCACTCATTTCATTGTTGTGATGTAATATTGTAGTGCTATGGACTAGTCTCCCCTCACTCTCCAATCCCTTAAGGTGTTTGAAACTTTACTTTTAAATGAGGAGTTGAGCCTATGAACCGCATAACAGACTGTCTAGGTTTTCTTAATATCATATTATAGGCAGATGGAACATATACAACTATAAATTCTATGATTGACATGATTATCCTCTATTCCATCCCCAAATAAATTGGTAATTTGGTAATCCCTTTTACTGATACTTGTTCATTCCTAAATTCGATTAGGGTCATGGTGATCGGTTACAACTAATTTTTCTTAATTTCTATCTTCTTTATGGTGTTATGGTACATAATGTCAATCAAGAGTTCATTATCAAATATGATCCACTTAACTACATAATTATATACCACTGCGATAATCACTATGGCATCATAATAGGAGTATTGAATTCTTTCTAAATTTTTTAAACGAAATAAGATCGATTCATCTTTTTAATCTTTTTTTTTTCTTTATTGAGGAGCCTATGGCTATGACCATACCTTGGTTAGACTTTTCTTTAGTTGAGGTAGAGTTCCCTTTAGTAGTCACATTAATTACCCCGACAATTGGTATGTTATTCACAATTCAACCTTTCTCCTGCCTTTGTTTATCTTTTTGAACTTCTCTTTTCATGTTTTCTTTTGGCCTACTTTTCTTATCCTTTGTGGGTTTTCTTCGATCCCATTATTAGTCTGAACTATTTTGCTCTTGCTTTTATCAGTGTATAAATCATCTCAATTGACCTCTTCTAATCAAGGCCTTAATCTCATTTTTGAAGTCGACACAGTCCTTAGTGTTGTGACCTATGTCTCTATAGAAAGTGCATATTTTACTTGGATCCCTCATTGTGTTTTGCCTTAATGGTTTTGATCATATTAGCTCTGAATTTCTCTCAATTTGTATTAGAATCCTCTTTCGAGAGATATTCAATGTAGTATAATTTTTTTTCAACTGAGGTTTTTAGTTTTATGTTATCTCTTTTTTGAAGGAAGATCGTAAAAATTTTTATCTTTTTAACGACTAAGGAAAAAAGAAGAGTTTCTTCACTTCGATCACTGAGGAGAGGCGATAAGCCTCTTTCACCTTAGCTATTTTTTATTGTAGCTTCAACATTTATATATTTATCAGCTACAAGTAAGACGTTAGCCAAAGTCTTAGGTGGGTCTAAGGATAAGGTTAGCTTGAGATGGTACTCTCTATTATTAAGTTTACTTGTTAAGGTGACTACATCAGCCACTTGTTTTAGGTCTTTCACCTATAAGGCTTTCATGTTAAAACGAGTGACATAATCCTTCAAAAATTCATCTCGACCTTGATGAATCAACGTCGAGCTTAAAGTCATCTTTTTCGTTCTTCAGCTACTCACAAATTGAGACAAAAAAGAGTGGTTGAGCTATTTAAATGTATTGATCGACCTCAGTTTTAGGCTGCTATACCAAGACTAAGTTGCATCTATAAGGGTAGTAGCAAGGCCTTTATACATTAAAGTTTCATCTATACCTCGCATCATCATATTGGTTTTATAAAGTTTTAGATGATCAAAGGGATCAGAAATACTGTCATAAGTTTCTAGGGTTAGCATTTTGAACCCCTTTAGAGGCATAGCTCTGATAATTTCTTCAATAAAAAGTGAGGTCTCCAAAAATTTGAGCTCATCCTCAAAAGTTATTGCCTTCACTTTTAGTTCCTTCTCTATGGCGTGCATTTGAGCTTCTAGGTCTTTGTTTGGTTAGGGTTTCAAGTTGGTTTGTTTTGATATTTAGGTTGTGACGTATGTTAAGTTATGACTTAGGTAGCGGTGAGTGGTTGGAATATCATGCTTTTTTTCTCTAAAGGCCAAACTCTTTATAGCTTGATTATATTTTCACAGTTTGTCAGCTAGTAGTGACTAGGTCAAGCACCTTTGAGGCATGTGGTATGGTTATAGTTTGTAACATTTGCTTAAGAGCTTGTATATGCGTAATTAGAGAAACTGCTCCATGGTTAGACCTGCTTGTTATGGGACATGTTTGTCTGAGTGTTGGTTATTGTGTGTTTTTATTTTGGTCAAGACAAACGTCTTTTCTTCCTTCAGAGCTCTCTTCTTAAGTGGTATTATCTTATACTCAGTTGATGAATAGAAAGCCCCTACTTGGAGGATCAAATGTTGGTGCCGAGTTTTGACATGAGGGTACTCTTATAATGATAAGAAAAGGAAGGGAATAGTTAGACGCAAAAGCAAAAAATGTTTCTTTTTTTTGCATTCCTACACAAGTCAGATATAAAAAAAAAAGTTGAAAAGAGAAAAGAGTAAATGATGTAGACAAGATAGAACCTGTGATGATAATGCTTGGATGTCTATATTTATATATAAGAGAAAGGGAACCAATGGAAACAATAGTGATATGGCCAACTTGATGTGGCATTGAACCTGTCAAGTCGACCTAACATGTCAAGTTAGCTCAAATGTCTGAAATACCCTTGATTATTTGCTAGGAGCTTCTAATGAAAAAAAAAAGATCACAATGCCTTTTGGACCATTAAATACCCTTAACATGTTGTTAGGGTGGTGGGATGTCATTCGAGATAAAAAGTGATTGACTGTTTCATTGAACTTTAAATCAACTAGTGATTTATGCTTTTGCTTTTATTAGAGAAATGCCATTCTTATATTGATTACGTAAGTGGAATTAAGTATGCATTAGCTACCTAGTAAAGCAATTATGTGCACTGAAATATGTTGTCAATTATGTTTGCTCTTGGTTTTGTTAATTGGAGGGCTTGTTTCACTTTTGAAAATGTTTGAAAAATAGAATTTTGAACTTTTTCAAAACTGTGTAACAATACATAGGCATAGTTAGGGTATTCATGTCCAAATTATTAAATTTGCAAATGGCTTGGCCATCCATATACAAATTATTAAATTTGATACTTTATTGGTGCCATATTATGTCTGTTAACTTTGAGGTTTTATTGTAGCCTTATATTTAAGTTGATTCTTTAGGTTAGAAATTTTTTTATGATTAATTGGTTGAATGCTTAATGAGTCTAACTTGTTAACTGCTAGAACATATATATAATTACAATTGAACTAATTATTTCTATTGTAATTATTTAAAAGGTTGACTATCGATTACTTGTTCTAAAGTTAAAGGACAAACAAATTAAAAAAAAAAGAAAAAGAAAAAACAAAACCCACGTGTTTTGTTACTAAGGCTATCTACACTTTTCTTCAAGCAACAAAATCTTAGTAGGCCTTCTAGCTATGAGATAGGAGCTCATAAGTGTTAACAGTATTCCTTCCAAATAATAGATTAAATGTGTAAATAAGTTAGGGGCTTAATTGATGGCAATAAAAGGATAGATTCCTAGTTGACAAATTTGGAATGGTATATGTTTTTTTATCCTTTTTACTACTATGGATTACAAGAAATAAAAACTACTCTTTATGTAGGGTAAAAGCTAGTAGAAAATTTAAACACATTGTAAAATTAATTTTGTAATCGATGGGTTCTTTTAAGTGAACACTTATTTGAGGATAAAGGAATAGCAAATTCTTGAATGCAAATTTTCTCATATCTATAACAATATCTTGGCTGGATTTTATTAATTTCGTAATTGATAGGTTATTTTAAGTGAACAATTATTTAAGGATAAAGGAATAACAAATTCTTGAATGCAAATTTTCTCATATCTATAACAATATCCTGGCTAGATTTTATGTTATGCTATATTGTTGCCTTAGTGCTAAGAAATGAATCTCAATATAAATGTTAAGTTAAAATATGAGTAAATTTTAGGTGGTATATAATTTACTGTCTGTTTAATCAGATTGACACCAATTCAATTTCCTTTTCTAATTGTAAAAAATGAAGGTAGTGAACTTATTTTATGTAAATTTTGATTGTTGTTAATAGAGAATTCATATAATAGCATAGTGATCAATACTTCTTAAAAAAGAAAGAAAAAAAAAAACCTTTTTAATCTCTTACGTTTCCTTATGGAGAGTAATTCATTTGATTTCTTTTTTCCTTTCCAGGGTCCAAGAACTGGTTGTTTTGGTCCATAATAGTGAGAAAAAACTTTAAAAGTTAATCCTGCTTGCCCTTTTGAGGAATCTATTTCCAACGAACTTAAAATACCAAAACATGGTACTGAAAGGATATGGTCTTTTCTTTCTCTTTTTCTTAGTCTTTTTCTTTTCTCATAATATTAGGACATTATGAGACTTATTTTATGTAGGAATAAAACTCAAAATGTAAAAGTTGAAGTTAGATTTTAACTAGTGTCCATCCAAACAAAAAGAGAAGTTTTAAATCTCAGCTAGGTTTCATTGATTCTACCAAGCTATTAAACTAGGCATGGAGTTTATCAACTGATTATTGTTAAAAGAACCTAGGCTTGGCATAATAGTTTCCCTCACTCCCTTTAGACTTATTGAAATATGCCAAAAAAAGTAAATTGTAGTGACTAAATTGTTATCTTTAAAATTTGCCTAAGTTTTGGGACTTTAGGTAAATCATTGTCGAGCCAAGTGAATTAAAAAAAGAGAAAAATAAGTTTTTCCTCTATTGTATATTGGTTGATGTCAGCAGCCCTTAGTGTATTTTGAATGATTAATTGATTGTATAACAAGATTAAAAAACATGCTACAAAGTGTTAGGCTTAGTTTCCTCCATGTAGAGGTGACCTAAAACTAAAGCTCATTAACCAAGGATTTTTTTAGTTCTTTTATGCTTGGTTTTATGGTTTTAAATCCTTATATGATTGAAAAAAAAAAAAAGAAACAAGAGAGTGTGGCAGCAAAATAGAGAAAAAAAGAAGAAATTATGATTTTGTGCAGTTCCAATCAAGTAGTTTGATCGAGGTCAATTCATTGTCTGATTGAGCTAAAATTTTATTAATGCATTCAAGATTCAATGTTCTTTAGTTTAAATGGTGGAGATCAGGTTTTGGGTTTTTTACCTACTGATTTCGTGGGTGTTTGTTAATCCCAAAATTTGTTAAGACTTCTACAATTTTCTATTGTAAGATTGTTTTTTTACTAAGATTGTTTAATCTCGAGATATTGTGGTTGTATACTTCTAGATCTAGCTAGAGAAAACTTTGTATTCCCATTATTTTGATAGTAAAAATTATTTGTTGCTACCCTAGTTTTTACTCTTCATTTTGGGGAGGTTTTCCACGTAAATTGTTTGTGTCCTTGTGCTTGTGGTTTGGTGATTTATTTATTAGCTCTATTTATTTGATTCCTACTATATTTACACAAGAAAAGGATAATTTGATTTTTTTTTTTGCATGACATATTCGATTTAAATATTGTTTGAGGTTATTTTATTCCATCACAAAGGACATTGTTAAGTCTTCCTACCTAATACCATTCGGTAAATCAGACCTAAAAAAAAGGGCAAAAAGCCCCTAAGTTAATCAACAAAACTTTATCAACTGATATGGGTTAACATCACTCGATAGTCCCCTTAATTGGTAGGGCCAATACTAACAACTGAAACCAACAGGCTTCTTATGTGAACAATGAATAAGGGGCAAATCAGCAATCAATGTAAGAAATGAGGCAATAAACACAATTTCGATTTGATACCATGTTAAGAATCTTACTAAAAAGTTAAAACCAACTGGTAACAAGAGAGGCCAAACCTGAATGTAAATGCATATCAAAGCCAAAGTTAATATTAGATAGCAGCACTTAATAGGCCTTTTTTCGCAGGGTTCAGTGGTCTACTATGTTGTGTTTAGTAACTTCAGTTCCTAAGGGATGAACATATATGAACTGATGAAGTATACACTCTGAATCTGAACAATGTTCAAAAAAGTGTTCATGATTAACGCTTATATCCCTTTTCATGTGCTTACTTGTATCCAGAGTTGATGTGTGTTTTTGTTTGTTTGTTATCAGATTAATATCTCTTTGATCAGCAGCAAAAGCAGTGAGCTAGTTTTAAATGCTGGACATGGAGATTGTGTGCTTCCTCTGAACCCTTTCGTATCTGAAGGAAACTTTTTCTTAAACCTTCCTTCTTATGACAAGTTGGTGACTCCAGTAAATGGTGCATACTTCTTGATTGTAACAGTTGTAATTTTCGGAGGATCATGGGCTTGTTGCATGTTTAGGAAGAGGAGACAGCATGATGGGCATGATAGTATATACCATACCAAGAGCTAGAAATGGGATTGCCAGAATCCATGGCAGCTACTGAAGCAGAAACAGCTGAAGGTTGGGACCAGCCGGCCAGGGTTGGGATGATGATTGGGATAAGAACAACGCAGTGAAATCACCGGTGGGACGCCATGTAGGGAATATCTCAGCAAATGGCGTAACTGCTAGGTCTTCAAACAGAGATGGCCCGGAGAATGACTGGGATGGTTAGGCTTTTTTACTGGAAAAGAGGAAGAAAGTGAATCAATTGAAGTGGAAGGAGAGAAGAAAAGGAATTTCATAATACAAGGAACAGGCAACTTGACGTAGAAACTGTAAATTGTTCCACACAGTTGCCATGTTAACAATAGCAGTCATCATGGCGATAGGAAGTGTCCTCAAAAGGGGCCTACAATTCATTGTCTGGGGAGCAACACAATTGTTTTTCCGCCTTATGGATGATGGCGCTGTTTGTTCCTCCACATTTTGTTTTTCCAAACAAAGTTTCATTTTTTCTGCATGTAGAAGAGCATTCATTTTCAGGGAGTTTGTGATAAATTCTTTGAACTCGGGGCATGAAATGTGATAAACGGGTTACAAAATAATTACTATTTCATGTGTTTGTTGGAAGGATTACATTCAGGAAACCTCATGTATTTTTCTCCAAAGAGACTGGATAACAATGGCTACTATTCGATTATACTACACGAAAAGTGGAAACATGAATCTCAGAGGCCTGTCTAGCGTGTACCGTTCACCTTTTTGTTAGCAGTTCCCATGAATTGGTGTCGAATCCAACAAACTGGATCAGTCCAAATTCCACATTTGCAGCGCACATTGTGATTAGACTATAAACAAAGGTCCGCCATTCATGGTGGATCCATCCACTATTCTAATGCATCTCCTACGTGTCTCTACTTGGCCACTGTTTTCTCTCGTACGCACGCACACGCATGCATATACATATACGGGAAGGCAAATTTCTCTTTTTGTCTCGCACGCGGGCGCATTTTCTACGATTGGTTAGGTAGTCGGTAATTGCTTTTTTAAAAGTCAGGTGGGGCGTCTATCATTTTGTCTCTTTGATAAACAGAGGACAATCACATTCACACCCATGCCATCACGAAGCATATTCTTCTTGTTTTTGAACACAAATTTCTAGAACATAATAAAATGCAGTTTTCCTTTTCTCCTAAGTTTTAGACAAATAATAGTAGCAGTAATAATTTCTGTTTACTCTCCCTCCCTAGATATAGTTATTGTTTAGAATTGAAGTTAGCATGAGGCAGAAGGGATCCAGCCAGCCTAACCTAATCACTTAAAAATGGTTTTAGAACCTCCACTGTCCACACTTGCCAGTTTAATTACATCATCATCCTTGGTATTTGTTTTGTAGAACTTTTTTTAAGAATTATTATCAAACATTAGGTTTTACTCATTACAATACATTCTAGTTATAATATTTCTTTCAAAAGGGTTAGTACAATCAATGTAGACTCCTATGGGAAGACATGGTATGATTTTGAAGCACCAAATAAATAATGCCATGCTTGCCACCATTGCCCAAAAAGAAAAAAAAAAAATAAAAGTTGAAGAAAAATGTGATGATGTCCAACGCCCTTTTTATTAGGTTCCCTTCCCGTGGGTATTAAATTAAAACTTCAAAACGAAGTATTAATAATTTGATCAGATTGTGAAAACAGGGGGTCTAACCTCTTATGATTCAATCATACATTTTGGTAACAAACTTTGGGTTCGGGTAGGATACTTGGTATCAGTAGGGGCGTGTGACTGCTGGGTTTGATTTTTAAAAGCTGTTGACCATGTTGCACACCTTACGGCCAAGGGTGCCAAATATTCTAAAAAGGGAAAAGCATAAAAGATTGAATTCAAGCTTTAAACAAAAAACGCAAATGAGTGCTTTTCTTCAACGTCGTAATGTGTTTCTATCATACCATTCACTTCTGCATTTACTTTATGTTTTGATTACATTGTCAGCTTGCATTGCTTTATTTCACTTCCTCTTCCTGTTCTTATTGTGCATTTTTTTTTCCCTTTTTCGTTGCTTTCCTTCATTCTTTCAATCCACACTCGTTCATAAGGGAAACAAATACAGGATATGAAACGGAAGATTGTCTGGTTATAAACAGAAATACCTTTGATGTTGAATAATATCTAAAGTCTCATTTTCTGACAGTGAATAGGATTGGTAAGTGAAGCTGTATGTAACAAAATACCAAAAAGGAATGGGGGAAAAAAATAAGGCACTAAGGCGTACAATAAAACATTAAGAATTGGGAAAAAGTGGGGCGGGGGAGTTTGTTTCATAATCTGTTTCTCTTTTACCATAGAACAAACTGGATTCTTCTTCACCGGGATTTCTCAATCTCTAATCAATTACTCTAGCTCCTCCTGGCCATCAGAAGGGCATTGGATTAGCTCTAAAATGTTTACTACTTCTTCCATGTCTGGCCGATTTGATGGCACTTGAGATGCACATATTAAACCAAGCTTTATGACTGGAATTCCCTCTCCTGCTGGGACGTTACTCCGAAGCCTCCCATCAACACATTTCTCTACCCTACCATCCTCAAACGCCTGCCTGACCACGTCGGACAGCACCACAACATCATCCTCCATGAATTCCACTGGCTTCTTCCCTGTTATCACCTCTAAGACCAAGATGCCAAAGCCATACACATCACATTTCTCGGTTATTTTCAGAGTCTTACATGCAAATTCAGGAGCCATGTAACCAAGTGCACTTTGTATTTTACTGCTTAAAATGCATCGATCTAGTGTTGGCAACAGCCTTGCAAGGCCAAAATCTCCAACCTTGGCCTCACCGTAGCTGTCTATCAGAATATTAGTTGATTTAAGATTATAGTGAATAATATTCATTCAGTGCAACTAGGCCAGACCCTTGGCCATCCCAAGAATTATGTTAAATCTTTGACGCAAGATAGGCAACTTTTGCCAGCTCCGTCATGGAAGTGCTTATACAAATTCCCACTTGAAACAAATTCATAAAAGAGGAGTTGCAAGGAAGGAGTCCAGTAATATCCTTCAAGATCTACAAGATTTCCAATTTTTTTTACTTCCCTTTCGAACTTCTCTTAAGACTTGATCAAACTTGAAACAGTCAGCTTCTTGATGGCAACTGCACGCCCATCGCGAAGGATTGTTTGATAAACAACTCCAAACCCTCCACGACCAAGCTCACAGTCCTTGTTAAGTAGGGAATGAGCCCTGGCAACAAAGTCAGCATCCCCTGAAAACATTACAAGTTTGCCATAGTTTGGATCATGGGTGGGAGAACAACTAAAATCTTCCCCACCAGATAAGGTGAGAGCTCCAGGAGCACATGACATAGAAGAGCGGGCATGGATATTTAGGACAGTGATAGCTACTACACCAATGACAACGAAAGCAGCTGCACCAATGGCAATGAGGGCAGAGATGCTGAGCACAATTTTCTTGCGATGATGATTTGGAGAGGAGCCACCAATGGAGTTGGACGAGTTAGGGTTGAGGACAATGGGCTTGGGATGGACAGCTGGGCAAGAGCGGTTGACAGCTGAACCACACAACGATGGATTTCCAGAGACGGATGAAGTAGGGATGGTATTGAAGAAACCCCCAAGTTGAAGTTCACCATTAAGGTGGTTGTGAGAGATATTAAAGGACAAGAGTTGAGAAATATTTGCTAGCTCTTTTGGCAAGCTTCCAGTTAGGCCATTCAATGACAAATCTACATACTGGAGGTTGCTTAAGTTTGAAATGTCAGGAGGGATTGAGCCAGATAGGTTGTTCTGGGATAGAATTCTGTACCATTGAAATAGAAACCAGAAAAAAAATGTAAAAAAAATGTTAGAAAAATGGAGGTGCCCTGTTTAAAATTTGAATGTAGAATGAGTACTGCTACATTAACACCAAAAACAGGAGAAAATCCAATCATGGACTAATAAAAAAGGAAAAAGAAAAATCAATCAGACCAATTCAATTCTAGAAAAGCCATTTTTTGTCTATTTAAAATATTGTAAGCAACAGCCTGGGTTCCTAATAAAACAACTTACAACAAGTCATTCGCTTATGAGTCAACAAGGACCTATCATCTCCCTAAAGAATGACAACGATCATTTATATATCACTAGTTTTATTCCACGTGCTAGGCACGATATTGTTAACCAAATTATAATTATAATATAATATAATAATTTTGATATTTTATAATAATAAAATTGAAATAATTATCATTGTATTAAATTAAATTAAAAATGTAAATTTAAGTTCTAAAAAATAAATATAACAAAAAATTAAAATTAAAATTCTAATAAAAATAAATATTTAATCTTTCTTTATTTTGATTCTTTTTAGAAAATTTCTTTTAAGTCTTTTAGTGTTAAGTCATCATCTTCATTCTTTTTTTCTAATTTTTTTCCTTTTTAAATTTTTTTTTAACTATAAAAGATTATCTTCTATCACAATTAAATCGGACTATATTCTTTTCTTCTTCTCTATTTTATGTTTCTTCTAGAGCTTTTTTAAGCTTTTTTAGTAGTGGAGTTTTATCTTCAATTTTATAAATTTTTTAGGTAATTGATCATTGTCGAACTCATTCAAACTATTACTTTTCATTTATTGCTATTTAAATTTTAAATTCTTTTTTTTTATTTGAAACCAAAATTTTATAAAGTTTTTGTTACTTGAAATAAAGTAAATATATACTTTTTTTTTTCATTACTAACTTATGTTTTTAACATGTACTTATTTATAATATAAATCATTTTGTAATTTCATTCTATAGTAAAAAATGCATACTTATATGAATTTTACTAATTACAAATATTAATTTGTAAACATATTCTAAAAAAAGGATGTGAAGTTATAAAAAACTATTACTATCTTGATGTAATAATCAATGATGTTTATTTATGTATTTATAAGGGATATTAACTAAAACTACTTTTAGTATCAAATACTTATTTCTTAAAAAGCTATTAAATATACATAACTTATTAAAATATGTTATATTAAGAGTTTAAATAACAAACTTTACTTAAAGGTATACCTTATCCTAATCAAATAGTTTTTTATGTTGTTCTTTAAATATTCAAATACTTTTTTCAATTAACTTTGGTTCAATATTATTATTGTTTGTTAAATAATGACATATCATAATTTTAAAATTAATAAGATATGATCTATTTTAGACAAATATCAAAAGGTATATTTTGAAGGAAAATTATGCTTTAAATCTTAGACTTTAAAATTGATAGTGAATATATTTTTAATATTTGAACTCTTTTTTAATTAAAATGGAGTAATTTCATTATTCAATGAACACTTAATTATTTATCAAGTATAAGTCATTAAAAAAATTTATCATTTAAATGATATTGTTATAAAATTATAATTTATAGAATTCATACTATTATTAGTGTTATTAGATCATATATTTTAATTTAAAATATTATGTACCTGAGAAAATAACTAATAGATAATTTTTTTATGGTATTTTCCAATAAATTTAGACTCATTATTTTTCTCTTTCATTTTAAAAATATCTTTAAAGACAATAATTTTTTGTGTAATTGCTATCAATGTTATAAATGATACCATAAAACACAACAATTTATTTTAGTAAAGATACAACATTAATCTAGTTACTATTAATATATTATCAAATAGACAATCAATGACATACAAGTATAGATAAAGTTATTCCAAATTTTCACTTCAAAATTTGATTTTTTTAATCAAAATATGTTGTTATAGTAATTGGTACATGAATATTGTTTTAATTATTTATATATGTGAAAAATATCCACAAATATTATAACTCAATACCTTAGTATTAAATGGCAATTAGTATAATTTTTTAAATCAATTAAATATGTTAGACATATTAAAAAAAATATAGCTCTATGTCAATATTTAACAAAAAAAAAAACTACTAAGTTAGTAATGATTTACTACTACATGTTATCGATGATTTACTGCTAAGTTATATTACTAATTTATTATTAAAATATGAATAATTTACTATTAAGTTATCCAGACTTTACTACTAAGCTAAAACTGATTACTAATAAGTTATTATTGATTTATTGTTATCACTGATTTATAACTAAATTATAAGCGATTTAACATTTAATTATAAATAAATTACGACTAAGATAACTCTGATTTATTACTAAGTTTTTACTTCACTCTTGCTAGTAACTGGAGTTCAATCCCTGAAAACATCAAATACAAAAAACTTTATCATCAATTGACAATTAAGTTATTATTGATTCATTACTATGTTATTAGTAGTGTATTATTAAATTATTAATGATTTACTATTAAGTTATAAATGATTTATTATTAAGTTATTAATGATTTAGTACTAAGTTATTGATAATTTATTATAAAGTTATAACTAATTTACTATAAAGTTATCAATGATTTACTACAAAATTATTATTGATATACAACTAAGTTATAAATGACTTATTACTATGTTATTAGTGATTTATTGCTAAATTTAGTGATTTACTTTTATGTTATTATGCATTTACTAATTATCATTGATATATTACTAAGTTTTCAATATTTAGCTATTAAGTTATCAATTATTTACTACTAAATTATCATTGAATTAGTACTAAGTTATTTATGATATACTATTAATTTTATCAATTAATTACAATATATGAGACAATTTTCTTTTTATATAATATAACATTATTGTTTTGTTCAAATTTAAAAATTTTTTACTAAATTTTTTTAATGAATAAGTTCATGGTAGGTTTATCCTAATCCTTTTCTCTTTCTAGTAACCAAGGTTAAATCATTAGTAACTTTAAGTATAAAAAAAAATGTTATCACTAATTAACAAATAAGTTATTACTCACTTACTACTATCTTATCATTGATTTTTTACTAAATTATCATGATTTATCACTAAGTTATAGATGATTTACTGCTAAATTATAAACGATTTATTACTAAGTTATTGATAATTTACTATTAAGTTATTAATAATTTATTATAATGTTATTTCTGATTTACTATAAAGTTATTAATGATTTACTATAAAGTTATTAATAATTAACTAATTTACAACTAAATTATCATTGCTTTATAACTAAATTATCACTGATTTACAGTTAAGTTATTAATGTTTTACTATTGCGTTATTAGTAATTTATTACTAAGTTATCAATAATTTATTACTAAATTATTAATGATTTACTATTATACTATTATGCATTTGGTACTTTGTTATCATTTTTTTACTACTCAATTTTAGTAATTAGCTATTAAATTATCATTGATTTATTACTAAATTATTTATAATTCACTACTAAATTTATAATTTAATTACTATTAAACTAAATTAAATTTACTATTATACTATCACTAATTTACTACTAAGTTTTCATTAATTTACTACTAAATTATCAATGATTAACTATTAAGTTATCATTTTTTATGAAGTTATCATTAATTTACAACTATGTTATTATGCATTTACAACTATGTTATAATTGATTTATTATTAAGTTATTATGCTTTGACTATTATATTATTACTAATTTACTACTAAATTATAATTGATATATTATTAAATTATATCTCTAATTTACTATATTAAATTATTACTGATTAACTATTAATTTACTGATGATTATTATTAAGTTATATTGATTTACTTTTAATTTTCAATTATTAATTACTACTTAGTTATAAATTATTTACTATTAAATTATCATTGATTTATTACTAAGCCATTTATGATTTATTACTAAATTTTTCAATTAATTACTACTCCCTTTATCTATTCGCAGTTAAATTGTCACAATTGATCTTTTTGGTTAAATTTTTCTAACTTTGATATCTATTATTTTAAATATTTTAATAAATTAAATTTTACAAAACATTTATTTAGAAACCACTTCATCTAAAGTTTTTAAAATATTTTTTCATATTTTTATCAATAATAAATAAAAAAGAACTGGTGATTAAAATTGAAAAAAAATTGACCAACAAAAAAAAATGTGACAATTTTATTGAGATGGAGAGAATATTAAACTGATTCTTATTTACTATTAAGTTATCATTAATTTACTATTAAGTTCTCATTGATTTATTACTAAGTTATCAATAATTAATTACTAAGTTATAATTTATTTTTTATTTAGTTATATTTAATTTACTAATATGTGTTATACATTTACAATTATGTATAAATGATTTACTGTTAAATTATTTATTATTTCAAATTATGTTATTATGTATTTATTATTATGTTATCATACACAATTTTATCAATTATTTACTACTAAATTATTATTTATTTACTATTAAGTTATTATTATTTTACTATTAAGTTATCCATAATTTATTGTACAGTTATCATTAATTTAGTATAAAGTTGTTATTAATTTTGTCTAAATTATCACTAATGTATAAAAAAAATTATCAATAATTTGCTACTATATTATTATACATTTACTACTAAGTTATAATTGAGTTACCATTAAATCTTCTATAATTAATTTAATTGTGTAAATCATATTAATAGGTGTAATATATTATAAACACTAAATTATTCATTTGTAGAAAAACTATTTTAAGCCTTCTAACCGTATTGTTTACGTTACTAAAGCAAAACTATTTTAATAAGAAAATAAATAAAAAGTAGGTAATATTTTAATTTACTAAAAAATATTAAATAAAAATAAATATAGATAATTTAATAAATTATCACATTTTCTATATAATATAGATATATATTAAACATTTTCTTAATTATAGAATGTTTTGTTCAAGGTAGGCTATAAAATCTAAAGTATGTATATGTTTGTGAGTATTCTAAATATTTAGCTAAATTTAAATAAATTTTTTATAGTAAAGTTGACTAAATTCCAAGTGGAGCACTTTTTACGCATTAAGAGAAAAAAAATGACAAGTTATCATTTGTCGTCCAACACCTTTTTTTTTTAATCATTTATATATATATATTATGATACATTGACCCACTGAATAATAAAAAGACTAATTTAATAATTTTACGATCTAAATGAAATATTAATTGATTCATTTGTTTTATTTTTGTATATATATAATTTAACATTATTAATTGAATTAATTTTTTTATCTTAATTGTAAGATTATATAAATAAACGTATTTTATTTCACATCCTCATACTTCAAATTTTTTATTATGCAACTAATGTGTTTAATTATATGTCTTCCTTTCTTTATGAATCAAAGAATTGGTTGGACATGCATGATTGGCATGCAATGTATTATTAATAGGAGTGTAAAAAATAAAAAAATCACTTTTAATATTATTTAGAGTTCACACTCTCATATGTAGATATCATAGATGATATATGTATTTATCTATAATAAACACACTCATAAAGTTCAAATAATTATTAAATAGATGCTTTCGTAATAAGAGTACAAATTAATAATTATATACTTAAAGAATATAAACAAATAATAGAAAATAAACTATAACATTATTGATTCAAAGAATATAATAATTGGTTACAAAACTAACAAAGCTTTGATTATTCAACAAAATGCGCACAATTAATCATGTGATTAAAATATTTTTCACTATCAAAATACAAAAATATTCTAGAGCATTCTTGATTGAAAAAAATAAATTTATATTATTCAAAGAAAAATTATAAAATATATTGATAGTAAAGTTTTTAAATTTCACAATTGAAATTAGTAATGTAACACACATACCCTTTAAGCTTCAGAGTATATTAAAAAAGACTAATTGAAAAAATAAGTGAGTTATATTAAAAAAAAAAAAAACCTAATTTCAAAAATAAGTGAGTGATGTGTTAATTTTTTAACCCATTTGTGAAATTAAAAAAAACTCAACTAATATTATATCAAATAATTTCTCTTCGTCAAGTTTAATGTTTCTTAATAGTACTGACTATGATTTCATAAAAATATCTTAAGTAAAAAATATTTGAAATTAAAAATAAAAGAATAAGGATTGACTGAAATTAAATTAGATTTAATATAGAATCAATCTATAGAAGACAAAATAAAATCTAAGTTTAGTTACAATTCACATATACAAGAGATTTTGTTCATAAAGCAAAGATTCATTTAGTCATTGTAACGTTAAGACATTATTGCATAAAGTGATTAGAAATATTATGATAAAAAAAATTAATGTTTGCAATAATTATACATATAAATGTATATTTATCATAAAAAATAAAAAAAAATTCAAATATACAAACTTACCGCAATACATGTATTACTCTTTCTCAATGATATTTTAATAATTTAATTAATAATTTTGTATGAACTTTAATTTTAATTGATCTAAATTAAATAAATAAAAAATATGAATATATTTAAGTACTCATGATATGTACTATTAAAGAAGATAAAGAGTAAATTAGGTTGCATCTTGAAAAAGAAAAATTATATGTTTTACTTAAGATAAAATTAAATGTTTTTGGGGCATAAACATTATGATATAATAATTTAGACTAAAATAATGACTCATTGAGTGACAGAGGAAAGATTTTGTCTATGTTTTGTTCAATATCAAGGACTCATAGTATGCCATAGCTCATAGGATGAGAAATATGTTTTATATGAATTTAATTGAATTATTACTTATGAAATTGAACAAAAAAATCCTACAAAAAAAATAGATAAGAGTAAATTTGAGTTAATTTTTGACAACACATCCACCATATCCCACAAATAAATTTTTAATGTAGTTTAATTTGATATAAATTCTATTCATAAATTTATAATTGATTTAAATTTAAATAACTAATGAATAAAAAGTTATATATTTAATGACAAATAATCTTTATTAAATAAATAAATAAATGCTAGAAATTTAAAGGTAAATTTGTTATTTTTTAAAATTCATAAGGATATTTATGTTATTCACTTTTAATACTTTTGGATTAATTTAAATAATTAACTAATAAATTATATATATTTAATGGAAAATAATCTTTAATACATAAATAAAAAATGCTAGAAATTTAAAGGTAAATTTGTTATTTTTTAAAATTTATAAGAGTATTTATGTCATTCATTTTTAATAGTTTTAGAGTTCACACTTTTATATATAGATGATTTGCTTATTCAACGACTTAAACATATTATTTGATAACTTTAAGGAACTAATGGATTTGAGAAGTGCCAATCCAAATAGCCATGATACATTTAACTAAAGTCGGTGATCAATCCATATAAAGCACTGTAACAGCCTCAGGAATAATACATGCTTCAAATGTAGGGCAGCAGTTAACATCAATTAGACAGAGCCTAATAGTGTAAAGTTAATGTGCCAATGCAAACTTTTTCAGTATTAAGAAAACTTTAAAGCTTAAATAACAATGTATATAACTCAAGATAAAGCCCCCGGAAGAAATAAATAAAAGAGTAAGGAAGAACTTACAAAATTGTTAGTGATGAACAATTCACTATCTGAGTTCGAATTTTCCCAGATAGAAAGTTCCTCTGCAACCTCAGTTCCTTAAGTGAGATCGCTCCTCCAATTTCAGAAGGAATGCTTCCATTCAGCATATTGTCACTTAAATCAATAACTTCTGCGGTCTTCAATTCTCTTATGCTGGCCGGAATAGAACCAAAAAGATGGTTCCTGGGCATATTAAGGAAGAGCAAGCGGCTAAGAACCCCAAGGTTAGATGGAATTTCACCAGATAAAGAATTTGAAGAAAGATCCAAGAACTGAAGGCCTTGATAAGACGGCCCTCTTGAAGCGAGTAAAAGGCTTTCCGTGCTCCCAATAAGCTTGTTTCCAGAAACCAACGCACTCTTCTCACCCATCTTAAATATCCATGATGGAACGTTGCCTCTCAACAGATTCTGGCTGATATCCATAGCCAAAAGGTTAAAACAATTAGCCATTGACTCTGGCAATGCACCTGTAAACTGGTTCATTGACAGATTCAATTCCCTCAGCAACTGCAGATTTCCCAGAGAAGATGGAACTCCACCAGAAAAGTGATTTGCAGAAAGATCCAAACTCTCAGGATTTGTCAATTGTCCAATCCAATCCAGAACTTGTCCCCTGAAAGAATTTCCTCGTAAACTGATTGAAGTACATGAACCAAGCCTCTGCATTGAATCCGGAAGGCTACCAGACAAATAATTCTCAGTAAAATCTATCAATTTCAATAGTGAACAACTTCCAATATCTCCTGGCAGCCTGCCACAGAAACTGTTGTTTCCCAAATCTATTTGTCTCAAATCGTACAAGTTTCCAATTCTTTGAGGAATCTCTCCCTCCAACAAATTACCAGACATATCAAGGGATTGAAGGCTCCTCAAAAACCAAATTCCAGAAGGCAACTGCCCAGAAATCTGATTAGATGAAAAGTTAACCGCCGTAAGAGCCGAACAAGAGTTCAACGAATCAGGGATTTGCCCTGTAAGATTGTTTTTTGCAAAAGAAACCGACTTTAGAGACCCACATTGTGCAAAAAATTATCAGGGATCGACCCAGACAAGCTGTTTCTACCTAAATCAATAACCTCCAAGCTCCCAATGTGAGAAAGCTCAGAGTTTATCTTTCCTGTAAGGTTGTTATTTGAAAGTGATAAAACTCGAAGGAACTGTAACCGTAATAAGCCACGGCCAACATGACCAGAAAGAGAGAGGCCATCAAGGCGAAGCTCCGTGACCCGGTAAGTAGTCGGGTTACATTTAACACCCACCCAGTCGCAGGGATCGTTGTCATCCTCAATCCAAGATTGGAGCTTTGCATTTGGGTCTTTGAGCCCTGCTTTGAAGAAGATTAACCCCAAAACATCGTCGTCGAAGATTGGCTGTTGAGAGTTTACAACAACTGAAACCAAAACAAGAAAAACTAAGACCTTTAACAGCATTTTTTTCCCTTCAACTCAATAGAGAAAAAAAAATGCTAAGCCCCCATGGTATTGTTATTATATTATATATATCTAGTATCTCTATTGTATAGATTAAATGGAAGCTAGAAATGGTAAAATTTGGAGGAGGAAAATTCGGGGTGTGAATGTGAACACTGAACAGGGAGAGAAGAAGAAGAAAGTGTTCAAGTGGTGAAGGTAGAAAAGGACAAAGTAGATGGTCAGAAATGCTTTGAGCAAAACAAAGAGATAGGCAATGAAGAACCTCTTTTTCGACCCAAAAGAAAACAAAAAAAACGGATTCTCTCCACCAAAACCACTTCTTTGGCTTCCTCTTAGTTTCAGCTAAGAAAGAGAGCCCAAACCCCTAAAGTTGAAAACAACTTACTACAAATTCGAGCTCAGAAAGAGAGAAAAAAAAAAAAGAGACTACAGTGTTAGAGCTGCTGGGTCAGGTCAGGTCATCTGTTGTTTGAGCTGAAAAGGTGGCGTTGGTCCGTTGGAGAAGAAATAAAAACACAGTGGAGAGTGAAGAGAGAAAAAGACGAATAATTAATGATGGAAATAAGAGTTGATGTTGTTGGTGCGTTGGGTACATTACAATAAAAGAGAAAGGAGTAGAGTAAAGCTTCAGAGGCCTAAAATAAATACAATATTGTTTTAAATTGAATTTGTGATTTTTTAAAGTTTCATTGCATTTTGAGTAGTATAAAATTATCAAAATATTTTTAAAGATATTTTTATAATTTAGCTTTCTCAAAGTTAAATTTTTGTGAAAGCTTATTTGATATTATTTAATGATTTTTGATGCTTCAAAATCTTAGTCACACTTTAGGAAGTGTGAATTTACTAAAATATCTTTAAGGGTACTTTCATAAATTGACTTTTTTAATATCAAAATTTTATGAAAAATTTTAGATCATGATTTAATATTATTTGATGATTTTTAGAATATTGAAACCTCGATTCTACCTCAAAATGTGTGAAATTACAAAAATACCATTTTGAAATATTTTTGTAATTTGACTTTCCCAAGGTTATTTTTCGTGAAATATTCTAGATCATGTTTTTAAATTATTTGATAAATTTTGATGCATTAAAAACTTTGGCAACACTTCAAGAGATATGAAATTACTAAAATACCTTTTAGAGGTAATTTTGTAATTTAACCTTCACGACGTCAAATTTTTACATAAACTTCTTGATCTTAGCTTTATATTATTTAAAGATTTTTGGTGCTTTAAAATCATGAAAATGAATAAGGGAAGCATTGTTTTCCTAGAAAATGGCTTAGAAATCGAAAACTTTCTAAAATGGGGTAAAATGGCATTTGCACTTGGTTCCAACAACATTAAAAATATAATCTTTGGCAATAAGCATTCTTAACCATAGGATGATCTTGAGAGGCTAGATCTAAGGGTAAAAGTTGGCACCTTGCAAAGAAAACAACAGAGAATATTTAACCATTAAATGAACTTTTAATCAAAGGGCTTGCATGCATTAAGGAAGAGATATTTTCTATTCATTAGAGGCCAGGATTCATGTTTTGGAAGAGAAGGAAGCCAACTAGGATGTGAGGAAGGGAGGAAAAAAAAGAAGAAAAAAAATCTTGGTGAAGAGCTTAGAGTAGGTATAATTATTCTACCATTTTTCCTTTACATTTTCATAAACATTCCGTACCATTTATCATATTTTTCATACCATTTAGCTTTTAATTTTTTATTTTTTGAGAAATTTATAGTTTTTCATTTGATTTCAAGCTTGGATCAAAACTTTATCCAACAAAACCATAGTTGGATTGAATTAAAGTCAAGCAACAAAAAAACAAGAATCCACTATTTAAAGCTGTTGGAGGTTTGGCCAAACCTCCTTCTATCATGGCTAAACCTCATTTTGGTTCCTTTTAAATGTTGTCCTAGCTTCTCATCTATATGAATGATTTAGTTATTGGTTTGCTTGTTATTTGCATGAATTTTGATCAATTTAGTGGTGTATATTTGGTGTTTGGCTATGTATATTTGGTTTTATGGTTTCTTTACTATTTAGTTCATTACATATTTGATAAAATTTCTTTCATGGTATAAAAGCCTTCATGTGATGATTTTATGAATAATTGATGCATGTTTAGATCAAATGAATGGTTGTGAAATTGTGGGGAAGCCATGAAGAGGTTCAGCCAAGCTATTCCCATGCTTGGCCAAAACCTCTTAGCTTGATGGAAGCCTAAATGTTGGTTCATTCATATGTGTTTGCTTGTGTTCTTGCATTCTTCTTCAAGAGTTCCATGTATTTGATTAAATTTTCCATAAATAAAATGTTAGTTTAGTAGGTTGTATGGTTATATTAGTGTTTACTTGCATGAGGTTCAAAAAAGAAAAAACATAGTGACATGTCTTAAAATTCCAAAAACAATTAGTGTTTGATCCATTTACATCACATTCTCATATGCACATTTAGTTTGTAATATAGTTTTTAAAATGCCTAGATTTGTAATTAGTTTATCCTTTAATCTTGCATTTTTCATGTATCAATATTTATATTTTTACCAATGGCATTTTTGTTATTTGTTTTCATCATAAGCATTTTTCACGAAATGCTAAACCCTCATGAAACCTTAAACTACCCATGAAACCCTAAAACCACCCATGAAACCCTAAACCTTAAACATAAACCCTAAACCAAAACCTTAAACCCTAAATCTTAAACCCTAGCCTAACTTAGACCCCAACCAACCTTAAACCCTAACCTAGACTCCAAACCAACAAAAACCCTAAACCTAACCTCGAAACCAAACCTAGACCTGAAACTTCCCTCAAACCCTAAAAACCTAAACCAACCCCCAAACTTTAAAACCAACACTAGCCACATTTCATGTATTTGCATTTTATTTTACTTTGTTGCAAGCATCTTTAAATTATCATGCGTTTATACCTTGTCATTCATATCATGTATTCATCATATATTATATTCATGCATATCATAAATATGTTTTTAAGTGATGCTTTTTCCAAGAAAAATATTTTAACTAAGATAATATCTCAATTAAATATAGTCATCGAGATCTAGCCTAAATATAAAGGGGATTCTCAGTTATTACTATTTATGCTAGGTGTTATCTCAGTTTTGTAGGGCAATTTGAAAACTCTAAAGGATATTTTTGAAACTCTACCTAAATATAGGAGAGTGAAAAAGGTGTTTTGATACTTAAGGTATTTTCACTTTGATCTAAAAATAAATTGTTTTATTTTTATTTTTTTAAATTGATTTGTATTCAAAATGAAAAAAAATTCAAGTTCTTTTTATGAATTAATGAAAAAGGAATTAATTTCTAAGCACTAAAATGGGACCATTTTAACCAAAGTTTAAGGATAACATACTATCAACTAGTATGCTTTTCGATGGGTGCTATGAGGGTGCTAATCTTTCTCCACGTGTAATTGACTTCTAAACCTTAAATTTGATTTTGTAGACCTCAATGTTTCTTTTTATAAAACCTTTAAATCTTTTAACTATTTTATAAAAAAGGACAAAAATATTTGGGTGACCAATCACACCCTAAAAAAGATTGGTGGTGATTCATTTTTTTTTTGTTTATCAAAAATGCTTTTTAGCTTCCATTTTTTGAATTCCTAATTCGTCCGGTGCTCGGGTCATTATCTCTAGTCTTGAAACATCACACTTGCTTGGCAACTCCTATGGAGATACATTTTTGGAAAGTCAAGCCAAAGATTGATTCATGTTATCATAAATTTTAGTTTAATAATCCTAATTAGTATTTAATCGTAATTCCTTGATTTTGATTTTCCTATTTTCCTTAAAAATGGAAAAACTTAAAAAAATCAAAAAAATTAAAAATATGAAAAAATGTTTTGATTCCCATGTTTCTAAAAAAATTCAAAAAAATGTATCTATGTTTTATATTTCATGCATATTTTAATTATGTCATTTAGTTTAAATTGTTATTATTTATTCTGTTTTTAATAATTGTAAGGCATTTAGGATAGGGGTATTTTAAGAAAGTGTGAAAGGTTTGTTTGTTCCTTTGCACACACTCATATATGCATTGCATGCATAAACTCTAAACCCGGGCTCTAATCCTTTTCAGGAGGAAGTAAAGTAGTTATGTTCTCGTAAGGTGTAAACCTCTTCAATGGCTAATAAAACATTCCCACATAAATTGAACCATTTTCATTTATAGCCTGTAATGGATAAAGATTGAGATACCTCATTAGTCTGTAATGGACGATGATGTAAAGAATAATTTGAAAATCTTTAGATGAGTCAATTCATGACTTAGCATATAATGAGCTTTAGGGAACAGCCTTAGGTAGAGCCATGCCCACCCCCTACATGGTAAATACCCTAAATGAGTCACATGAAGGATTACTCCTTACCTTTCTTATTTACTTTTCTATTAGTTTGATAATTTGAATTGTTGCTTTTAAATAAAAAACAAAGGGGAAAGTCATTAAAAATTACAATTTTTTATAAAAAAACAAAACACAAATTTTTTTTATGTTTTCTGTGTTGTTTTTTTCTTATTTGTTTTATGCATTATCCTGACATAAATGCATCGAAGATATACATTATAGATAATTCATCAGTAAAAGGTTTCATGGCATTCCAAGAATCACAAGTAAGATCCTCAATAAATATGTTATTTTGGAAAGTTAAGGATAAATCGAAGAATAAGCAACAGATAGAAAGAGACTATCTGATGGATAGGTATGTTGTGAGCTTTCCAAAAATGGTATATATGGACTTAAAAAGGAATAACGTGACCAATTTGGAAGGTATTTAGAATCAGTAGGGCCCAAAAAAAAAGATCGCTTTCACAACCAAGTATGGAGACATTGCCCTATTATTAATGGTGAAACCTAATCATTACATGTCAAAAGTTGCAATAAGGTTTTGGAATTTAGCATACTGATGTTTCATGTTCAACAAAAAAGATATGATACCTACCATAGAAGAGTATGCTGCCTTTCTATGCCTAAATTTGCCCAAGCCCAATAGAGTGTATTGAAAGACACGAAAGCTATCAAGTATAAGAAGAAATTAGCAAAGATAATCAGGGTTAAAGTTCAGGTGATTGATAAGAAAAAAGGAACTAGTGAGAGGATATTGTTAGTTTTCTTATGAGATGTTATGTTTCAAAGTTCCAACGAAGATCGGGGTTATGGATATGTTTGGCGATCTATGGTTTGGTAATCTTTCAAAGAGTTTTAGGGTGTAAAAAGGCCTCTGTGGTTGACTTTTTCATATCGTCGGAGTAAAAGATTAACCTTTCATTGACCATTTTGGTGGAAACTATTAGATCCTTGAACCATCGTTGAAAAAAAAAAGAGGGATGGATGATTGATTTTGTTTAACTACTTTATGTATGGATTCAAAGTCATTTTTTGGGCACTAACCACATTCTTTTGTTGCTCTACACCAAGTTCATAGCACTTTTAGTTAAGTTCAATGTAATGGAGTAGCCTAGAAGTCTTTCTAAAGAACAGTGGAAATTGTTTTTCTGAAGCCTAAAGAGGGATGGGATGACTTGGAAAGCACCATGGATGCCTCGTGTTTTTATTTTGTACAATTGTGGAGATTAGCCTTAGGTTCCATTGCTTGGTATTGGGGAAGCCACCAAGAACACACCTTTGATGGTTAGAAGATAGTTTGGGTTTTAATAGTTTATTTTGATGACTCAAGGGTTTTAATGAAAAATTGAAAGAGGAATTGGGAAGTGAAAAAAAAAAAGACATTTAGACACTCAAGGGGACAAAGATGCACTCAACATAGAGGTCAAGGCCCTAGAACTATAATTTCAAGAAAACAAGGATCACATTACTCTCCTACACAATGAATGGCAAGAAAGAAAGGCCAAATGAAAACAAGTGTGCAACCAAGAGATAAAAGCTCGAGAGCAATGAAAGACTAAAAGTTAAGGGAAACAAATGTATATTGACCACCCTAGTACTCACATCTGAAAGACAATTAGACAAGCCAAGGTGATAATGGAAAAGGCAAAGCCTTTAAGGCACAGTGTTGTTCCTACTAGCAATTATAATTAGATTTTTTTAGATTTTTTAGATGAGATAAAAAGGTAATATGAGCAAGTCCAACACTTTTATGGCTCTAGATTTATGAAGGTTCATGATGTATAGAATTTGGAATTTTTGGAATGAATAAAAACTTCTTTTGATTTGAATAATCTATAAATGGATATCTTTGTTTATATATTAAAAATAAGCTTAAAGGAGCTTATCAAAAAGCATGATGGATGTGAATACTTTCATCAAATTTTTAAGCTAAAAAGAGTATATTTAAATAACCTAACTTGAATATAGAAGGGGGATTTAAGCTCATTTTCAACAATAATAAAATTTCACTTACATATCATGCATAATTTGTTTGAGCATTATTTTTCATGCCAGCTTAAAATAAGGAATGATGGTTGTAATTATACTTTCATCAAACTTTCGAAGCAAAGAGATATCTTTAAAAGTATTACCTAAATATTTGAAGATTTTTAAATTATCTCTTGAGGCTAATAATAAAAATTCATATCACAGTTCTAATTTTTGAAAATCAATAAAAGGTTCAAGGATAGCATGCCTAAAGAAACAAGATCAATTGGCTCTTCACACCTATATTACTTAAGCTCACTCAAGGATCATGAAGTATAAAATTACCAATCGAATTGATAGAATGGAAAGGGCCCATAAAGAAACTAGGAGAACAATTATGGGGATGTAATGGAATATAGAGAGGCAGTTGGCAAAACTGAAACAGATGCTGGTAGGGTTATTTAAAAGAAAAGGGGTTGTTGAGATGCATGATGCAAGGGAAAAAGCAGTAGTAAAAGAACTAGTGTATACAAGATTCACATACCCTTATCCCTATGTTACTCAAGCACCATCAATAGCTCATCATCGATATGATGATCCTTCTACCAGACTACCACCAATTCAAGTAAAAACCAATCTTGGATCCATTCCTTTTGACCCCATTACTATGCCTAATCTAGATGATCCAAAAAAGTAAGAGAAATTGAAAGAGGGTCTAATTCTATAAAGTATTAAAATGAAAAACAAGTATGATATGTTGAAAGAGAGGTTGAAACCAATAGAAGAACATGATGTGTATAAAAATATAGATGCCTGAGAGCTAAGCCTAGTGCTCGATTTTATTATTCCATTAAGGTTTAGAGTCTTAGATTTTGATAAGTATGATGGAGCAAAATGCTCCTTACCAAACATTGCAATGTTTTGCAAAAAGATGATTAACCATACACACAATGACAAGTTGTTAATTTATTGCTTTCATGACAATCTCACTTGGTCAACTGTAGGATGATATGTCCAACTAGATCACAACAAGATACATTCATGGAAAGATCTAGCTAGGGCTTTCATAGCACAATATAAACATGTAGAGAATATGACATTAAATAAGCTGCCCTTACAAAACATGGAAAAGAGGGCCATTAAAACCTTCAAAAAGTATGCTCATAAATTGAGAGATACGACTACACAAGTTAACCACCATTGAAAAAAAAATGAGACCACAGTACTCTTTATTAGCACATTGAGAGCCTTTTACTATGACAAATTGGTAGGCAATGCAATCAAGAATTTTGTCGATATGGTGATATCATGAGAAATAATGGAGAATGCAATAAAAAACAACAAAATTAATGGGCAAGAGGCTTTGAGTGCCAAAAAGTCCCTAACTACAAGGAATAAAGAATTTGAAACCCACGAAGTAACATTTCTAGCCCACCTTACATTCCTTATCACCTATATCATGCTTATTTGCCCTATTACCCATCAACAAATCAATTATCCCAAACACCATACTTATATACGCCACCACTAAAACTGATGAACCAACATAATTTCTGACCTAAAACTCCCAAATTCACTACAACACCAACAATACAACCATTTTTCCAATCTAGCAATCCCACTCAAGAATAAAAAAATTCTTGCACTACTAACATTAAAAAAAGAACCTCTATTGACCCAATACCCATGTCTTACATAAACCTCTACCCATAATTCCTGAAAGGCCATCTTATGACTCTTATCCCTATTGAACCTCTTAAACCATCATATCCCAAATGGTACAACCTAAATACCTTCTGTGAATACCATTACGGTGTCGTGGGTCATTCCCTAAAAGATTATACTACTCTGAAATATAAAGAGCAAGCTTTGGTGAAGGGCAAATGATTAAACTTTAATACTCGAACAAAGCCTAATGTTAAAGGAAACCCATTACCCAACCATACTAAAAGCATAACCAACGTAATAAAAATGGGCCAAAGAGTTAATAAATGGGTATAAGAGGTGAAGACCCCTTTGGGGAAAGACTATGACTACCTGGTTCAAAATGATGTTATCCTATTGATAGTTTCTAAGACTGTTGATAGTCATCAAGAGTTGGGGTTAGTTTGCAAGCATCATAAATGTTGAAAGGACATTTAATCCAAGATTATGAAAAGTTCAAGTAGATAGTTCAAAGGTTGATGAATGCTAAGACAATTGAATTCTATAATGAAAAGGAAAAAGATGAAGTGAGCATGATAGTAAATCAAGTGTCAAGTGGATTGTTTATCCACGAGCCTTTAACATTTTTCTACAATGAACCAAAGTAGTGGTGAAAGAATCAACTTCTCACCTTGTATCCATTATAACTATCTATGTACCTAGTGCTTTTCTTTACAGAAGTGATAGAGCAGTGCAATAAAAGTATGAGTGTGACATGAAAATCCAAGGATTGAATAACTTAAAAATCAATGATGCAATCAACATATCCAGAGTTAAATGAATGATCTGGAGTGGTTGATGTTATGCCCCTAAAGCATTAAAACAAGCAAGAAAAGAGAAAATAAAATAAATGAAAGGCAATAAAAATGAGAAAACAAATCATGTTATGATAAATCCAGAAGTGCAGTATAAGAACCAATAATAGACAAAGAGGTATGTGAATTTTTAAAAATTAGTAGGCATTATGAATATAGTGCAATGGATTAGCTTGATAAGATGTCGATAAGAATTTCATTATTATCTCTACTATTAAACTTCGAACCACATAAAAATATGCTATTGACAGTACTAAACTAAACATATGTAGATAATGATATTTCTGTTAAGAAAGTAGACCATTTGGTGGGAAGTATAGTGGCCCTAAGCTATATTATATTCTATGATGATAAGATCTTACCAAAAGGGCAAGGTAATGTGAAAGCTCTACATAGCATGGTAAAATGTAAAGGCCATACTACGACAAAGGTGCTAATTGATAATGGGTCATTTATTAATGTTATATTGGTGGCTACTTTGACAAAGGTACTTATGGATCGTTCCTACATGAAACATGGTCATTATGATAGTTAAAGCCTTTATTAAAGAGGAAGGTGATTTAAGACACAAAAATTCTACTACAAGTAGGGCCTTGCACTTTTAATGTTGAATTCCAAGTCATGGATATTTCACCATCATACAGCTGTTTGTTAGGGAGACCATGGATTCATACCACTAAGGCCATACCATAATTATTACATTAGCAAGTGAAATTTTTGGTAGATGGGAAACAAGTGTATGTGGATGGAAAAGAAGATTTATTGATAATTAAGACCTTAACAACCCTTTATGTGGAAGCCGTAGAAGAAACACTTGATTGTGACCTTTTTTAACTTATTGAATTTTTTTTTTCTAAATGAACTCTAGCCAAGATTACCTTCCATGCTATAGGGTAAGTATGGATGAAGATCTCCTTAAGAAAACATTATATCCAAGTTTAAGGATTAGAAAAGAAAGCCTAAAATTAAAGGAAAATTTTGAAATGAGAGTAGTTCCAAAATTTTAAACTTCGTTTGTTAAAAGTGGAAACATGAAAAATAAATAAATAAATAAACAAAGAAAAAAACAAAAAAAAAAGATGAAAATACATGTTTCAAGAGAACACAAAAATGTCTTTAGAAAAGGAAATGATCATTAGTTTAATTACCTTTAAAACATGTATTTTGGGCCCTTTTGTCCTTTTTTTTTTAGAACATCAAACCTTGTCCTATGTTACATCTTTTGAAAAGTCCATTTTAATTAAAAGTGGATAGCTAAATTGAAGAATTTTTCTTTGGAAAATCATCATCATCATTTGGTTTTGTATGAATTTTGAGTTTATAAGTATATGGTGGAACAATCTATAAAAAGAAGAAAAAAGAAAAAAAAATGATTTTTAGGGTGAAAACTCGAAAGGGTAGTCTAGAATAAGATTGAAGCAAGAGGCATTAAATGAGGGCATTTGGAATGAACTAAGTTGCATTGGAGGCTTTTAAGAAATTTAAGATCAACTTCACTTTTAATAAATTGTTTTGAAACCTGAGCCTTTTCTTTATTTCCCAAAAGTTTAAACCTTTACGACTAGTCTTGACATGTTAAATTGTCACTTTACCAAAAACTAAGGAAATGCCAAAATGTATCATGTTTTAATACAAATCATTTTGCAAGAAATTCAGGCTTTTTAGTTAAGAGTGTAAATGAAGAAATTTGATGTTCCCTTCTCATCCAATGATAAAGTCTCTTCTGATAAATGAAATCTTGCAGTGTCGAACCATTTTTACCAATGTGAAAAACTAAATTGTGATATGCTTCACTCATTCTTTGTGGTAATCACCAATTTTCAAAAGATTGCATTTTTAAAACATTTTTTTTATCACGAAAATAATTGGTAGGGCAAATTCCATTGCTATTTTTGAAAACTTTGAGAAATGTTTAAGAAGAATGAAAAATTTTGAACATATGCATCTTTGAATAGATGAATTCTTGATCGCTATGATAAGAGATCTTTCTCAGGCAACAATAATGCCTAATATAAAATACCACTATTGAAAAAGATTCATAGACGAATAGAGTGGTTTTCAAGAATGAAATGTTGTGAATTAAGAAAATTTGAGAATGACAGCTTCAGTTCATGGAAAACTTGTTAGTAAATTCTAAAGTCGTGTGGAGAAAATTTGGAAGAAAGCGATTATTTTTTTGAATTGTATTACCATAACAAAGAATACATGAAATTGATTTCATGCATTGCATTTATTGCATGCATTGCATTTATTGCATGCATTGCATGCATTCCATGTATTGTATTCATTGCATACTTTCAATAAATAAGAAAAGATAAAAGCTTAGACTTGAAACTTTGGTTGAGAAAGAAACCTTTTAAGAAATGTTGAGAAATTCCTTTTGATATACTTCTAGCAAGAAGGAACATTTTTCATATGAGATCTTTTCATAACTTAAATCCTCAGGGTATCTTTGTGAAGACTTTCACACATTGTCTTAAAACCTAAAGGTATTTTAAAGCCTTGGGTAACTATTTCATATTCCTTCTAAAGTTATAAAACCATTATTTAGAAGAACTTTGTAAAAGATCATAAGGCATAATCTCTAAAGACCTCCGAACGTAATTTATAAGACCTTTGGGCATAATTCTCAAAACCTTTGGGTATATTCTTAAGAATTTTAAAGTCACGGAACCTTTGTTTTAAAAGAGCTTTTTCAAAGTTAAAGAATGATTTTTAAGATCTCATGGCATAATCTCTTAAGGCCTCTAAGCATGATTTATAAAACCTCTGAGGGTGATCTTTAAAACCTTTTGTTACATTTTTCAAAATTTTAAAGTTGTAGAGCCTTTGTTTTAAATAAGCTTTTTTAAAATTTGATTTGTACGATCTTCGAATATAATCTCTGGGTTTGATTTGTAAAACCTCCAAAAATAATCACCAAGACCTTTGGGCATAAGTTAAGAATGATCGGCAAGACTTTTGGGGACAAGTTAAGAAAGATTTATAAGACTTCCAAGCATAATCTTAAAGATCTCCAGGTACATATAAGAAAAAAGATATGAAAGACCACCAAACAATCATTAAGATATCCTAGTATAATTTCAAAAACTTCCAGACATAATCTTTTCAGACATAATCTTATAAACCTCCTGGCACAATTCATAAGACCTTTAGGCGTGGTCTTCAAAATCTCCAGCTACCCTTTTTTTTTAGTTTAATTGAGCATTTTTCAAAAACAATAAGAAAATATCACTTTAAAATTAAAAGAACCTAGATGTAATGGTTGTCTATGTTTTTGCACAATTCTTATTTTACATAACTTGTATAAAGAAAAGCAATTATGGATACCTTACTTAGCCTATGGTCTAAATCAAATGGAGCTTAGTCTAGTTTCAAGCCCAAAGGTCCAATCTTTAAATTTTATTTTATTTTTATCTTAATCTTTATAATTGTATTTATCATTATTTTTTTTATATTTTATATTTATCTTTATTTTTGTTTAATCTTTATTTTTTTATGTTTATTTCTTATTTTACTTTATTTATTTATCTTTTTTTATTTTTATTTATTTGTTTATATTTGTTTTATTTTATCTCATTTATCTTATTTTTATTATTTATCTTTGTAAAAAAAATGAAAAAAATAAAAAAAAAATTTAAAATTAAAAAATGAAGAGAAGGCTCGACTAGGTATGACTTGGTTAGAATTTATTGTAAAATATATTTTAGTTAATAATCTATGAGATTTTTATGGGTTTGGATTAAATTGGTCTATTTTAAAAGAGATTAATTCAATTTTTTCTTGGATAATAAAGAATTTTAATTCTTAATTCAACTTAGAGTTATTATCAAATTGGGATTAAACTCCTATAATAGTTAAGCATTTAAAAGGAATAATCACACAATAGTCAAAGTAGATATCAAGGAAAAAAAAATTCATAAGCAGTCTTAGTGCAAATTCAAGTGTTTAGTGTTTTGATTTTGAGTTATTTTGGAAATTTAGGGTTTGTTTGTTGTTTAATAGGAGAGAAATAGAGTGATAAATAGTTTTGAGAGGTTAAAATATGTTCAAGAGGTGAAGTTTCTAAAAGTTTATAGAATATTTTCTAGAAAATTTGAAATTTCTAGATTTCAGTGACATTTTTTAGTGAAGTTTGAATTTTTTTCAGTGAGATTTCTATATTTCGATGACATTTTCTGGTGAGATTTGAATTTTCTAACAAGTTTTCCTGCAAGATTTTAAGAATCCAATGAAGTTTTTAGATCCCAACAAATTCCTTAGATCTTGATGAATTTTTCAACCAACCCTTGAGGTTGTCGATGAACCTTTACAGAATTCAACCACTATAAATGTCTTTTAGAGAGAAAAGCAGAAGAGAAGAGAGATGAAGAAGAAATCTAGTGAAAAATGAAGACTTTAACCTTTTATATTTGCCCAAAAACAATGTAGTTTTTGTGTTACTAGACCAAGGGAAGATTTGCACTTCACCCCTTCAATCCGACCAAATCTGATCATTAATCCAACAACCCATATTGAGCCAAAGCTAAGCCATACTACAATCGAGCTAAGCCACCATCTGTGCGTTAAGCTAAGCCGAGTAGCATCCCTCCTAAGTTGAGCTAACTCTATTTTGGTATTCTATTGTGTTTTACTATATTATTTCATTTTATTTATTTATTTAAATTAGCTAATTTTTTAAATAAAATTTTAAAATTAAATTCATGAATCCTACTAAACTATTAAAGGATTTTCATTGATTTAAAATTATTTTAAAATGATAAATTTTACTATATTATTGAAAATTTTCATAAGAAAGTTTAATAAAATATTTTTTAAATTAATCTTATCAGACTATTAAAAGGTTTAATGATCTTTTGAAAAAAATTAAAAAATGAAATAAAACATACCATACTATTGGATGATTTAAATCTTAAAATTAAATCTTACTAAACTATTGAAATGTTTAATGGTCTTTTAAAAAAATTGAAAAAATAACTTTTGACATAAAATCCTACCAAACAACTAAAAGATCATCTTGGAAATAAAATCGTATCAAATTATTGGAAGGTTTTATCAATTTTTAAAATAATAAGTTCTTGATACGTTATGGTATTATTCGTTTTTAGGAGCTATCCACTTATTTTACACCCTTTTATATCTCTTTTATACGATTATATTTCATTAAGTTGAATTTTATGCTCTGTTCAAAATCATGCATATCAAATCAAATTCTAAGTTAATTCGAAATGTCTAAGTATTTGTTTGATAATAATAAAATTTTAAGCTTTAATATGTGTAGAAAAAGCTTTAATAACGATAGGGTATGGGATTGACTTGAAGCTTAAAATGCATGACGAGTACAAGTAGGTTGTTAAATCTAAGTCAGATTATGAAAATATTAATTGTACATTAAAATATCAAATGGTGCAAGTACAACTTGATCCCTCTTCTTAATTCTTTTAAAAAGTTTAATTTCATAAACAAAAACTTGAAAATTGTTGGTGTTTTTGGGTTTGGCAGGTTTCATTCTTTCAGTTTTGGGATTCCTTTCTTTCATGCTAACAGGGAGCATTTCTGCCATTAGGTTCGGTGTTATTCTAGGTGGAGCTCTTTTGGCATTAAGTGTATCAAGTTTAAAACCATATAAAAGAGGAGAGTCTTCTCCTCTTGCCACCAAAGGACAAGCAGGTTGCTACATTGCAAATTTTTATATCCTTAAATTAGATGAGACTACCATCTTTTATATTTTATTAATAGGATTATGTTTTTTTGCAATCGTTGCCTAAGATTCAAATAGCGGTTTAATAATAGAATAACGATCGTAAAATTTTGGTAGCACCACCACCCGCCACCTCTATTGGAGGAAATGCGGTTGAGAAATTTATTCACAATCAAAATGATGCGTAACAACTGCAAAACAATGGCGTAATGAGAAATAACGGCAATAACGGACCGTTATTGTCATTATTCATGTTTCCTACTCACGGATCAATAGTTAAAAAAGAATACAAAATTTCAACACTACCAAAATAAAGCAATAATCTTGCAAAAGTAAAAGAAAAAGCAAAAGCAATAAATAAAACTCAGAATCTTATGTTCTCAGTATCAAAATCAACTTAAAAACAAGTTAGAAAACAAAAAATTATTTATCAACCATTCAATTGGCACTTCGACAGCAACCCTAGCTCAATCCGTAAATCACCTAAATTCAAATCAACCTCAAGTTATCAACCAATATTCAAGATCAAAGAAGGTAAAAAGGGAAAGTTAAATTACCTTTTTTTGTTTTTGTAAAATTTTTGTAAAATGATGTTTGATTTTGTGAGAGTTTGAAAAAGACAAACGAGGTATTCTATATTCACTAGGCAAGTGATAGTGATGAAGGGATGTGAGAGAAAATGAGAAATGAAAAAAAAAAAGAGAGAAGAAGAAGATTCTCGAAGGCCAAGCTTCAAAAGCATGAAGAAGACGAATAGAAGAGAGTGAGCTGGGTGCTTGGGTCTATTGGGATTAGATAGAATTGGGGGATATTGGGGCATGTGGGTGGATAGGGGATTGGGTAGGGTGGGATGGAGTGGGAGGTGGGGCCGTTGGGGGATGAGGGGATGAATTTTTTATTTAATTTTGTAATTAATTTTTAAAATTTTTTTAGATAAAATTTAATTAGAAGTTTTGAAAATTTATAATTAAAAAAATAAGGGATTAATAATTTAATATAATATATATAGAGATTTTACATGAAAAAATTTGATAAATTTTTTTGTATAAGTTAGATGAAAAATAATTAAAATTAAATATTATATTTTAATTTTGTTATATATTAATTTATGATTTTGTATTTGAAATTTAATAATTTTTTTTGTTGTTTTAGTATTTATATTGTTGTCAATTTTTTTGATATTAGATTAATTCTTATTATTTTTGTGTAATTATTGAAGATTTTATTTATTATATAATTATTGAAAGTAATTTGTGATAAAAAAATATTATATCATTTAGTGTATCAAAAAGATTAAGTTACTTAATAAATTTAGCATTTTATTATCTATTACTCTTATTAAGATTAAAAACTAAAAGATAAAAAATATAAGTTTGAAAATTTTATTAAAATATAAGTTTGAAAATTTTTTAGATAAAATCTAATTAAAGAGATTGAAGATTTATAATTTAAAAAATTAAGGATTAATAATTTAATATGATACATATAGAGATTTTAGATGAAAAATTTTGATAAATTTTTTTGTATAATTTAGATGAAAATTAATTAAAATTAAAATTATATTTTGATTGTGTTATATATTAATTTATAATTTTGTATCTAAAATTTAATTTTTTTTATTGTTTTGATATTTATATTGTTGTCAATTCTTTTGATATTAGATTAATTCTTGTAATTTTTGTGTAATTATTAAAGATTGTATTTATTATATAATTATTGAAAGTTATTTGTGATAAAAAAATTTATATCAATTAGTGTATAAAAAAGATTAAGTTATTTAATAATATTCTTAAGATTAAAAACTAAAAATTAAAAAATTTAGCATAAATTTAATTTTTAATGATGTAATAAGTAATATTAATATTTTTAAATATAAGTTTATTTTATTTTTATACAAAATAGCAAGTATGCCACTACGTGAAAAATTCTAGAGTAAAGGAGTAGAGAGTGCACCAAGTGATGATATAGGTTGGCATTTTGAAACGCCTATGCCAAATATAAGAGGAAATATTTCATGTAAATTTTGTGATAAAGTTGTAAAAAGAGGAATAACACGTTTCAAGGAACACATTACTCATAAATGTGGCAATGTTGCACCACGCCCTAACGTTACTAATATGTTATGTTTTTTATAATTCCTTTGAAAAAATTATAGTTAATTTCTCAATAAAAATTATAAAATTACATAAGCATGTGCAACTAATTTTCATCCTTTTTTTTAATTATATTATTAATAGGTATAGTAAAAGAAAGTATGATGAAACTCCTTCAAGAAAGCAAATCAAAAAAAGCTGATAACAAAAAGAGAAAAAAGGAATTTTTATTATAGTTAAGAGGGAAAGATAATTATGAAGGATTTATTGATGAAGACATCGCTATTAGACAAGCCGTGCGAGATAGTATTTAATCACAGCATGAGTGGCATGGAAGGCAAGAATTCAAACAAAGAACTAGTGGTTGGAGTAACATATGTGAAGACGAAGCTCTTATGGCTCAGTTGTTGAATATTTTAAAGAAAAAAAAAGAAATCAACTCTAAATGAGTCTGAATTTTCATTAATGGGAGCTATACCTGAATTGATTAGAAGTAAAAGTTTAAGGCAACCAAAAGTAAGTGATTCATTTTTAAAGATATTAAGAAAAAAATAAGTGAATCAGTATCAAAATTTTTTATATATGATCGACTTCATTTTCAGTTAGCTAATTCTCCATGGTTGCATAATTTGATTTTTGTGGCAGCAGAAGTTGGCCAACATGTAAAACTTTCAACACCTTATGAGGTCTCAGATATCAATAAGTTCATGAATTGGTTAATAGATTAAGAGCTCATTAGAATGAATTAGGTGTCACTTTGATGTGTGATGGTTAGACCAATATTTGAATCAAATGCATATCATTAATTCTATTGTTTACTGTAGTAAAATGACCATTTTTTAGAAATCTGTAGATGTCTCAGGTGTTCATAGTACATATGCAAACTTTTATTACAGATTATTAGATGAAGTTGTGAAAAAAACTTGGAAAAAATACATTGTTCAAGTAGTTACTGATAATGAGGCATCATTTAAGGCCGCAGGAAAAAGATTAATGGAGAAGAGAAAACATTTGTATTGGATGGCACGTTTAGCACATTGTTTGGACTTGTGCCTTGAAGATATTGGCAAGAAAAAAAATGTGGCAAAGGTTTTGGATAATGCAAAAAAAGTGACTTGTTTTATATACAATCACATTTTGACTGTTAATTTGATGAAAAAATATACACAAAGGAAGCAAATACTTCATTTTGCTCTTACCCGATTTGTCACTCAGTTCATACAGTTAGAAGAAATAACGAGGCAAAAGCAAGGTTTGAGAGAGATATTCAATTCAAATGTTAGTACTTAGTAATTAATACAACTATTTAAATCTAGCATCTTTTTATGATATCATTATTTAAAATATTAATTTAAAATATATTACTTTAAAAATTTATTGATGAATATATAAGAATTTAAAGAATCAAAATGGGGACAACAAAAATCAGGATCTGCTTATGAAGCCAAAAAAATCATTTTGGAAAAAGATTTTTTTAAAAAAGTAAGCGATAGAATAAAAGTTTATAAAGCCTTTGGTAAAAGTGTTGTACCTTGTGGATGGTGATGAAAAACCAATAATGGGCTTTATTTATGAGTCAGTGGATAGAGTTAAATAAGCAATTCAGCAAAATTATCGTTATTCTGCTGAATATGAAAAGATTATTGATAATAGATGGAGTTTTATACACTCTGGCTTGCATTTAGCTGGTAAGTAAACCAAGAATATAGATAGTATTTAAAAATATGTTTATTTTTTATACTTAAATTGCTTATATAGTTATTTTTTATTACTTTAATATAATATTGTTATGAATTATGTTTATGTTACTATCTAAATCCACAATTTCAATTTGGAATGGAACATTTTGCAAATGTATTTAAAGAAACATTAAAAGGTATAAAAGCAGTTATTGCAAGATTAAAACCTTTGATAGATACTCAAATCAGAATGATTAATCAGATTAGTATTTAATACTATTTTATAACTTTAAAATTTATTTTATGTATTAAAAATTGAATTTTTATTTATTTATTTATTTATTTATTATTGTATTTTCAATCGATGTAGTTGTTATTATTTCGAGACAAGCTAAAACATTTGGTACTCCATAGGCACAAAAAGCTTGGAAGTAAATGAATCTAGGTAAATAGTAAATTAAATAATTATAATTTATTTATATTATTTAATTGTATAGCACAGTCAAATTTAATTTAAATAATTTTATACAGCTGAGTGGTGGATGATGGCACTTGTGTTCCTGAATTACAAAAACTAGCAATCGAAGTGCTTAGTCAAACAACATTTGTATCAAATTGTAAACGTAATTAGAGCACATTTAGCTATATTCACACCAAAGCAAGAGACAAATTGAAGTTTGAAAAAATTCAGAAACTTGTATATACCTATTACAACATGAGGCTGAGGATGAGACATCATAAAAGAATGAGCATTGATAAAATAAATAATAATTTCAATCCTATTAGCCTTGACCATATTTTTTAAGATGATGATCCACTAACAGAATGGTTGCAAGAGAAAGAAAATTCTCTATTAGATAGTCAAAACTCTGATTGGTTGCCCGCAGATAATTCTGATAATGAAATGAATGTTAAGTAATCACGCCAATCTCAAGAAAGGAATGTGTATCCTTCAAGTCCAAGTCCAACACCAAGTCAGAGTGATGATGGTGGGGGTTTAAGTTCAGATGATGATGATGATGATGATAGTGATGATGATGGTGCAAATTTTGATGATAATATGGATACAAATCGACCTTACAGCCCACTTGGAGAAAAATTTAGGCTTGTTACTATTGGTGGACTTTTCATTAATATAGTAGAATACGGAGTAAATCCATTTGCTGAATCTAGTAAGGGTTAAAGTGCACGTTAGCTTGATCAAAAAGAAAAGCCAATAAGCACCACTATGATATTTCTAGAGGTTCTTCATCTTCAGGTGGGAGACCAAATTCTAGTAACTTTGAGTATAGTGAATCATCTGCTAGTACTGAAGGATGTTACTATCCATCGGAGCAACCTAATTTTCGACCTCTTCATGGTTATCCACTTTCATATAATTATTATTCACCTCAAATGTATCCTCCACCTCAAATGTATCAAGAACAAAGGCTACAGGGATGTAGATGGAGTCAACTTGGCTTTCAAAGTGAAGATAGAGAATTCGATCCTCCTCGTCATTCTACCATATGGTAAAATTTGAAATATATATCAATAATTGTAGTTATTATTGATAGAATGTATCCTCCACCTCAAATGTATCAAAAACAAAGGTCACAGGGATGTAGATGGAGTCAACTTGGCTTTCAAAGTGAAGATAGAGAATTCGATCCTCCTCGTCATTCTAACATGTGATAAAATTTGAAATATATATCAATAATTGTAGTTGATAGAATTTGAAATTATTATATTTTTAAGTTTGTAATTTTGTTTAATATAGATGCCTAGTATTTAACATATTATGTTTTGTTAATATTTGATTTGTCTAGAATTAATGTTGAATATGAACTTGGCCAAGAAAAATTTTATGGATAAACCAAATATGAATGTTTTATTATAATCTAAATAAAATTGTGAATAATTTTTTTAAAAAATAAAAAAAATAGAGTGTCATAAATTATTTTTAAAATTATTGCATAAGAGTTTTTATAATTATAATTATAATTATTACATTTTATAATAAATTGTGCAAAAAAAAAACTCACTACCATAATGACTGCAGTAACCGCAATGATCTCCATTATATACAAAAACGTGATAAACGAGATGTGACCGAAAACGTAACTGCGCCGACTGTTTAAATCTTTGGTCATTGCATCTATAATATTTTTGAGGGAGTTAAGCTTGCTGGCCATCTATCTCTGTATATAACCTTTGTTTTACATATTGTTTTTTAAATTCCCTCCAATTGTTTACTAGCTACTGATTTTTTTATATATTATTTTCTGTTGTTTTTAATCTTTTTGCAGAGATTAACTATGGGCACCTTTCTCACAACCTTAGTCAGGTTCATAAGGTTCTTTTTACTTTTTAAACTTTCTGATATATATACATGGAAGTTAGAGGGTGCTTCTAACTTCTGTGCGGCTAAGAAGGATGTGATATTGATGATTATCAACTTACAAACTTGGGTATTCTAAAACGTGATTATACGGTGAGAAAAGTTCTGCTAATGCTGTGTCATAAAAGAAGGAATGGATATGTATAACTTGTTTCAATTTAGCAACCAGTTACTAAGCATTACCATATTAGCTTGCAGTCTGATCTTTTATCTTGCTTCTTGAAGTCCTCCTCTGGAAAAGTTTGTTATCTCTTGCTCTTTCTCAGTTGCATGAACAATTGACAATATTAGCTTTGTTCTGTTTGTTAATGTGCATTAGCACACACTCTGGGATGATATATAATGCTGTGCCTTTTATATTTGGATTCACGACTAGAGCTTCAGTTTGACTAGAGCTTCAGTTTGTAAAGGCATTTTTATTGCGGTAAAAAAAAAGTTCTGATTGTCTGACAACTTGCTTTCCAGTGCAGTGGTGCGGTGGTGGCATTCTATATCTATAAGCTTCGACCCAATGATAAGCTGGACTTGGAACCTGGGACAGCACATTGATGCGTTCTTTTGAGGTTAGTTTTATTTATATGTATGTTCAGTTCTTTCTCTGTTTTTCTCTCTCTTCTTTTTCTTTTTGTTTTTCAAATGGTGTACATCTACAATAGGTTCCAATCACCATCTATGGACACTGTCCAGTTCATTGTGGGAAACCCATATATTCTTAACTTCATATTATATATATATATATATATATATATATATATATTCTTAACTTCATATTATATATATATATATATATATATATATATATATATATACACACACTGCATCATTTTGGCCCTGAATAAAGCAGAATTGATGCCACAATAACAAAGTACAAACTCTTGATGCTGTTGAAGAATGTCTGCATACAGAATTTGAGGTCTTTGTAAGACTTAGTTGTCTTGTAATAATCTGAATCAGTTAGGATGATGATGTGAGAGGTAGTTAAAAGAATGGAGGTGAGTGCTCAAGGATGATGTTAAAATTATCTTGTTTTTCCCCAATGTCTCTTAGAAGCTTTCAATAGTATGCCAATTTCTTTCCAGTTAATTCCTGTAACACGGATTAATTTTCATACGAGATTTTTCAGCTTCTTTGAATGTGAAGTTGCTTGGCAAACGAGTCTTCTTGATAACGAGCGTTCTACTACTAATCAAGAACTGCAAAAAGTGCCTATGATCCACCATATATATACATATATATAACATACATCTATTTTTATCTTCAGTTTTTATTCTTTTGCTACGTGGTGTGAGGCCCCATGCATACGGTTTCTTTTGTGAAGATAGAGGGAGGTATCATTCGACAGACATGAAGATAATTAACCAATTTCAAAATCCACTGTTAATTCCGGAGCATTTTCTCTGCATTTGAATCATAAGAGCATCAACTAATTACATATATATATATATATATATATAATTTCAATAAATTTAATCTGTTTCATTTGTAAATAGAGCATGGTTTAACAAAATCATTCCAGTGTGAATTTTATTGATTCCAAGCAATTGATCTGATAAGCAGTAGTAAATATAAAAATATACGCTGTTACTGATGTCATGTTCCTAAAGTAAAGACAAGCCAAATAACAGTGCAACTTAAGAAATGGAGCATAAATGCAAATCATATAGGAATTTATATAAAAGATAAAACACCAAACATTTCCTGTGATACACAGGAATTATGTCCATCGCTTTATAATTTAGATTTACATCGTCAAAAAAGGAACCAACTTCCAACTGGATAAGTAGGGAGACCAGGCTGCTTTTAGATATCTGGATGGTGAACGTTATTGGGTTTATTATCCATTAGAATGCATCGTGCCATTACAGCCCAAGTCTCCGAATCCATGTGTCTCTGCATGAAGTTCAGGAACAAATGAAAATCAATTTTGCCGGATTACCTAGGACTCTTCTTGCTAGAAACAGTGGTAAAGTGACAAGGTAATTGTGATTAATCACAGTCCTCTATTGTATCTAGTCCACCTATTATTTCAGTTTAAATAAAGAAATCTAATTCCTAAAACTGCCATATAAATTTCTAACACAAATCTCCAAATTTGGTCTATTATCCTTAAATGACTACTCAAAATCAGATCATTACTAAAAAGAAAAAAAAAGGTATAAAATAGTAGATGCAGATCAAAATCTTTGAAAGCAATTCAACAGGAAACCGGCAATCAATTTCCCCCAACTTGGATCTATCTTAAAAATATCTATCCTACTTAATTCACTAGTCAATCTCAAAACTATATCTTCTCTTTCTTTGGCATTTTAGGTGGGTCCCAACTACAGGTGTGCATTAGTGGCAAAAAAAAAAAAAAAAAACTACAACTGTGCATTGTTTGGATCAATCTGAGCAGAAATCAAAACCCATCAAATTTGAGTTGGTTTGATGTAATTTAAATTTCAGAAATTATAGTTTCGTTTCCAAACTTACGGCCAAACTGAACAAGAAACCAAGTCAAACCAGATTAATTAAGTTTAACTCCTTTTGATTTCCACACACAGTTAGGTATGGTTTGAATAATTTGAAACCAGAATTTCCAGTTTGGTTCAAAAACACCCTTCAATGCACACCTATAAGGCTATGAAGGTCTGCTCATGTAATCATCAACCCAGGCATCCAACACTGCCTCTTATGAAGAACACATCAATTTGTTCTAAAATGAGATCTAATCTATAGAGAATACATAGGAATATCTGATATATTAATGCAACGACAATCTTACCCGGATTCTTTTTTTGTAACAATACCAAGAATTATTTCCCAAACAGAGCCCCAGCTTATCTCTGTTTTAAAATCCTTACCTGCATTTTTTGCATTAGAACATATCAGCAGTAGCGAACAAAAACAGCATTAGAGGAGTCTTGAAATCCTAAATGCCAACGAACATGATATTTCAATCTCCAAATTGAGCAATAAAATGGACAATTAGCTTAATCTTATATCCAGTACCAGTGTTTCCTACTACAGTTCAAGATGCAGGAATACACTAAAGAAAAGATTTATAACCGATGGAGACCATCCTACAAAGAGTCTGAAGGCATAAACCGCTGTCTAGTGAATTATCACAGAAGGCCCCAACAATACTTACTGATGCATGTGTCATACTCTCGTATGTACAATGAACCACCACTACAGCTGCAATCATAACTGCCCCAGGTATTTTTGCATTTGCAGTCAGGACATTGGCAGGCCAGCTTTTCCTTGCACTCATCAACATCTAGAAGAGAGTAAAATGAGATAAATGGTTCACCAACCAAGATATAAATGATTATAAAGCTTAAAACTTATTTGATGTAGCTGTAATTACGGAACACTTTTTAGTTATAAGCTTTGCAAAAAAGAAAATATCATAAGATGGTTTATAGAGCATCCATATTTTATTCACTTATAAACACCTGGCATTCATCCTTTTCTTTATATAAAGCACCAAGACTTCAGCTTCTACCAGAAGTTCCCCAAGTCAGAAACCTCTAGAAGTGATTTCAGATTTAACCAGACTCCTATCAAAGCAGTTTGATACCTAGAACACAATTTGAAACTAAATACAGCATCAAATAGGGCCTTCAAAGGCTATTGACCCAAAATATCTGCTACTAGAAACATCTTCCACCGAAGAAATCATTCATCACAAGCTAAAAGACCACGTGTGTTAGTAGACACAAATCTGACAGTAGAAATACCAGTTAAGCATCTAACAATTCACAAGTGTTCCACATATTTACCGGAAAACATAATGCATAATATTTGATGAACTCATCGACTAAAAGCAGAAAACAAAAAACTCAATGAGTTGTCTATTTCCAGTGTTAAACATAACTCTTGATGATGGTAAATGAGGGAACCAGGTAGAGAAATCCTATTACCTTTGCAGCTGTTGACTCCATCACCCTTGAATCCAGGCGGGCACTTGCAACCATGGGAATGATCATCCTGAACAATCCATTACAGAGCCAAAAAACTAAGAAACAGTAAAATGAGAGAAAGAGAGAGAGACAGACACAGAGAGGCACTAACAATACGAGCAGAATATGTCCTTCCTTCCAGTGTTTTTCTCCAACATCCTCCATTGTTGATTTCACAATGTAAAGCACCAGAAGCTGTTAAATCAGAAAAGCAGGTATTATAGCATATGAACTAAGCATAAATGAGTTGTAAAATGTGCATTTATGTTTAATTATTGATTATTATAACTCTTAAAGTGTAACCACCAATCATTTCCATCAACATTTTCACAACACTAAGTGTCTTCCTTGCTAAGGAAAAAAAATATTTACCTTCACAATGCATGTAACCATCTCCATAAAACTTCACACCATTAACTATCGGGCACTCACACACTCTTCCCGAAAAGGTATTCTACAAGCAAATAAGGACATAAGAAAAATGTTAAAATGAACATATACTTGATATTCAAAAATTTTCTGAAAGTGACATACCCTGCATGCAGTAATGTTAGAACATATAGTTGATCTACAAAAATTTACTGAAAGTGACATACCCTGCATGCAGAAATGTTAGCTGCCTTGTCCTGCCAGCACCCACCATTGTTTTCTAAGCACTCATTAGTTTCTATATCTGCTCAGGATAATTCATAATAAAAAAAAATATGAATATCATCTCTATGGTAGTCTCTACCCAGAAATACAAGTTTGTCATTGTTTAACTATAATAGCATTGGAACAACTTTGTAAAGAGATAACAATTACTTTACTGAAGCTCATCAGATACATTAAAATAGATATGTGAGAAAAGGTCTGCAGCTAATAAAGGAAAGTTTCTGGAATGATTTTACCACTCAACACTGACATAACTCTTTCATTTGGTTCATTGATAAATAAAGGAGGGCATAGCATGGGATGACTATGCAACAAAATGGTGAATACCAGAAAATTTAAATGTTTCATAGGAGACTACAAGAAGAAAATGTTCATAAATTGAGTACAATAGATGATAACCTTCACTTAAACATATTGCTGGTTCTGTGGTCTCTTCGAAACCTGCACAAATTGCCTTGAGAACAGCTCGTTTGTCCAACTTCCCTAAATCCATCAAAAAAAGGTTTGTGTTACAAAAGATAATTCATGCAATCAGATTGCTGGCCATGACAGTAAAGTCTGATTCAAACCTCTATACTGTCTGTTATTTATCACAAGAGTTGGCAGTATGGTTACATCTCCATGGGAGCCTTTGCCAATCTGAAACCAGAATTACAGCAATAAAATGAAAACATCAATGACAAGATATGAAAAAGATGGGCCCAGATTTTTTTTTTTTAACTTATAAAGTTTTACAATAGCCTGACCTGTGCATCTTGTTCAGCTTTAAGAAGCGGGTTATCCACATCAGCTTCAGTGTCTCCAATACATTTGTCTATTTTAGTGAGATCAACACCTATAAAGTGGAGAATGGAAGACAAATATACTAAACTTGTGTACAATTGTCAGATATAAAGATATAAGCTTGCTTTTTATCCATACTTAACAGATCACTTAAGTAATCAACATTTCCAGCAGCAAATAAGAATTCTTTTGCTTTTCTATATCCCAATAGAATCAGAATTACACATAATAAATACGCATAATGTAGATGCACATGTAAATTTTATATATATTCATTAGTGCTAAAACAAATTATCTAATTTCATTAACTTTGGCAAACATCCAGGAGAAAAAGTTAAGGAAACATTATATTATACATACTATGTGTAAACAGGAAGAATAAATTACTTACTGTTTATCTGAAAAAAAGGGACCAATTCAGTGGTCTTATGCTCCTTTTTTTAAGAAATAAAATCGATCAAAACACAATACTAAAACCTTCTTAGCAGTAAAGCAGAGAATATTGTGTAGACCATTTTAAGAATCATATGTAATAAAAAATATTTTGTATAAAGCATTAACCTACCAAGAGACAGGATAACTTTATCTGCGCAGTCTTTGGTATACTTCTTCTCTTTCATTTGGCATCGGATAGCAAAGTCTGTAACATAATCCCACCAGAGCCATGGCTTTCCACTTTCATTAGCAACTTTGAAAAAGCAAGCTTGGCGAAGATTTTGAACCACAACATCTTTACCATCATATCCTTTACTGAAGTCTTGCTCAGGATCTGGGGTGCAGTACCTCCCATGATTGATACACTGTGACTTGCACTGTTCACTCAAAATAAAAGGTTCAGGGCAATACCAAGTTATATAGTGTGGGGAGAATTGTGTGTACCCTTTCTGCTCAAGTATTCGAGCAGCTGCTTTGAAGTTCTTGACAAATTCTATCTGGCGTTCACACTTTGGCCCACAACCATCATTGCTACTTGTCCAAAACTCATACTCAACTCGCTCATCAGGATGTTGAAGAGATTCCATCCGGTCTGGAAGAGACTCCATCCAGTCCAGGTTTATATTAACCATTTCCCCAAAAGTTAAGGCCCTCTTGATACTGTACCCCAGTGCTCTACTAATGAAGGCTGATGGAATGGTGATGTTCTGCAGGTACTCAGCCCAATCATTCTCTTCTTCAGGGGTATCCATGGTAATCAAGGGCTCATGCATGCTGTCCGCAATAAGAATAGCAGCAGCTCCAGCTTTCTGAGCATTCCATGCCTTCAAGGTGAAGAAACAGTCTGGCAGAATAGCAAATTAAAGATCATAAGCAGGAGTATTGAGAAGAGCAAAACTGAAACCAAGGAAACAATAACTCAAATTCCTAGGACCAACAAGTTTAAATCAACACAGTAGGCAATGCTAAATTTAACAAGTACCAACTGCCAACATATTTAAAACTCATAAAGCACAACAGAATACTTCATTGAATTACCATAGGTGTCATATTTACAAAAATAGAAAGTAAAGAAAACCCATCGTAATTGAAATCATTTACTTCCAAAATTGTATAATCACTTGATAACAATCAAAAAAAGAAAGGAAAAAAGGCAGACCTCCACGATCAACAAGGAGAAGAGTGGGGAGTCCACCAGGCTTTGATATAAAGGATATGTCAAAATCATCAAAGATCATGCATCCTCTTTGATTTGCTTTGGGATAAACAACCGTACCAAACAAGGTTCCAGAATACAGAGGAACCCCAAAATTCCCAATCGCACAGTCATAAACTCCTATGATTGAATCTGGTGATGTCACTTCCAAGCTGTTCTTCTTCACTACAAACCTCCCTGAACAATTCCCCAATAACAAAATCCATACGCAAACTAAAAACCCAAACGTTTCTCTCATCTTTCTCGACGCATAACAGAAATTTTTCTGATAATAACCCAAGATAGGGAATCTTTCAATCAATAACTTAGCATAAAAGCCACCTTCTTTTGCTGGTTACGTTTCCTAGGTCTTGAGGTGATATTTGCTTTTCGTCTTTGTGTTTTATAGAGAGAAAATCCAGAGGAGAAAGAGAACAAGAGTTGGAAGAAGTTTTAAGCTGTTTCAAGGTTTTGATTTGAGAAATCCAATGTTTCAGAAAACGATTGGGCTTTGGCCATATATGTTTCGATTTATCCTATGCTACAAAAGGACAAAGAAAGTACTAAGAAATTAACAACCCTTATTGTGTATATATCTTTATCAAACATCTTATCTGCAACAACTGTGCAAAAGGATTTTGATTTGATAATCCAATGTTTGAGAAAATGATTGGGCTTTGGCCATATATGTTATCAATTTATACTACACTACAAAAAGACAAAGAAAGTACTAAGAAATTAACGACCCCTATTGTGTACATATCTTCATCAAACACATTATCTACGACAACTGTGAAAAGGATTTTCTCAGTTTGTCTCAATCAATAATTATAAAAAGGGCCATAATCATAGACAATTGAGTCATGTCACTTGTTCCAATAAAAATGAAATTCATTTCATACCTTCATAGGATTCTTCACATCCTATGAAGTTAAATAGGATGTCATATTTAGGAGGTCATAGGGAAAGTTGAAAGTTAAATAGGTTCTTGCTTGCCTTTATCTTTTCAGCAATCTTTCATGGAGGATTTAGTGATCCATGCATCTCACGTCTTATTTAGACGCTGAATACACTGATAAAAATTTATGATACAACTGTTGTAACAACATATCTTTAGCTGTTATTCACCATAGCTTTTGATGGCCACCCCGCTAATGTTCTAATGTGAATGATGTCCAAATGGTTGGAAGAGAAATCAAGTTAAAAAAACCCAAATTTGAAAGATGATAAATTGACTAACTTTGTTATTTGTATGACTTATCAATACCATTTGGCTAATTAAATACCTATTGCCAAATCCCTCAAGAAATTTGTAATTGTCAGTAGAAATAACATGAACATGCTGGTATGAAACAAAAACAACCCAAGATATTTGAATTACCAATGAAGCAGGAAACATTCAACAGGTTGAAGAATAACTGAAAAAAAAAAAAAGAAAAGAGAAACAAGAATTCAATAGAAATTAATACCTGTGATGGTGGTGGTGATCCCAATCATGGAATCCAAAGCAGTGGAGAAGGAGATAACAAGCCACGAATACGCATCTGCCAAAGCCCCTGAAAATGGAAGACATTAGAAAACATGGGCAACAACAGCACCTCAAGAATGGATCATCGCAAGAACTGTCTCCATGGTGGTGGTGACGATGGTGATGACTCATATTCTTTTCTTCAGCCTCTGCCGCGCCAACAAAGATGTGGGCATAAAAACCAAAACAGAAAAAATAATCTAGCTTTACATATATATATATATATATATATATATATTGGGAAATAAATTGTGGAAGGAAATCAGATTGGTGGAGATATTTTATAAAAACAGTTCCCACAAGGACAGGAAAGGAAAAGCTGGCAAAGAGTTACTATGTTCACCGAAAGCAATGAGCCTGAAATCAAACCCGAAAATAATATGGGCCTGTTTTGCTATTCCTATCTAATCTACTCAATAACATCATCATACTTTCGGGTTTTAATTAAAGATTTATTTAAAAAAACTATTTTTTATTTATTATCATATAGAAAATGTGTTATTTCTCTTATTCATTATATTTATTTATGACATGCAATTAATCAGAGGCCTTTTTTTTTTTTAAAGTATAATCACAGCGCATGAATATTTCAACAATACTTCGTTACCCACATGCTGTCTGTTTCTTTTGATTTTTACAAAATTAAGAGAATGGCTTCATCATATTTTATGTTAGAATTTTAACTTTTTTTATAGCAACAGTGTTCTTTATGTATTGAAATTTGGAAAAAGAAAAAGAAGCCTTTTAGTGTTTAGTAAAATTTCATTAGCAGTTGAGTTTTACAGCAAATGATGAAACAGTAGCAAAAAAAGTAAAATGCAGATTGCAGAAAACAGCAAAAGGAAGAGAGAGAGAAACATAGAATTTAAATTAAGGAGGCTTCAACAAAGATATCTAGTAACAACCTGAAGATGAGTTAAAAAGATGGTTTGGGCCAGACCATTATATTCAGCTGTAAATTTTCACCAATACAGCAATCTCCCTCCTTCTCTATATATACATACGAAACAACACAGATTGTATAGCAAGATTTACAGATATCCTTCCTTCCTTCTGGGTACGCTGATACTATCTATTCACGCTTATCCTCTTCAAGATCATCTCCAATCGCCTGCCTTTCCAGCTTCATTGCCATGTCCCCACCATTCCCCGTCAACGCAATACCCTCCTCATCAGAGTCCTCACCCATTTCCTCCATATAAGCATATCTACAAAGTCCACACCACATCCACATTAATGGCCAATTATTATTATTATTCTACTCCAAAATAAGTCATAACCAAACATCTCATTGCAGGTCAACCAACATAAACAGAAATGGAGACATCCTTCACACGATACTGGTTTTCTGCGCATCTAGTTTCCTACTTTAGAACCATGAAAGGTCGTATACATTGGTAATTAACCTCAACAAAACCAAAAGAATCAAGTGTGTTTTCAGCGTCAAATACTCAAATGAAAAATTGACATAACTTTTTTTATACAGAGTATCGACTGGGGGCTAAATACGCATAGTTATTTGATACAGGAAAATATGAGAGCTGCCTCTCAGAAAAACCCATGCCATAGAATTGAACTAGTAAAAGCATTCATCTTCATGTAAGGCTTGGTTTTGTTCCAGAAAAGACATTTACCGAAATGTAGCAAATATCAATTCTAGTACCTGGTTGGGTTGCGTGAAGGAGCCCAGAGAACACATATGACCACCAAGAGAGAATATGCAAGCATATTCCAGAAAGCTGGGATGATCCATGCAATTTGCCACAACTCACTCAGTGGATCAGTCGCATTGAAGTATAGCTGAGCCAAGAGAAATCAGAAGAGCTTCAATTATATTTTTGTTTGCTTTTCAGCTCTTTTGGGTGCCTACCGGTGGATTGGGGGGGGGAGTGTGATAAAAGCATGCACAAATATGATGGAAAGAGAAAATTACAAAATGCCAAACTCAACTTAGCTGGTTTCAGTAAGAGAATCATGAATCCATGGGATGCCTGGGAATTGTGGGGCAGAAATCTCTAAGTACCACAATTGGCACACAAGACCTCTCTTTTCACTCCCATGCACTCTATACCCATTTTTTTTTTATTGGCACATATCTTGCACAAAAGTCATTCCTACAGAGAGATTGTCATCTTACTTTCCCCTGTGATGCATAGGGCGTGATCAAGCTAAGCCGAGAACTGATCAAGTGCAAGGCTCAAGCTTGAGCTCAATTAAAAAACTCAAAGCTCAAATTAAGGACATGTATGATATTAAGGGCATGTTGGAAATATTAGGCAAGGTACCAAATCACTAACCACGTTCATGTTACCAAACATTACAAAGAATGCTTATGCTATACGAATCATGGGTGTACATTGTTTTTAAGCATCTCCTAATATACTTAGGAAGGCAATGCCAATTGTCTCTCCAAGATCCCACATACCAAGCCACCTAAACAACTCTTTAATGAATAGAACAACTGGTATTACCTCAAAGCCGATCCAAGCAATAGAAAGCAACACAGACACTGCAAGTGCATTAGTAAACTTGCGGTACAACTCCAATTTTGCCAAGTTTCTTCTCATCTACACACAAGAAACAACAGGGAAAATAATGTAAACAAATGAATTATTTTAAAATTTGTTGCTAATAAGATAAGGATATTGCTATGAATGACTTCAAATTTCACAAGAAAATCATATCTTATATATACAGTTACTGAAGCCAGGAACTTTTGGTTTTCATGCCACGAAGGTCAAGAATGAAAGCCAACAGCCTGTTTAGTTTTGTATTTGTTTTTCATTTACACTCTCCACTTTTACATCATATAAATGTGTGGGAAAACACTTATTTACAGCTAGTTGTAATCTTGCAATCTGTATATTTATATTTGTATCCCTAGAATTAAGGACAAAAAATTAGGATAGACAAGCTCTCAATTATAGGATTAGTTTTTTTAGGAAGATTTAGTTTCCTAGTTTAACCCCTAGTTAGTTGTATATAAACCTAAGGTTCTTGTATAATTCTAAATTAGCAGTTTTTCAATATACATTCAGTTTTCACACTAATTTATTTCTTAGTTTTTTCACATGGTATCAGAGCTTTAGGCTCTTCTTGGGAAGCAAAATTTTCAGCCTTCATTGCTGACTTTTTTAGGCCTTCATTGTCGAACCCTTTCAAAGAAAGATATCACTACCACCCAATTTGAGGAAATGTTAAATGTGAAAATCACTGGAGTACTACAAATGTCTCAGAAACAAAGAGAGTTCGACAGGGAAGAGATTGAAAAGCTGAGAAACTTATTGAAAATCCTTGAAAAGCCTACTGTGGTATGTTCTTTGGGTAAGGTTTCTAGTTCAGGTAACGCTTCTAGTTCTCATGGATTAAATGTCTGGGCTAAACCTATTACGAGTTCTTAAGTCATTGACTCAGGAGTCACAGACCACATGACACATCCCTCACAAAAGTTTAGTACATATAACCTGTGTCCTAGTAATAAGAAAATTGTTGTTGCTGATGGTTACCACAGTGGCAAGATTAGGAGATGTTCAAGTTAATCCCTCTTTTGTTCTCAAAAATGTTCTTCATGTTCCTGGATTGTCTACTAATCTGATATCTATACAAAAACTTACCAGAGATATGAATTGCAAAGTAACTTTTTATCTCTCTTATTGTGAATTTCAAAACCAGAGTTCGGGGAAAATGATTGGACTTGCTAAGGAGAAGGATGGACTATACTATCTTGAGACATCAAATCATACAAGTAATATCAACAATAGTTTACCTTTGTCATTTCTTTCTGAAAAATCTTCCAATAAAGACAAAATCTGGCTTTATCATTTTCGTCTTGGACATCCTGCTTTTGGAACCTTGAGAAACATGTTTCCTTCTTTGTTTAAAAGATTAAATGTCAAAGACTTTCATTGTGATGTGTGTGAACTTGCAAAGCATAGACGTGTGTCTTTTCCAATCAGTAACAAAAGAAGTTCTACTCCCTTTTACTTGATTCATAGTGACATTTGGGGTCCCTCTACAATTCCTAATATTTCTAGTGCGAGATGGTTTGTTTCATTCATAGATGATTGTACTAGGATCTCTTGGGTTTTTATACTTAAATCCAAATCAGATGTGAATAGTGTATTTTTAAGCTTCCAAAACATGATCCAAAATCAATTTGGAGTGATAATCAAGAGATTTAGGTCTGATAATGCAAGAGACTACTTCAACCAGAGTCTATCTACCTATTTCCAAAAAGAGGGGATTATCCATGAGTCATCTTGTGTTAATACTCCACAGCAGAATGGAGTGACAGAGAAGAAAAACAGTCATTTACTAGCCACAACCCGAGCTTTTCTTTTTCAAGCAAATGTACCTAAATTTTACTAAGGTGAAGCTGTTCTCACTGCCACACATATTATAAATAGGTTACCTTCAATGGTTTTGGGATTTAAAACTCCTATGAAACTACTCTCATAAATTTATCCCAACCTCAATACCACAAACAATCTCACACCTAAGATATTTGGTTGTACATCATTTGTTCATGTTCACAGTCATAATAGGGGAAAGTTGGATCTAAGAGAGATTAAGTGTATTTTTGTGGGGTATTCTTCAACTCAAAAAGTGCTATCATCCTCTTACCAAAAAATTCTATGTGTCTGCAGATGTTACTTTTGAAAAAAGTAAACCATTTTTTACTCAACCTTATCTTCAGGGGGAGACTTCATTCATGGAAGATAAGGATAAAGATTTCTTTTTGCTTGATTTGTCCCTTTCTTCAACATTTACACCCATTAATTTTTCTGACTCGAAACCTGTTTCTGCTGAACCCAAGTCAAACACTGAATTTGAGTCTGAACCCATTCCAAATACAAAAGATGTGACAAAGGATAATATTGTTTTTGATTCTATGAAGAAATTATAGGTGTACTCAAGAAGGAAAGTTCCAGATCCTGAACCTGTGCCAATCCAGGAACCTGATCCTAACTCTGGAAATGAGGTAACTACAATTTTTGACTCTATTTCTCAAAATAAGCATGAATCTCCTAAAACTATAACTAGTGATTATGAGCTACCTATTGTCATTAGGAAAAGAACCAGAGAATGTACTAAGCATCCACTATACCCAATCTCTAATTTTGTGTCATTTGAAAAATTCTCACCATCCCACAAAAATTTTCTTGTGAGCCTAAACACTATTTCTGTTTCAACTACATTATCCGAGACATTATCCGAGACATTATCCAGTGATAAATGGAGGCAAGCCATGAAAATAGAAATGGAGGCCTTAGAGAAAAATCAGACATGGGAACTGGTAAAGTTGCCTAAAGGAAAAAATCCAGTGGGGTGTAAATGAATTTTCATTGTAAAATACAAAGCAAATGGTACTGTTGAAAGGTATAAAGCTAGGTTAGTGGCTAAGGGCTACACTCAAACCTATGGAGTCGATTATCAGGAAACCTTCGCTCCAATTGCCAAGATGAATACAGTTAGGATTTTGTTATCATTGGCTGCAAATTACAATTGGCAGCTTCAACAATTTGATGTAAAGAATGCTTTTCTACATGGTGATTTGGAAGAAGAAATATATATGAAGGTTCCACCGAGATTTGGAGGTCATCTAGAAGCAAACAAAGTATGCAGGCTAAAAAATGCTTTATATAGCCTTAAACAGTCTCCTAGGGCTTGGTTCGGGAGATTTGCCAAAGTGATGCTAGCAATGGGATATAAACAGAGTCAAGGAGATCACACATTGTTTATCAAGCACTTTGATTCAGGGAAAGTCACAGTTCTAATAGTGTATGTTGATGATATAATTGTAGCTGGAGATTATGAAAAAAAGAAAGAATCTCTAAAACAGTGTTTGGCTAGAGAATTTGAGATAAAAGAGCTAGGGAAATTGAAGTACTTCCTAGGAATTGAAGTAGCTCACTCACGGCATGGTATCTTCATCTCACAACAGAAATATGTGATGGATCTTCTGAAGGAAACTGAGAAACTCGCATGTAAACCTGCAAATACTCCTATAGATCTTAATCATAAAATTGGAGAAGCTAATGAAGATGCTGCTATAAATAGAGAGATGTACCAAAGATTAGTTGGAAGACTCATTTATCTCTCACATACTAGACCTAATATAGCATATGCTGTGAGTGTGGTAAGTCAATTTATGCATAGTCCTAAAGAAGTGCACCTACAAGCTGTCTACCATATATTGCACTATTTGAAGGCCAATCCTAGGAGATGTATCTTATTCAAAAAAAATTCGGGGTTAGTTCTAGAAGCATATACAGATGCTGATTATGCAGGTTCAATAACTGATCCACCTCAGGCTACTACACTTTCTTAGGTGGTAATCTTGTGACTTGGAGTAAAAAACAAAATGTGATGGCAAGATCAAGTGCTGAAGCAAAGTTCAGAGCAATGGCTCAAGGAATTTGAGAACTACTATGGTTAAAGATTATCCTAGAAGACTTGAAGATCAAGTGGGATAGACCAATGAGACTCTACTGTGATAACAAGTCTGTAATAAACATTGCACACAATCCTGTGCAACATGACAGAACAAAACACATTGAAGTAGATCGGCATTTCATAAAGGAGAAACTAGAGAGTGGGTTGATTTGTACACCTTATGTATCAACCAAGGGTCAACTTGCAGATGTGTTGACTAAAGGTCTCAGCAGTGCAACATTTCAAGAAATTATTTCCAAGCTGGGAATGAAAAACACCTATTCACCAGCTTGAGGGGGAGTGAGGGAAAACACTTATTTACAGCTAGTTGTAATCTTGTAATTTGTATATTTATATTTGTATCCCTAGAATTAAGTATTTGTATCCCTAGAATTAAGGACAAAAAATTAGGATAGACAATCTCTCAATTATAGGATTAGTTTTTTTAGGAAGATTTAGTTTCCTAGTTTAACCCCTAGTTAGTTGTATATAAACCTAAGGTTCTTGTATAATTCTAAATGAGCAGTTTTTCAATATACATTCAGTTTCCACACTGATTTATTTCTTAGTTTTTCCACAAAATGATATAACTAAATTTGAACACCTTTGTTTCTCAAATTTCTATAAAACTGGAAAATCATTATAAGATGGTTTTCCAACTTTTTAACTACATCCGGAAACCCTTGTTTGCAAAATTCTCAAAGTTAGTTATTTACCTTATCTTAAACATATTATTGAGAGTGTAAATGGAAATGGAAGACGGAAACACTTTCTAAAACTAAACTAGACTTAGTTTTCTGCTTTCAAGGTTAATGGAAAAGTATGGAGATGATAGATAAGATCTTGGTCCCAATAAATTATTTTGGTGGAATTAGAGCAAAAAGGCTTATCTTATAGGATTTCCAATCATTATAGGTTTACACTATGGATCTGCACTGACTCCCTACCTATTTTTGGCAAGTTATAGATGCTTACAAGAAGTACCCAGGTCAGTGTTGCAATATATTAACAGATGATGCCAACTTAGAAAATAAAAGAAAGGTTGAAAATTGGTGGCTTGTTAAGATTATGGACATATAGATTAGAACCAAAAGGTTTTAACTTAAGCAAAACTGGGACAATACACATGGAGTATAATTTTTGTAAGATTAGGAACAAAGATGAAAAAAAAAATGGTTAAGAAATTCCTTTGCACAATTGTTTCTTGTATTTAAAATAAAATATTAATGGGGTTTTAAGCTCTAGAACGATTAGATGAAATGATGAAGTGTGGCTGAGACAGGATGACCACAAAACCAGTTATATTCTATGGTTTGTTGGTCTACACTTCATGCCTAGAAGAGTATAGTAAAATGTAAGAATGTTAAATAGATGAGAGAAAATACAAGAATAGTAGAATAAGAAATAAAATCATCTGTATAAGAGATGAGGTGGCTCAATTGAGAATAAAATGATAATATAGAGAAGGTGAATTGGATAGTATAGGCATAGCTAAAAGGAACATATATGAGTAGATATAAACTAAAAGTCAGAAGGAAAAATTAGAAATGAAAGACTATCATTTAAACAGATTGCCCAAAACTGAATAGAATAGAGAACAAGGATTCGTGTAACTAAACCCCCTACAAATACAGAAGAAGGGTTAGGGAATTTGCCTTCTAATTGAGCTAATAGCTTCATGCCATATTAGCATATACAAGCATTGTCTATTGATGTCTATCCATTTCTCTTTCATCTATCCTCTATGCATCTCTAATAATAGTTTTAAATGGGGAGATTCTTACCTGAAGTTTCTCTAAAGTTTTTGAGAGTGATGAGAAAATCCACAGAATAAAACAAGCATCCAAAAAAGCAACCGGTAGCACCAAAAATAACTTTGTTTTCCCAGAAAAGTCATTAATGTTCCCCAAATTTTCTACTAGCTCAAGTGCCTCTGTCGCAATAAAATATATCAAACCAAGCAGAAGTACTTTTGATGTTAAGCCACCAAGGGTTGGCCTCACCACACCGAAGCCCATGGAAACCACCAAAAGAAGAAGGCGAGATAGGGTCTTCTTAACAGAGCCAAAGGTCACTGCCCACAATGTAATAACCATTGGTCTGCTCCCAGTTGAATTGAAATTAGAATATTCAAAGTACCAGACAGCCATTTCACACATTCCAAGAGCAATAACAAGGGTGATATGGTAGTGCAAATGAATGATGTCCTTCCAGAACTGAACAAACCTTAGAAACCAGCCAAGGCCTAGCACAAGGTAAGCCAAAGACATGAGACCAAAAAATGTCATCAAAGGAGCCATCTTCCCAGGTAAATAACCATTGGGGTTCTTCCAAACAGTCCTTCCTTTAATAAGAGTACCCTCAAGTTGCCGATCACAGAACATAAAATAGAGGTAGTACATCCCAGTGCTGTTTATTTCAACAGTTTCAAAGTCCATTTTAACTTCTTCATTATTCCCTTGAAAAAATGTCTTAATGCGTTTAGGCCACCCGGGGTTGTTATGGTTATTATGGATGATAACCTCACCGAGTTTGCAGGACCCCTGGTCCGAAAGTTGTTTGTTGCAGCAAATGACATCAGGCCTTAAAGAAGACCCTCCAATCCTTTCTCTATCTTTAACCTCAAGTATGATTGCTTCAACTAACCCTGTGTACGACTGCATTTCATTCTGCCTATTAGCAGACTCTTTCGGCCTCACAAAGGTGACCGAGTCAAAACTGAAAATTTCCAAGTGGGAGTCTCACATTAATAACCACGACAATTCAAGTGAAGTAGCTATAGTATTGCACACTTTTTTCTCATTCAGTTAAAAAATTGAACATGATCAATCAAATTGTTAATTAAACAGTAGTTAGGGTTTCCAAATGGAAGGTGCAAAATATTGTTCCATGAATTCATCATGCGGAATCAAAGTCCAAGCAACAAAAACCAACAGCATGCAAACTATGATAAAAAAAAAAAAAAAGATGCTTATTCCAATGAAGCAAAAGGCAAAAGGAAAGAAGAATAGAGTTAAGAAAATTATAAAGTACCGGATGATGGACTTTCCCTTGAAAGATGGTTTGGTTTCAGAAGAAGAAGCAGTGGAGGTTTCATGGAGCTTAGAAGCATAGAGGCCTTCACTGCCTCCGTGGAAAAAGAATGCATCTGATTTGGGGGTAAAAGCTTCCATTCTGTACTCATGAATGGAAGCGTCAACATTTGAGAACCAAAGAAACAAACCCACTAACACAAAGAACATGGCAATCTTAATCCTTCCCCTATGAAAGTCTATCTGCTTCATATTTACAGCAGTTTTCTTCAAGGCTCCTCTTCTTTTTACCAGCGCTGTTAGCTTTTGATCTTGTGTTTCTGAAATTGGTAAAGAAAGAGAGAGAAACAGCCAACAGCAAATTACGGTTCTAAATGCACTGCACTTTTGGTTTTCACACCTCTATTTTTTTTTTAATTTTATAAATGAAATTATTTGGTTTTTTTAATAAATTTTTAAATATTTATATTCGATAAATTTTATAATTTTTTAAATTTTATTTTTAAAATATTATATAAAATAAATTAAAATTTTATTTTAAAAATATTATATAATTTTTTTAAATAATTTTTTAAAAGTTATAAAAACTTTTGAAGATTTATTTCTTTAAATTTTAAGAAAATTTATAAAAAATAATTTTTTAAAAATTTTTTATGAATTAATATAATAAAAAATGTTGTTATTAGAAAAAATTAAATTTTAAAATTAATAAAAAATTTAATTTTATTATTTTAATCTTAAAGAAAGAATAAAATCTTATGAGATTTTAATTAAATTAAAGATAAAATAATAAATATAATTTTTTTATAAATTTAAAATTTATCATTTATTAATAAATATCTTTATCAATTATTAAAATTTTATAATAATTCTAATTAAATTAAACCTTTTTAAAAAGTTTCTCTATTTAATTATTACGATAAATTTTCTAAATTAATATATTAAATTTTAATAAAAATTATATAATATTAAATAATATTATTTGTATAATTTTAATGAATTTTAATTTTTATACATTAATAAGATCTATTAATTTTGTTATCACGCTTCATAACTTCAAAAAATAAAAATTTAATTAAAATCAAATAAAATTTTATTTTTTAAGATTAAAATAATAAAATCAATTTTTTATAATTTTAAAATTTATAATTTTTTTAATAATAACTTTTTTTATTATATTAATTCATAAAAATCTTTAATAAAATTGGATTTTTTGTAATTATTTTAAAATTTCATACTATTTATGAAAATAAATATTTAAAAGATTATAAGTTATATAATTTTTCGAAAATTATAAAATATATCATATGTGAATATTCGAAAACTTAATAAAAAGATATTTAAATAATTTTATTTTAAAAAAATTTCTAAAAAAAATGTAAAGAGCAAAAATCGTAATACACTTAGAAATTCTCGTTACACTGATGAGTCCAATCCAAAGCAAATTAACATCTTTGTCCTTTCTCGGTTAGGGTAGGGATCGCCTTCAAACGAAACTATGTCGTTTGGGGCATTAGTACATTGAAAGCAGTACTTATCAACCCTCGTCATATCTCTCTCTTGAGACAGATGGTTTAATTAAAACAACAAAATGTTGATTCAAAATAATTATATAAAAAATAATAATTTGGTTGATCAACAAATTATTAAATTCAACATTAGATTAAGTCTAAAATACATGTAAAAACTCACAAAACTTAAAATTAAGATCCCAGAACCTTGAATCCATCAAAACTTTTAACAAGGTTCACCAATTATGGCAACTTGCATAATATTTTTAATCTCTAATCAATATCATACCATCATCGATATTAATTAATTAATCATTGATGATCACATATGAGGATCATATCTTTGTCTACGATGAAAAAAAAAAGTTATAAAATTGTTATAATATTAACTTTTATTTTCCAAAAGTGAACCCATTTATCACACGTTATTTGGATGGCTGATAGGGATTTAAGTGGTATTATACGTGTACCATATCATATAATATTATATATAGCAATTTTTTATTAGTTGCACTATTGCAGTCAGATTTTGGCACTTGACTTCCTTACGAAAGCTCTTTGCACAAAAGGGCCAAAACAAGTAAAATCCAAGCCGTCAATTCTGTATATGTAAAAGGGATTCACCGATTACCAGTAGTCACTCTATACCTCAATTAATTTAAAATTATGTTAGATTAAAGAATAAATTTTTAAATTTTTTTTTTCATTTATAAAATTTAAAATCAAAACTTTATTTAAAAAAATTAATTTTTTTACCATTCAAACCAATAAATATTTATTTGTATATATAAATATATTAATATCTCTTTTCGCGTGCATTAATATAAGTTATATATATTATTTTTGAATCAAAATGAATAAAATTAAAAAAAAATTATTTTGATTTAAATTGATAATAAATTTAATTTTGATTTAATAATAAAAACTATAAAATTTACATTAATGTAAGTAAAAACTTATATATATATATATATATATAAGTTTATTGTTAAACAATAATTTTAATTTTATTTGTAGAATAAAAAAAGAAACACCTTTAGGAACGTTAATATAATAAGTTGAATGATTAAACATATAATTTACCCTAATGTTATCCCTTTAACTTGGAGAGAAGTGTCACTTTGATCATTTAAGCACGTACAAAAAAAATGTTGTGACTTTGGATCCTTAAACTGCATTCACCAAAACCAAATATGTAAAATTAAGCATATTACACTGTAAATAAACCCACATGGGGTGGAATTCAACGGCATTTTTAGATTCATTCAGATATGTATGTGAAAGAAAGATCATCAGATCACATGGCTTTCAGTCATTCACACTATGAAAATTTTTTCCAAAGCATGCCGAGCTTTGATTTATGAAATCTTGTTGTCTTTTTTTCTTTCACTTTGAATGCCTTGTGTCCATGAAACTGCTTTTGTCACTTCCTTCCACCATCTGATTCTGATGTGTATCTCTTTGGATCTTTCTTGTGTAAAAATTTCAAAATCCCTAACTTTGCCATTGAAAGAAAACTCTTGTTGGCATCATTTCGAGAGCTTTTGCTATAAAAAAAAACAAAAATTATTATCTTATCAATAAATTTATTCAATCAATACAAAATAAAAATAGTTAAAGGTGATAATGAAGGAAAATGTTCGGTGAATTCAAAGTCAATTATTAAAACGTCTAATCTATGAGAGTTTACTATTAGTTTAAAAAAAAAATTTCACACTCTTTTATTTTCATTTGAATTCAATTGTACGCACGGATGAGTAATAGTTAAAAACTATAAAGCCAGTTTTGTAATCCAAATGAAATTATGATGAGACACGATTAGAGGAATCTATCGCACCATTCTTCTAATTCGCCACTGACCCTTTTAGGACCGGTAAAAGATTATTTCCTCTACCAGCTATGTCTTTTAATATTATCCATGTTTTTCCTTTTTTACCTTTGAAGATATAATATAAGGACCAAAAAATTTTTGTCATTTTATCTTTCATTTTTTTATTCAAAAATTATAAATATTTTTGTCAATTCAGTATAATAAATAAATAAACAATTTTACAATTGAATAATTAATTAAAATAAATAATTACGTAAATAAAAAATAAATATTTTTAATTTTTAATTTAATATGAGTATAAATAAATTTAATCTAATAATCATTAAAGACATTATATATGAAAATTATTATATTTAAACTTTAAAAAAAATTGTTATATCCAAATTTTAATTTAATATCTTTAATGATTATTTTTTATTACAATTAATCTCACCATCACTTTTACTTTCACATCTAAATACATATTTTATCATTATAATAATTAATTTTATCTTTACTACTACTTTTAATCTCATCAAAATTAATTTTATCGCTCATTTAAAATGAAATTTTAATTTGATAAAAAAGTAATTTTTCAAAAATTATTACATAATTGAACCCTGATAGCCCACTGCAACAATCATAAGGGAAGTTTTATATTGACAGATAGATAGATAGATAGATAGATAATTAAGGATGCATGTCACCTACAAATACAGCTTTGTGCCTTGGTGGGAATGAATTTGTAATTTGGAGATTGATGTCATTAGTGCTGGATGATGCACTTCTTTAATTGTCCCTGTCTATGATCACCACTTGCTTGTCTAAATGAACATTACCTTTTCTTTTTCTCTTGTAGTGGGCTCCAACTTATTGTTTTTAATTGATGGCACATGTTGATTAATGGCTTGAAAATGGAAACAATTATAAACAATATCATTTGAATTATAATTTTGAAAAAAATCAATTAATATTACTCTAATTTATTTTTTGTATGATGTATTTTATCATACTTATATTATAATAGATGTAAAAAATACAACAATAAAAAATAACGAACTTATATAATTATAAAAGAAAAACATTACTACAACATTAAATGTTTAAGAATAACAAAACTTTTATTAATTATTAATAAAGTATTAATTACAAAATTTGGGCGGGGGAAGGCTCTGCATACTATATTCTTACTATAAAAACATAAAATTATTGTACATATATTTATAGTTTGATCCATCATGTGTATTAAGAAGCAAATGAATACATAAATATTACAAAATTAAAACAAACGAATAGAAATTTTTTTGAGCAATTTATTGCTAATTTTCTATCATGCTATGTAAATTGATGGAGAAATATATATATATATTTATAAAATATAACTCAAAATTTTGGTTTCAGGTTTCTTTGAGAAGATGGATACTATCGGATAAACAAAGATATTTTGTTTATTTTCTGAATTTATTGTGAAACCTACATGTGTTTCCGTCTGTCTTTAGCTCCAATGCTCTTTTCTTTTCCTTATCATTCAGACCATTACCCAACAGGTCATTTCAACTCCTAAACCATGTCGCTTTCTCATCGTCAAGGATTTTGTTTTTCTCTATAATGAAACAGTAAATATTCTAATGATGCTGTTTGAAGACCATGGATCAACTATACTTTTTCCCCGCTCTATTTTGAGTCTTTCCATATTCTATCACACTAGTAGATATTTCTCATTCACTCTTCTTGAAGGATATAAAATTTTACATACGGAAATGATTCAAGTATAAGTTTCCTAAAATCAAATTCCATGAAAAATGTTCCTAAAAAAACGATCAAATAAAAAACCCAAACTCATAAAATTATATTAAACATGTTTTTTTTTTCTTTTTTTTTTTTTCTGGGCAAGATAAATACTAATTGAGCTAAACAGATCGATAGACCATAGAAGCAATTAATTATACAGCGGACTTGCCATTGAAGCAGCTGTTTGCACTTGGCAGCTCTATTCTAATTAAGAAGTGAAAACGCTGTACTTCTACATTAAGATTATTAAGAAACTAAATTATACCATCAGTTCATCACTTAGTCACGACTCTCTAGCTAGCTACCTACCTACCTACCTACCTCACAAAACTCAAGCAAGTCATCTAAATCAACAGAATTCACCACCCCGGAGATCACATCGTGATCAGATGACAACACTTCCATTTGAACCGATGACTCAAACAATGTCAGTTCAGGTGACATAAGATACTCGGATGATAAGGATCGGTTGTAGGTGATGTCGCTCGTCGTATGATCTTCTTTGCTTTCCTGCTTTACTGATGGGAAAGATAAGAAAAAGGGGTTATCATGTTTGCTTGTGAGGTTGTTCGCAAAGCTGAGAAGAATGGAAGAGTCATTGGAGGTGGAATCCAGGATGAGATGAGAAGCCACGGGCAGGTTTTTGCAAGTGTGATGGCCGTAATAAGTTGTTCGATACTTTGGGGGATGGTCTTCAATCTTCTGGACTTGCTTGGTTGCTTGGCAACCTTGATCAACCTTGTGGGTGCATCTGTAATAGTTTCTGCAAGAAAAAATTTCTCTCTTAAGTAGAACTAGTTTTGATTTTCTCACTTGCTAACTTCATGAACGATGAATTGAATCGGCTCAAAAGCGAGGATAAGTATTCATGTCACATCACAAGTACTAGTTTTGGACAATAAAAATTTAGTTTTACCTACCCTAAAAACATTATAAAAACTGTTTTTGATAAGTCACGAAAGGAGTTCTTGTTGCAACCCATATTTAGAAAAGGAAATATAGTAATTTAATCAATTTTCTGAAGTGATCGAAAGTGGCTCTATTTGCTATGATTTTTTTTTTACTATGAATATCTATGGTACAAATGTCCAAAGCAACTTTGTCTCTAATTAACAGAAGAAAAAAAAGGAAAAATCCAACTGATAAGAGAAAAAATCGATCTTGTCTACTCTATCTACCATATGAGAAAAAAGAAAAGACTACCATTTCTTAAGTTCAAGCGTCTTCTTATAGTATTATTTTCGGAAAAGATTTGAAAAAAAACTAAATTAGATGATGATGATGATGATGATGAACAATCTGGATTTATTGTTGGGGAAAAGCAGCCACCTTGGGTGATTGGCATTGACGATTACTTTCTGTCCATATTTTCTCCATGCATGACCATCATCAATTAGAGCAGGGGTGTCTTTTGTCCATGACTCTGCACACTTCCTATCATAAATAAATTCCAATAATTGACTGTTAGCAAGCTCCAAATATTGCGTTAAGAAACTTTGAAGTAATTAATCCACACCCTTAAAGTGATGAAAAACAATTTTAATTATTAACTAATTTTTTGAATTAATAATGATAATTTAGATAAATACAGAAAATGATCTAATTGCACACAGATAAACACAAACATATATATTTAAAAAATTATATACACTACATATAATCACCCATATTTTACACAAAAGATCCAAATTGACCTAACATTCCCATGGTCCATTCTAAGGATCAGGACTCAAATCCTACAACCTTAACTATTAAAAAAAAAATTCAAATCGAACAACCCTAAAATGCAAAAGACTCAAATTAATTAAACACCATTATAGATGCAATCACCTTAACATCTAAGGCAAGGCAAGGTAAAGATGATATCTGTACTTCCTTTAAGAAAATAAAAACCAAAAAGAAATTTTACCCTAGCTGAGAATGGATATATAGTAAACATATAAATATATACATATAGGAAAGGATGTAGAAAATACGATAATAATGATTAGGTACCTTCTTTTGTAACATCCTCTTCGATCCTTTTGAGTTGAAGTACTCTTAATGCTGTCTTCAGAATCCTCGGATTTCCGACCATCCCAACTCATGTTGATGCTGTTCCTTTGATTCTGGGAAACCTCATCATCGTAGTCGCCACTGTTTCTTAACATCGAAAGGGTATTTCCAAAGGAGTTGAAGATTTTCATTACTAGATCTTCACCCTCGTCTCCTAAAGATTTACTAAGCAGATCTCGCAGCTGATTTGCCAGTTCCCTGCCTCGCCCCAGTTCTTCGATTGCTTTCTTTCTGTCCAAAGACATGTTCTCTGACCAAGCCACTGCATTTTCCTTTTTTTTTTGCGTAGTCAGTTTTAGTTGGATAATATTAAGCGGAAACCTTTATATCCGAACAGAAAAAACCACAGCTACATTGCAAATGCGAGGAAGAGAAAAGGAGCGAAACCAGGAAAATTCCACGCATCGAGGACTCCTGATTATTTTCATCGCCACGCGCAATTTATTCGATCACCTTAAAAATTATGCTCTCGACCAAAGAAAATTATGCTAATTTTATATGTAATGATTCCTTATTTAAAAGTGATGTAATAGAACTAAATTTTATTAATATATTAAATTAATAAAATTTAATATTTTTTATTTAATATATTAATTAAAATTTTAATTTCTCTTAAAATTATATATTTTATATTATAATTTTTTATATTTTTAAATTAATATGTATTGAGACTAATTTAAAAATAATTTATATTTTTGTTTAATTTTTAATATTATATTTAATATATTTTTTGTTTTTATTTTGTTATGATTTTAATATATTAATTTTTTCCTAATTCAATTTTTTAAAATAATTTTATATAAAATTAATTTATTTATCAATACATATATTCACTAAATTTAATTATATTTTATTATAAAATATTATTTATATTTTATAAATTATTATCATTAATCTATATTAAAATTTTTAAAATTAATAATTATTAACAAAACAAAACAAACTTATTTCAATTTACTATTGATAAAGATCAAAATTTAAAACGGGAAAGCGCGTTGAAAAGAGGTTGGAGGATTTTACGATTGTTTAATGATGTCAGAAAGTATATGTCATACTTAATCGTCAGCATCAGTGCCACCTAGTTTTCTGCATTTAAGAATTACAAGTTGATTAGGATATATTTTACTTATTAATTTAACTGACTGAGCATTATTGAGAAGACAATAATAGTCTTCTGAGAGTAGCATTGGAGATGGATTTTTGTGGTGGAGGAGGAAAATAATAGCAGTGTTAGGGGCTATTTTGGTGCTAAAGAGACGACAACAGCTGGGTTGTTTAAATGGTTGATAATTTAAGAAATGTAGTCAGCTCAGTCAGTGTGGATAAGCATGTACTTGGGATTGGTACTGTGCGGTGAGGCCTCATCATCGTTCCAAAAGGACTCTTCGTCATCCTCATCCTAAGGGGGGACTCAATTTTAAATATATCCGGTAACATAATCGTCCCTGTAACATGCCGGTTTTGGTCCCGTTATTTAAGAAAAAAATTTTAATTATTTTTTAAATCATTTTGAGTAATTTAAATGTAAATTATTTGAATTTAGATTATAAACTTAAAATATTTCAATTTTCAATTTTAAATTTTTATAAAATAATTATATTAAATTAGTGTTTTAAATTGTTAAGATTTAATTAGTTTTTTATTTGAGTTAAATCAATTCAAATTGTTGATTTTTTTAATAACATATGATTAAATATAGGCAAATCAGAAAAAAAAAAAATTGAATTCAAATCAACTTTGCTAGCTAGAATATTGAGGCATGTTTGATAAGCAAAATGGACAATATCTCTCTTATGCAAGGGCTATCCTTCCATAGCCCGATTGATATTCAAGTTAGATGAATCAAAACTGTCAAGATTTGGTGCCTTTTTGGCTTTTTTGTTTTTTTTTTCTTGATACAGAAGTTGAACATTTGGTCGAGAGCAAGTATATCATTTAGACAAATATGGTAAACTTGAAATCATTCATTTTTTATTCTTAAACGGTTGAAAATATGATAAGTCGGGGTTTTAAATCCAACTCCTGCAACGGATTTACTCATAAAATATAAGCATTTGATAAATTTTTATATATTATTTCCAAACTAATTGCGGGCAGCCAAAGTATTTGAATGTTAGCTATATAAATAATGGGTTAACCCATGGTTAGCCATTGACCACCTTTTTATGTGTCAAAATACTATGAAAAGAATGAACGCAAACCTTTGCCATGTTCATATTTCTCGTACATTAGGTAGTCGGAGACAGATTAAAGTAGGGATACCAATTAGTAAGCATCACAATTGAGCAACTCGATTTTGTTTTTGTTTGTAACGAACATTAGGACAAATCCAACTTCTTGTCCTGCGTGATTAAGGAGCAGAAACTTCATATGATTAATGAAGAAGAAAAAATGATCAAAGAGAAATGATCTTGATTACTCTACTTCTAAGTATATACTTACTATTATTAACAGATAGGTCATTCACGAGCTTCTGCTTCATACATACTGTACTAAAATGCAGCCAGGCGCATCATCAGGTTGAAGCCCTTGACCTTGGCTGAGGCTTAATGGGAGTTGTAAAAGATGATATCAACACCATGTATTTGTTCTCAACACCTCATTCTATTTGCAAAAATAAAAAAGGCAAAAAGATAAAAAAGAGTTGACCTGATTTTACACAGCTATTTTATATATACTGTACAGTTTTCCACTATTTTTTCTATTATTTTTCTTTTAATAGACTCATTCTTTGCTGAATGCTGATAGTCAAACGCCCTAACACACTCTGGTTGGAGTTTTGTTACTCACCAAATCTCAAATTTTCGAGATCCCTCTTTTGGGCAACTTTCCACCATTTCTTTTTTTCTTCCCGACCAAAATCATCCAAATGACATGCTGTATACACCAGGCCACTCTCCTTGGCTTTGACCAACTCTCTTTCCCGTTCTGATTATTATTCTGCCGTGCTGTCATCATGCTTCACAGCTTTTTGCAGCTCATCTGAGGAATGAGAATCACATAACATCAAGAAGACTAAATTTGGTACGCTGTATTAATGCATTTCATCAGAAATTCTGACTTCAAAGCTCAAGCAAATTAAGAAAGAATAAATAGTTGGATGACTTATCCCATATGTATCTCCCTAAATGAGCATTATGAAAATCAGGGTGGAAGGAACCACAGGACATTAATTTCAAAAGTAGTCTGAAGTACTATGTTAATAATATTAGAAATAACTCCATTACAGGCTTGGCAAATGGTAGCCCACTCTGTCCAAGAGTTGACACCCTTCACTCTCAAGTATGGTTACTCCACCAAGCAATAAGTGTTTTTTGTTTGCCCAAAAAATATAAGTACCACAATGACTACAACTTGCTAAGTTATACTTAACGCAAAGAAAGTCCCAAAATGGTAAGGAAAGCATAGTAGCTCACAATGACTACAGCATGTTAAGTTATACTTAATGCAAACAAAGTCCCAGATGGCAAGGAAAGCAAAATGAGGTAAAATATTTTAGAGGCTGCATAAGTACAATTTCCAGCTTGTATTTCGTAAACAATGTAAGCCACAGAAAGAGTAAAACATCATCACTTGCCGTAAATTTTGCAAGGAACAGTATTAACATGCTTATATCTATAATTTAAGCTTCCCAAACTATACCAATAATACTTTGACCATGTACATAGGTATCTATAACATCTAAACTAGTAATAAATATTCCCTTGAACCTATTTTAAGTAAAATTCTTAAAGATCTAAAAATCACGCGAATATCACAACCAAGAAAGATTCTTTATGATGTTAGCAAAGGATATCACCATATTTTGTCCATTTCTAATTTTCAATGTTAAAAAAGTTAGTAATTGTGGGGAAATATTCATAGAGGATGCTTCTGTTATAAATGATTACTAATTTCATTACTAACAGCCTAAGAGGTGTATGAAACTTGAGTAACACAAAAAGATAGTAACATGCACTTAGCATAACTTACAATTGCATGCCATAGGACAGCAATATGATGAATAAACTTCAGAAACCATCTCAAAATAGGGTGTAATGTACATGTTAACTGGAACCTTCATCTGGCTTGGACCTCAAAGTAGAAGGCACTTTTCTTAGTATCTCTGCTTCTCTGGCTATTTGAATATCTGAAGGCCAAAGCATCTGATGTACAACTTTGAAAATAAAGCGGGGAAGTAAAGCAACAATTGTTATAAGCAAAATGGTGAGCCAATAGGTGGGTGACTTTGCCAGATGGTAGATTGTCCTGCCAAATGTAAGAATAATATAAACTCAATCCAATAAAAGTTTAGAATTCGAGACCAAGAAATCATATTCTCTGAGGTGAAACTAACCAGTAATTTGGGAAGATAGGTATACAGTCCAATACCACCATACAGGCATATGTAATAATTATTGATCCCCAAACTGCAGCATGAGTAATGAATACCCAACGCTGAATGTCCATCGCCAAGTTTATATTAACGAGAACAACAACTACTATTGCCCATAAACTGCCCATGCTCCATATATCAATTGAGCTCTCCTTATATGTAAAGAGAGGTATATAGAACAGAACAAGGCTCTGCCATAGCGTGTCAATCATTGTGATCCAGAAGAGTTGCAGATTATAGGCCTCATGTCCATGCCCCGCACCATAAAGTTTTGGATACTGTAGAAGTGTCCTATGACTTAAGTCCTTGTCGAGAATGCCAACAACAATAGTAGGGACAGATGTATAAATAACAGAATAAAATACACTACTCCAATCTGTTAATGCAGAAGTCGTTGCAAAGGCTGTGAATAATATGTACCTACAACATAGAAAAGGATGTAATGTGAAACCCACATCCATTAAGTACGTAAGTTGCAGAAGAAACAGAGCTTAATATTTCTTGATACTGAAGATACTGCATTGCAATGTGTTTGCCCATGTAAAGAGCCACAGCTTGAAATTGTCCATTACCCAGGTTTAAATTTTGAGGCAGTAAAGAAGAGTGTTTGTCATTAGGAAGCTAATCTTATATTAAACAAATATCATTTTGGATAAAACGGAAACAACCTGGCTAAAAGTTCCTTAAACATCCAACAAGAGTTATAATAAACACATAGAAGCACATGACTATTTCTTAACTGATTATGATGAGAAATTGCAAAAATCAAATGTTTCTCCCATCAAAGCTTGATAAAGAATGACAAACATAAAGAAATTCCAGTATCAAATGCTCTCACACCAAAGAATGGCAGAAGAGCCTAAAGTGTAGAAAAGGATATTCACATAAACTTATGCCCAATTTCCACTTAAAAGTCATTGAACTTCAATTTGTGAAAATAACATCAGCAAACTACAAATTATATTAATTTTTCCATTCCATCAGTTGACATGTACAATTGAGTGATGAAAAAAATGCTGATACAGAGTCAGATAGGCATCCATGTCTGCTTGTAGTGGGGCACATTAACCCACATTTTTCTTCAACTTTCTTTTTTCCTTTTCCTTCTTTTTCTTTATTATTATTATTTTTTTGGCATTACACATGCTTCCTCTCTTAACTCTTTCTGCCTTCTTTACTTTTCCACACACCCACTGCCAATTGCTGCCGACCAATTTACCTCCCTTAATTTTGGGTCAATTTGCAGGTTTTGCAGGTTTTGGGTTTAATGGCAGTCAGAGGTGATAACTACAGAAAAATAAAGAGGGATTTTAGCCTCCTTTTTTCTTTTCTTGAATCTCGATTGTGTTTTTGAATGAATATCAAGGAAATGAAAAGTGACAATGCACTTAGGGGAGAACAAAGGGAAAGAGGCAGCAAGTTCTAAAGAAAGAGGCTGGTGAGAATTAATGAGAGAGAGGAATGACCCTGGAAAAGGGAAAAGATAAAGAAACAACAAAATAGAGGAAGTAAAATTGGTAGCTAGGTGGCAGAGTATTTGCCAGCACTGCCAATAGGTGTGAGAAGAAAAAAGGTGGCAGAGAGTAGAAAGAGGGAAAGAACTTAAAAATCTGGAACACAAAAAAGTAAATAAATAAATAAATAAAAAAGAAAAGTATAAAAATCATCCAGTGTGGATGCTGATGTCATTGCAAATTAGCATTCAGTCCCTTGCAATGATCATTGACAAAATGACCAAATTTGAATAAACTTTTTGTTTGCTAACATGATAGTACAATTTGAAAATTGCAAACCTACATGAGAATTTGGTATCAATTATTCAGTGACCTACAGGGAAATTACCTAGGATTTTTGTTTTTTATTTTTTAAAGCAATGCACCCAGAAAACTCAGAAAGCTCAAATTCACAAAAAAAAAAAAAAAAGGTACATACCAGAATAGCATCAACACAAAAACAGCATTGCGGTAGAAGTTGTACAGAACTAAGTAACCAACACGCTGATAATTCCAATGACCATGCACCAAAAGTAATCTTTTGAGAAACTGAAACTGGCCCATAGCAAAATCTGATGCCATCACTGCCTGCCGTCCTTCCTGACCACATATTCCAACACCGACATCCGCCATTTGGATCATAGAAACATCATTAGCCCCTGTCAAAATGTCATTATCAGATAAAAGAATGTAGTGAAAAACAACAAGCAGTTGCCCAAGCAAGAGAAGTTTTGTGGGCACATCCAAACACAATTCTTCATAGAGCTCTTTGAAATCAGCATTCAGAAATTACTAATAGCTTAAAACATGTGAACCATAGAAACTAATGAAGCCTCTCTAGAGCAAAGGAAATGCAATCTAAAGACATCTTTCACTTGCAACTGAAAAGGGAATGACCAAAAAGAAAACTTACCATCACCAACAGCTAGTGTCATGTCATCAGTGCAGCTCTTGATAAGATCGACAATTCCAGCTTTCTGCAAGGGTGCAACACGACAACATAGAACTACCCTACAGGAAGTTGCAATGTCGAAAAGCTGTTGAAAGGTGTTAAAAGAGGAAATATAAATATTTAGGAATAAAGAAACAATGAGTAAATTCATATACAAAAGCAAGTCCAAAAATCAATTTAAAGATTGAACCATCTACAAAAAATAAACTACATATACATACTATGAGTAGTTAATCTTACTTAAGAATAAAAATTAATCTTACCTCTGATTCTAAATCCTTCTCCAAAATATAGACCAAACTGTTCCCATCAATTATAAGTGCCAGGGGTGCACGTACAGCTGGTTCTTCCTTTCCAACACACCACTGTAGCACATTGGAAGATTTTGCACCATCAGGTATCTCAAAATATCCATTTTCTGAGTTCTTTTTCTTTTTCACATTTTCCTTTTTCCTGTTTGCTGATTGGACACCATGTCTAATCTTTGCATCAGACAAAAGATTTCTACATTCCTCCTCTGAATTGCCATTTATAATTATTTGCTGCATATCTGCAGTTAGAAGTTTACAAGATAGACCAATAGAAATTGCTGTTCCTGTTTATTTCCAGTCAGAACCCAGACTTTAATTCCTGCTTGCTGAAGAGCCTCAATGGCTTCTGGTACACCATCTTGTAGCTTATCCTCAATTGCAGTTGCACCAAGCAAATTTAAGTTGCTTTCTACTAGAGCTGCTGTTTGACGTAGTTTTGCAGCTCTGTCAATTAAAGAAGTGCTTGCATCTTCATATCTACATTGCCACTGCTCAAGTTCGGCATCTGTAAGATCCCTTGCAGCAACCACAAGAGTGCGGAGACCTTCTGACGAGTATTCAGTCAAATGACTCTGAGTTGCTCGTCTTATCTGATCATCCCTCTCAGTATCTCCAGCTAAAATGCTAAACATTGTGGTATCGGCACCTTTTACCAACACCTTGACAATGTTGTTTGGAAATCTTATAACAACAGACATTCTCTTGCGTACACTGTCAAACTCATGCAACCCCAAAACATCCAACCTGCAACAGGGAAACAATAGAAGATCTAATAGACTGCATGAAGACAAGAACTAACCAAAAGAAGTACATACCTCAGTTTATTGCCATTGATATCAATCACAATATGACCTGATGTTCGCTCAAAGAGTGTGTATCCATAAGCAGAGGCTGCAGAAACTAGTGCTTGCTCATCAGGAGATTCACCCTGATAATCAATAGCTTCCACATCTTCCAATGATTCACTTCTTCCACGGCAAGAAGAAGTATCTTGGGAAACAATTGGGATCACTGTGGGAAAACACTTATTTACAGCTGGTTGTAATCTTGTAATCTGTATATTTATATTTGTATCTCTAGAATTAAGTATTTGTATCCCTAGAATTAAGGAAGATTTAGTTTCCTAGTTTAACCCCTAGTTAGTTGTATATAAACCTAAGATTCTTGTATAATTGTAGATAAGCAGTTTTTCAATATACATTCAGTTTCCACATGGTATCAGAGCTTTAGACTCTTCTTGGGAAGAAAAATTTTCAGCCTTCATTGCTGACTTTTTTAGGCCTTCATTGCCGAACCCTTTCAAAGAAAGATATCACTATCACCCAATTTGAGGAAATGTTAACTGAAAAAATCACTGATGTACTACAGATGTCTCAGAAACAAGGAGAGTTCAACAGGGAAGAGATTGAAAAGCTGAGAAACTTATTGAAAATCCTTGAAAAGCCTACTATGGTATGTTCTTTGGGTAAAGTTTCTAGTTCAGGTAAAGCTTCCGGTTCTCATGGATTAAATGTCTCGGCTAAGCCTATTACGAGTTCTTGGGTCATTGACTCAGGAGCCACAAACCACATGACACATTCCCCACAAAAGTTTAGTACATATAACATGTGTCCTAGTAATAAGAAAATTGTTGTTGCTGATGGTTCACTTACCACAGTGGCAGGATTAGGAGATGTTCAAGTTAATCCCTCGTTTGTTCTAAAAAATGTTCTTCATGTTCCTAGATTGTCTACTAATCTGATATCTATACAAAAACTTACCAGAGATATGAATTGCAAAGTAACTTTTTATCCCTCTTATTGTGAATTTCAAGACCAGAGTTCGGGGAAGATGATTGGACTTGCTAAGGAGAAGGATGGACTATACTATCTTGAGACATCAAATAACACAAGTAGTATCAAAAATAGTTTACCTTTGTCATTTCTTTCTGAAAAATCTTCCAATAAAGACAAAATCTGAATTTATCATTTTCGTCTTGGACATCCTTCTTTTGGAACCTTGAGAAACATGTTTCCTTCTTTGTTCAAAGAATTAAATGTTGAAGATTTTCATTGTGATATTTGCGAATTTGCAAAACATAGACGTGTGTCTTTTCCAATTAGTAACAAAAGAAGTTCTACTCCTTTTTACTTGATTCATAGTGACATTTGGGGTCCCTCTACAATTCTTAATATTTCTGGTGCGAGATGGTTTGTTTCATTCATAGATGATTGTACTAGGGTCTCTTGGGTTCTTTTACTTAAATCCAAATCAGATGTGAATAGTGTGTTTTTAAGCTTCCAAAATCAATTTGGAGTAAGAATCAAGAGATTTAGGTCTGATAATGCAAAAGACTACTTCAACCAGAGCCTATCCACCTATTTCCAAAAAGAGGGGATTATCCATGAGTCATCTTGTGTTAATACTCCACAGCAGAATGGAGTGGCAGAGAGAAAAAACAGTCATTTATTAGCCACAACCAAAGCCTTTCTTTTTCAAGCAAATGTACCTAAATCTTATTGGGGGAAAGCTGTTCTCACTGCCACACACATTATAAATAGGTTACCTTCAAGAGTTTTGGGATTTAAAACTCCTATGGAACTACTCTCACAATTTTATCCCAACCTCAATACCACAAACAATCTCACACCTAGGATATTTGGTTGTACATCATTTGTTCATGCTCACAGTCATAACAGGGGAAAGTTGGATCCAAGAGCGATTAAATGTATTTTTGTAGGGTATTCTTCAACTCAAAAAGGATATAAATGTTATCATCCTCCTACCAAAAAATTTTGTATCTACAGATGTCACTTTTGAAGAAAATAAACCATTTTTTACTCAACCTTATCTTCAGGGGGAGACTTCATTCATGGAAGATAAGGATAAAGACTTCTTTTTGCTTGATTTGCCCCCTTCTTCAACATTTACACCCATTAATTCTTATGAGTCAAAACCTGTTTCTGCTGAGCCCAAGTCAAACATTGAATTTGAGTCTGAACCCATTCCAAATACGAAAGATGTGACAAAGGATAATATTGTTCTTGATTCTATGAAGGAATTACAGGTGTACTCAAGAAGGAAAGTTCCAGATCCTGAACCAGTGCCAGTCCAAGAACCTGATCCTAACTCTGAAAATGAGGTAACTACAGTTTTTAACTCTGTTTCTCAAAATGAGCATGAATCTCCTAAAACTATAACTAGTGATTATGATTTGTCTATTGCCATTAGGAAAGGAACCAGAGAATGTACCAAGCATCCACTATACCCAATATCTAATTTTGTGTCATTTGAAAAATTCTCACCATCCCACAAAAATTTTCTTGTGAGCCTAAACACTATTTCTGTTCCAACTACATTATCCGAGGCATTATCCAGTGAGAAATAGAGGCAAGCCATGAAAATAGAAATGGAGGCCTTAGAGAAAAATCAGACATGGGAACTGGTAGAGTTGCCTAAAGGAAAAAATCCAGTGGGGTGTAAATGGGTTTTCACTGTAAAATACAAGGCAGATGGTACTGTTGAAAGGTATAAAGCCAGGTTAGTGGCTAAAGGCTACACTCAGACCTATGGAGTGGATTACCAGGAAACCTTTGCTCCAATTGCCAAGATGAATACAGTTAGGATTTTGTTATCATTAGCTGCAAATTACAATTGGCAGCTTCAACAATTTGATGTAAAAAATGCTTTTTTACATGGTAATTTGGAAGAAGAAATATATATGAAGGTTCCACCGGGATTTGAAGGTCATCTAGAAGCAAACAAAGTATGCAGGTTAAAAAAGGCTTTATATGGCCTTAAACAGTCTCCTAGAGCTTGGTTCGAGAGATTTGCCAAAGTGATGCTAGCAATGGGATATAAACAGAGTCAAGGAGATCACACATTTTTTATCAAGCACTCTGATTCAGGGAGAGTCACAGTTCTAATAGTGTATGTTGATGATATAATTGTAACTGGAGATGATGAAAAAGAGAGAGAATCTCTAAAACAGTGTTTGGCTAGAGAATTTGAGATAAAAGAGCTAGGGAGATTGAAGTACTTCCTAGGAATTGAAGTAGCTCACTCACGGCATGGTATTTTTATCTCACAACAAAAATATGTGATGGATCTTCTGAAGGAAACTGGGAAGCTTGCATGTAAACCTGCAAATACCCCTATAGATCCTAATCACAAAATTGGAGAAGCTAATGAAGATGCTGCTGTAAATAGAGAGATGTACCAAAGATTAGTTGGAAGACTCATCTATCTCTCACATACTAGACCTGATATAGCATATGCTGTGAGTGTGGTAAGTCAATTTATGCATAGTCCTAAAGAAGTGCACCTACAGGCTGTCTACCGTATATTGCACTATTTGAAGGCCAATCCTGGGAGAGGTATCTTATTCAAAAGAGATTCGGGGTTAGTTCTAGAAGCATATAGAGATGCTGATTATGCAGGTTCAGTAACTGATAGAAGATCTACCTCAGGCTACTGCACTTTCTTAGGTGGTAATCTTGTGACTTGGAGGAGTAAAAAACAGAATGTGGTGGCAAGATCAAGTGCTGAAGCAGAGTTCAGAGCAATGGCTCAAGGAATTTGTGAACTACTGTGGTTAAAGATTATCCTAGAAGACTTGAAGATCAAGTGGGATGGACCAATGAGACTCTACTGTGATAACAAGTCTGCAATAAGCATTGCACACAATCCCGTGCAACATGACAGATCAAAACACATTGAAGTAGACCGGCATTTCATAAAGGAGAAACTAGACAGTGGGTTGATTTGTACACCTTATGTATCAACCAAGGGTCAACTTGCAGATGTGTTGACCAAAGGTCTCAGCAGTGCAACATTTCAAGAAATTATTTCCAAGCTGGGAATGGAAAACACCTATTCACCAGCTTGAGGGGGAGTGTGAGAAAACACTTATTTACAGCTGGTTGTAATCTTGTAATCTGTATATTTATATTTGTATCTCTAGAATTAAGTATTTGTATCCCTAGAATTAAGGAAGATTTAGTTTCCTAGTTTAACCCCTAGTTAGTTGTATATAAACCTAAGATTCTTGTATAATTGTAGATAAGCAGTTTTTCAATATACATTCAGTTTCCACAATCACAGTATTACATGCAGCCAGGGTAAGGAAAAACTCATGTGCAGCAATTTTTTCATCTCCAGCCAAGTCATTATGCAACAAGTCCATAAGCTTAGAATCAACAAAAATTTCAGACTTAAGCTTCCATCTGCTTCTAATAACAGCTGCAGAAAGAGAAAGAATTAATACTGCAGAAATAAGTTACAGATCAATTTCCTCCAATTGCAAAGATCATCCTTGTAAGCAAGATCATCAAACAATATATGTGGGATCAACTAGCTTCTTAGCAACGTAATAGCATTACAGGATAATGCATAAAAAGGGAATTGTTCATAGACACTGAGCTCCATTATCTATGAATATGAGGCTGGTGCAACAGCATAGACATACCAGTCAACCTGATCAGAGACAAAGTCATACCTCTCTAACAAACTAATCAATCATTGCATAACATTTGAGAATGTCTCCCTACCTGAAGGATTCAGGAAAATTAAAAAAAAAAAAAAAAAAAGAAAAAGAGAGAGAGAGAGACCAAAAAGAAATCTAAGTAGTCTATCAAATCAAGAATTCAACAGAAAAACGTGAGAAAGATTTTGTTGATAACTCCGCTCAAGTTATCAATTCAACAATCAAAGCAAGAACGAATAGCCAAAGAGAATTTCAAAAGTTTATCCAAAAAAGAGCTGATTCAATACTGGACATCCATGGATAATAAAGAACCTGAAATTATCAATAATAAAAACAAAAAATAAAAAGGAAAGCATAAAGGAGAGCTAACAAGTACTGACCAACACTCTAAATTACAAAATTATAGTATGTAGCAAAAGAAATTATCAAATGGCAGAGGGATTAACATTTTATACCTCTGGTATTATGATCCTGTATTGAGTCGTATGTAAGATCAGAGCTCTCATAATTTTTACCATAGACACTTGCTTTTCGGAATTCCATTTTGTTTTCAGTAAGTGTCCCTGTTTTGTCTGAAAAGATATATTGTACTTGACCCAAGTCGTCATTTATGTTCAATGATCTGCACTGAAACCTTGAGCCAGAGCTGCTGTCATACATGTGCTTATCTTCGATCATAAAATAAGACTATCCCAAGCGAACCAACTCCATTGTAATATAAAGAGAGATTGGTATCATTATCTGAAAGACAATAATAGAACTTAAAAAAGAGATAAAAGTTTCCATAGGGATCCCATAATATCTGTATGTTTTTAAATCCTCCTTTCCTTTTGATAGGTATCTTTTTCTGTAATAAGGCAAGGTATCAAGCTCTTCCTCATGACGATGAAGCCACAGACCCATCCCAAGGGCAACAACAGAACACATGATAAAAAGGAAAATAGACAACCATAATGTTTCCCTGTTCATGTAGCTTTCCAATCTGCTTCGCTTTGAAGGGGATACTGCACTGTTTAGCATTGCTTTTGTTTCCTGCCCGGCATAAACCACCACGCCTATTATCCAAGCAGTGTTCTTCAGCTGACAACCGTGCAAAACAATGTTTGATTGGCTGAGGGGAAATTTTTGTCCATTGAACTCCATGTTGGCTGTGAAGTCATAAATATTCCTGTTAGGCTGCTCACATCTGATCAGTCCCGATACATTAAAACCTTCCAATACTGAAGCTGTTGTTTCCTGCCTAGCATATCTTGTCTTCAGGTTGGATTCACCATCCAAATTCATGGTCTGGATGTAGGCAAGCCCACTAGGGTCACTTGTCCCTAACAAAACCAGGTCACAAGGAATTGTCTCGTCAGCATGGATCTTGACAACTTCCCCGGCTCTTATCTTTTTCCATTTCTTCATTTGGAACTCCCCCAAATGGAGAACTAGTGCCTCTCGGTTGTTCTCATTCCGGTCTGACCTGTGTCTTCGCCAATCCTCATAACCATCTTTAATTGCTGTGACACAAAGCACAAACAAGAGTGGGAAAAGAGACACGGTTCTCCCAAAGACTGCTAGAGGTGGAAGTTGATTAAGTGCTGCAATAGCCAGGAAATACAAATAGGCCACTCGGTGAAACTGAATGAAAAGATTCTTGGGCAAGAAAGTGATGAGTGTGTACTTGCTTGTCCGAATCTCATTCCCAGTGAACTCGTACTTTTCATTTGTTTTCCTTTGATCATTAACGTAGATCAACCTTGAATTTTCTGTATATAACAGATTATCATCAAAATCCACGCTCTTGTTGTGAACTCTCCAGAGCTTACTCAACTTATCTTGCACCACAGATGAACCCCTAGAAATATCAAAGCTTGTACAAGTGTTACTATCGCTACGCAGCTCCATGGAACCCCACAATACCCGGCTTCCCCGATCCTTCGTGGGGCATTCCAATGAGTGCTGCTGAGAGGAACGAGAGTCAGCAGAATACAAATGTTTTGAGGTGACAACAGAAAGGGAACGTGCAAGAGAGGTAAGAGGTTTCAAAGAAGAACGGTTAGCTCCAGCAGAGACAGCAGTTTCTTCCTGTTCCTCTTGTTGTTGGTCTTTTAACTCAAAAAAGTTGGTCTGAGTCTCCTCGTACGTGGAAGAACAGAAAGGCACATTGTGGCAGAGGTAGCGAGAGGAGGGCACGTTGCGACTAGGAGTACCACGGCGATGAACCACCACAGAGGAAGACTCAGATGAAGGCAGTAGAGGGTGCCCTGAAATCATAAATTCTCCAATGTCACCGTATTAGTATTATAATATACTAGTACTAGTATAAGGCAACTAACTCTGCCTTGTTTTATCTATGTTCCCGTCCCCGGCGAAATCAAACAACAAGCAAGGTGAATTTGTACCAAAATTCTCATGTTTCCACTTTGCTAATTACTCTTCGATTCAGACATAAACACAATGCTGCTTAAAAAACAAATGAAGAGAAGACAAAGACGGCAATCGTCGATTCAATTAGAGGCAGCACATTCAAAACAGGCCCCAGAAAATCTATAATGTCACTAAATCAATGAGAAAAGGAAAAGGAATAGCTCTGTCGACAAAATTGAATGGAACGTTGATAGATCTCAGATAGAAACAACTCAACTCAGCTCCCACGCATCCCCTCTATTCAATATAATGCCAAAAACACACACTGACAAAACAAAAATAACAAAAAAATGATACTACTTGTAGCATTTATCACTAACACAGCCCTGAAAACCCTAGTTCTCAATTTAAAGAAAAAATTAAAAAATGGAAGATAGAGGGTTATCATCTCGGGAAATGAGCAAGGCACGAATCAATGCACTGGAAACGAAATCATAGCGAAATGGCCGGCAAAGAAAAAAAATGAAGAAAAAAGAAAAGAGATGTAAAAACCTGAGAGAAGAAGAGTAGGATCGTTTGAGAGAGATGCGGAGAAGTTTTGTTTTGTTAGGAAGGGCAGGAAATGCGAGGAAATCGGAAGGGAGACGGATGGTATAGCACCAATATTGGCTTTGGGAGTCTCTTTTTCTTTTTAGTTCTTGCCCAAATGCAAATGGCAGATGAAAATCATGGATGCTGCCTCTCTCGTTGTTCTACCACCAATCGCATTGTAACTATAATAACAAGATCATCGTTTCATTTTTTTTTTCTTTTATTATTATTTATTTATTTATTTATATAGCACCAATATTGGCTTTGGGAGTTTTTTTTTTTTTTTTTTTCTTTTTAGTTTTTGCCCAAATGCAAATGGCAGATGCAGATCATGGATGCTGCCTCCTCTCGTTCTTCTACCACCAATCACATTGTATAACAAGATCCTCGTTTCTTTTTTTTCTTTTTTTTTTCTATTATTATTATTATTTATTTATTTGCCTTTAGGAACTATACTCGTTTACTAAATCAAGAGTTCTAAACACATTGCTAAATCTCCTCTTTACATCTCAATCTTTTTCTTTAAAAAAATAATCATATATAAAATATCAATTTTATTTTTTTAAAATTATAATTTTACCCTCCTTACACTCTATTTATGTACATTTCTCTTCTTCTTTCTATTTTCTTCTTTTTTCTTTCTTTTTTCTTCTTTCTTTCTTAGATCATAGACCCTAAATTTTTAAAACTAATATCAAATTTTTGAAATCTTTGTTAAATCTTGTAAATAGTTTAAAAATTGATAAAGAAATGAAAAATAATAATGGTGGAAATGAGCTCAACAAGATAATGATATCTCAACCCAGTTGAACTTCTAATTTTTATGTTTACATAAATCCATTTGAAAAATAAATTTTTAAAAATTGCGTTGTGTTTTCAAAAATGGATTTTCGAAAATTATGCTGTATTTTAGAAAATCCCTATATTCTTTGAAATTCATTTTCGAAAATAAATCATAATTTTTTGTAAACTATATATTTCTTCTAATTATAATTTTTTTAACTTATTGTAATGTGTAGATTAATTTGAAAATTACACTGATAAAGTGGGATAAGTCATTAGAAAATTTAGATATTAGATATGATTGTACATATTCATTTACTACGGAAGATGTTAGATTATGTTTTTGAGGTTTAGGATTATGGAAGGCATAAAATGTTAGTTTGTATAGACGTAATAAGTTAAATATATTGTACATTTGTTTTATAGTAGAGAAGTTTTGGTTTCATGGGCTAGCAGGTTAGAAAAGCTCAAGGTTTTGTGATTGTGATAAAAAAAACTTTGAGGTGGAAGGCTCGAGGAAACCTAAAATAAAATTGGCATGTAAACAAAGTGACAAATACAGACAACAAAAGAATAAGGGCAATGTAAAAGAAATACAATGTAAAAGAACAAGAATAAAAAAGTGTGGTTGCTTGTTTAAGTTATATGAGATTAAGTTGGCAATGAATGATGAGTGAAAAGTGAAAGTAGTATATGGATTTCACAATCATCAACCAATAAAACAATTAGAGGGATATTCATTTGCAAGTCGATTAATTAAAAAAGAAAAGAAATAGTTGTTAATATGTCAAACAGTATAATCAGACCTAAAAACATACTGTTGACCATAAAATAACATGATAAAAAAAATGTCAGCACTATAAAGATAATATACAATGAACATCAAAGATACAAATATGTTGAGAAAGCTAGTAGATCACAAATGCAACAACTCATAAAAAAGTTGATTGATTGTAAATACCTAGTAATTTTTGTTTTATGATGTTGTAACATAGCCTTCCTTCTTATTCTTGCTCTGTTTTTTTTTTCCCAAACTCAAAATAAAATTATTTCTTAAAATAAAAGTGATCACCATGTTTCTTGTTTTATTTAAAATAAAAAAGATATATAAAATATGTATTAAGAATTTTTTTTTTTTTTACTATGTAAAAGACTTATCCTAGGCTCATTCCACTATGACAGAGTTATTGCAAGCCTTCCCAAATGTCCTGATTATAGATTGCATTTAAAAAACAAACAGATACCTTATGCCATTACTTGAAATTATTGGTGTGATTTCCATAGAGATGATATTTTTTGTTGCATTTGTATGCATGGAAGTCGAGCCTTTTGAGAATTACATCCTACTGGTAAATTTTTTACTATTATTGTTATTGATAAAGAATTGACACTGCTGAATGCTATAGAGGTAGTATTTCCTAGCACGATCAATCTTCTGTGTAGATTGTATACCTCAAAAAATATGCTAGCAAATTATAAGAATTTGTTTTAGCAGAAGGAGAATGGAAAGGATTCATGTCTAGTTGAAGTGTACTTATAAACATCTAAACTTATTAGAAATTGATTACAAACTTATCGAGATGCAAAAAAGTATGTGAAAAATCAATGGCTGATAAAGTATAAAGATAAATTTATTGTTGCTTGGACGGATAAAGTATGCACTTTGACAATGTTACAATAAATAGGTATGATTTATATTACATTGTTATGATTATTTATTATTTTTAAGGTTTTATAACAAATTATTAATATACCTTTATTAACTCATTTAGGGTCGAGAGTGCACATGCAAAATTAAAGAAGTACTTTAGATCATCTCAAGGAGATTTTGAATCATCATGAAAGATAATTAACACACTTATTGAGCTTTGACATACAGAGATTAAGGTTTCATTTGGGCAAAGTCTTATGGTTTTCGAGCGTGATTTCAAGCTTTATTATTTAAAGAGTTATGAGATTTGTATCTAGAAGCGTACTAAATATGATATTGATAGAGATCAAGCAAGTTAATCATGTTGGGATTGATGCAAATACTTGTAGTTGAGTGATCAATAGCATACATGGGTTACCTTGTGTTCATGAAATTACAAAGTATATAAGGCTAGGAAGTTCAATTTCTTTATGTGAAGTGTATTCACATTGGAAGAAGTTGGATTTAATGAAGAGCCAAGATAATAAAATATCTAAAAAGTTGACCATTTAGTTTGAAGTTGATTAAATCATAAAATGTTTCAATGAATGTGATGAGTTTGATAAATTGGCCATGAAAAAATGTTGCAAGAACTTGATGATCCATCAACAACTACCTTGATTCCACCATTAAAGATGGTTAAGCCAAAAGGTCGCAAAGTTATAAAAGCAACTATCTCTACATGACGCGACCTATCACACTAAGAAATTGTGTTATCAGTTTAGGATAGTACATCACCACCAACCATTGTCAATTCAATAAAACTAAAGACGTAGATAGCTAAACTTTCTATTCATCATCCTTATGGTAAATAAAAAACATGATATTTAGATAGTTTAACAGTGAAGTTACATCCGTATGTACAGAGTATCATTGATGTTAAATTGGATGGATATTGTAATTTTTGTTATATTGCTAGGTTGCTTGGATTGTGATTAAATGACTGGGTGAAGGAGTGACAAGATTTAATTAAAAACCTTAATCAGTTTCGAGGCTATTTATGTGACTTTGTATAGATCCATAGAGTATTAAGAAATTGTTACAAACTTTATCGTATTTTGACACTTCTGCCTCATACGATAAGTAGACAATCTTACTTGATATGAGTCATTTGATTACCTTACAATATAATGTTGTTCTAGTTAACATTAGTTTGAGATAATGTCTGACATATCTTTCTATTAGATATGTACCACCTGCACCATTAGAGTATGAAATAATTACGATTAGATTGGTTAATGATTGTTATTTTATGCAAATACTGTTAATTAGTGTTGTCATTTACTATTTATATTTATCGTTCCTATTTTATGCAAGTGTGAATAACATTATATAAATAATATTCCAATTTTATATAGGTGCTAATGAAACCATTCTCACTAATACCTTCTATTGCATGCAACTGGCATAGAATTCAATATAATTGTGTTCAAGAGTGGGATATTCAATATGTACCCTGCATTGAAGACAAGTTATTATTTAGTTCAAATTATGATATCGCCATTCAAGAAACAATACCTATTGATAGATTTTTTTTGTAATACTTGTTTATCAGATTAATGTATATATTTACAGTTTATATTAATGTTTAAGGTTTATATATTGAACATATTATGTAATGGACAATTGTTATATTGAACATGTTATCTAATGGGATTGTCATATTGAATAGGCAATCTAATGGATATTTTATAAATATAATGACTATAATGGATGTTTATAAACAAACTAAACTAAATAAAAATATTATGACAAAAAAGTATTAGTACATAATATCAATACATCAATCCCTATCCCTCGACCTCTTGATTCGAAGACCTAGACGCGATGGACGAGTGGACTTTGCTGTCTGTGTGAAACTCTTTGGCAAGGTTAATACTATTATCTTTACAAGGGGAGAGCTTACAAACAAGATGCTATGGTTACTACTACTAGTGGTGGGGACTAGGGCTATAAACGAGCCGAGCTGAATAGTGAGAAGCTCGAGCTCGAGCTCGACTCACAACTCGGGGCTTGATACTCGATTCGAGCTCGATCGAGTTTTATTTTTCAAGCTCGAGCTCGATTCGTGATCGAATTCGAGCTACTCGAGCTCGCTCGATTAAACTCGATTAATATGTAAAAATAAGCTCGATCGTATACTCAACAAGAGTTCGATTATTCATGCTCGAACTCGAACTCGGACTTAAAATATTTTATTAATTAAAATAATAAAAATATATTTAAATATAAAAGTTTGATTAGGCTCGCGAGCTACTCGAGTCAGATATAAGAATACTCAAATTCAACTCGATCGATAAGTTGAGCTACTGAGCTCGAGCTCGACTCGACAATAATCGAACCGAATTTGAGTTTTTTTTGAATCGAACCCGAGTAGCTTGCCAGTACTAATGTATCATTTACACCCCTAGTGGGGACAGTGAGGGCACAGGCAGGTTGGGATGAGTCAATGTCGATGGGACTAGAGATAGAGTAAGTACGAGTAGACATAAAAGTGTCAATATTGATAGGATTGGGAATGGAGTAGGCATTAGTGGCCTGGATGGTCTAGGTGGTCTGAATGCATGAAATGATGGTATAGAAGTCGATGTCTAATGCAATACTACTAGTCTAGACTAACTGTTACTGTTTGCTGTAGTTGATGACCCAAATAATAAAACATGTGCTCTGATAACTACATCTCTTTATACATTAACACTCTACTTTAATCCACCAGATGATGCATACTCAATAATAGATAAAACGGTTGAACTCCACTACAAAATATTAATATGGTTATCAGTATTGATAGCATATAATTATAATTAACAAAGTAATCAAAAACCAAAAAATGATAACATTTATAACTTACTAAATCACTAATAAGTTTAGTATGTATCGATTGAGCCTAGAATCCACATATATGTTTTGGATTTTGAACTTAATGGTGTGAAATTGTCATTCAAAATAATGATTGTTTAAAGATTTTTGAACTTTAACTTAGAATTCTTTCTCAAAAACACATTCCATCAATATTCTCAATCTTTGAGCCAATCATCATCCATATTCTTGGGATTTTTAAATAAAACTATTTTTTCCAAGCTTTATTTTTATTTAAACCGCTATTTCGGATTTTCAGTTTAAGCCTTCCCTTTTTTTTTTCTTTTTGCTTTTTTTTTCACATCTTTTTCTCATCTTTTCTTTTCATTTCTTTTTCTCCTTTATCCATTAGTGACACTTGAATCAAAATCCTAAATAATCCAACTGTAAACCTGCCTTGATTCAATTATGATTCTTCAATTTAAGTATTCATATTTGATCAAACTAGACTTTTAGATGACGTAATGTAGGCTAGGGTAAGAGGTTATGAAAGAAATAGATAAAATAGGCCTAAAATGTATTTGAAGGGTAATCAAACCAAAGATCGTTCCTTTCTAGGTAGAGCACTTTGATATTTTACCCCATTAATTTCTTTTTTTTTCATTTTTCATCATTTTTCAAGAAAGATTTAAGCATAAAAGGGTTTGACCTTGAAATCACTAAGGATTTTAACTTTTCAAGCTTATCAAATTGTGCCCTTAGTGTGGGGTAATCCTTGGTTAAGGTTCCCTAAAAAAAAATTTTAACAAACTCAAATGGTGTAGCAAGAGATAATTTTACTCTTTTTGTGAAAGATAAAAGAAATATGGTTATTTATTATCTTAAATATGAATACTCTCAATGAATAACATTTATTGACCAAAAACAAAGATTGTGTTTTGCATCAACTTCATTTTTTATTGAGCAAAATTCTTTTCTAAATTTATCTTTTTTTATTCAGTAATCCTAATGAATCAACAATCTCAATTTATTAACATGAGTGATGTTCTCAAAATTGAATCTTGAATTATTATCATGATTGTCTGAACATTCATTATTTAGAATTTGAGAATATATATAGGAAAAGATGTAAAAAAGTAAAAATATATGATGGTGATTCACACAGAAGAAAAAATGTCATGAAAATGCATTATAACTGCCACTTTTATTAAAATGATGAAAAATAAAATGAAATTCAAGTATATAAAAGAAGTCCATTATTTCAAAGAAAATCCTAAAATGACAAGCAGTTCAAATAAACATTCCCACAATTATACCCCCGGTGATCACGCAAATGGTTTTTGTTGATATTTAACTTCCTTGATTCATTGAAGCTTACTAAGCATACTTGAATCAAACTTTGCACCTTATGTTTGAAAGTAGGGTAGGTTTTTATAGAGTGACTTATATTCCTATTATGGTAATCACATGTGGTGTTAACATTGTACCATTTAGGATAAGGTGGCTTCAATTGTTCCAAAAGAACTAGAGATACAAAACCATCTGAAAATAACTTAGTGTATGTTATAGGGATAGGATCAATGTTAGCTCTGTCTTGGTTGCCCCTGGATCTTCTTAAACTACTCATTTGATTATTAGATCTTGAAACTAGTGTACTTACAAAACTAAGCCTATATGTAGGTGCTTGAAAAGCTAATTGGTAAGGGCTTGGAAAAGATTTTATTAATGGTTAGGTAATGAGGCTAGTAAGGGAGTTGTGTAATATTATTGACTACATGATAGTAAGCAAGATGAACATATCATGGATATGGAACATAACCTTTAAACTGTTGCCTATCAAAACTCATAGTCTAGGTCTCAACTTCTTTTTTATTAGGCATCCCCATTTTCTTAGTATTGCTGGCTTCTCCTTCTTCAAGTTTGCCACTCTTGATGGTGTCGTAATGGTTTTGAAGATCGTTAGATGAATTTGAAATCAAAAGATGGAGTTACACCAATCTTTTTTGGCTATGTGTGATTGACCATCTACTAAAACTTACTTTCTTAATATAATTTTAAAACTAACTAAAATTTATTAAAAAGATAATTTTTGGGTTTGTGAAAACAATTTAGATTCGAGAGTCGGTTATGCATGGGAAAGGATTAGCACCCCTACAATGCCCATTTAAAATGAAACCAATTAATTATGTGTTATATTTTAATTTAACTAGAAAAGTCATAATTTTGGTATTTAAAATTTAATTTTCTTAATTTTCTTTAAAAATGTATTTTTTTAGTATGCTTGAAAGATAAATAAGAACCTTACATATTGAAAAAAATTCTAAAAATATTTCAATACTCTAGCAACATTAAAAGGAACCATCTCACCCAAAAAATTTTTAAAAATCACTACTTTGAATTCTAAAAATTCCTATCCTCGGTAATTCATATTTATTTCCAATATTTGTATTAACAAGCTGTAAAGTATAATATTTATGGTTTAAAATCAAATAATATTTTCTAAAAAAAATCATTTTTATGCTATTTAAAAAATCGAGAAATCTTTATTGAAAATTAATCTAAATACTCCAATACATTGGTGGCATTTTAGAAAATTTTTCTTACTTAATGATTCTTAAAAAATCACTACTTGAATTTCTTTTAGATCTCATCCTTGGAGATTTTTTGTTTTTTTTATAATAATTATTAATACTTAAAAGCCATAATATAATTATTTATAACTAAATTTATTGCCAAAAGAAATGCATATTTTTTTATATTAAAAAAACTACTCAAATTAAAAAAAATAATGATAACATAAAGGTTTTTTCATATCGAAAAGAAACTTCTAAATATTCCAATACTTTGATAATTTTTAGAAGAATTTTCTCATTTGGAGAATTCTTGAAAATCACTACTCGGATTTCTCCGAATCCCATCATCAGAAATTCTCATTACTTTTAAGATTATGTAATGCAAACAATAAAATAGAAATGCACACAAAAAATATATAAAACTTATTTTATTTATATTATACTTTTCATAACTTGTTTTAATTGTGTTTTAATATTTTTTAATTATTTCACAATTACCACTAAGAAATTTTTAAAGGAAAAGTAAAAAATCTTTTATTGAAAATTTTTCTAGATATCCTGATACTTTGGTGATATTTTAGGAGAATTTTTTTAGCTAAGGATCTCTTAGGAATCTTTATTCGAACTTCCTTAAAATCCAATCATCGAAGATTTCATTTACTTTTTTTTCTTCCTTGTTTAATTTCATTCTAATTCTAATTTATTATTATTATTATTATTATTTTAATGAACTAAATTTTTTTAAAGGCAAAATTAATTAATCACAATATTCATGTATTATTATGTTAATTTCATTATTGAAAGAATAATTATATTATTTTATCAACATGTAACACAATTTTAGGAAACTAAATGAATGAAATTTTTTTGTATTAAATATTTTTCTAAATACTTCATTACTTTAATAGTATTTTTAGAAAAATACTTTTACCTAGAGATTTTAAAGAATCATTACTCAAATTTTTTAAAAATCTCATCATTAAAAATTTTCATTCGATTTAGTATTATTAAATATTTATTTATATTTATACATTTCTTTTTTATTTTTATATAAAAATATAAGTTCAACAAAACAGTTAAAAAATGATATGAACAACATGTCGATTCCATAATATAAATGTAGATTATTATGCTAACCAACCATAACAACAAAGATAATCCACATTCAAATAAAAGAAGAAACGTAGAAAAAAAAATCTTCATCTTGTAAACAAGGATTAAAATGACAAAATAAATATACAATTTTAAAACCCCATCATCAATCTTCCAATAAGCACATCAACTTTGTTGACTTTCTTATTATGTAAATGCCATTTTTGATATATATTCAGGTCATAAAGCTATCCATAGACTTTTATAAGCCTAGCAAAACAAAGAAGATTCATACAAAAGGGTGCAAAAATCGGACCAAGACAAGGAAAACAAGCTAAGACATGCCTAAACAAAAGTTGGATAGATGCTGAGCAAGTAAAAAAAAAGTATTTTTTATTTTTTTTATTTAGGTTTTGACCTTGAATCCTTTAAAGGCTACCTTTATTTTGCCTGTTTAGCAACTATACAAGTCCTTAGGAATGACCAGTAGGAAGTATACTATCATGAACAGTTACATAAAAAACTGAACAAATGTAATGTCCATCGAAAATGAGAAATAAGTTCTATGCGAACAACTAATAAAGGATAAAATGGCAAGGGTGATTTTTATAAAGGAATGGAAAACCTGGAAGATTGAATCCCAAGCCATTTTCCCAAACATTGAAAAGGTCTGAATGGCTGTATCCTTTTGCAAGCAAAAGGAAGTGAAAAGAAAAGCCATATACCCCTCGGTTTATAGGGCTAACTATGAAAGCTCCTTTTTCGCTTGCAGCAATACAACTTCCAACTTTCACATGATTTTCATGATGAGGCCTTGGAATTATAGGTTGATTTAAAAAGTTTTCATGAATAGCCACCATGTAGAAAAGATAAGCATGAAAAGTTTTGAGCTTTCCTCCCCATACCCCATAACCAAACTCTGTGAATGAAACACATGTAGGAAAATGAAATAAAATAAAAATTAGACTTTATTCAAGGTCAGTTTTAGAGCTTTGAAGCTCCCCAAACATTTTTTTTTAATTTTTTTTAAGAACAAAACTTGAAAGTTCAAAACCTAGTGCCAATAAACCCCTCTTTTTTTTTTATAATATGCCTCTAAAAAGACCCATGGCTTTTTACATTTCATAAAAAGAAAGTAAATGAGGTCTAGTTTTCTTTAGAAAGGTGGGGTGTGGAGATTCAAATCCATGGTTTCTCACATTTTGTAAAAAGAAGCAAAAAAGGTGCCTAAGAAGAATAGGGTTTTTAACACTTCATGGAAAGAAGAAAAACAAGATTTTAAAGTCTAGGAACCATTTTCTTTCAGCACTAACAGATGCAAACCACACATGAATGGCAGCACACTAGATTTTGAGTCCTGAAACCATTTTCTTTTGGCATTCTCAAATGTAAACTAAACATAAAAGGAAAAAAATGAAACAAGTTTTTTTTTTATTTATTTATCATTTTTTGTAACAAAAACATTAAAAAAAAGTAAGATGCTTTTATGGAAGTTTGGGCTTTGAGAAGAAAAGAAAGGAGCTTACTGTTAATGTTTACAAGCTATTATTGTGGTCACACAGGGATAAGACCAGCTAGGAAAATGGTAACTTAAAATTTTTTCAACAAATTTGCATGAGAAATATATAACTTTATACAAAGGAACCCAAAGTTTGGCATACAAGAATATTCAAGGTAAACAAAAATACTATCATTTTCACTTATGGTTATTCCTCAGTCTTTCTTTTCGTTTCCATTGACAATTCCTCATTTCCCTTCTTTTTACTCTTCTTTTTTTTTTGGTTACACGAATCTTCTCTCTTCATATTTCTTCTTCTTCTTTTTTTTAAAACAGAAGACCCATTCTCAAACTCTCTATAGTCAACTTTTTTTATGCTCTTTACTTTTTGTTACTCAAGATTTTCTTTTTTTTCTTCTTTTTTCTACTCCACTCACCCTATCTCATTTTGTTTGTTGCAAATGTTGTCCCTCCAATTCAACCCATCAACTTGTTCCCTACTGAATGTTCCCTTTATACTTACGGGTTTCCCATTTCACATGAATGAGAAAGTTCCCTTATAAAATCCCATGCAAAAGATTTTAATATCATCACTATAAGCTTTTTTCTTCTTTATTTATTACAATATTAATGTATTTCATAGGCTCTTAAGTAAGCCTTACATAAATCCATTTCAAAAATGAATTTTCAAAAATTATGTTGTGTTTGAAAAAATGGATTTTCAAAAATTATGCAGTATTTTAGAAAATCCATTTTAGAGAATACAATATAATTTTCAAAAATCATTGCATTCTTCAAAATTCATTTTCAAAAATAAATCATAATTTTTTGTAAACTGTATACTTATTCTAATTATAATTTTTTAACATATTGTGATGTGTAGATTAATTTAAAAATTACACTGATAAAATGGGATAAGTCACTAGAAAATTTAGATACTATATATGATTGTACGAATTCATTTACTACGAAAGAGGTTAGATTATGTTTTTGTGATTTAGGGTTATGGAAGGCATAAAATGTTACTTTGTACATAATAAGTCAAATATGTTGTGCATTTGTTTGTAGTAGAGAAGCTTTGGTTTCATGGACTAGGTAGGTTGTAAAAGCTTAAGGTTTTGTGATTGTGATAAAAAAACTTTGAGGTGGGAGGCTCAAGGAAACATAAAATAAAAGTGGCATGTAAACAAAGTGGGAAATACAGACAACAAAAGAATAAGGGCAATGTAAAAGAAATACAACATAAAAAAACAAGAATAAAAAGGTGTGGTTGCTTGTTTGAGTTACATGAGAATAAGTTGACAATGAATGATGAGTGAAAAGTGAAAGCAGTTTATGGATTTCACAATCATCTATCAACAAAACAATTAGAGGGAGATTCATTTGCAGGTCGATTAATTAAAAAAGAAAAAAAATAGTTGCTAATATGTCAAATAATATAGTCAAACCTAGAAACATACTATTGACCATAAAATAACATGATAAGAAGAATATTAGCATTATAAAGATAATATACACTAAACTTCAAATATACAAATATGTTGAGAAAGCTAGTAGATCACAAATGCAACAACTCATAAAAAGTTGACTGATTGTAAATACTTGGTAATTTTTATTTTATGATGTTGTAACGTAGCCTTCCTTTTTATTCTTGCTCTATTTTTTTCCCAAACTCAAAATAAAATTATTTCTTAAAATAAAATGATCACTATGTATCTTGTTTCGTTTAAAATAAAAAAGATATATAAAATATGTATTAAGAATTTTTTTTTTACTATGTAAAAGACCTATTCTGGTTCATTCTACTAAGGTAGAGTTATTATAAGTCTTCTCAAATGTCCTGATTATGGATTGCACTTATAAAACAAAAAGGTACCGTATGCCATTACTTAAAATTATTGGTGTGATTTTCATATAGATGACATTTTTTGTTGCATTTGTATACATAGAAGTCAAGCATTTTGAGAATTATATTTAAGCACCGGATAAATTAAAAAATTTGATGCATATTGGTAATTTTTCTGCTGTTATTGTTACTGACAAAGAATTGACACTGTTGAATGCCATAGAGGTAGTGTTTCCTAGCACGATCAATCTTCTATGTAAATTGTATATCTCAAGAAATGTAGTTACAAATTATAAGAAGTTTTTTAGTAAAAAGAAATGAAAGGCATTCATGTCTGGTTGGAGTGTACTTGTAGATATCTAAGCTCATTAGAAATTGATTACCAAACCTATCAAGATACAAACAAGTATGTGAAAGATCAGTGGTTGACAAAGTATAAGAACAGATTTATTGCTACTTGGATGGATAAAGTATGCATTTTGACAATGTTACAACAAATATGTATGATTTATGTTATATTGTTATGATTATTTATTATTTTTAAGGTTTCATAACAAATTATTAATATACCTTTATTAATTCGTTTAGGGTCGAAAGTGCACATGTGAAATTAAAGAAACACCTTAGATCATCTCAAAAGGATTTTGAATCATCATGAAAGATAATTAACACACTTATTGAACTCTAACATACAAAGATTAAGGTTTCATTTAAGCAAAGTCTTATGGTTTTCAAGTGTAATTTCAAGCTTTATTGTTTAAAGAGTTATGAGATTTGTATCTAGAAGCGTACTAAATATGAAATCGATAGAGGTCAAGTAAACTAATCATGTTGGGATTGATGCAAATACTTATGGTTGAGTAATCAAAAGCACGAATGGATTACCTTGTGCTCATAAAATTGCAAAGCATAAAAAGGTAGGAAGTCCGATTTCTTTATTTGAAGTGTATTCACATTGGAGGAAGTTGGATTTAATGTAGAGCCAAGATAATAAAATATCTAAAGAGTTGACCATTGAGTTTGAAGTTGATCAAATCATAAAATGTTTCAATGAATGTGAAGAGTTTGATAAATTGCTGTAAGAACTTGGTGATCCATCAATAACTACCTTGATTCCACCATTAAAGATGGTTACGCCAAAAGGTTGCAAAGCTATAAAAGTAAATATCATAGTACATCATCGCCAACCATTGCCAATTCAATGAAACTAAAGATGCATATCGCTAAACTTCTTGTTCACCATCTTCATGGTAAATAGAAAATACAATATTTAGATAGTTTACCAGTAGAGTTACATCTGTATATACAAAGTATCATTGATGTTAAGCTAGATAGATATTGTAGTTTTCGTTATATTACTAGGTTGTTTGGATTAGGATTAGATGATTGGGTGAAAGAGTGACAAGATTTAATTTAAGGACCTTAATCGGTTTCGAGGCTATTTATGTGACTTTGTATAGATCCATGGAAGGTGTTGAGAAATAGTTGCAAACTTTATCATATTTTGACATTTCTACCTAATACGATAAGTGGACAATTTTACTTGATATGAGTCATTTGATTACCTTACGATATAATGTTGTGCTAGTCAACATCAGTTTGAGATAGTGTCTAACATATCTCCCTATTAGATCTATACCAACTGCACCATTAAAGTATAAAATAATTACTATTAGATTGGTTAATGATTGTTATTTTGTGTAGATGCTATTAATTAGTGTTGCCATTTACTATTTATATTTATCGTTCCTCTTTTATGCAAGTGTTAATAACATTATATAAAAAATATTCTTATTTTATATAGGGTTAATGAAGCCATTCTCACTAATACCTTCTATTGCATGCAATTGGCATAGAATTCAATATAATTGTGCTCAAAAGTGAGATATTCCATATGTACCATGCATTGAAAACAAGTTATTGGTTAGTTCAAATTATGATATCGCCATTCAAGAAACAATACCTATTGATTGATTATTTTTTATAATACTTGTTTACCAGATTAATGTATATATTTATAGTTTATATTAATGTTTAAGGTTTATATATTGAACATATTATGTAATGGACGATCGTTATATTGAACATGTTATCTAATGGGATGTGTCAATATTGAATAGGCAATCTAATGGATATTTTATAAATATAACGACTATAATGGATGTTTATAAACAAACTAAACTAAATAAAAATAATGACACAAAGTATTAGTACATAGTATCAATACATCAATCCTTATCCCTCGGCCTTTTGATTCAAAGATCTAGATACGATGGACGAGTGGACTTTGTTGTCTATGCGAAACTCTCTGGCAAGGTTAATACTGTCATCTTTGCAAGGGGAGAGCTTGCGAGCAAGGATGATGTTGTGGTCACTACTACTAGTGGTAAGGACGGAGAGGGCACGAGCAGGTTGGGATAAGTCAATGATGATAGGATTGGGGATGGAACAAGTACGAGTGGGCAAGAAAGTGTCAATGTCAATAGGATTGGGAATGGAGCAGGCATTGGTGGCTTGGATGGTCTAAGTGACCTAAATGCATGAAATGATGGTGTAGGAGTCGATGTCTAATGCAATACTACTAGTCTAGACTGACTGTTATTGTTTGCTGCAGTTAATGACCTGAATAAGAAAACATGTGATTTGATAACTGCATCTTTTTATACATTAACACTCTACTCTAATCCACAAGATAATACATACTTAATAATAGATAAAATGGTTGAACTCCACTACAAAATATTAATATGGTTATCAGTATTGATAGCATATCATTATAATTAACAAAGGAATCAAAAACCAAAAAATGATAACATTTATAACTTACTAAATCACTGATAAGTGTAGTATGTATCGATTGAGCCTAGAATCCACATTTACGTTTTGAATTTTGAACTTAACGGTGTGAAATTACTACAAACCAAGCATCATAGTAAAATGAACACTCTTTCGATCTCTGACATCTTCTACTTTTATGCTTAGTTGGCATAATGTTCATATAACATCTATTCCAGTACTAGTCCAAGAAGTTATACACAATATCGTATAAGTTAGACCATGACCCTTGATCAACATGAGATAAGGCCAAAGAGGTCAAAAGAATAGTCTATATAAATTCGAACTACCATAGAACCATCTTCGGATGATATGACTCAAAGATTACCTCACACTTGATACATCCATTAAAAATGCAATATCATGTTCTTCTTGTCCATTGATGTTTGGTTTGCAGTACATGTTAGATATTGTCAACACATTTAAGTGCTCTTATAAGGCTTATAACATATCAGCATAAGTACAAGCTTTCCATCATCGAGTATTTAGTAGATTATCTGTGTATGTCAATATAGTTATTGGACTCAATGATGGAAAATTTTAGTAAATCCATGCTTACATGAAATATATTAGTAATACTTAATCACATAATCACATATATGAATAATAATAATAAATCAAATAATTATAATATGTTTTAACTAACTATAATACATACTTGGAGAAGTGTCAGATAACTAATGATTTAATGCACATTTGCCCCACTTACAAAGCCAAGCTACCTATACAAATATGTGAGACAAGCTATCTTTCAAACGTATATACCCGTGGTAGTGATGTCGATCAATAAAGTTAAGTACACTATCGATTTTCTCATCGTGGTCTTGTTAACAAATAATGTACACCTTAACAGATAAAGTAAAAAATTCACAGATATATAAACTACTACCTCATTATTTGATGTATCTGTTACATCCCTAAAAGTATTCATAGCCACTGCAGTTGAACAGCGGGTCTCCAAGCCCTAGTAGTAGTCTCTACTATAGCTGCAGACATAAAAACTTAAAGTGACCTCACCAGTAGTGTGTTTGCCTCATCAATAGACAAATAATTCATTGAAACCATAGCCCCAATAATCGGTATGTGTAAAATGGCAAACACATCATCCAACGTGATGGTTATCTCTTAGAACGGCATTTGAAAGGTGTTTGTCTTAGGCTGTCAACTCTTAACAAAAGCTGAAACTATTGTAGATCGTACAATAAATGCAATTAATGAGTGAATCTAACCTCAATGAACAATATTGGCTTAAATACGATTGCATGCATTGTCTAGATGCCATTGCTGTAACTTTCACTCATGATTAATCGATTTCAATGTATCTAGCTCCTGTAATAACAACAACAATAATAAAAATAAGATCAACAACAACATCAACAATATCAATAACATTAACAATAATATCAACAATATCAATAACCAACAAATTCACTCAAAAAATATAAACTAACACTATCATATTATATGATTCAAGTGATTACCTGACCATTCCATATTTGTAATGCAATATGATATCCAAAACTCAAAAGAATATATGTATCAATCGGACCTCCAAGAGATGACTCAACTTGCTCTAAACTATCATCTGCATCCCTATCACAATTTTCCCTATGGTAGGTTCGATAGGTTCTTTATAATACATGAAAGGCTCAGCTTAAGGGATGTCATTTATTGCACGATCTTCTGACTCACCATCTCCCACTTAGTGTCTCCTCTCAAAGGTAGTTTAAAGCCTCTTATTCAGATCAAGGTTAACTTTAGTAGCTCTATCTACATCTCTACTTTTGCTAAGAATACCTGCACCTCATGTACAAGCCATATCTATAACAAAAAGCAATAATTCATTAAGCTTATGAAATATATTTAGTAAACCTTAAACTCAAAAACCTTAAAGGCTTCTCAGATATACATTTTTGAAAATCTTAAAGGCTTTTCAAATATGGATTTTCAAGAGCCTTAAAGGCTTATCGAAAATTCATTTTCAATAAGCTCAAAATCGATGAAACCAATTCATAAATCCTAAACTATTTTCGCATGATGTAAATAAATCTCCAAATCTTACCTGTAATCATTGGAAAACTAAAAAAACTTGTGATTTTTAGGTTGGTTTGATGGATTTAAGGTTAATTTTGGATTGATTTTGGATTGAGAGTGAGAAAATAAAGAATAGTTTAAAGGTATGAAGGGAAATATGAATTTGTTGGATGGGGTATATTTAGAACAAATAGAAATTTTAATTTTGAATGTAAGGTGTATTTAATAATAAGGTGTAAAGGGTAATTTTTGGGGTGTAAATAGAATTTCTCATATCAAATTTCACAAACTAATAACTTTATAAAATAAAATGTTACTTACATCATTACCCATAACATAGCTAAAAAAGTCACAAGTATTAAACTATAATAAAACATCATTGTGGTCATAATAAGTAATTATTATTATTATTATTATTATTAAAAATCATAATTTTTCTAATTTTGAATATAACAATGCATCCTATTATCTCTTCTAATTTCTACAAAGAGTTGCATAAAACATGAAAGATCATAAGTGACATAGTAACTTTTTTTTTAACTATAAAAGGTTTTTAAATTTCATTAAATACATTTTTTCTCAGTTTAAGTAGATCAACAAACCATAGTTAAAAAAAAAAAACACTTACTAATAATGCTAACTTTTACATGATTATAAAACAAAATAGGTAACAATTTATATATAAATAAATGGATAACACTAGATTTGTTGATTTGTATATTTATATCATGTAAAATATTATAATTTATATATTTATATCATATTTTATATTAAAATTATATGTCACAATTCGTGTCGACACGAAAGTATGAAATATATATTTTTAGTTTAATTAAACCCATATATAGGTATTATTAAAATTTTAAATTATATGACCTTTGTATTTTTTATCTTATTATTATCATTTTATCATATTATATTTTAAATTATTAGTTTAAGTAACTCATTTCATGCTGATGTCAACTTAGGTTAAATTCTTTACTTAATGGTTTTACCATATTTTTTAATATTGACTAAAATGGTCTTAATTTTGATATTTAAAATTTAATTTTCCTTAAAAACGTATTTTTATTTTTTAGTATGCTTGAAAGATAAATAAGAACTTTACATATTGAAAAATTTTTAAAAATATTTCAATATTTTGGCAACACTAAAATGAACCATCTTGCCAAAAGAATTTTTAAGAATCGCTACTCGAAATTCTAAAAAATCATATCCTCGGTAGTTCATATTTATTTCTAATATTTGTATTGAAAAGCCATAAAAGTACAATATTTATAGTTTAAAATCAAATAATATTTTCTAAAAATTCATTTTTATGCTATTTAAAAAAACAAGAAACCTTTATTGAAAATTAGTCTAAATACTTCACTACATTGGCGACATTTTAAAAAAAATTTCTTACCTAGAGATTTCTAAACAATTATTACTCAGATTTCTTTTAGATCTCATCCTCGGAGATTTTTTGTTTATTTTTATAATAATTATTAATAATTAAAAGCCACAATATAATTATTTATAAATAAATTTATTGCAAAAAGAAATGCATATCTTTTATATTAAAAAAAACTACTAAAATTAAAGAAAATAATGATAACATTGAGGTTTTTTCGTATATAAAAAAAAACTTCTAAATATTTTAATACTTTGGTAATTTTTATAAGACTTTTTTCACCTACGAAATTCTCAAAAATCACTACTTAGATTTTCCCAAATTCCATCATTGAAAATTCTTATTACTTTCAGGATTATGTAATGTAAGCAATAACATAGAACATACACACGAAAAATATATGAAAGTTGTTTTTTTATATTATACTTTTTGTTGTTTGTTTTAATTGTGTTTTAATCTTCTTTAATTATTTCACAATTACCACAAAGAATTTTTGAAAGAAACAAAGTAAGAAAAATCTTTTATTGAAATATTTTCTGGATACCCTAATACTTTGGTGATATTTTAAAAGAATTTTATCACCTAGGGATCTCTTAGGAATTTCTACTCAGATTTTCGTCGAATCCCATCATCAGAGATTTCATTTACTTTTTTTCTTCCTCATTTAATTTCATTCAAATTATAATTTTTTAATTGTTATTATTATTTTTAATGAATTAATTTTTTTGACAGGTAAAATTAATTAATCATAATATTTGTTAGCTTTTTAGGTGAGATGGTGATCTATAAGGGGAGTGAATTAGATCTCTCCAAATTCTTCCCAACTAATGATTTCAAAATAATTGAATGAAAAATTAATTCAATAAGCACTTTTGATTTAAATGTAATGCAAACAATAACAATTGATAAACCTAGAATCAAATATAAACAACAGTAAACGTAAGGAGATAGGGAAAAAAAATCAAACACAAGGATTTATAGAGGATCGATATTCCTCTATAAGGTACTTATGTCCTCTCTTCTTGGTTGTCCACACCAAGGCTTTAATCCACTATTCTTGAATTGAGATTACAACCTTATCTTTTTCTCTTTAAGGCTTAAGATAAAAAAACTTACACTCTCTACTTTTTAGGCTAAGTAGTAACCTTCCAATCTCATAAATTCAAGGGGATGCCTTACCTTTTAATTACAAAGTCACTTAATAAAATGCAAACATAAAGCACCTCTTAAAGGCTATGTGTTTGCCTAATAAAGTACAAAAAAATATGATGAATGAAGAACACAATATTGCTTGGATACAAAAAATACAAAAGATATGGATTTTAAGCTCTAACAACTCTTTATTTTATGAGAAAATGAAAATATAACTTGTTGACTCTTGCTCTCTTGCTTCATCAACATTTTTTGGTGTGCTAAAATGGCCAATATATTGAGAAAATGAAGAGCTAACCATTGAGGATGCATGGGAGAAGAAAATAGCTATTGAAAGCTTGAGAAACTAGCCATTGGAATTGTTTCATGGTATACCTTATCATCCATTCCATGAGAGGATCGATTGGTTCATGTGTTGCTACCCATTTCACGCTTAAAAAACAAAACCCGATTAATCCCTTCCTTCAAGGGATCGATCCCCTACATAGGGTGATCGATCCCTTATTGCCTTTTTAACACAAAGATTGCTTCTATAAGAAAAATGAATCGATCATTTCCCTAAGGGGATCGATCCTATCAAAACTAGATGGTTGCTTTCTATTTTTCACTCTACTCACTAATTTGATTATATGTTGAGTTATATATATCCAAATCAAAAACTGTTTGAAGATTTCAAAATCAAACTTAAAGGACTTTCTATTCATATAAAATTCATCACTTAATTCATTGTGTACGAATTATAGTGAATTTTTAAATCTACCTATTATGCAATTTTTAAATAACTACAAAGTGTAGTAAAAATTCAAAATCTTTTCTTAGAAAATTTGGATTTTGATTTTGTTTCATGCATTTGAAAGTAGACTCAAAGAGCTTTTCAGCCATATAAAATTTAAATATTAAAGCTTTGTGAATTAATACAAAAAAAAATAAAACAAGTTCAGTGTTGAAAAAATTTGTTCTTGTAAAACAACTTTCTTAAGTTAATCTATATCTCAAAACCAACATTATCAAAATTGTCTTAAGCCAAAATGAATAAGTTCACTTTAAAATAACAATACTTTTATTTAAGCTCAAATAAATAACTTTTAAAGATAGTTTTGATTTAAGAAATAAGAAAACATAAAGAAAGATTTGTTTAAACTTTGAAAGTCATATTATTTATTTAGTACCAAAATATAAAACTTAAGAACATGTACTAAATAAATCTTTTTTAAAATTTTGATCAAGCTTATTTAGCTTAATGTTTTGTCATTTCAAAATAAGGATCAATTCAAGGCTAACAATCTCTCTCTTTTTGATATGACAAAACTTAAAGATAGATTTGTTCGATAAAGAACTTTCTTTAAGACATTTAAGATTTTAAAAAAAGATTTTGAAAACCTCTATCTTAAACAATGCATGACAAAACTCTCTCTCAATTTATGCATCATAATCCAACACAACTCAACAAATATATATTGTCAAATATATGAAATAAGAACAATAAAGCATATGCATATCAAGCACAAGCAAATTTATCCATATGATATTTCTTTCCCTTTTTGTCATAGCAAAAAGGCATGAGCATATTAATGAGCAAATAAACATAAAAAGGCATCATTAATAAATATATTCATGAAACATTTTTCTTCCTTTTTGTTTAAGCTCTTTATACCAAATGTTTAAACTTCTATATCAATTGCAATAAGCATACAAAAAGAAATATCTCTAAACTCTTTCTCTCTTTTTGTCATTTCAAAAGAAAGAAAGATCAATTTAAGGCATAGAACAAAGTGCTTGATACCAATAATATCGAGAGTATTTTGAATACATGTAATCAAGTATAATATGCATAATAAAGTTCACATACATGTATTCAAATACAAAAGCATAATAGTAAAAATGTATCAAATTTTAACATTTTAGCACAAAATCATTCACATCATGATTGTTATGAGTAAATAGATAAAAGAATATTATACATGCTACTCATACATCATGTTTTCATAAAATGTGCTTAGAATTTAAAACATCAATAGCAATTAAGTATAAATTCAAGCACATGTATATAAGCTCATACCAATTGTTAATTCTCATACCAATTTTTAATGATACCAATTGTTAAAGATATGTTATCAAAAAGCATACCAATTGTTATCATAAAATAAATCAAGCAAAATTGTATTCTAAGATTTTTCCTCTTTTTCAAAATAAGGATTAATCAATTTAAGGCATACGCAATTTTGCATGAAAGGTATAAGTTATATCAAGGATAGGCTCATAAATAAGCATCTATGAAAGTTCAAAAATCTTTAGCAATTTTGATACCAATTGTTAGCAATTTTATTCAACAACTTTCATAGAGCACACATACTTTAAGCATATGAAATATTCATTTAATACATGCATAAATGATAATAGTAATCTTTCATAAGCTATCCTATCCAAACAAGAACCAAAAGCTCATATGTATGTAATAAATATAGGCACATAGCATAGATTCAATACAATTACCTCTATTATTATCAAGCTATGTTGTTGTGCTCATTGTACTTGAGTGAGGCTTTGAATCCTTTATTTCACATCATTTGAGCTAGTTTTTGATGTACTTGGGCTTGATTGATGAAGATGACTTGCTTTGCATGTTGCACTTGAATTCCAAAAATGTAAGCTCATTCATGCTCACTTCAAGTTCTCCTAGCATAGATTTAGAAAATATTCTTGACAAAGAAATATTCATTAATAGCATCAAAACTAAAAATTATACTAATTGTTAGAAAATGAATTCCATATTCTAAGTCATTATAGGCAAAAAAAAAAAAATTGCTTATTAAGCACAAGTTGCTAATAGCAAAAGAGATATATACTTAAGCTAGAGGTCATATATCAATTTAAACATCAAATAGCACTAGAATGGCACTAAAGCAAAAGTTCTCATGTAATGTGCAAAAATCAAACCTTTTAGATCTTTTATAAACATAAACTAAACATATTCAATATTCATGTATATTCAAGAAATTACCAAAGAAAATGTCAAAATAAATTTTAGGCCATATGAAAACTAAAAATTCAAGGAAGACATATTTATTATCAAAAACATATTCAAGAAAATTTTAACACAAAAGCATAAATATATCTACACAAATTATAGGCTATAATTAGCAATGACTTAAGCTAAAAATAAGCATCATAAAAAAATCATTTACTTAAGTCATATTACAACCATATCAAGTCAAGAAAAATCATATTTATCATATATGCACACACTTGACAAGAACAATAGATAAACTAACAACACATATCGTTAAACACAATTAGTTCATTAATACTTAATCCCAAAATAAAAGATAAGTCAATTATACACAAGTTTCAAAATATTTTACAAAATTAATGAATCAATTTAGCACAAGAGCAAGTATATTTAAAAATATTTTAAAAATTAAGAGAAAAAAATTTAAGTATTTTCAAATCATAAGCATTAAGTTCAAGTTGAATTAATGATCATGTGAGCACATATCTTGACCAAAAACATAGATGAACAGTGAATCAATATATATTTCTTAAGCACATAAAGTTCATCAATTCATCAACACAAAAGAAGAAATAAATCTTGAATTAATAAAGTATATTTCAAGATTATTTCATAAGAAATCAAGAGATAAATAATTAAACATCAATATATATATATGATTTAGGCATAAGATGATCATCAATTTTTAAAATTATAGATCAAGAGTTAAAACAATTGAGAATAAAATAATCAAGCTTTAATAATGTTTCTCAAGATCCAAGTATTACTAACAAGTTAAGCAATTTTAAACATTATGATCATATAGGCATGTTCAACAATCACAAATCAATATACATAAAAATCACAAAAATTATTTCCATCATGCTAAAATCATTCAAACAAATATATTTATGCAAAATACTATAGGATAAATCATTCAAAGCTTAATATTTTCAAGATTTTTATTTTTGATATTTTAAAGCTCATTTTCACTTGGAAAAGACCTTAATAAAATATCATAACTAATCAAGCTCATTTTTAACTATCTTGAACCATTTCAACAAGTTTCAAATGACAAAAGAAAGTTGTTCAAATGGTCATTTGGCATTAGAAACAAGGAAATAAAAAAGTCAACTTTTAATCCCATATTTTCTTCAGAAAGGCTATTAAGATGGACAAATACATTTAAGCACACATTTAAGCTCTTCAAACCATTTAAAAATGTTTTATATCATAATTTGAAATTGTCTAAATGGTTTTTATGCCCATGCATATTCAAAAACAAGATTTGATATTTTTAGCTCCACAATCTTTTGACACTTGCATGTGGCATTTATGAAAATGTTAAACCATTGCAAATTATTAAGTTATCCTTGTTTGAACAAGTTTAAATCATTGAATTCTAGATATTCAAATTCATTTTACAATTAAAAATTTGCTAAAACAAAATTTCATATTTTAAGGCTTGATTCTAGCAAAATTCACTTTCAAAGCAAAACATAAAATTTTAAAATCATTAAACTTTGAGTGCTCTCCTTAGGAACGTATACTTGTCTAATTTTAAATGGGACTTTTCTTCTAATAAGACAAGTATGTATAGTATAACCATGAAAATTATAAAAATTACATTTAATCATTTGAGTACTTAATGAACTCTTTAAAAGCTTTTGTCTTTCATTCATCAATTTATCAAAATTCTTTTTCAAAACAATATTTTCTTTTTCTAGAAATTCATTTCTACTTTGAGAGATTTCAAAATCTATTTTCAATTTTTCATTTTCTTTTTTCAAAATATTTTTTGTATTATCAAAAAAATCATTTTCAACATTCAATTTTGAAATAATTTTCTTGTATTTCATTTTCATTGACTTAAATTCTATAACTAACTTATCAAAGGCATCTTGCAATTCATCAAAGATATATGAATTTGAATCAATTAAGTTAGAGGTTATCTTAGGCTCTTCAAGAGCCATGAGACATAATGCATTTTGGTTGAAAATTTGTCTTTCATGTAGCTCATCCACCATTCTTCATATTTCATTTCCAGTGGAGAAATTTGAGACTAAGTTGAAGTTATGGGAGTCAAGAGCTCCATAAAGTAGGCATTTTGCCCTAGCATTATTCATCACTTGCCTTTTATAATTTACATCATTTGAAGGAATTCAAGCCTTTTCTCTACCACATTCCAATCTTTAAAATCTTGAGCCATTATGAACATTGTCATCTTCCTTCTCTATTCATAAAATTTAAATTTATCAAACATAAGAGCTTTAAGGACTTCCTCACCATCTTGAAACCTAAATTAAACCATAGAATCTTTACTCAAGGTGGTTAAACCTACAAAAAGAGACCAAAGCTCTAATACTAATTGATAGCTTTTTAGATGAGATGGTGATCCAAGAAGGGGTGAATTGGATCTCTCCAAATCATTTTCAAACAATAATTTCAAAATAATTGAATAAAAAATTAATTCAATAAACACTTTTGATGAAAATGTAATGCAAACAATAACAATTGATGAACCTAGAATAAAATATAAACAACAATAAATGTAAGGAGATAAAGATAGAGAAATCAAACATAAGAATTTATAAAAGTTTGGTCCTTCTTCATAAGGCACCTATGTCCTCTCTTCTTGATTATCCACACTAAGGCTTCAATCTACTATTCTTGAATTGAGATTACAACCCTATTTTTTTAAGGCTGAAGATAGAAACCTTATACTCTCTACTTTTTAAGCTAAGTAGTAACCTCTCAATCTTACAAATTCAAGAGGATGCCTCCCATCTTTACTACAAAGTCACTTAATAAAATGCAAACATAAAACATCTCTCAAAAGCTAAATGTTTGCCCAATGAAGTATAAAGAAATATGATGAATGAAGAACACAATATTGCTTGGATACAACAAATACAAAAGATATGGATTTTAAGCTCTAATAACTTTGATTCTATGAGAAAATAAAAATATAACTTGTTGACTTTTATTCTCATGCTTCATCAACGTTCTTAGTATGTTGGAATGGCTAAGATATAGAGAAAATGAAGAGCTAGCCATTATGGATGCTTAGGAGAGGAAAATAGCTATTGAAAGCTTGAGAAACTAGTTATTGGAATTGTTCTAGGGCATATTCGAATGATCCTTTCTATGAGGGGATCGATTGGTTCCTGTTTTGCTGGCCATTTAGCTTTTGGAAAACAAGACCCAATCGATCCATTCCTTGAAGGGATCGATTGGTTCAGGGGGTGATCAATCCCCTACATAGGGTGATTGATCCCTTCTTGCCTTTTTAACACAAAGATTGCTTTTGTGAGAAAAACTAATCGATCATTTCTCTGAGGGGATCGATCCTATCAAAGCTAGATTGTTGTCTCTTATTTTACACTCTATTCACTAATTTGATCATATCTTGAGTGATACACATCTAAATTAAAACTATTTGAAGATTTAGAAACTAGACTTAAAAGGGCTTTCTATCCATACAAAATTTATCACCTAATTCATTGTGAACGAATTATATTGAATTTTAAAATCTACCCTTTGTGTAGTTTTTAAATAACTGTAAAGTATCTAGTAAAAATTTAAAATCTTTTCTTAAAAAATTTAGATTTAGATTTTGTTATATCTATTTGACAGTAAACCCAAAGAGTTTTCCAACCATATAAAATTCAAATATTAAAGCTTTGTTAATTAATATAGAAAAATAAAACAAGTTCAATGTTGGAAAATTTTGTTCTTGCAAAACAACTTTCTTAAGTTAATATATTTCTCAAAACTAATAGTATTAAAATTGTATTAAGTTCAAAATGAATAAGTTCACTTTAAAAATAACAATTGCATCTTCATTTAAGCTTAAATAAATAATGTTTAAAGATAGTTTTGATATGAGAAATAAAAAAACATAAAAAAAAGTTTGTTTAAACTTTGAAAGTCATATTATTTATTTAGCACCAAAATATAAAACTTAAGAATATGTACTTAATAAATCTTTTTCAAAATCTTGATTAAGCTTATTTAGCTTAATATTTTGTCAGTTCAAAATAAGGATCAATTCAAGGTTAACAATATTTATGTATTATTATGTTAATTTCATTACTAAATGAATAATTATATTGTTTTATCAACATCTAACATAATTTTAGGAAACTAAATGAATGAAAATCTTTAGTATTAAATATTTTCCTAAATACTCAATACTTTAGTAGCATTTTTCAAAAAAATATTTTCACCTTGAGATTTTAAAGAATCATTACTCAAATTTCTTTAAAATCTCATCATTGAAAATTTTCATTCAATTTAGTATTATTAAATATTTATTTATATTTATACATTCTTTTTTTATTTTTATAAAAAAATATAAGTTCAACAAAACAGTTATGAAAACGAAATGAACAACATGTGATTCTATAATATAATTATAATGGAAATTATTATGCTAACCAACCATAACAACAAAGATAATCCATGCTCAAATAAAAGAAGAAATGCATATAAAAAAATCTTCATCTTGTAAGCAAGGATTGAAATGACGAAATAAATATACAATTTCAAAACCACCCATCAATTTTCTGATAAGCACATCAACTTTGTTGACTTTCTCATTATGTAAATGCCATTTTTTATATATATTCACATCATAAAGCTACCCATAGACTTTTACAAGCCTAGCAAAACAAAGAAGTTTCATATAAAAGGTTTCAAAAATTGGACCAAGACAAGGAAAACAAGCTAAGACATGCCTAAACAAAAGGTTGGATAGAAGCCAAACAAACAAAAAAAAGTATTTCTTACTTTTTTCTTTAGGTTTTGACTATGAATCTTCTAAAGCCTACCTTTATTTTACTTGTTTAGCAACCGTATAGGTCCTTGAAGATGACCAGCAAGAAGTATACTATCATGAACATTCATATAAAAAATTGAACCAATGCAATGTCCATCGAAAAAAAGAAAGAAGTTCTATGGGAACAACTGATAAAGGATGAAACGAAAAAGGTGATTTTTATAAAGGAATGGAAAACCTAAAAGATTAAATCCCAAGCCATTTTCCCAAACAATGAAGAGGACTGAATAGTGGTATCTTTTTGTAAGCAAAAGGGATGAAAAGAAAAGCCATATACCTCTCGATTCATAAGGCCAACTGTGAAAACTCATTTTTTGCTTATTACAGCAGTATGGCTCACACCTTTCACATGATTTTCATGGTGGGACCTTAGAATTATAGGCTAATTTAAAAAGTTTTCATGAATAGCCACCATGTAGAAGAGATAAACATGAAAAGTTTTGAGCTTTCTTCCCCATCATTCATAAACAAACTCTGTGAATAAAGCACATATAGGAAAATGAAAGAAAATAAAAATTGGATTTGCATTCAAGGTCGATTTTGGAGCTTTGGAGCTTCTCAAACTTTTTTTTAATTTTTTGTTATTTTTAGAACAAAACTTGAAAGTTCAAAACCCAATGCCAACGAACCCTTTTTTTTATAATATGCCTTCAAAAAGACCCATGGCTTTCAACATTTCATAAAGAAAATATGAGAGGTTTAGTTTTCTTTAAAAAGGCTAGGTATGAAGATTTAAAATACATGATTTTTCACGTTTTGTAAAAAAAAGCAAATAAGGGGCCTAAGAAAAGTAGGGTTTTTAGCCCTACATGGAATGAAGGAAAATAAGATTTTAAAGTTCTAAGAACCATTTTCTTTTAGCACTAACAGATGCAAATCGCACGTGAAAGGTAGCACACAGATTTTGAGTCTAAAAACCATTTTTTTTGGCATTTTCAAATACAAATTGAACATAGAAAGAAGAAAACGAAACAGATTTTTTTTATTATCATTTTCTATAAGAGAAACATTAAAAGAAAGTAAAATGCTTTTGCAAAAGTTTTGGCTGCAAGAAGAAAAGAAATGAGCTTACTATCATAGTTTACAGATTTGTATTATGGTCATAAGGGTAAGATCAGATAGGAAAATGGCAACCTAAAATCTTTTCTAATAAATTTGCATGAGAAATATATAACTTTATACAAAGAAACCTAAAGTTTTACATACAAGAATATTCAAGGTAAATAAAGATACTACCTTTTTCACTTATGGTTTTTCCTCAGTTTTTCTTTTTATCCCCGTTGATTTTTCCTTGATTCCTTCCTTTTTGCTTCACTTTTTTTTTAGTTACATGAATCTTCTCCCTTCAGGTTTTTACTTTTTTTTTTTCAAATAGAAGACCCCTTCTTAAACTGTCCTTAGTCAGCTCATTTTATGCCCCTTACTTCTTGCTACCCAAGTTTTTCTTTTTTTTTTTCTTTTTTTTACTCCACTCACTCTATCTCATTTTGTTTATTGCAGACGTTGTCCCTTTAATTTAGCCTATTAGCTTGTTTTCTGTTAGATGTTCCCTCTGTACCTATAAGTTTCCCATCTCAAGTGAATAAGAAAATGTCCCTTATAAAATCTCATGCAAAAGATTTTAATATCATCCCTATGAGCCTTCTTCTTTTTTATTTATTATAGGTCATAATATTGATATATTTCATGGGCTCTTAAGTGAGCCTTCTTATGGGCTTCAAATGAGCTTGATTTTGAGTCAATTTTAATGACCAATTTGAACTTATCCTTTTTTTATAATTAAACATATCTAGAGCATCTAAATGGGCCCCTTAGAATGGGCTACTCATTGATCATGATTAGGCTATGAATTAAACTCGTCATTGGGCCTTTCCATTTTATTGATTTCAAGCTTCACTTTTTGGTTTTGGGTTTTTTTATTTTAGGCCAGGAAATCGATCACTTTAAACCACTGATTTCAATCTCCATTTTAGTGTTTCATAAAATGGGTCCAATTTAACTATGTTAGATTGTTCCTCACAAAATTAGATGTCTACAAATGGCATTTTCAATAATTTCTCCTAACATTACCATGTTAGCAAAGTCTTAAATCACGTTCCCTATCATCTTTTTATAATAGGGTGACTTCAAAATACTCACAAACAAAACTATTGTCTCTTTTTTGGTCAATGGTGACTGGACCTGAGCAGACATGTCTTTTCACTGTTAGACATATTCTTTGAAGGACTCTAATTGCCTTCTTCCCCACATTTTGTAAAAAAAAATGATAATAGGCAAAATTAATTATGTGGTGATATTGGTTGATAAATGCTGGAGTGAGCTCATTCCGAGAATGGATGCTAGTTCAATCTAGCTGAACATACCACTTTGTAGTTGAGCCAATAAGGCTATCTTGGAATTTATGCATTAATAGCTTTTCATCACTGATGTAGGCAGCCATTTTTTTACAATAAATAGTGACATAAATTATTGAACACTTAGTACCATTATACCTTTTCAACTTTTTAACTTCAAATTTAAGAGGAATCACAATATTTAGGATTAAATAAAGGTCGATAGCACCCATAAAGCCATAAAAATCTATCCCTTCAATAGCTCACAACCTCTCTTCGAGCATGTTCATCTTATAATCAGTTTTTGAATCTTTCTAAGCCTCAACCATTTTCAATTTCTCATTTGAGACGTCCAAATTAGGAGCTCAGATTGGTTTAATTGCCTTGTTAGCAAGGGCAAGGTTGTTGTAGTGTTACACATTCTCTTTGTTGGGTGCAAGTGACATTTTTTAAGTAAGTATAGCTGGTTGAAAATGCAAACTATTGTGATGGAAAGCTTGGAATGGATTAGGCTTGATATGGGCCATAACCTGAAGGATAGAGAGGATTAACAATGTCATGTGAAACATTTTCTTCTATTGCCTTTGCTTTATTCAATTTGCCCAATGCCTCAAAGATTTTGTTTAGCTCTCCCTTAATCTCTTTTTAGGCTTTTTCTAATTTTTTAACATGGCTTATATTATCTTATTTCATTTTTCTAGCTTGGGCTGAGGTGTAATACTACTGTTGAGCTATCTTTGAACCTTGATTTCCTACAATTATAGTGTAAATTTAGAATGATGTTTATGAAACCATCAGATTATGCATGAGAATGAATGCAAAAAGGAAAATTTAACACATAACAATTTTTATCAAAGAAATCTTTACTAAATTAAATTTTTTTTAACTAAATTCAATATTACATTTGTGAAAAGTCTAAAATTTACTGAGAAAATTTTTTTTAATTTGTCGATACTAGCTTTGCACTTCATTAAAAAAATCTAACAGTACTTAGCCATGTGTTCCCATTAGTGGCACCCTTGTTTTCTATTTCTTAATATTTTATACCATGTCCTTGGCTTTATAAATAGCCACAGTACTGATTATGTTTTCTCACATATGCCTCATTTAATTACTTGTACTCTTCATTCACAGCTTTCATTTATGTTCCAATTTCAACATAACTCTATTTAGCATTTGGATGTGCCTTTGTGCTTTATAGAGCACTACCTATTTTTCTTATAGCTTTGCTTGCAACTGTCTATTTTTTGTCAAAAGTTGGACAGTTCTCAATTGGTTGATGACTGTGTTATGATAAGGTCAATGAATAAATTTTTTCATTCATCCTTTTATTATTCAAGTGCTTGAACTTCCCTTGTTAACATTTTGTTTACAAGTTTCAACTCTTTTAAACTCCTTTTTTTAGGCTAGTAAAGGGCTTTCTAGGCTTTCCATAAATGTAACTAAATTTTTTTATTAAAATTATTTTGTGACAATTACTTCTTATATTAAACCTAATGATATGAATGTATGCATACTGAAAAAAAAAGTTAATAGTTATATAATATATATAAAAAACAATGTATAAATACCAAGGACAACATAAAGTGTTAATATGCAAATAATATTAAAAAAATACATAAATTTATAAGTAGAATAAATTTCTCATCATATGTCCTATTTAGGAATTTCTAACATAAGGGAAAGCAAAGCTCTAACCTAGGTTTGGACCCTTAGGATTTATTTACATGTATGTTCATAGTTTTGACAATCTAAGGGTTTTCAAATTGTTCCTTGCATGATTGTCTACTATAGACTAGTAAAGCACTCCAACCCTTACCCATTATAGGCTACAAGCGAAAATAGTTCAATTTGAGTAAAGGTTTTTCACTAGCCCATGCAAAAACATAAAATCTCATAAAAGCATAGATACTTTACTTCCTTATAAGGGATAGAACTAGGGTGTAGAGCTCATGTTATGCATATACAAATGAATGATGGATATATAAAATGAATAAATAAATAAATACAAGCAAGAGAAAAAAATCTAAAATTTATTAGGTTAGGCTTGGATAACAAGAAATTATTTACTGGCCTGACTCTTGATCTTTCTAGTGGAGTCTTCAAACTATCATAAGGTATGATTCGCTGACCTACTGCTAAACAAAAACTAAATGAGTTACCACCAATCTTTTTTGTTAAGATATGATTGATCACATGACAAAATCTGTCCTATTTAAAGAAGAGCAAAATTAACCTAGGTATCTTTAAATAATAGGTTCTAGTCCACGAAATTAAAATTTAGGTTCAGGAATATGGTTATGTGTGAAAAATATTATAGCACCCTCGTAGTACCCTCATAGCACCCATCCAAAAGATGGTACCAGTCTAATTTTAAGTTATGCAAGTCTTTAAAACATATTTAAAATTTACTAAATAATTTAATATTAAAAATTTTTCTTAAATGCCAGTCTGATTTCAAGTTATGCAAGTCTTTAAAACATATTTAAAATTTACCAAATAATTTAATATTGAAAATTTTTCTTAAATGACTTAATATGTTTGTAATAATTTAATAATATTTTCTCACATCAAGAGCATTCAATGAGACTATTTGTCACGCTTTAAAAAACGTCTATAATCAAATTCACTTAATTTTTATTCCAAAAATAAATACCTATAAACTAGGTTTATAGTAAAAAATATTCTCCAATCTATTGGTAACTCTTTCTATTGAAAATTATACTCCAATTTATTGGTAGGATTTTATGCAAAAAGATATAAAATATTATTTTATTTTTTTATTTTTTTAAAACTTGATTTTTTTTAGGAAATTATAAAACTTTCTAATATATTGGTAAAATCTTATTTTGAAAATAAAATATTAGCTCTCAAATCTATTGGTAAGGTTTTTTTTTTTTTCAAAATAAAAAAAAGGTTATAAGGTTTTTCAATATATTGGTAAAATCTTACTTTTAAAAAAATTGATTGCCTTCCAATTTATTGGTAAGACTTTTATTTAAATATATTTTATAAAAATATATTTAAAGAATAATAGATAATCAAATAAATAAATTAATTAATTAAACTTGAAGTCGGCTCGACTAAATGGCTGGGCTACGCAGCTTATTAGAATAAATCCTTATAATTTCAAATTCTACAAAGAATTCCAAAAAGAAAAAATAAAAAACCTAGTGCCAGAGGTTGTATATTTTTTCTAAATGATTTTCCTCTCCTTTATTTCTCAAGAGTTTTCATATAATCTTTTTCTTCATCCCCTATTATTTGTCTACCTTAAAACAATTTGTTAGCCTTGAATTGATCTTTATTTTGAAATGACAAAACATTAAGCTAAATAAGCTTGATCAAGATTTTGAAAAAGATTTCTTTACTACATGTTCTTAAGTTTTATATTTTGGCACTATATAAATAATATGTTTTTCAAAGTGTAAACAAACCTTTCTTTATTTTCATATTTCTCAAAGCAAATCTATCTTTAAAAATTATTTATTTGAGCTTAAATGAAAGTCCAATTGTTGTTTTTAAAGTAAACTTATTCATTTTGGACTTAATACAATTTTGATAATATTGGTTTTGAGAAATAGATTAACTTAAGAAAATTGTTTTACTAGAATAAAGTTTTTCAACATTGGACTTATTTTATTTTTCTGTATTAATTCATAAAATTTTAATATTTGAATTTTACATGGTTGAAAAGCTGTTTGAGTCTACTTTCTAATTGATAAACAAAATCTAAATCTAAATTTTCTAAGAAAAGATTTTAAATTTTTACTAGATACTCTACAATTGTCTAAAAACTGCACAAGGGATAACTTTGAAAATTCACTATAATTCGTATACAGTGAATTAGGCCTTATATCGATAGAAACCCTTTAAGTCTAGTTTCTAAATCTTTAAACGGTTTGTGATTTGGATTTGTATAACCCAAGTTATGATCAAATTAGTGAGTAGAGTACAAAATGAAAAACAACCACCCAGCTTGGATATGATCGATCCCCTCAGGGAAGGGATCGATTGGTTTTTTACCCAGAAATGAATTGTTAATTGAAATAGCAAGAAGGGATTGATCACCCTATGTAGGGGATCAATCACCCCTTTAAACAATCGATCCCCTACAAAAAAAGATTGATCGGTTAGGCTATTTTCAAGCGTAAATTGGTTCAAAACATGAACCAATCGATCTCCTCATGGAAGGGATCGATTGGGTCTGGGCAAAGACATCTCCAATGACTATTTTATCAAGCATTCAATTGCTACTTTCACTTCCCAAGCATTCCCAATGGCTACTTCTTCAATTTCTCTATAAATTGGGTACTTTAACACACCAAAAAGATTGATACATCAAAAGAGTAAGAGCTAACAAGCCATATTTTTATTCTCTCAAATAATCAAGATTTTTTAGAGCTTCAAAGCCTATATCGTTGTATTTATTGCATCCAAATTATTTTTGTTGTTCGTTCATCATTTTTTTATACTAAACTTAGTAAACACTTAACCTTAGAAAGGTTGTTTTATTGTTTACAAAATTACCTTTAATATACAATGGTGGAAGAGAACAAGAGGTGAGGTATCCTCTTGAGAGCTTTGTAGTGAGATTGGATAAAATACTATAAAGGCTAGAGGTTTCTATTTGAACCCTTAAAAAGAAAAAATAGGTTGTAATTTTCAATTCAAGAATAGTGGATTGAAGCCTTGGTATGGATAACCAAGAAGAGAGGACGTAGGTGCCTTGTGGAAAATGATCGAATCTTTATAAATCATTGTGTTTGATTTCTCTATCCCTATCTCCTTACAATTTATTGTTGTTTATATTTGATTTTAGGTTCATTAATTGTTATTGTTTGCATTATATTTTCATCAAAAGTGTTTATTGTTTTAATTTCTATTCAACTATATTTAAATCATTGTTTGGAAAGAATTTGGAGAAATCCAATTCACCCCTCCTCTCGGATCACCATCTCACCTAAAAAGCTAACACAATTTATAGAGGTTTTTTAGTAAAAAAATTTTAGGGTTCCATTAATTGTCAAAGATTTTTTAAATCCCTTTAATTTAGGTAAAATCAATTTAATAGAAACCCTAGCTTTAATGCTCTATGATCTTTTTTTATTTGATTTCCTATTTCATGTAGGTTAAGAAAAAATCTTAAAAATTCCTTTTTGCCCAATTTTTGTATAGGATTTCTAGAAAATTTTCAAGAGTTTTCATATAATCTTTTTCCCCATCCCCTATTCTTTTTCTACCTTAGAACAATTTATAGAGATTTTCTAGTAAAAAAATTTTAGGGTTCCATTAATTGTCAAAGATTTTTTAAATCCCTTTAATTCAGGTAAAATCAATTTAACAAAAACCCTAGCTTTAATGCTCTATGATATTTTTTTATTTGATTTCTTATTTCATGTAGGTTAAGAAAAAATCTTAAAAATTCTTTTTTGCCTAATTTTTGTATAGGATTTCTAGAAATTTTGGTTTGATTTTCTTTTCTTTCTTTTTTTTATTTGTTTAGTTTTTATTAAAGAATAAACAAACAAATAAAAATAAAATATTTGTAGGGGTAAAGCCTACATCAAAGTAATATACATTGGGCTCAAAGCCCAACAATCTCGACAAAATCAAAATAGAGAATTTGGATGCCCGCCTAGAACGAAATAAGATATCTACAAGTTTATTTTGTTTTTATATCATGTATGTGAAATGGACTTTTATGCATGTTTAAATATTTTATTTAGTTAGTTACTCAATTGGATGTTGTGTTTTAGGATAAATTTGCTATAAGATAAGAATCAGGCGAGTTGCAAACCGATTATGGTAAAGATCTTTTGTCTTTATCTTTAGGATTAAAAGAGAGACTTGGTCATGTTCGAGGGGTTGGGAGATTTATCTCTCCAACACAATTCTTCAAGAATCAACTGAAACTCCACGCAACAAAAAATGCTAAATATGAAGCCATAATAGAGTCACAACAGCAACGACTTGATGAGTATAAGCAAAACCTTAATGAGCAACAACAATGACTTGTAGCATTAGAAGCAATATTGGTAGTAGGCTTGAAGTCAGTCTGTTACCAACATCCAACTCAAAAATGAATTCACGAATCAAGTCTTATAGCAAACCCTTTCTCCAGTAATCAACATCTTGGTTTTTTTTTTTTTTAATTAGGCTAATTTTTTTAATTTGACATATATTTTTTGAAATTGTTAAAAAGAATAATATTTTATATTTGTTTGTAATATGAGGTTCAGCCTCAGATCATCACACCTATGTAGTTTGCCAAGAATATGCTATTCACTTATGCACGTAAACGTTTATTAGAAGGAGATTATAAAACCATGGAGGTCAAGAATGGATTATTTGATTATCCCTCAACTACATACATAGTGTAGCTAAAGATTGACACATTTTGTGGGATGAAAGAAATATCGACTGCTAAAATTGTTTCATATATGAGGTTAGCTTATAATTTAATTTAAATATATTTATGACAATTTTTTCCTATATTGTGTATAATGGTATGATGCTGTTCATTTTCACCATGCAACTTCTTGTATAGAGGGTCGAATGAGAGACAATAAACTAACATATATATATATATATTCATCGACCCAAATTTTATTAGTCATGATTCTAAGACTCTCATTAGTCATGCTCGTCATGTGGGTCAATCACTGTAAAAACAATTCGAATATTATCTGACACCTTATAATTCATGGTAAGGTCATTTCGTAGTAACAATTTGATTTATGTATGATATCAAGATTCTATAGTTTTTACATGTAATATATTTTAACATTATCATGCATTAGAGGTCATTGGCAGCTTGTTATGATTGATATGAATACATTTACTCCTTACTCATTTAACTCTAGAGAAAAAAATTTAATGCCTAAACCCGAACTTTCCAATATAAGTAAGAGGTATTACATTTACATATAAAGTATCATTGTATTAAAATGTGTTTTTGTGTAATTACTATCATAACATATTGGTTTTGAGACTCAATTGCTAAATGTAAAAATTAAAAATCATAAAAATAAGAGGAGTTGCCACCAATCTTTTTGAGGGTGTGATTGGCTACCTAAAAATTTTATCTTTTTAATAAAATAATAAAATAGGTTTAAAGTTTATTTAAAAAATAATTTTGGTCTACGAAAGCCATAATGGGTTAAGGAGCCGATTAAGCTACGAAAGAATTAACACCCCACAACACCTACAAAATTGATATCAATTAATCATGCGCTATTTATAATTTTGGACAAAAATAATTTTTATATGAAATTTAATTATAATTCCCTTTATTTTTAAAAAATAAAACTGTTAAAAATTTTTATTTAAAATGCTATGAAAATTGATAAATTAAAGAAATATCTTAAAACTATCTGACATAAAAGCAGAATTCAAAGATATTGCTTTTCATTTAAGATTTACCACAACAGTTTTTTAGAAATAAAAATAATATTATTTGAAAATGATAATTAGTGATGACTTTCCAACATCTAGGTAAAGTATCAAAAATTATTTTCATAAAATATTATTTTAATTTATTTATTTATTTATGTAATAAAAATGGAAAAGACTATAGTAATCCATAAATAACAATAATTGAAATGCATGTATACGCATGATGAGTGCAAGAAAATAAATATATGCAAACGTGTCCTAAATGATGAGGAGATGCAAATTTAAGATCGAGTCCTTAAATATAAAAATACCACTTAGATTCTCCAACTTTTAAACAGAGTTTGAATGCTACTTTTTATATTTTAAATCCTATTTTTATTCTTTATTTAATTATTTTATTTTAAAATATGAAATTATATGAAAATTATTAATGAAATAAAATTTTTTAAATACACCATCATATAAGTGATATTCGAAAATAAGTTATTTCACAAAAGGTTTTCATACAATCTTTAAAAATTTAAGATGATTTTGGAGTTTTGGGACTTTAATGCTTAAGTTTTCATTTAAGAACTAAGGTTTAGGTCTTGGAACTAAGGTTTCAAGATTTTGCTTAGGGTTTAATAATTCACCTAGGGTTTAGGAATTCACCTAGGATTTTGATTTTGGGGTCTCGCATTAGGATTTTACTTTAGGGCTTTTGGATTTCACCTAGGGTTTCGGTTTTAGGGTCTCGCATTAGGGTTTTGCTTTAGGATTTCATATTAGGGTTTTAGGGTTTTAAGAATTTGCGAACCTCTCTAAAAATCTCCAATATCTAAGTAAACTTTCGGAAAAAGTTACTTTTTATAATTTTTTAAAAAATAAATTTTCATATTTTTATTTATATTTTTTTAATAAAATTTTGTTATCATTATTTATTAATCTTTTAATATTTTATTTATATTAATTAATAATTCTCCAACATCTAAGCAAAATTAAAATTATTAAAACACGATTTTTAATTCCCTTTAACATCTAAGCAAGAATTTAAAATATTATTAGTATTTTATTATTTTTATTATATATATTTTTATATTTATCATTTACTATTAGTTTTTTTTTTTAAAGAAAAACATGATGGAATTAACTAATTTAAAGTGCATGTAGAACTAATTGCATCATAAGTAATTCAAAGCTTAGAACATTAAGTTGCATAAAAATTAAAGCATAGAAATTTAATCAACATGGAAATATAAAAAAATGCATAGAATTTAAATCATAATTAAACTCAAACAACATAAAAGAAATATGAATGGCATGAAATTTGCATAAATATAAACTTTATGGAGAACAAACAAGCTATGAACGAAACTAGCTTTCTTTTTTAACCTTTTTGAACCCTTCCTTCTCATGATTTAACACAACCTCTGATTTGGTTAATGAAGGCTTACTTGAATCTAACAAGCAAGAATGAATCATGCACATTCATGTTACCCCACAAATAAACCATACACAAATGCACCATCAATAACCCATGAACCATCATGAGCCATCAACAACCCACATCAATATAGGCTTAACAAACAGTAAATGAGTGAAGCTTTAAACTTCCATAATACACCCAGACAAGAGACCCAAAAAAAAAAAAAAAAAAGGAAACCAGTGCACCAAAAAAGCATGGACAATTCCATAAACATTGGATATAACCAACGCAAGAAGCTGGAACTCTTGCGCCAAGTCAGAACAACACTCAACATAACACACTTCTTATCTTCTGGCCTTCGACCGAGAGATCCCATAGCTTTTAAAAACAACAGTTAAGTTTTTAACCTCTTCGTTCATGGTATAACATGATAATGCATCTATGTTACTATTATTTCATGTATACAACTTATCAGAAATTAACACCACCTTTCTTGCGAGCTTCAACTTCTTTTGGGGCTTTCTTCTCCTGTCCTTTTTTTTTATACGCCTGCTTCCTTTCTTTTTTTGCTATTCTTTTGTTTTGCTTTCTTGCTCCCTTTTCGCTTCTGCTGTAGCGTTTTTATTCTGCTGCCACTTTACACTTCTTCTTCTAACATTTTTTCGCTGTTTTCGATTTCTTTATTTAGCCACTGCCTTGGGTGTTCCCGCTTTTTTGCTCGCCACCTTCCTCACGCTCCCCTGGTGCGTTCTTTACCACTTCTTGCGTTGTGGTCTTCAGTTTTTCCTCCCCACTGTTTGACGCCTGTTAGCCTCCCAGCTCTGCTTATTTTTCTTTTGCTGTTTGCACCTTGAGCTCAGATTTCTTACTTACGTTCTCCACAACCTTTTTTTTTTTTTTTGCTTCCCTTCTCCCATGCCTTTTTTTGGTTGCCGCCTCCAGGTTTTGTTTCTCTTTTTTTTTTTTTTTTTTTGCTGCAACTTCCAGGTTCGACTCTTTCCTTCTCAAGCCTTTTACATTCCTTCAGCGCATGAAAGCTTTTTCCTTTCCAGTTTTTAGTTCCTTGTCTGGCCTCTACTGGCAGTTCTTTTTTGCTAAAAAACCCTTGCCTCCTTTTGTTTTTTTGTTTGCTTTCCCTTGAAACTGCTCTTCAGTTCTTCCCCATTTTTTGCACGTCCCTCTCTCACGCTAAATGTTCCTTTTCTCAACTGGTTTTCAGTTCCCATGCATGACTTGTCGGGTATACATGCCAACTTGTTTTTACAGCAGTTTTTCCCCTTAAAACTCCCATGCATGCCACATTTAAAATGGGCCAAATGGGTTTTTTATTTAGGGCGATATCTTGGATTTTTTTGAAACCAACTTATGCTTTTTGGGCTTTTACTTCGCTAACTTTGTGGTCAAGATTGGACTCTTTAATTAATTTTGGGTCCATTTATGGGCTTTTAAAAAACAAAAGAAACTTTTTATGGGGTCCTTTTATTGGGTTTTTTTTTTGGATTTCACTTGGGTTTATGCAACGAACCTCATTATGGGGTTTTTATTGGGCTTCATCCTAAAATATTCAGAAATGGATCATGTAATAGGTCCAAAAATCTAAGATTACGATCTAATTTCAAAATCGAGCCCAAGTTAAAATTAATTTTTAATTTTTAATTTTTAATTTTATATGCTTATATACTTATTATTATTATTATTGCCATTAATGGGCTTTTAAGAATGGGCCTTTATCGAGCCAAGTAGGTGTTCATTCGAGCCGATACAATAAGCTTCACCATAAGCCTACATTGGACCTTACCCTTGAGCATTTGAAACTAGACATTGTAATGGGCCAAAAAAATTATGATTAAAGCCTAATTGCGAAACCCGAACCTGGGTTAAAGTGATAAAATATCTTTGATAAAATTATGTATATAAAATTACTAGTATTTATGTTTACGAATTCGTTTGTATTGATTCAAGGGAATTGGTACAATTCATAAAAATAAAAAGTTCAAATGGGTGACATTATTAGTAAGTGTATAATATATTCTTTTATGTTAAATTTATTTAAAAAGATGTTTGACTACTGACTCAATTTAATTTTCAAGTTCCTATCAACCAAGACATGTAGGATATGGATATTATGTCATTTGTTTCATGAAGGAGATGTTATATATGATCTAATGAGAACACAATATAAGGTTAGTATAAAATACCATCTACTAACTAATATGTTTCTGTTAAACATATATATAATGCAAATTAATTGACATTGAGTCCTTACATTTTGTAAATAGTGGGTGAATAAGGATAACTTCACACAAGAAAAAATTGATGAAGTTCAAAAAGAATAGTGTGACTACGTATCCACATTTGCATATTGAGAATTGAGGATAACTTATATTGTGTAAATTTATACAATAATTCTAAATTCTTTGTACTTCACAATAATGTATAGTTGTTAAATTTTATAAAATCACAAATCTCAATTATTTCAATTGAACATATCACGACCATTTTTTTATATATAATAATTCAATTAAAAATTATATGATTTATACAAGTACGATTTTTGTTCTATAATATACAAATATGAAAAAAGTCATATATACATGATTAAATATTAAATTCAATTTAAAAAAACAAACTTATAACCTACCAATCTATTTGCAACATAATATATGAATGCTGACAATATATATTACGTTCTACATGTGTCCAAGAATAAGAAAGTTAAAGAATAGGCGATAAGCATTACATGGCGATAAGCATTACATTTGTTTAACTGTTTTCATTTGTAATCCTTTCTAAATACATATGGCAGTGTAAAGAAAAACTTTACTTTGTGATTTTTTTTCAATATATACTCACCAGCAGCAAGTATTTCATCAATCGATTGCATTAATTTATTGAAAAGTGACATTCTTCTATCACTACTCTCAACTTATTTCTTGAAGAAAGCTGAAATGCCCTCTATTTGACTCATAGCCTTATCATATGTAGCTCTAAGTTTGCCTATGTGCTTAACCAATTCAGCAATTGGTTCATGTTCGCTCATAGAATGCTTTTTGCTTGACAACATCCTTGTGTTGCTTGGAACAACTAAACCAATTTCTTTTTCTTTTTCTTTTTCTTCTACTCTCTTCATATTCCCTTCATGACGAGTGTCAAATTCTAAAGAAAAATAAGCATTGTCAGTAGCATTCATTGATTTAATGGCATCAACTGATGTGAGAAGTGGCTTTAAGTTGGAAAGTAAGAATGAGTTGCTCTAGCATATGTTCAAGATACCCTAGATATCCAACACAAAATGTTTCATTATTTATTTTTCATCTAGGATCATTTGCCAAAGCACGTAGGCATTAAACCAGATATGAATTTTTCTCCCTTATCCATGAATGGTTTACCTACCCTCAAGCTTTCTATTCTTTTTTTGGGTAGGCCTCATATAGATTGAGAAGGATTGACATGAAATAAAAGATATGTAGATTTCTTAATTACATGGTTAGACATCATGCAACAATATCAATATAGTAAATAAAAAACTAAAGAAAAATAAAATGTCTATATTAGGGCATGATGTAAACTAATAGACATAGAAAGAAAACAAATATTACTGTAAACATTTGTCATATACGCTAGACACTAACAAAAAAAGAAAGATCATATAAATATTTATTAAACAGAGATAGAAACCAAATTGTACACTCAACCATATGGTACATAATTCAATTAAAATGAGCAAATTATAAGAAAAAAATCTATAATGTCATTATCCTTGAGATTGCAACCAATTGGTGAACATCTCATGTGCCAAATTGTCTCTAAACTGAGTTTAAGATTCAGTTGGCTTAGTATGCATTATTAAATCTTGATGTTTAGATATATCTTGTTGGGTATTACTTCATTCAGCAACATCACTTTCAATAGGGTCAATTACTATCCAGACCTAATAAAACTATAAAGAAAGCAGCAAGCAGAAATGATTCTACATTTTTTTTTGTTGAATAAAATGATTTTTCCTTTAAAATTATCCATCTAACTTTTAATATACTAAAACATCTCTCAATATAATTTCTTACTAAGAATATTTTATATTGAAGTATTTCTACAGGGTCGGCGATTGGAGTCTTACCCTTCAATCATTAAGATAGTATCTTTGATTTTTATAAGGTACAAAAAAATCATTCTCATTTGTGTATCCGACATCACATAAATCGTAATTACCTATTACAATGGAACAATATTAATACATAAAAAAATGCGTTCCATTATAAACTAAACTAACTTATTAAAGTTAATAATTTGTGGGATCCTCAACCTATTCTTGTATGTAATAGCATTCCTTAACACGTTACCATCTGCTACAAAACCTTTCCATCCTATTAAAACATATATGAATTGCATATTTGGGGTACAAATACCAATGACATTAGTAGCAATTTTATTTTTTCTAGTTTTGTATCTAGGCTTTTCAACTACATCTACATTGACATTGATGTGTGTCCCATCTATGGCACCCAAATAATCCTTACCATTTTTATTTATTATCTATTGAATTTTTTTGTATCGGTTTGAATATTTTAAACAACAGCGTATGTAGTCTCAAAACATAATTCAACAAAAAATGAAATTGCCTACTAATTGTCTCTCCAGATCTAGCTACTTAATGCTTCATAACTTTATTTTTTATATGGAGGAAACCAATAACCATTTTTCTATTGACAAATGTCTAAATGCTTGTAATCTTCATTCTGTTTGAAGCAAATAATATAATTTTACAAAAACTCTTTTTCCATTTTGGTATTATCTACACATTGTTTATCGTTCTTAAAAATCATTGCATTTAAGTTTAACTTTCTAATATGTAGCCTACATAAAATGCTTTACTATAAGATACTTTGTGTCATTTTCTATGGTTTATTACAGTTAAAGTCATAGAAACAATAATTAACATATGCAACAAAGTATTTATCTAATTCAAATGTAACATAAGCACTGTAACCAATTGCATCTTCTGTTTAGTGATAAACAAGTCATAAACTGTTTAGAAGACAGATTCTCGTTAATGTTGAAAACATAATTGGAATGCAAATCTTTGCATATGGTATATGGAATCTATCAAACATCCAAAAACAAAATATAAACCGATAACAAAACATTTATGGATAAAGCTAAAACCAAAAAGAAGCTTTACATATGATATATCAACATATTATTAATCAAGATCTAAACGAGATCTAAAAAAAAGAAAACATTTCAATGCAACAAATAATGCAAAACAGATAATTAGGTAATAGATAGTAGACACATCGTTTATTGAAAAAATATGCAAATAAACTTAATAGGACGAAGTTTAAATGATAGATGTTAAAACTGAAGTTGGTTGAAATAGAAAAATATTTGCTTTAAGCTCTATTATGTTAAAATAAAAATAAAAAAGTGATTTTTGTTATTGAAATATGATGAAGACATCAATTTACAGCGTTTTATATGTAGAAATGTCATAATTAATATCTTAAAAAGATGTTCTTTTAAATTTGATTAGACGTTATAACATTTATAATGTCAGAAATACAATTTTCGATAAAAAAAAATAAAAAATGAAATGTGGTTATTAGGCGTTTTAACAAAGAAACGCCATAATTGATTAACTTAATTATGACATTTCTTGATTAAAACGCCATAATAGCCATATTTCATATCACTTCTCAACTCAAATACAATGTTTATTTAAGAAAAGCCATAATAGATAGCTATAAAATAAAATTGAAAATGCAACAAAAATATATTAATTATAGCATTTGGACGTAAGAAATGTTGTAATGAATTTAAAATAAAATTTAATTTCAGTTCTAGACTTGCCTTTTTCTTTTATAAGGGTAACATAGATAAAAAAAAATTTTATTTAGATCAAATTTGAAATTGAAGTAACATTTTAATTGAAATTTTAAATACCATAATGAGAGGTGAATTTCTAATTTTAAAATTTTAAATACTATTAAAAATATGATAATTTTTTCAAAAATTAAAAAACTCTAAACTAAATGTAAAAATCAAATATTCACAATCAAGATTCTAAAAAAAATTTTGGATTTTTTCGAACCATACGCATTTGTAATTTTCAAGATAATGTAAAATTACTAAATTAGTCTGTAACTTTCTAATTTACTATATGTAACCATTATTAAGAAGAATGAATTTCTGTTTCTTTTGATTTTTCCTTTTCTCTTTCGCCCTTATATATTACTAAAAGCCAGAAGGAAACAGATTTAAAAACCCAGCAGCAGAATGAGTCCAGGTTCAGGCCAAAGCTTGAATGCTGGAAAATAAACGAAGCATGACCATTGACCGTCCATTCCCTTCTTCATGGATCTTGACTCAATCCCGTCCAAAACACCAAACCAAACCAAATCAAAGAAAACAAAACACAACCCAACCACAAGCTCTCTTTTCTTTCCTTGCCGGTTTCGTCTCTCTTCAAAACGTCCTTACAAAAAGTGAAGGATAGGTAATTCCGCTTTGGCGAATGGAGAGGGGGCTGGTGGATTTGTTTGAGGCTGCCAAGAAAGCGGCTGTTTTGGCCGCGTCCGATGCCGTTTCCTCCATCGTCCCCGAGGTTTCAAGATGCGTGGACGCGTTGAAGCATCTCAAGGCTCTCCCCGTCACTTACGATATTCTTGTTTCTAATCAGGTTTTTTCACTTTTCTCCCCCCCCCCAATTAATATATTTAATTCCAATGAAACAATTATCTCATATATGGATTTAACTTGTCTCTGAGTTTATCTTTATTTCAATTTTGTGACTGCGGATTAGGAGGCCAATTAATTTCCTTTTCGAAATATTTCGTTATTTGGTTCTTCAAATGGAAGCAAAGAACAAATTCTATATAAATATATAAACATATATATTAGTATAATAGAGGAATAGATAGGTTTATTAATTCTATATGCAAGCAGTGAAGCAGTTTATAAACTTCAGAGAAGCTGATTTAATTGATTGCCTTGTGTTCATTTAAGTATAAATAAGCTATGTTAGGCAAATCGGGATTGCCTGAATCTTTTGATTTTTCATACACCTACACATACACAATTTGGAGTCTGACACTTTTGCTTTTTAAATTTTTAGGACAGTTAAATTGCACCGCTTCTAGTACTAAATATAGAAATACTTAAATGTATTATGTTATTACCAAAGTAAGGCTCCCCTGTTATAGAATGACTTTGACTACTGACTAGAAGGAATGATAGAGAAATTTATGAATACAAAGGAAGTTAGAAGAAATAGAGTGCAGACTAAAAATTTTACTACTTTATTACTTTCCAAAGTTGTGCTCTTTTCCTCTTTTTTCTTGTATAATTAGGTGTAATAAGATATATCTTATAGCTTCCTCATTTACCCTTGCCTCAATGTATTTGTTGGGTTGGTGGGAGAATATCCTTCCATCGCATTTTGTTTGTTCTCACCTTTCTTTTTTACATAGCAAGGAAACAAAGTTTTTCTCTCCATCATTTTCCATCCACCTTTTGTAGCACCCAGTTTCATGTTAAACGCGTTTGTAATTTTTGAATTATTTGTGGACGAAAAGCAACATGCCATGTTCTTTAATTTTTCATGTGTAGATTTATCATGAAAAAAATGAATTATGTGTGCTGTCATACTAACGTAGAAAGGGCAATTTTGGTATATGATTGAGCCATGATGTTCAATGCTATTACAACTTGCAGGTAGTTATAGTTGAATCGTATCTTCTTCATTGCTCAATGACATTGAAGGAGATCCAAGTAATTATTGTCAGATCTGATGTTAGCTTTACAATAATGTTGGCAATTTCAACCTATTAGTGGACCAAGACATTATCATCTGTTTCTTCTTCATCTTGTTATTTACTTTGTTACATGGATGTTGGTGAATGTGTACATTTCATGAAAATTTAACTCCCATACATATTACATGTTGGAAAAAGGCTTCGACCTCTCACAAAGCATCCTAGGGAGAAGATCCAAACTGTGGCTTCTGACTTGCTTGAGTTATGGAAAAAAAATTGTTATTGAAGAGACTACCAAGAACAAGAAAAATGACACTGTTAGTGCTGTCAAGGTTGAGAAACTTCAAAAGCCAAGTGCTGTGAAGGCTGAAAAGCTCTCCAATACAGAAACTTTAAAGGTTGAGAAACTATCTAAAGGTGATTCAACAAAACCCATCAAAGTTGAGAAAAAGGAAGCAAATGGAGATACTGCAATGGCTGAGATGACAGATTGGGGAGAGACTCGTAGGGTTGAAAAGATTTACATGGATGAGAGACAAGCGTCGAATGTACAGAAACCATCGCAGCCTCTTTCTGGTCCTCCAAAGCTGACATCATTGGTCAAATGTAATGATCCTTTGCATGACAAATTCCGGGGGATTCTTTTAGAGGCCTTGTCTAAAGTTTCCGCTGAGACTGATGAGGAAATGTTGAATCAAGTGAATGCTTGTGATCCCATCTGGGTTGCCATATCTGTAGAATCTGTGATGTTTGAAAACATGGGTAAATCAAATGGGCCCCAAAAATTTAAGTACAGATCTATAATTTTCAACATGAAGGATCCAAACAACCCAGATTTAAGGAGGAAGGTTCTTCTGGGAGAAGTAAAGCCAGAAATGCTTATCACTATGACCCCAGAGGAAATGGCCAGTGAGCAGAGGCGACATGAAAATAAAGAAATAAAAGAAAGGGCTCTATTTAATTGTGAGCGTGGTAGTGCACCAAAGGCTATAACAGATCAATTTAAGTGTGGTCGTTGTGGTCAACGCAAGACCACTTACTATCAAGTGCAGGCAAGGAGTGCAGACGAACCTATGATAACCTATGTAACATGTGTAAACTGCAACAATCATTGGAAATTCTGTTAGTGGAATCTGGAGATCTGTCATCCATGCAGTGAAGGTGTAGGGTTGATCATCTCGGAAGTGTCATTCTGTTTATCTTGAGTTTGTGGTCATTGACTTTGAAAGTAATCTTTCATTCATATTTATCTTGCTATAGGGACTTTCTTTTAGGGATATAATTAGGTCTTCGAGGGATGATTGTGCAAAATCATAACTCTGCTGTTCAGCATCTTAGGTGCATGCATACGTCCCACTCTTACAGAAAACAGAGGCTCGTTTTGTGGCAAAGATGATCTTGGATGCGGCTACAGGCTAATGTTGGCTATTTCTTTATGCCAGTTTCTGGTTGTAGAAGGCATTTCATATGAAACGTTTAATGCTTGTTTTTTCACCATAACCCCTGCAGATGGTATTCATTTCCAAAGCTAGTTGTAGAATTTGGTCTATATTTCTTAGTGTACCAATAACAATGCTATAAAAGGCATGGTTTGAATTTTCCAATGGATGCTATTTTTGTGGCATTTCCATGATTCTTTTTCTTTTACATTATTTGATGTGATTTTCATGATTATTTTTTATTGGATCTTGTGGTCACCCTGGTACGTCCATTTCAAAGTTAGAACAGGAGATTTGGATAAAGAAAAAAAATGTTTGAGCTTCGGACAATTTGTTTGATATTTGGCTAGGCGGTAATGAAGAGTTTGCATGAGAATATCGATGATGATAACAGTGTTCTATCAGGGAAGGCTGTGGCGCCCTACCAAAGCAAGGATTAAAAAGAAGATGATTTTAGTGAAAGAGAGCCTGTCTGAATTTGAATTTTCAACATGATCAGTTACCTACTACAATCAGATATATATTATATTATAGCATTTCCTTTGAAAATGACAAAAGAAGACCGAAGATCCGCCGTTCATTGCTCTCTTCCATCCATAATTATATATATACGGCGGGGAAGGTTAGGGTTTGGACTTGGACTTGGACAGACATGATTAATCATTGTTCTCTCCAACAAATTCAGAAGAATCTGATGGCGTTGGACTCTGCAATGTGTTTTCATCCATGGATTCCTCCTCCCAATCTGCACCTTTTATTTCCTGAACATTTGGATCAGAACAGAAATCAGAAAGAAATGTAACCGTGGGGATTTCCCCAAAACCAACTAACTTACCAGCGATTGCACTTCATTAAGCTTCCTACCCTGTTGTCTCTCCCTCAGTGATTTTATTGGAGATATCCTCTGAATTCAAAATCATAAAATACTAGACATTATTAAACACTCCCAGGTTGGTTTGTAACGAAGAAAAATCATAAAATACTAGACATTATTAAAGTCTCCGAGGTTGCTTAACTAATAACTTACGAGGCAATAAGATTTGAGCTCCTTTAATCTGAATAGCCTATCAACCTCGATTTCAAGCTGCTTCTGAATCCGCCCCCTTTCCTCCATCTCCTTCATTTGCAAATGCAGCATTGCATCCCTGTCTTTCAATATCTTTTCCGTCTTCTCCTTACCCAACCTCAGCCGCTCCAGCTTCTTCCTGATGGCACTGAGTTCCTCCGCCAATGACGAATCTAAATCCAACGCTCCCTCCATCTTCTTCTTCGGGGGTGTAGTAGCGTTAGGGTTCATAATGATGGGATGATGGTTCAGGTTCTCCTTGTTGGAATCGTCCCTCCATTCTTGTTTGGACTTTAACTTTATCTGCTTCACTACTACATTGTCATTGGGGGTGGCTGTATTATTCTTTGGCTGGAGAGCTTTGCGTCCGCTGAGATGAAACTGAGCCGCCGCCATTCTTAGAGATTTGGGATTTTCACCAAAGAAAATATAGACAAAATGGGAAAGACGAGAAAAGGAAAGGAAGAGAAGAAAAAGAAAAAAGAATGTGTTTGAATTTGAATAAGAGCAGGCGCTAACGGCTACTACTTTATAAATACAAAGTAGAAGTACATTTCTTTTTCTTTATTTGGTGGGTCACTTCTTTTTTTCTTTCTTTTTTTATCTACATAATAATAGTAATAATAATAATAATAATTAAAAATGAAGTGAGCAATGAGAAGAAGTTGTTGAGATTTGGAGTTATTAAAGAAAAAAATGAATGTAATTAATATAGAAGAAACATAGATATATAGGCTACGCCAGAATAAGAAACAGGGCGCGGCTAATGACACCCATTAGTCTGTCCGTTTAAGAGGGTGGGTTCTGTTTCAACATCTTCAATGGCAAAGATGACAAATGCTGGTCAGTATTTATTGCTTCCTTGCCGGTTGCCATTTCATTTTCAGGTCCAATAAAAACCATGATTGTTGTTTCAGTTGCTTAAGCGACTCCCAGAATACAATATTTCATAAAATTGGAACATATTTTGTTATATCATATAACTATCCCTGGTTTTCGGGTGTTCCATTCCATTCTGCAACTGCAAGCCAGCAATGGAACAAATAGTGCAAAATCACTCCAAGAATACAATATCACTCTTTCCTTGTCTGTGTTAGCCTTAAGAAAGTTGAATACAGAGCATTACAATTACCACAAAACGAGTGGCTTCAAATTTTAGTTACTTGCATTCACATAATATACACCTTTTGATTATGTAAAATTTGAAGAAAGAAAAATAAAGTTGGAGGGGTGGGGGGAGGGAGGAGGGAGGTATGAGCGGATTAATGCTGTAAGGATAACTACCAATTTATTTAATATATCTACATAGAAGGAAAGGGAGAAAAAGATCAAGCATAGAGACCTAAACCACTTCACAAGTAATCCATTGGATGTTCCCAATCATCTTCTGCTTCCCTCACTTTTGAATGTGATTTCTGCCTACAGAATCCTCTCCGAGTTCTCCCACCATCTCCAAATCTGATGGCCCCTTCACCATCAGCATATTCCGTGTGCTCTTCTATGGAAATACCAGCATTATGGGCATCCAAGAAACCCTGGCATAAGCAGGTCAGATATTTAACTAATGGCAGAATTTATTATAGATTAAAAAAAATGAATATATTAGCAAGCATGTCTCATGGCAAACATTTTCAATTCTGTAAGCAGATATCAGCTTCTCTAACTAAATGATAAAACTTATTAGCCAACTTAGGGTATTAAACCAAGTTAGCAGACTCAAATGTCACTGACAACCAGATAGTAGCATTAGGCATTTCCAAGTGATGCCTAGAACTGTTATTACTAACAATCTCAAAATAATTAGGAAGATCCATGGATCATAACAATGCCCACATATTGGTAAAAAATATAATAGTCATACAATATGTTGATATGCTACTATATATGGATGCCCAGATCTTGTCAGCCAAAGACTACAGAAGAAACATCGTCCAAACAGTAGAAAAGTTATATGTTTGTCAACCAGAATCAGGAAAATTTTCCTGTTTGCCACAATACGACTTCTTAGTTATGACTGCAGGGGCTAGATTAAGCTTTTTTCTAAGTGGATGTACATGGAAATCTTGTTGCATAAAGGTGGTATTTCTGAGTTAAACTGGGGGACCAATAGGCATGTATATCTAAATGAGTGGAAGTACACACAAAATAACAAGCATCAATGGGTCCCAAAAAGAAATCCGCAAGCAAGAACTTTTAAATAGAAGCATTAAGTGACAAGCAAAACACCTTTGTCAGCCTCTGTATGCGTGAGGCTGCAGCTTCATCAACAACTACAGTGTCTGCTATGACTTCCAGCACATCCTCAACAAGCAAAGCATAAGTGCTCACCTGGAGCCATAATCCAGTTATGACCGTAAAAACTACTGATCCTTCTATCACTCGATATTTAATTGTATTAAAAGATTAAAAAAAAGTAGAGAGACTACCAAACTTGATGGAATGATGGATATCCCAAAAGAATCCAACTCAAGAGATTCAACAGCCCCTGAATTAATGTTGAAAGTATAGCCCCGCACCTAGAATTATAAGAGATAGATTATAAGATAATTATAAAGCAAATGAAACAAGCAGAGAATTTCTAGGGCATAAAGTATGTACTCACCTTCCCAATGTTTCGACGTCTTGGTGTGACAACTCTGTATCCTACCTAACAAACATAACAAAATTAAGCTCTCAAAAGTAAAATCTAAGATATAAATGATGAAAAAGAAAATAACTAATAACCATAACAAAGGGGAAATTTTGATATCTTATGGGAATTTAGTATATCAGCTTCATCCTTCAATCATAAATCAATAAACCATGAAAGAAATAAGAATCATCACTTAAAAAATCATTTTGTGCAAACTTTCCAATTTAGTGAAAATGAAAATCAGTTGACTCCAAGACATGTAAATATTAATAGTGTTTTTTTGTTTAATTTCCATAGATGACAGAACCATGACATTGTTCAACAGTCAAAGATTGCAATCTATAAGAACTGAGCTCTACATTGCAATTCAAGTCTACGTTCTAAAACACCTAAAAGTTGCAAGCTGAAAGAATACAACTCCACTTCAAATGAACAACTAGTAGTCATCTCTGTATCATACCAAACATGAGTTAATTTCATAGGATCAAACACATAGCAGAAAATTTGCATAAAAGCACTCTATGCCATACAAGAAAACTTTAATTAATAACATGGGAAGAATAGTCAAGCAGCTATAAATCACAAATGATAAGATTTACATCCAAACAGTGGAAGCAAGACAGGAAAGGAACAACACCTACCAGAGTCTCAAGTCTAATCATTTTAAAATCATTCTCCGTCACTCTCTCATCTTCAACAAGCACGACATCACCAACCTTTGAAAGCAAAAAGAAAAAAAAAATTAAATACTATCTGAAAAGGAAAACTGTGGTGAAGAAAATTACAGGCAAAGAAGGCAATTGAAAATAGTGGCTGAAGCAAGCATAATCCTTGACCTATAGACACGCACTCAGCTATAGTTAAAGGCAAATTATAGAGACATCAGACATGAACCATTGACTTGAATGCAATTAGCAGTACTTAATGGAAAATGCAAAAAAAAAATTGATCCATTACCTTGTTGACATCTTGTAGAAGAAACCTTTCTGATTCCCCAGCAAGCAAGCTTGGCCTTACCTCCACAACCAACACCAGCCACTGAAAAATTAACAATACAATATGTATTAACACCTTGCGCAAATAACACCCATGTTCACTTTTGGTTGTAACTTTTGCTACTTAACTTTGCTGCCTCAAAAGTTGCAGCAAGTCAACAAGTCAAAAAAGCAAAATTATATTTGTTTAAAAATAAACAAAAAATCGCAAAACATGTTCAAACATAATTGTTCCATATATAAACAAAATCATAATTCATACATTTTGGTATCCAAAACGTTAATTTTTTGATTCGGCATAATACTACCACTTGCTTTTTTATCCAAGAAAACTTTTTGCTTTGTACTTCTGGAATCAAAATGTGAACAGTAAAGGCGACAACCGAACTCAGCAGTAAAGATACTCGTAGAAATGAAATATTTCATGGATATACAATTAATCCCAAAATTCCAAATTCAGCTGAAAATTGGCAATAACAAAATAACATGGTTTGCGTTGAATAATAATAATAATAATAATAATAATATGAAGAGCAAAGCACTTACTGAAGCGGTATCCACCCATAATTGAGATACAAAGCCTAAGCTTTGAGCAGATTGGATGCTTATCACTTGCTTTGCCACCATATTTGACCTCTTCATCACTTGCCTCCTCCTGCTTTCCATTTTAACCAATTCATCTCCACTTTTTCCACTCCCCTTCTCGCCCTTCAATTCCTCGTCACTAATTTTCTCCAAGCTAGCATCGATGCGACGTCGTTGGAGCTCCAATTCATTGTTCCCTTTGTCTTCAAACTCCAGGTGGCCATATCTCTCTCCCTCCGAGCCTGACCTTGGAGATTGACTTGCCTTCATACTGCATTCAAAAAGCTGTATTCTGCCATTATTTTTTATAAATGGGAAATGGGTACCTGGAATTCGTGAGCTATTGAGGGTTGAGTTTCCAAGTTTGATGATGGAAAAGGGGAGAGGGCTCCAGAGGACGCAGTTGCACATGCTAATAATAGCTCAAGGCTCAAGCTTTGTAGTCAGAGCTATGCGGATTTCAAATAATGGGCCAAACCCACTCCGACGCCGCTGCTTGGCTGCTTATTAGTAGCGTAGGTAGTGGCTGGCTGCGCTACCAAGAGTTTCCTCTAATTTTTTGCATGAGAAAGAAAGTGCTCTTCAGTTTCCAAGCTTCAATTGAACTCGCTGTCCTCGTTGGTGTTGGCCATAGCCATATCATTTGCCTTTTATAAAAAAAATAAAATATAAATAAATAAAAAATAGTACTCCCACTGCCTCATGCTTGCAAGTGGAATATTTTTCTTTTTTTTTTGCGTCTTCCAAAATTATGGTTTTCTTTTTTTCCGTTTTAACACTCACAAGTTTCAATATTTTTGCTAGAATAAGAGCCCTTTTCGTAGTATGACAATTTTTTTGAATTATTTTTAAATATGAAAAAAATAATTTTTTATGTTAAATTTTAATGGATGATAAGTTATAAATAAATATATATGTATTTATTTTTTAATATAATTATAACTTAATTATATATAAATATAATTTTTTTATTAAATTAATGCATTAAATAATATCTTTATTGATATAATATATAAATATAAATTAAATAAATAATAAAATACATTATTTTATATATCTCTAAAATGGTTAGAGCATAGCATCTTAAGCCCAATCTTGACTCGATCTAAATTATTTAAAAAGATAAAAATTAATTTTTTTTTTAAATAGCATCGATTAGATTGCGATAAATCAAAATTTATTTGATATAGGTTATTTTATTATCTTTACATTCATTGATTTTTTTTCTTTACAAATTTTATGTAATAAATAAAATAAAAAATAAAAAATAACAAAAAGATTCAAATAAAATGGCACGTGAATTTATTAAATTAAAGTATTAAATAATATTTTTTAATAAATATATAAATATAAATTAAATAAATAATAAAATATATATTTTTATATATATTAAAGTAGAAGCATAATACTCAAAACTTTACTTTGACCTGAACTTGATTTTAAAAAAAAAATCAACTTATTTATTTCGAATTAAAACATCCAATTGATTCATTACAAACTAAAATTTATCGAATATTGATTATTTTATCATCTTTATCTCAATTAAATTTTTATTACAAAATTTATTTAATAAAAAGTAAAAAATTAAGAAAAAAGGATAATGTTTCATATAGCCCTTTGACTAATGTATTTATTTTAATGTGATACTTAAACAAAAAAAGTTTCTAATTAGATACCTTGACTCTCTATTAATATAGTCTAAGACTTAACATCATTAATTCCAAAACGCTGACGTAGCATAAATATTTAATAAGATGCTAACACGTGTTAAAATAATTCAGTCAATGCCACATCATCAATGCCATGTCAACATTTAAAGAAAAATTTTAAAAAATTAAAAAAAAATTTTTAATTCTAAAAGAATTCTAAATTTTTTTAAATTCTAAAAATTTTTTAAAAATTCTAAAATTTTTTTAACTTTAAAAAAAATTCAAAATTTTTAAAAAAAATTCAAAAAAATTTTAAACAATTCAAAAATTTTTTTAAAAATTTTAAATTTTCTAAAAAAATTTTAAAACAAATAAATGGTTTTGTAGTAGCAATAGGTCAATAGTTGAAAGCAAGCCAACCCATACAACTGGATTCCATGTTCATGTTCGATTTGCCATTTCTGAATAAGCGACTTGATCATATTAATCTATTGGGAAAGAATAAAACTTGCTAACAAGGTTCCAAAGCTGAAGATCAGTTTTTGGACGAAGTAAATTGGAGGAGGCATTTGGATTGTAGCCATCACAAGGAGCTCAAATTAAAACATACAATGATAGTTACAAATAGTTCTCATCGAATGCTTAGCAGTTGTGAAAATTTTAGATGGTGCTAAAAAAAAATGAAAAAGGAATAATCATCTTTAAACTATTCAGTTTAGCTTCATTTAACTCAATGATCCAAGACTAGTATTGTTTCTGAACACAGATGGTTGATTGTTGATATGTAGGTAGGTGCAATATTTTCTCGACTAATAAAAAAGAGGTTTTGCTTTGGAATGTTATTGAGCCTTAGAGATTATATATATCTATATATCTATATATATATATATAGAGAGAGAGAGAGAGAAAAGGGAAAAAAGAGAGTTAATATTTGATTTAATTGTACAGATTCAGTCAAGACTTGTTTTATGTATTAATTTTTGTTTTGGTGCTTGTCTATAAAAATGCATTAGCTGTGGATAAGAAGTTAATATATTAATTAACTAGTAAAAATTATTATGATATAAAGTATAAAGCTTTTGATCCAAAATTGAAATTTAGGTTAAAAGAGTGGCGGATCCTTGATCCAACAGGTGAAAACAAAGGTTGAAAAGAGGAAAACAACATAATAAAAGTATAAGAGGATCGAAAGGTGGAAGATAGAGATTTTGAGGTTTGAAGTTTCGAGTTTTAACTTCAGACCTAAGAGCTATGAAACATTTTGGGATAAACTTGAGTTGCAAAATAGAAAGAGAAGGATGTGAGTTTTGTTTAGGTGAAATCGAGGACCAAACCAACGTCAACAAACAACGATCGATATTGGTGAACGGTGATCCGATAAGCTATCGGTTGTCGGAATCTAGGTTAAGGGAAAGATAGTCGTGTGGTTGTTTTTTGAAGGAAAGATGACTTTTTTAAAGGAGAAAAAATGAATTGAAAAAAAAAAAAACCTTTAAGATTATAATTGGCCACATAAGCATGACATATAAGTAACTACTTAATATGACATGTTTTTTATGGGCAATTGTCAATTTTTTATAGACTAAAATCACTAAGTAATTTTCTTTGCTAACAAAGTTAAGTCTTTGACTATATTGATATACGGATCGAGAGTCTAGGTACCTAATTAGAAATTTTTTTTAATTTAGATATCAAATCTAATAAATTACAATAATTCAAGGGTCATATAAGATATTATCCAAATAAAAAATAAAAAAAAAAACCAAAAAAACAAAAACTTTAAAAAACTAAAGAAAATGAAAAAAAAAAAAAAGATGTCACATAAACACCCAAGACAAAACAAAATGTCTTAAATGTTTCTCTAACTCAATCCACTTTTCTAAAAAAATCTCAATCAATCTTTATTTTAAAAAAAAAAACACTTATACTAGATTGGTACAAATAAAAACCAATTGAATATAGATTGTTTTCTCAATCTCTACCTCCTTCATTAACTTTTTTTTACTAAATTTATCTAATAAAAAAAATAAAAATAATAAAAAAAGTTAAAAAAATAGATTTAATAAAAAATAAAATAAAAAATGAAAGAATGGAGGGGTGTCACATGGAGACCTTTTTTTTTTTTTTTTCATTTTCTACAAAATTAATATTATTGATGTTTCGTAATATTATTTATTTTTTAGCTTTAAAAATTATAATTATCAATATTATAAACCTTTTAAAGAAAACTAATCCTTGCTAAATAATTTTATTATTTAATTAAATAATAAAGTAAATTAAAAATGTTACATATGTAATCCAAAAGTATAAAGAGAAAAAAAATAAAAAAATTGAACAAACAATTTTGAGAAAAAGAGGTAATTACCAATTTTTAAAAAAAAGTAATTTTATATTATATCACATGCACACACACATATATATATATTACAACATATATAGACACTTGAAAAGATTTGTCACATAAATACTTATGCGAATAATTTTTTGAATACATGTAAGTTAATTTTTTAAAAGAGTAGGATAACTTCTTTTTATAACAAATTACATGATCCAAAATTTATTCAAATATTAAAATTATTTAAATTATAATTGAAAATCAAATCAATTTAAAGATATATTTTTTAAAATTAAAAGTCTAAACTATGAATTTTATCTTCATAATAAGTAATTTTAGTTGTTTACCAAATAACTTTATTTAAGAAATTATTTAATTATTAAAATCTTTCATCATGTTTAGAATTTCAAATATTAAACTTATCTACATCGTTCAACAGCCTTTTTTTCTTGATTTAAAACAATAAAAAAGTTATCATTTCAAAAATTTATGCAAGATATTGAAAATTCAAACAACTTTTCATATTTTTAAATAATAAAACTATCAAAAAGACTATATCCATCTCAATCCTAATTATCAAATTTATATTTCAAATATCTACAAAAAATTTGATTTTATCTTTATTACTTATTATATCCTTTTAAATTTAAAATAATTAATTTAAAATTTATCTATTTAATCTTAGTTGCCACTTAAGAGTTTTTTTACAAATTTAAGACTATATCGGTTTTTCATTTTTTTTTTTATTTGTAACCATTTTTTAAGGTACATTTTATTACTATTGCAATTTTATTTTTTGGTTTACAACTTTTTTTTTCAGATATATTTTATTATTATTACAATTTCGTTCTTATAAAAATAATATTTTTTTTAGTTTATTTTTTTTTCTTTCTTCACATATCTCTTAATATTTTTCATATTTTGTTCAATAATTTAATCAACATTACAAAAGTAAAAGTATGTTAATACTTATTTTATTATTTAATTCATCATTCAATAATATATATGTTTTTTTTTTATAAAAAAAACATAATTTATTTTTATTTGATATAATCCTCCACATGTATAAATATTACTATAAATAAAAATGGCCCAAAAAAGGATGTCATTTTTTCTTACTTTTTCAAAAAAATTACTTTTTATGACGAGTAAGTATATATGAATTTAATATATGTTGTAAATAAATTTTGAAAATTTGAATATAATTTGGAAAGAAAATAATTTATATGTATATACCTATATTAAATAGATAAAAACTTTTTCATACATTACACGGATTGCAATTTAGTTTTCAAAGAAATTAAAATATCAATATATGTTTATTAATTTATTTTTTGTTATTATGTGAGAAACTTTTTTATAAAATTTTCAGTTTAGTGTTACTTGATTCGTGATATCAAATTCAATAAAATTTTGTATAATAATATAAATATTAAAAATATTAAAGTTAAAACTTTTTATTAAAGTTTGAAATAAAAATAATATTAAATACTTAACTTTTTTTACATGTAAAAAATAAATTATTTAAAAAATACATGCATTTGTTATGAACGAAATGCTGGTGTACAATAACCCAAAGAAAAGTTATATTATTAGTAAAATATCATTAATGATTAATCAGAGGATTTTTTGAAGTCTTTGTCTCAAATATTCTCCATCATCAAATCTGGATTTGTTAAGTTTGAAATGGTTACTTGAAAATTAGCAGAAGTGCTGAAGTGTGGTTTCATTGTTTTTACAAGGTTTACTTAGATTTACTTGACTGCAAGGCTAGGTGTTATTAGAGGAAGCAAAAAAAAGATGATTGCATCAATGGATGAAGAATCATGTCATGCAAAAAGTTGATTCTGACAAATCTAGTGACCGTAAATAGGATTGGGATCATTTCAAGACGGTTGAAATTTTTTTTGACAATATTTTTTTTGGACAAGGGATTTATGACTGACCAATTGTCTTTAAACATCCAAATACCATATTATCCAATGTCATTTGGGGATTCTTACACAATGCAATGCAATGTGTCATAAAACAGTGCTGTAAGCGGTAGGGGATATTTAGCATCAACATCTGGCATCGCTTGGGGATTACGTTTGGAGCACAGAAAAACACCTTAGAAGTAATCAAAACAGCAACAACTAAACACAATATTGTAACTCCGTGGTCCACCAGCCTAAGCTAACGATTTTAGGTCATGTTTGGTGGTGTATTGAATGATTAATAAGACAAGATGATAATCATTTTGTATCATATTTACTTTATATCTAGTTAAAAGAGATATAATTATAAAGAGGATTTTAATATAAAATAATTTAATTATCTCAAAATAAAGAGAATTATTTTTAATTTATAGGATTTGATTTTTATGTCTTATTATATTTTTAAAAATTACATAAATAATTTAAATTATATAAATTTTGAAAAAAAATAATTTTTACTAATAAATAAATTATTATTTTTTTAAGGCTAAAAAAGAGTACTTTCATTCCTAAATCAAAGTTTACTTCAGAATTAACAGTATGTTTAACCTGATCGGGACATTCTTCAACCCAAGTAGTGGTATCATGCAAGCCTATCCCTAGTTTAGCAAGACAATGTGCTACTTTGTTACAATCTCTCATGGTGTGGACTATCTTAACATTGTGAAATTGTTGAATCTTTATTCACGCTTCCTCTATCAGTGTACCAACAGGGGAGAAATCCGGGGTTGTCGCTTTAAGTTTTGACATTATAGTTAAGCCATCTCCTAGTATCACATCTGCAAACCCCATTTCCTTTGTAAAATCCACTGCACTCACCGCTTCAATGGCCTCTATGGTCAGAGGATCTGTTATCAACGGCCAGCTGTTAGAAAGAGCTCCCTTAACCAGTCCATCCGAGTTTCTAATTATCACTCCAATGCCCCCTCTCCTTTGGGCTGCGCTCACTGCTCCGTCGAAGTTGATTTTGTACGCACCTATAAGAGGAGGTTCCTACTTCTGGTTCCTTTTTGTTTGCAGGCCAAAGGATTGTTGTTGAGCAGAATTGAAATCTTGCTGGTATTGTTTAACAAAATTCGGTGAAGTTGTGAAGTTCCTTCTTTGTTCACCATGCACTTCACCATTACTGTCATTCCAAATCACCCAGGCAGCAATGATCAAGTGATGTCTCTGCTCTCTTGACCGGTCTTCCATTAACTTCCTTACCCGTTCTGTTATCCACAGATTTTCCCTTACTCCATCGTCCCACTGGAATCCTAATTGCCTCCAGACCTCTTTCGCCATTGGACACTCAAAGTTTGCGTAGGCCACTATTTCCTCATCTCCTTCACACCTTAGGCACGTGTTATTGACTTGCAATTTCCATTTGGATAGGTTCTGCATTACAGGAAGAATCTCTTTACACGTTCTCCACATGAATACTTTCATTTTTGTTGGTACCTTTGCTGACCATATATTGGACCATAATGTTGTTCTATCCCGTCCCTGTTGGCTTGTTACTCCCCTGCTACCATTTTATATGTGCTCCTAACAGTAAACTCACCAGAATTTTCAAGCCTCCATGCTACTGACCAGCCAATTTTGCTAAGCGGGATGGTGCACACTACCTATGCCACCTCTGTTGGAAATCTTTCTTGGAGCGCTTCCTAGTTCCACCATCGTGATTGTTCATTCACCAAAGTTGCAACCCTTTCATCCTCGTCCCATCTCTCCCTTGCCAAGTTTGGATTGAAATTTACATTAGAGGGCATCCAATTAACTTTCCAGATGCGTATAGTCCTCCCATCTCCTATTCTCCACCAGGCACCTTGTTGGAAAATACCTTTTGTAGCCTATACACTTCTCCACATTATGGAAGGATAGATTCCCAAGTTGGCTTCCAAAAAAGATCTTCCAGGGAAGTACTTAGCTTCCAATACCTTGTGTAGTAGAGTACCAGTTTTCATCAGCAACCTCCATCCTTGTTTGGTAAGGAGTGCCTTGTTAAAGGCTCCCATATCTCTAAAACCCAAACCTCCCTGTCCCTTTGGTGTGCATAGATGTTTTCATTGAATCCAATGAATCCCCTTTTTACCCTTCTCTTGTCCTCACCAGTAGTTGCTAAATAGGCTGTTTATCTCATCACACAATGAGGCTGGCATAAGAAAGCAACTCATGGTGTATGTGGGAATGGCTTGGAGAATTGCTTTTATAAAAACTTCTTTTCCCCTATGCGATAAGGCTCTATGACTCCAACCACTCAGTCTTGAATTTATCTTGCCATTTAGCTCCTTAAAGGCTCTTCTTCTGTCTCTCCCCACCATGGATGGGAGTCTCATATATTTCTCCATGTTGATTATTGATTGAATGCCGAATATATCTTTTATTTCTTTCTTTTTTTCACCTTTACATTTTTGCTGGAGTACAAGGTCGATTTTTCAAGTTTTATCTGTTGTCCTGAGCTTTCTTCATATCTCTGTAACACTTGCTTCACCCTCTCGCTTTCGCTTATGTTTGCCGTGGCAAATAGCAGGCTGTCATCAGCGAAGAATAGATGATTAACTCTAAGACCAGATCTGCTTGCCTGCACCCCGTGTAACAATCCCTGTTCTTGTTTATTATTCATCATTGCTGCCAGTCCTTCTGCACACATAAAAAAAAGATAGGGAAAGAGTGGATCCCCTTGACGGAGTCCTCTTTCTGGTTGAAAAACATCAGTAATCTCACCATTTACCACAAGAGAATATGAGACTGAGGTAACACAATTCATCATAAGTGCAATCCAATTAGAATGAAATCCCATTTTCTTCATTATGTCACCTAGATAATTCCATTCAACACGATCATATGCCTTACTCATGTCCAGTTTCAAGGCAAAGAAACCATTCTTACATTTTGTTTTACTCTTCATAGTGTGGAGAAGCTCATACGCAACTAAGATATTGTCGGATATTAGCCTCCCAAGAATAAAAGCACTCTCGGCTTCACTAATGCATTCAGGCAAGATGGTCTTTACCCTATTCGCTAGGACCCTTGATATAATTTTGTAGATTACATTGCACAGACTTATAGGCCTATATTGTGTGATTTTAGTGGGGATTTTGGTTTTAGGGATTAGAACAATGTGGGTATGGTTTATGGTTGATAAATCCCTATTTACATTCAAGTAAGACAAACATAATTTAGTTACATCCTCACCAACAATATGCCAAAATTTTTTTATAGAAAAGAGCATGCATACCGTCAGGTCCTAGTGCTTTGGTTGGATACATGTGTTTGAGGGCCAGGTGAACCTCCTCTGCTCTAAATTCTGCAAGAGTTTGTTTATCTCATTGATACAGGGGTTTCCACCACCTTCAGGGTATCTTCATAGGATGATTTTTTTTTAGAACTAAATAAGAGTCTAAAGTAGTTAGTTAGTGGCTATATTTTTAATCTCCACCTTGTCTTCACACCAAACCCTGTCCGAGTTTTCCATACCCTGAATTGTATTGTTCTCTTTCCTTTGCTTTGCTTGGGTGTGAAAGAACACAGTGTTTCTATCCCCTATCGCAGCCAACTTATCCTTGATTTTTGTATCCAAAACACCTCCTCTCTTTCAAGCTATTTGTTTGTTTCATCCTTTAGCTTTTGTCGTTCCCTAAGGAGTTGTCATTTGCTGGCCCCTTTTGTAGCACGTGGAGCTCATTTCTCAACCGTTTCAGTTTGTCCTTCATGGAGCTAAAATTAGTATTATGCCACTTACCCAAGTGACGCACAACCTGTCTCATTTTTTCTTCCACCGAAACTAGGTTGTCCACTACCCGTGCGTCCCTCACTAATTTTTTACAGTCCGCTTCCCTCGTCCACCATGCTTCAAATTTAAATCGCTTGTTCCTTCTTTTGTCTCTCCGTAGGAGCTTGCTTTTTTTCTCATACTGTCATAAGATCTCATTAAAATCGCCCATACAAATCCACGGTTTGTTTGATTGCCTTGCTAGGTGTCTCATCAAGGCCCATGATTCTTCTCTCTTACTAGTTTTTGGCTCACCATAAAATCTAGTTAATCTCCACGTCTCCCTTTCTTGCTCCTCCTCTACTTTCATATCTATATGGTTTTGGAGTAACTAATTAACTTCATTGATACATCGGACTTGCACATCATTGCCAATCCACCACTGCTTCCGATTGCATCCACATTAAAACATGCCCCAAATCCACATTTCCTCCTTATTCTATCAATTTTGCTTGCATGCAGCTTAGTTTCGCATAAGAACACTGCATGGGGATCTTTACTCTTTAAAAGATCTCGAAGAGCCCGAACCGCATGCGGGTTCCTAAGCCCACGGTAGTTCTAAAATAGGCACCTCTTTGCTCTAGGCGGGATTGGAAACCAGTCTCCTTCGTTCTTTGAATTTGTTGTGCACCTTCCCAGTCCACTTCTCTGCTCTTCTTCACTTGCATGTCGATTTCCATTGAATCATTGTCATGGTCCCCAGCCCTCCTCTCGCTATTGTTTATTTTGTCTGCCTCAGACCTTTTATTAATTTCTCGTGCCTTCCTTTTCCACTTGTGCTTCGTGCTGGGTTGTACGTGCATGCATGCATATGTCCCTTTATTTTCATTGCTTGTAACCCTCTCGTTTTCTGTTATTCCTACTTCCAAACTTGCCACGTCATTTATTTGCTTATTCACCTCCCAAACCTGGTCCCTATTCCCATGCGTAGTCCCTTTCTCTGTCAAGCTATCTCCACCTGCCTTTGTTATTTTCCCATTTATTTACACCCCTGATTCTCCTCCTTGATTTATTTCTTGTAACGTATGTGGTCCCATTTCTTTCCCTTCTATAATTTCTTATTTCCCTTCTATCACCCCGCAATTCTCGCTGAATTTGTGTATGATTGTGATCCCTGTATTCTCGCAGTCTTCCCTCCTATCACGCCCGTTTCCTTTGTTGACGCTCGTAACTTCGTTCTTTCATTTTCCCTTTTGATTCAAACGCCCGGAGTTCAAGTTGGAGTTCTTCCTTTCCGGTGAGGCTTGTGTTAATTCGTTTTGTTAAACAACTGGGATGCCCATATTGTTGAACAAAGAGTCTTCCTCTTCAAATGGGAAAGAGATCTGCCCTTCTTCGCCTGGCCTTTAACTACGTTGTCCTCTTTCCCATTCCCTATTTTTGAATATTTCTGAAATCCTCCAAAAGCCCTCACGCCTCCTATTCTTGCAGAAAGGGCTCTCAACTAGTTACCATATTGTCTTCCCTTCTCTTCATTACCAATCTCATCTTATCAATCTCTGTGTGACCCAAAAAACCACATAAAAAAAATTTGGCATTCGCTCATACTTCAGTCTGCCATGAATATCTTCCCCACCTTTTTTTTTCCAATGAAATAAACCTTCTTAAGGGCTTCATCATGTCACTTGTGACCCTCATCCGTAGAAAACTCCCTTCACTAGAGTAGGTGATATTCTTATCTACATCCTTCAATAGTCCCACTTTGTTCCCTATCTTTTCTGCAACTCCTATATTCATCGTTCTCAGGGGAAGGCCCTATAGCGTAATCTAGAACGTAGCTTCCTTGAAGGTGTACTCTTTTGGGCGTAATCTCCATCGTAATCCCTAAACACCATTAGATTTTTGTCGAAAGACCAAGGCGATCCCTTGATCACCCTATTCTTATCATGGTTAGATCCAAACTGGAATAAAAACAAAATTTCCCCCGTCATTACAAAAAAATGAAAAATTAGTAGCTGTTTTTTAATAGCATTTTACTTACAAAGGTCACTAAATTTGTGTTTTTATAAAGATTGAGGTATTTTTTTATCAAAACGTCATGAAAATTTTCCAATAGCGCTATTTGTATGACAAACGCCACTAAAAACAAGAATTAGCAGCATTTATACATAAAACGCCGCTATATCAAATAGTTTAAAGGTGATTTTCTTTCATAAACGCCACTATATTATAAAATTTAACGATGTTTTCTAAAATACACGCCACAAAATTTTCTCCATTCCCCACCCCTTTCTCTTTCATGCAAAATTTTCCCCTTTCTCAAATCTCTCTTGTCTTCCCTCTTTCTCAAATCCCATTCTCCTTTCACTTTCCCTTTTTCTCTTTCTCAAATCTTATTTCCCTTTTCGTGTCTTCCTTTTCAAACCAGCACCCAATCTTCGTTGAATCCAGTGTTGCGATTATGAGAGGTACTGTTTAAAAATAATTTTACTTGGAAGAGCTGTGGTTCTAATCGACTTATTCACAACTTTGGAATTAGAAATTTGTTCAGATGGTTTTTTCTTTAATTTCTTTGTGGTTTGAACTTGATATTGTAAGGTTGTGACCATCTAGTATTTCAACAAAAAAAACCCTAATTTCTTTGGTCATCTAGGTTATGACCAAAAAACCCCTAATTTTAGAAGCCTTGAATCATTCCCAATTCCCAGTCATTTTACTAATCGTTCATTGTCGGCGATTGGGGAACCAAATAGGCCCTTTGGTTTTTCTCATTGTTATTTTTCTTTAATTCTTTATTTATATAAATAATAAATATCTCTTACTGCCTTTTTTTCTTTTGATATGGCGGTGGTTGAAGATTGTCGGGAATAATCTTTCGAGGGATAGCGTGTTCTTACTGTTCTATGCTTGGATAATAATCTCATTTTTTTATTTTGTTTTTTAGTTCATGCGATTTTGGACTTTTTCTGTGAAACATTTCAGACTTTTGGTCCTGACTCATCAGTCCTGACTCGATGAGTGATGACTCGTGAATAAGGACCCGATGATCAAAGTCTATGGGCTAAGAAATCCAATCTTAATGGATTTGATTGATCCCATTTAGATCTTTTTTTTTTTTTTTTTTTTTTGTACTTGATACTGCAAGGCTTTTATGCATCTGCGTTTGGAATTCTCTCAGGCATGAGCTTAGGTGCATTTGTCTGTGCGACCTTAGTGGCTCATTTCCTCCCCACTAGTTCCACATTTCAGGTTTTTCCTTGAGCCTTCTCGAGAACCACTGGACTATACCTTTGCTGATTGTTGCACCTCAAAACTTTCGCTACAAGTTTTTTTTTACCTTTTCAGGTCGCTACATTTGTATCAATGCTTGCAATAGTGTACATGAGAATAATTTGATGTAATTGTGTTATTATTAATGTTTGAAATGACTAATAAAGTTTTAATTTCAATATATCCTTTTCCCGAGCAGTAGTCGTTGCTCTCTTCAATAGTTTTGCAGAGAGTGGGATGATATCTTCATTAATGGTATGACTTCCTTTCTAATTGTGAAATTATGACCTTTAGATAAGTTTTTTGATCTCATGATCCAAATATACATAGCTGAAAATGATAAAATCAATGATTCAGAAGCAAACTCAAAGCAAAGAACAAGCAAACTAAAACCGAAAATTAATAGGGTAGTAAAGCAATAGTATGAAAATAAATTAAACAAAAATTTAAAATACTTAATTCAAGTAACAAAGTGCCTCCTAGGTGACTGCTCAACCTAGAAGCAAACTTGTACCATCATTTATCAACCCCCAAACAGCCATGAAAAATCAAAGAAACAACATCAAAATACGGAAACAGGTTCTGGACAACATCTGATTAAAATTCAATTTCCACTCTCATTTGATAGTATTCGATCTCCAAATTTTTTGTGGAAGTAACTAACTAATATGTGAACATACCCATAAATTTTCAAGAGCATTGGACATCATTTAGTACTTGAAATTTAACCAAAACCGTAGCAAAACAAAATCTGGAATTTCAGCTTGGAAAACAGAACAGCTCCTACTAAATCTTAGATCTAGCTCAAAATATATGGAATTTTGCTGTCAAATTTTATAGAAGCTTAGATAACTCATAGATGAACAAGTACTAAAAAGCTTGATACAAATGGAAACCGAATTGAACTTGAAAAATCACAAAAACTGAAACAAAATAAAATCTGAAAACAGAATAACATTCTGGAAACAGCTTTTAAAAAAAATTAGATTTGCTATCTCAATTAGAACTATTTGATCAAGAGGAAGCACTGTAAATCAAGCTAACAAGTAGAGGAACAACATATAAAAAGCTCATGATTTGCTGAAACTGAAATCAACTTGAAAATTAATTTAAATAGTAGCTAACATCAAACCTGGAAACTCAAAAACTGTGTTGACTACAAATTGAAATTGCAAGCTTAAATGATAATTAAAGGAACTAAAGTAGAGCTAAATAATAAGTAAAGGAATGTAAAAGAAACTTAAAATAAATTTAAAACAAAAGAAAAAACAAAGAACAAAGATTGAACAGCCAAGAACATAGTAGCTATAGAGCTGCCAACACTTGGAGTTCCAACCAGGAAAAAAAATGCCAAGGCATATATAAAGGGGGGCTCTTCTATAGCTGAATGAAAGCTTTTTTAATGTTTGATCTCAGCTTCAAATGATACAAACTGAACCTTCAAAAATGTCAAGTCAACGATGTATTAGGAAGCTCTTTTTCTTTTGCAATATGCTGCCTCTCGTGGTTTGTAAGTTTACACGTAACTCATCAATGGCAAATTTATTTGTTTTGGTTCATTTCTACACATTTGTTCATGTACGATGTATAATTGTTGATTTAATAATAATGTTTTTCGCTTTTTCATGCCAAGTATTCTTTAAATGTAACTGTTGTTATTATGTCTAAAAATGAAAAAATTGGTGTTTGTATTTAGATATTTAAATATTTATAATATCCTGTTTATAAATTTAAATTCATTTTTATTTTTTTCAATAATTTTTTATTTAATTATAGTAATAAATATTGAAAAAACTTAATTTTTTTTTTTAATTTAACGACATTTGTAATGAAAAACGTTGTTAAATTTAATGATGTTTCTAATAAAAAACATTATTAAATTACAAAATTAACGACGTTTGTATCCAAAAATATTATTAAATTTAACCATATTTTTTGACACAAACATTATTAATTTCTGTAATTTAACGATATTTGTTTACGAAAATACTATTAAATTTAACGATATTTTTTTATATAAACGTAATTAAATTAACGATGTTTTTTTTCTAAAATGTTACTATTTTCTCCGATGCAAATATGGTTGGCAATCTTAACTGACAGTTTTGGCAAACGCGATAAATCTTATAACGGTATTTAGAACAGCCGCTAATTATAAAAAAAAGAAAAAAGGTCACCAGAAACCTATTCTCGTGTAGTGAACGTTGTTATTGCCATCTCCTTTGCCATCTTCCATATTACCCTCAATGTGCCCATCATTGCATCTCTGTTGAAGGTTCTGTTGGTTAATAATTTTGCCTACCATCCAGCTCTTCTCTTCCAAGGGATCCATGCTCTTCAAAAAATCTTCTGTATCCACCCGTTCTTCTTCTTTCTCTGTTAGTTTGAACTTTTTCCATTCATCTTCCAGATCATCCGCCATCGTTAAAACCAGACAATACCTTAACTATTTATAATCAACCCGATGTAGTGAGCTACTGACTACCTAAGTACTAAGCATAACATCACCTCAAGAACCCTGAGGAGCAGAAACTCTTGTACTCATCAAGACGATAACCCCTCTCACAAAGCCAAGAGTTTTGGAGAGACTTTTTTATTTATAAGAATTTAATAAATTATCTTATTATAATCATGATATTATTTAATCTAATCTTATTTATAATATCATTGTATTTTATCTTATTATAATCTTATATACGGATCTTAAGATTCTGATATAATTACTGCCAAAAGTTGGAACTAACTTCCAATCCCACGTCTAATTGGGAAATGGTAACATGATAAGTTGTGCATAAATTAGTAATAGTTTTGGAAACTGATTATCAACAAAGAACTCCTGATAATCTATTTGAGTGAAAATTTCCACTTGAAAGTGAGTTACATTTCTTGCTGTTTTCGACTATACTTGCTTGAAAGTTACCACTTAAGAATAGTGACAGGAACAGAAATTTGCAATTAACAACCAAACTGGAAAACCGAAATGTGGTTCTATTCTTTCTATGAATCCAAACAAAATTACCATTTACCAGGATTGCATGGTATTATCAGGGGAAAGAAATGAACTACTATACTTTAGGCCAAATGAATTCGATGTTGAAGTCTGGAATTGCATTGTTTAATGTAACAGGTAGACAAGGAGAATATGCTGAACTGTGTTACATGATAACAATGTTGTATATATGTTAACAGCAGGTATGGTATCCAAACTCTGATCCACATGGACCAGATATGCTAATTAAGAGAAAGAAATGCTTATAACAGTCTGCAGACTGAGATAGAAAGTATTTCTGGAATTAAGTAGTGTGATTAGCTAATATAATCTGATAATCATGTTGTGGACTGGAGAACACTGCTAACGTATTGTAAATACTCCACCAAGATCTTATTATATAGTGGCTATCTTTTATCTATAATAAACACCATTAAATATGTTTGATCTTTGTCCTATTTATATACATATACAAGGACTCTTCATCCATAAAACAGTTTTACAGATCATCATGGTAGAGGATTGTCTCCAAAGCATTTTTCTTCTTGCAACCCCATCGGCAGTTCCAAGAACACATTGAGTTAAAGATTGCGAGTCTTGTGGAATGAAGGGATATTAGGTTTGATGTTGAAGGAGACTTTGCAAGGACAATTGCATAGCCGTCATCCATGTAGTCGGTCCCATCAGGGAACAGCTGCCACAAGAGGCTCCCAGCCCCACCCCCTCCTTTCTTTGTCGAGTTCAAGATTGTCTTGTACACTGTGCTAATAAAAGTGTCTCGGAATGAGGAGTTGTAGCCAGGGTCTTTCGCAGATACACCAAACTCAGCGAAGATTACCGGCATTCCTAGATATTTCTCAGCATCTTCTATGTGGGCTTCCATCCATGATGTTGTGAATTGGAGATGAGCATTGGTAATAGTTTGCGAAATCCTTCACAAATTAATTAAATCATCAATTAAGAAGTTTCCATACTTATAATATGAAGAAGAGTAGGCAAATAAGCATAAGCACAAAAGCATATATTATGATAAGGTGAGAGACGCATTTGCTGGAGTTTTATATGTTTTAACGTTAACCCGCCAGACGAAATTCATAAGTTCTGTCTGACATTATAGGAAGTATAAAAGGTTTACAATAGTTCCAAAAGGAGTAAAAGCCTTTACCAGGTATCTGCATAAATATGAACAGATGCAAAATCAATTCCGAGAGCCTGATGGTTTCTTATAAAGTCAGTTCCAACTTGAGTTGCATATGAATTCGGGTTGAACTGAGCCCTTGCAGGTGCTGAGGGGCCATAAAATCCTTCTAGTCCAATTTCAACCAAGTGCTTTGCATCGAGGCTCTTCACGTGCACTGCCATTTCTGCTATCCATGACTAGAAGATAATGGAGTGGCTTCAGGATGCAATTATGGTAATTGAGAGAATATGTATGATTATACCCAAGGACCAAGGCTAACTTTATTTGTCACTAGCTTTTAGAAGAAAACTAAACCTGCAGTGTATCCCCAGAGGGATCTGAGGTGCAACGAGGTTCATTCATCAGTTCCCAAGCAAAAATTGTAGGGTCATCCTTGAAAGTTATGTTTGTGAATGTATTGACTCTATTTAGCACTGCCTACATTGCCAAAAAATAACAGGGATAAACAGAAATGTAATTACTGAAGTAGGAGTTTATAACAAGCTGATATATGTTCATGCAATGAGTTTCACTTTGTCAAACGATTTAGAATGGAGTTGATCAGCAAAAAAACAAACAAAACTGTAACATATAATTGAAAAGAACTTACCTTAACGTGGGCCTTGTAGTAACTTCTAAGAGTTGGATGAGAGAAGAATTCATCATCCGATGTCAAGTTAAGGCCAGCAGCCTTGCCCCACTTGACATATTGCGCCTTGCCACCATACGCATCCCAGTTATTAACCAAAGACAATATGAGCTTGATATTGTACTTCTTTGCTTCAGTCACCACAAAATCCAAGGCCTGCATTAATTTTCAAACAAAATAACATTATCTGCTTCTGATAAAAAATTGAAAAGCACTATCAAGATTCAGAGTGAAATTAGTACCTTGAATACTTCCTCATCATAAACTGATGGAGACTTCTGAAGAGCTCGCCATTGGCCATCATTAAAAGCCCAAGTCCTGCAAACAGTTAGTCCTACTGAAGATGCCTGTTGGAACAATTCAGAGACCTTTCCTCTTGTAGATTGGTCCGCCGCGAATACCATCAGCCAGTATGTATTGAATCCATTGACATAGAAAGGTTGACCATTAACAACAAACTGGTTCCCCTTTGTCTCCACCATTTGCCAGTCATCATCTTCCACGTGTTCCTTATCATATATCCTGAACATAGCAAATCATGAATACATTATGTTGAACTGTTGAAACTTGAACATTAGAAAATTGTACTAAAAATGTATTCTCCTCTGATTGGTTACCCTTGCCTTGTACTAAAATGTGGTGAATGATCGAGGACTTCCTCCACCATGGTTTCAATCTGCTTATTCCCATCAAAACCAAAGACCTTGGTACCCAAATTTTGAAAGAAAATCACGAGAAAGGCCAATGAAAGAATGAAGCATTTCTTGCAAGAATCCATGGCACTGAAAACTGACCCAAAAGCTGCATTTTGCATCTTCCGAGGATAACATATTTATACATGGTGAAACAAGAATGTAATACTTATCTTTATTCTTAGTGGATGCCTGAAATTGTGAAACAAGAAGAGTAAGGAAGAGGGGATGATGTCTCTAGCTTTGACGCTAAGAAAAAATTATTGATTTGGTCTGCCATTCAGTCATTGCCTTCCCTTTCAAATACCGATAGGGTAAAGATCGATCGTAGGCTGATGGGGTAGACACTAGAAACTGAATTTGAAGAAAAGCGAAGGCTATGCACAGCAACACAAGTGGCAGAGCCGAAAAATAGTCACTCCCAAGTTAAGTTTTTGAGTGGGTCCAGACTTGAGAGTTCAGAGTCGGACAATTTTTTGTTGAGATGTGAGTATCATTGCATTGCTTTGGGTGCAATCAAACTATCGTGTCCATTAATAAAACTTGCCCTTACATTATAAAGAAAGAAAGAAAGAAAGAAATTGCTACTCACTCACTCTGTCTATGCAAATATGACAAGTTCTTAGAAATGAGTCTTAAGCTTCTGCGCCTAAACTCTCTGTGTGTGTGTGTGTGTGTGTGAGAGAGAGAGAGAGAGAGAGAGAGAGAGAGAGAGAGAGAGAGAGGTGAGAAACAATATACCTGTGTAAAGATAAGAAAGAAGAAGAAATAAATCAGCAGTGATTGATTACTACAGGATGAGGACAGAGTTGGTTTGTAAAATCAGTTTCAGCTTTTAGTACTGATAGCAGGTAAGGTAAGCAAAACCGGAACGAACGACTAATCCTTTTCGTTTTCATGTTCAAAGCTAATTAATGTGCGTTTGGTTTATGAAACAAGCTTCTTCTTCTTCTTTTTTTTATAAAATTATTCTACTATCAATGGATGCAGAAAAGATTGTTAGATTTATAATTACAGGGGAAGAGGTTTGGACAAGTTTTTAAATTCCAATTATTTGGATGGTCAACTCTATGGGTGTTCTTTTTTGTTTTTCCTGGCCGCCAATATGTAAGTAAATGTTTTATAGTTTTTTTTTTTTTGGTACAAAATGCTACTATTTGTCCATTTATTTTTGTTTTAAAAATTTTTTGGTGAAATAAATTTTTTTTTTATTTGATATGATATATAAATTATTAGTTTGATTGTAATATTTTATTTATAAATTAATTGATTTATTTATAAATGGATAATTCTCATCTCTAAATTTATCCTGTAATTATATGTCATATCAAAATTAAAAAATACAAAAATTTAAAACAAAAACTGACAGAACCGATTATAATGAGTCTTTGATCAATTAGGTCCGTGAAAAAATTGAATGGAATGCAACCAAGCACAGTCAGGCAGAGCTGCGTGGTCAGTGTAAGTTGGCCCACCTTTATATGGGCCACCCAGGGCCCCAAAACCCGAAGCTTGTTAATAAAATCACTTTCTATTCTATTTCTTTTAGAAAATAACAAAGAGAAAGGAAAAAACATGTGTTGACGCGTGCAATCATCTATCTGTTGTCATCCGGTCATCAAAGCCTCGCTATTAACATTTTAACACATAGAAGGGCGTTTTTGTCCTTTCTCTATACAACTGTAAAGGGGTAATAAAAGTAATTCAGCAAATAAATAATTTAATTAACTAATTAAATCAGCTCTGTTGGACTTTCGTATTCATACATAAAACTACGACTAAAATCTTAGAAGGGCCGGTCAGTTTCTGCTTCGTTCACCTGCTTTCTTTCTTCTTTTTTCTTTGTTTCTCTCCGGTCCATCCCAAACAAACAAAGCCCTCTATTGCCATCTTCTCCCATTTGGCTCAGTGAGTTTTCTCTTCTCTTCCCTTCTCTTCTCTTCTTTTGAGCTTCCTAAAGGTAAATAAATGACTTGAAACTCTGTTCATTTTCACATCTTTCACAGGCTACCTTTTTTTGTTTTTTCTTGCATTCTTTTAGATTAATCTATCTTTTTGAGGTAGCTAGCTTGTCTTTTGGATCTGAAATCTCTATGCCTTTTTGGCTAAGGAATTCTGGGTTACATTTGATATTTCCATTTTATGTTCAAAGATTAAGTCTTTCTCTATCGCAGATCTCACATTGTGAACTCCATGAGGAACTCAGCTGATCACTCCTTTCCTATTTCTATTATCATTTTTGCCTCCATGTTCTTTCAACTCGCCTTAGCTGCTGATTATGTAGCAACCGAGAAAATTCTTCTAAATTGTGGTGAGAAATCTGAGCTTACCGATAAAGATAATCGGAAATGGACTCCTGATGTTGGGTCCAAGTTTTTGATTGGAAGTGGGAATTCTCTCACTTCCTAAGCTGCCACGCAAGATCCCGTGGTTCCTGAAGTTCCTTACTTGACCGCCCGGGTTTTTCGCTCTAGCTTCACTTATAGTTTCCCGGAAGTAGCTGGTCGGAAGTTTGTTAGGTTGTATTTCTATGCTAATTCGTATGATGGGCAGAATGCAACCAATGCTTTGTTTTCAGTCACTTGTGGTTCCTATAATCTTCTTAAGAATTTCAGCGCTGCTCAAACAAGTGAAGCTTTGAATTACGCTTTTATTGTTAAGGAGTATTCCATCAATGTAAACAGTGACCATTTGAACTTAACATTTACTCCCTCTTCGACTCCTTCAAATGCCTTGCGTTTGTCAATGGGATTGAGGATTTGTCGATGCCTGATATTAATAGTAATACCGATGGGATAAATATTGTGGGTCAAAATGTTCCATTCACCATTGATAACAGCACGGCACTCGAGAATGTTTACCGGCTGAATGTGGGTGGAAATGATATCTCGCCTTCTGATGATACAGGTTTGTTTAGGTCTTGGAATGATGACCAGCCATACCTCTTTGGCGCAGCATTTGGAGTTCCGGGAGCTGCTGATCCAAATGTCACCATTGATTATGGAACCATGCCTACTTATATTGCACCAAAAAATGTTTACACCACTGCTAGATCCATGGGGCCGAATGCTCAAATAAACAATAATTACAATTTAACCTCGATGTTCAGTATTGACTCTGGATTCTCTTACTTGGTCAGGCTGCACTCCTGTGAGTTTACAGATAACATCACTAAGATTAATCAGAGAGTGTTTGATGTCTTCCTCAACAATCAAACTGCTGAGCAAAGGGTTGATGTGATTGCGCTGGCAAATGAAAAAGTTGATGTTCCTGTGTATAGGGATTACGTCATCATTGTTCCCGGAGGGAATTCACAGCAGGATCTCTGGCTTGCATTGCATCCGTACACCAAGGCTTTGCCCCAGTATTATGATGCAATCTTAAATGGTGTGGAGATATTCAAGAAAAGTGATCCAACAAGGAATCTAGCAGGTCCCAATCCAACCCCTGGTCCACAACAGGATGTAGTTGACCCATCATTGGCTTTGCCATCTCAACGAGGTCAATCAAAGAACCAGAAGGCAATTATTGCTGGGGGAGTCAGTGGTGGAGTGGTTCTAGCTCTCGTTATTGGCTTCTGTGTTTTTGCTGCTTCACGTTGTCGTAGGCATGGAAGGGATACAAGCACAAGTGATGGTCCATCAGGATGGCTTCCTCTTTCCTTGTATGGAAATTCTCACTCTGCAGGTTCAGCAAAGACAAATACCACAGGGAGCTATGCTTCCTCCCTTCAAACCTTTGCCGCCATTTCTCATTTGCTGAGATCAAGGCTGCCACAAACAACTTTGATGAGGCTTTACTCCTTGGGGTGGGGGGTTTTGGCAAAGTTTACAAGGGAGAAATTGACGGTGGGACAACTGAAGTTGCAATCAAGCGTGGCAACCCACTATCTGAACAAGGTGTGCATGAGTTCCAGACTGAGATTGAAATGCTTTCCAAACTCCGCCACCGCCACCTTGTTTCATTGATTGGTTACTGTGAAGAGAACTGTGAAATGATCCTAGTTTATGATTATATGGCTCATGGAACGTTGCGTGAACATCTGTACAAAACCCAAAAGCCTCCTCTTCCATGGAAGCAAAGGCTTGAAATATGCATTGGGGCTGCTCGCGGTTTACACTATCTCCACACTGGTGCCAAACACACTATTATTCACCGGGATGTCAAGACAACAAACATTCTTCTGGATGAGAAGTGGGTGGCTAAAGTTTATGATTTTGGATTGTCAAAAACTGGCCCCACATTGGATCATACTCATGTGAGCACTGTTGTGAAGGGTAGCTTTGGCTATTTGGATCCGGAGTATTTCAGACGGCAGCAGCTAACTGATAAGTCTGATGTTTACTCTTTTGGGGTCGTCCTCTTTGAGATCCTTTGTGCCCGTCCAGCATTGAATCCTACACTGCCGAAGAAGCAAGTGAGCCTTGCAGAGTGGGCTGCACACTGTCACAAGAAAGGCATCCTTGATCAGATTATGGATCCTTATCTGAAAGGGAAGATAGCACCAGAATGCTTCAAAAAGATTGCTGAGACTGCAATGAAGTGTGTAACTGATCAGGGAATTGACAGACCATCTATGGGTGATGTGCTGTGGAACCTGGAGTTTGCTTTGCAGCTACAGGAGAGCGTAGAAGAGAGTGGCAAGGGAATTGGTGAAATGGACGTTGAGGAGGGAACCTATGAAGTAACATGTAAAGGCAGGAAAGATCCTAATGCATCCCCTGGTTTTTATGGTAATCTAACAGATTCTAGGAGCAGCGGCATGAGCATGAACATGAGCGTTGGTGGTTGCAGCCTAGTTAGTGAAGACTCTGACGGGTTGACACCTAGTGCCGTTTTCTTACAGATCATGAACCCGAAAGGGCGTTGAGAGCTGTAAGTGACTGCATTTGGCTAGAGCTTAACCAGAATCCAGTGAGCCAATACGCTTGCTGTTGTTACTTGACCATGGAATCAAATTTTGGCTTTCATTGTTGTATTCATTTACTTAATATTAGTATATATATTTTTACCACTACACTCTATATGTTTTGATCAAGTCAGTTTTAATTTGCATCTAAAATTACATGAAGAGTGCAAAAGATAATGTGTTGCAGTCATTTGCATTTAACTGATAGGCCTCCCCTAGTATTGGGTATTTGCCATTTTATACATACTGGTGGTTTTGGCATATGCTTATTTCATGATATGAAAAGAATCTATCTGTTCCATTCCATACTATTGCCCTTTGTTGAGGGGTTGTTTTTTTTTTTTTGTTTACGGACTTTGTTGAGGGTTGAGAACAAAGTAGGGAAGAGTCCAGCAATTTGGGTGTGATCCATGTGGGTGGGGGCCTTGTTTGTTAGGTTTGTATTGCGCAAACGTCCATATGTCCATGACGGTGACAAATCGGTTAGCCCAAATATTTTAAACTACCTTCTCCGATGCACGAATTATTTTTATGTTATTTATATTTAAATAAAAATAAAAATTAATATTATTAAATTATTAACATATTCAAAATATATATAACATATAAATGAAAAAAAAAATCCACCTTAAATTAAGGAGTAATAAAAAAGTAATGTTAAAGTTTGTGAAAAGATAGAATATTATTTGAAAAATAAGTTTAATGAAAAGATGATAAAGAATCAAGATATAAAATTTTATTTAATCCATAAATATATTTAAATAATAATTTTTAATTATTTAATTATTTTTTATTTAAATTAATTTTTTATTTAAGTATTGATAAAATTTAATCCATAAATATATTTAAATAATAAATTTAGCTATAGAGAATATCTATTTAGATAATAATACTTAAATTTTAGTATTTTATACTTTTATCTAATAATTTTTTTGATATTTTATATCTTAACTCTATTCATAATAAATATCTTAAAAAAATTTTACTGCTAACATTTTTATTGTAAAGGTATGACAAAGTTTAGAATCTAAATGGATTCTTGATAACTAATTTCTGAAATATATCATAGATTTAGATAATAAAATATTATTGCAATTGTATGATTAAAAAGTGTAGAAATAATATATCAATTCTATTTAGCTGCATATGAAAAGCTTAAAAAATGTTGTAAGTGTAAAAGTGTTATTGATAAATTTGGCTTTATTTTATTTTTTTAATTTTGCGAATTATGTATTTGCCTTTTCACTAAGTTGAAGTGGTCACTGTTAGACAAATAGTTCCCATTTTGTAACATAGAAAATAATTTATAGTTTTCATTTCTGTTAGAGTTTATATGATTGTATTAGGATATGTGTTTGTTTATTTATATATTTCTAATTTTTTTTATGAAATATATTTAAAAGTTGAAGATAATTTAATAAGTATTTATAAAAATTTAAAGATATTAAATAATATTTTTAAAAATTGTGATAAATTTAAATATTTATATTAAATGTAGATAAATTAAAAAAGATAAATTATTTTAAAATTGATTTTAAATTAAGATAAAATGATGTACAAAATAAAAAAAATTTATTAGAATTTAAATTGATCCTTGATTAAATTTTAAAATTTTAGATAATTTAATAATTTTTAAAATATATTTTTTTATAAATAATTTAAAATTAATAAATATTTTTTATATCATCATAACCAGAAGTTTTATGGATTATCCTACGTATTAAAAAAAATATATTCATGTAAGCGTTCATCACAAATTATTATCTGATAATCATATATGTTATAATATATCTATATATATATATATATATATATATATATATATATGATCTGAGAGTATTTGGATCAACTGGCAGTGCAAAACGTGGGACAGAATTAATGGAAGAGCGAGGGAGAGTTTTCTATAACGTGGCTTTCGTGTATATGCGGCCATATTATTATTATTATTATTTTAATAATAGGCCCGGGATAAGGAAGTCCATTATGGTATCAAAGTTTATGTGATTATTGTTATTATTTGATGGTGGGGGTGGATTGATTAGGTATTCCTTTTACAAATAAAAACAAAAGAAGAGCTAGGTTTTAATCCTTCCTTGTCCAAGTCCAAAAAAAAAAAAAATGCGATGCATGTGAATCCTTGTAAAAATCATTAAATCAAATGGGGATAAAATCATAAAACAAAGAGAGGATAGGGAAAGTAAATATAGCTATCAACTTTGAGACTATATTTTGGCGATAAAGGAAAATACAAAAATAGAAAAAGGGCAGAGATTTCTATGAAGAAAAGTTATAAATATTATACTTTGGGAGGTTTTTTGGGAAGGGAAGATGAAAGATTTTTGGGGGTCCACACTGGATACATTGATGGTTCCGTTAGCCCAATTGTTTCACAAATTATGCAAGAAAAGGCCCATAGGGCACATGGCCTCCACCACCATCTTCTCTGGTCTGGAGTTTGACCTTTAAAACAACATCCAACTTTGGATTTAAAATTCCACTTTTTTAAACTCAAAGATACGAAAGTACTAGCATTAGAATCAGAAAGAGTGATGGATACGAAAACAACTTTTGCATTTCTGATGAATGTAATGTGCTTTGAAGAATAGGTTATCCCCTATTGCCATGGTAAAACAAGACGTCCAGAGTCCAGACACTACAAAAGTGGTCTGATCAAACCATTTTCATTCTTGTATGAAAATTTTTAGGACCCAATTTAAATTTGATTTAACACAAAAAATGCTTCATACAGCATTATAATGGCAACAAAATAAAGAACGGTTGCATATCTCTTTATCAACAATAAACCCCCCACCATGCACAATGTTCAATACAGAACATTAAGTAAGCAGTTGTAGGGCTATAGACTCTGATACATTACTGATACTACTTCAACATCGGACAAATGAGGGACTTCACACAAGTCACAAGGTGCACGATATAAAATGTCCACTTAGTTCTATTCTCCGACATCCAAAGCATAAGCACCACGACAAGTTCCCTTAGGAAAACACCTCCTCTCTTCCCAACAGAAAACATAAAAAGGTTAACACATTTGACAACATACAAAAGCCATTGGTATTACACGCTAACCACCATCATCCCATGGCATACTTCTGGGTCCAGCTGCGTGCAGTAGCTTCATACTTGGCCCGATCGGTCTTGTACATGTGAGCAATCTCCGGAACAAGTGGGTCATCAGGGTTTGGATCAGTCAGCAATGAGCAGATTGAGAGCAGAACCTGATTTGCACTTGAGTTAGTTTTTCTACAATCTGTTCCTTTTTTTAGACAAGCTCTATTGATTTTGACCAAAATTACTCAATATTCCAATAAGCAGCAGCAGAAGTCCATGCAAGGAAGGATTAGTAATAATAATACAATTTTTCATTATCAAAACTGGCTTACTTTTGGTGCATATTCCTAATGAGATTTGATCAAGGTTGGCCTTTCTGTTCTGATATTAATCACTCAATTTCCAGAAATAAATTTGTACTCAGAAAGTAACAGTAATGATTGTTCAAAATTTGTGAATCTGCATAAACTACAAGTTTAACTTTTTAACCAATAGACAGTCATTTTACCCACTGAAGACTGAAATCGTTAAAAATGCCATATTCTTTATCTTCTCAGGGAAAATCTTGTGCAGCCATGCATTCCATAGTAGGCCAGAACATAAATTCTTGACATATATTGTACTAGAATTACCATAATATCAGCCAGAGTAAGGTCAAACCTTGGAAATGGTTAGTGCAGGGCTCCACTGTTCTTTTAGGATATCAAGACAAATGCTCCCATTGCTGTTGATGTTTGGATGGAAGACCTTGGTCCTAAATGCAACCTAAACAACAGAGCAGCATTATCCATCAAAAGAGAATGTATGACTCAACTAACCTTTCACACATACCACAAAGGGGTAAAACATTGCAGGTGAAGAAAATTACCTTAGGAGGTTTGAAAGGATAATCTGGAGGAAAATGAATAGTAACTAAAAATACACCTCCTGCATAAGGGCTATCGGAGGGGCCCATAATTGTTGCTTGCCAATGAAACATGTCTTCGGCTACAGGACCTATTATAAACAATGCAAACATCCAAAGGTTACTAAATGACATCCATTGATTCACATGACTATTATCATCTGTCCCTTTGTTGACAAAATGGAAAGGAAGAATCCATGCCTACAAACTTATACACACAGGTAAGGTTCACAAGTCTATGGACAGATACTAAGAAGTGAAAATAAGTGAAAATGGCAATGGATGATAATCCACAACCACCACAATAGGGTCTAACCTTTGACAGAGTGAGGGTTTAAATACGCTTAACTATACCCAACAAGTCAACATAAGCTTCTTTTTTTTTTTTTTTTTTGACCAGATGGAATAAATATTTTACCAGAATGGTTTGATCCTGATAAAGTAATTGTAATATATATAAGAACAACTGGAAAGCTTCCCAATCGCATCAAAATCGAGTTGCATGAAGGAAAGATTAGAGAAAGAAATTCAATACGAAAGCTGAGGTCTAAAGAATGGGACTTGAAACTTTGTAACTAATAGTTTTCAAAATTTTTGAAGTTAGGAGCCATGGCCATGATAAAAAGTTTTCAGCGATAAGCAGCCAGAAGGATAAAAGCAAACTTGTGTGTATATGTGCGTGTATAGCCAAATACACAATCTTTTTTGGAATTTACTCGATTCATAAGCTAAAACTGATGACGCAGTTCGAAATAAAGAAAAGCTAGTCCGACCATACAAAAACGACAACGCATAGAACATGAAATCAGTGCAATAGGGAGGGCAACCAAATTGGTATAAATAAAGGATCAACTCTATTATTATTAGGAAGGTATGAAATTGATGCATATTTAGAACATGAAATAGTACCTGCACTGCAAGAAGTGGGTGGATCCTTCTGCAAATCCTTGAGTTCCTTCAAAATCCGCTTTGAAGCCATGACGCTTGAACGGAAGACAACACAAGGATCCTACCTGGACCGGAGCCTGGAGAAAAAAAAAAAACCCATGCCATAAATTGTATTTATGGCATCCACAGGGAAAACAAACCTTGAAGAAAGTAAAAAAAGGGAGGGAATGACAAGTTAAAAGGAAAAAATACCAGACCTGGAGCAGATGAAGAGAAGAGAGAAAGAAATTGGGGTTAGAGACGATAAAGAGAGGAAGCGGGGTTTGAAGTTTCACACTTTGAAGCAGATCCCTCTCTTTTACAACCGCAATCCCTTGATTTTGCACTTCAAACTCAAAGTCGCTCGCTAAATCAGAAAGACAGAGAGAGAGAGAAGGAGAAGTTGGGGTTTCCAGACCATCTTATACACGTCTGACACGTCCCCACTCACTCGGTAATCTCCTCTTCAAACTCAATAATTTCGGACAAGGTGGATATATTTATATATATATATATATATATATATATTGACAGTTTTTAACTTTGTCTAATAGATAGTAGTAGATTTGATTTGTTGGGAAAATTTTCTTCTTTTTTTAGAATGAGTTTTTAAGTTTCATAAAATTCCCTCATAGTTATCACATAATTCAAATATAAATTAAAATCTTAAAATTTAATTGTTGAAATATCTAATGCCCCACTCTCTATTTTTCTTTAATAATAAATATTAGTATTATTAATTTATTTTTCTTAAAAATTTATTACGTTCATTTTTAAACGAAAAATTACATTAAATAAGATTTTTTATTTCTTTCTTTATTTTAGAAAATACATTTACTTCTTTAACGAGGATGAGAAGCTCTTGGATGTTAGAACTTTAAATTTCATGTTTGAATTTCATCACGTACAATTTATTAAAAACTACTTAATTGCTATTGTAATTACTAATTACTATATGTAGATATTACAATGTCATAAAAAAGTAAAATCATTTTTACTATAATTTATTGTGTAAGTAATTTTTTTGTATTTTAGCAATATAAAAATAAAAATATTTTGTACATCTTAAAACTAAGTTAGGTATTTAAATTTACAAATTAATATGAATTTTTTTTAGTTCTTATATAATGGACCACAGAATTATAAAATATAATACTTAATTTATTGTTGTTATAAAACTAGGTTAGGTATTAAAAATAGGACAGAGAAGTCTTGTAAGAGTTTTTTTTTTTTTTTTTTTAATTTTATTTTTAAAGGAGTTAAGACTGTGATTGAAGCAGCAATCACAACTATTATATCTGCATATTAGTATTAATATTAATTAAGAATCTCAAAAATCAATTTTATTATACAGCTATAATATCCATCCTTGTTTCGCTTTGAGATATTTTGAATTTTTTTAGTTTTTATTTGAAATTTTAAAAATATTAGAATTCTTTTAATTCATGATTAGAATTTGACAGAAACAAATTTAATGGATAAAGCAATACATTTTTTTTTTCTTTTCGAACAAAAATAATATATGTTTAAAATAAAAAATATATAAGTAAATCATGACCGGTTTTAACGGGTAAGACAAATTTGTGGCGGAAATGCAAATCCAAATTTCAACTATCATTAGTAGTTAATACTTAAAACACTTAATATGTAAACAACTATAAATAATTAGTAACTTTGAAACATCATTCTAATGATTTGGTGTCATCTTTGAATTTGTAGCTTTTTAAGGAACAAAGCACTTATCTATAAAAGCTACCAGCAGATGAAATACAATAATACTGACTTGCAATATAACAAATCTGTAATAGTACGAAAATCAATCCAATATTTAAGTAAATTCCCAACTCATCCTTCATTTGATTATCAATATTCTATTTTTCAAAATTTACCTTAATTGTAGGTTGCCCAACAGTAGCCTTCTTATCATTTTTTTCCCACAAGCATTACTCTTATCTACATCAATTTTATAGCGGTGTCAATGGTTAGAGTATGAAGAAGGTAAAGTATTCTCCATCTTTATCTTCAAATTTTTATATTATATCCGCTCTTATATATATATATCCAATAGATATTTTAAATTTATTTATATCTCCATCTTCGTAAATATTTAATGGATACGAATAATCCTCGTGCCTATAGCTTTTAAAAAAATAAAAACCAAAATTTATTTTTTTAGTTTTTGTATTTTTATTTTGTATATTTAAGTAATTTTTTATAACTATATATTAGTATATATTTTTTCAATAGAAATATATTAATTCCAATTAATCTAAAATTATAATTGATATTGTTTAATAAAAAATTTATTTATTAAATATATAAAAATATATATAGGATATGTGCATGAGTACGAGACAAGTGCTATATTAACTGTTTCCATCTCTGTATTCAATAAAAATTTAAAATAATACACATTCTTATCCCCATACTCATAATATAATATCCATTCTCATATTCATATGAGTAAAAAATCGAGTTCCCCATTAGATATGGATAAGATTGACTCCCTACAACTGAAGCTGCTATAATTATATTAATACAATTGCCAATATAAAACATCAAAAAAAAAATCTTTCCTTTTCCCTATTTGAATTCAAAATGATTCTCAATTCACTCAATTTAAACCAAAGGGATGCATTCACAAATATCAACAACCTTAATATACCTTAACTAATAATTATTAAGATCCAAACCAATTCTCTTTCATTAAAAAGCTTTCATACTCTATTTCCATTAAATTCAAACCTTCCTTAAAAGCATCCATTTCAACTCCAATTTTCAAAAATTTATTAAAAAACAAAAAAAAGTCCTTGGCATAGAAGAATCACAATTTTAGCCTTTTTTTATATAAAAAATAAATTAAAAAATTGAAACTTCAAGTGTTGCAAGCATTAAAGAGGTTCAAATTATCAATAGTATATTGAAGAATTCACACAACTATCCATTTAATGAATTAGTTACAGAATAAGTTCCCAATTGAACATGACTAAGAATGAGAACTCAATTTCTTACAATTTAAAGTGCAAAAGCAATAAAGCAAAGGTAGTAATAATTTATAACTAGAAACAAATGCTAATAAAAAGTTACATTGTTTCTCAAAATCATATATTTTTTCCAACATATTTGGTTTGTTATAAAACTACAAATCATATATAAAGATTGTTTGATAAATTCAAATGAAACTCATTCTATTACCTTCATGATTAGTCAACATATTATGGAAACTAATCGAAGTATAAAAGAAACTAAAAGAAAAAATAAAAGAAAAATAAACAAAAAATTGTGAGTCAAATAACAATTTTACTAGATTGGCAAAAAAAGGGGAGGAGAATTTTGCTAGCAAAAAGACTATAATAGTTTTAGCCTAAAACTCTACCTCAACCTTTTTAAGCAAATTTTGAAAAAGAAAAAGAACACATTCATTGTTTTGATATAAACCACATTCGTCAATTCAAATCCAATTATACAATCTTATTTTTAGTTTACCTTTAACTTATTTTCCACTAACTTCATATACACCTTCTTTCTCAAGCCTTTAAAGTTAATCTACAAGCAAATAAAAATATTTAGGAAAACAAAAATTACAATAGAAAGCAACCCTATGGCCACCACACATTATAAAACACATTATAGTTATAAAACACAAAGAAAGTCAATATAAGGTCAAATCATAAAGAACAATAAATGAAAGCATCCTTTACCAGCACTTATCAATCTTTATTTTGCAACCGTTATTGTCACCTTGAAATATTTTATCAAATCGATATCTCATTGTGGAAAAACTAAGAGTATATTGAAACACTTCTTTTAAGAATTATACAAAAATCTTATGTCTATATACAGCTAATTAGAGGATAAATTAGGAAATTAAATCTCCTTAAAGTTGATCCATATAGTTAGGATATTTTATTTTTAGTAACTAATTCTAGGGATATAAATACTTAATTCTAGCAATACAAATATTTACAGATTACAACAAATTGTAATTAAATATTTTCCCACTCCCCTTCAAGTTGGTGAATAGGAGTTTTCTATTCCCAGCTTGAAAATAATTTCTTGATATGTTATATTGTTGAGACCTTTAATTAACACATTTACAAGTTATCCCTTGGTTGATATATATGGTATGCAAATCAACCCACTATCTAGTCTCTCCTTTATAAAGTACTAGTCTACTTCAATATATTATGTTCTGTAATGTTGCATAGGATTTTATACAATGCTTATTGCAGACTTATTATCACAATAAAGTCATATGATCCATCTCACTTAATCTTCAAGTCTTCTAAGATAATGTTTAACCATAGTAATTCATAAATTTCTTAAGCTATTTCTCTAAACTCTGCTTCAAAAATTGATTTTATCACCATATTCTGTTTTTTACTTTTTTAAGTCATTAGGTTACCATACAATAAAGTGCAGTAGCCCAACATGGATTTTTTATTAGTTACCAAATTTGCATAATTAGCATTTGTATATATCTTTAGTACTAATCTTGAATTTTTTTTGAATAAGATTCATCTCCTAAGATTGGCCTTCAAATAATGTAGTACAAGGTAGACAACTTAGAGGTGCATTTCTTTAAGACTATACATAAACTAACTTATCACATTCACAGCATATGCTATATCAAATTTAGTATATGAGAGATAAATAAGTCCTCCAACCAATCTCTAGTACATCTCCCTATCTAAGTAACATCTTTATCAGTTTCTTCAAGTTAATGATTAGGATTTATAAGGGTATTTACAAGTTTATATGCAAGCTTCCTAGTTTTCTTTTTGTGAAATAAAAATACCATGCCATAAGTGAGTCATTTCAATTCTTAGGAAGTATTTCAATCTCCCTAACTCTTTTATCTCAAATTCTCTAGCCAAATATTGTTTTAGAGATTCTCTCTTTTTTCATCATTTTCAGTTATAATTATATCATCAACATATACTAAAAGAATTGACTTTCCTTGAATCTGAGTGCTTGATAAACAGTATATGATCTTCATTACTTTGGCAAATCTCTCAAACTAGACCATAAGAGACTGTTTAAGATTGTATAAAGCTTTTTTTACCTTATATACTTTTTATGCTTCTAAATGACCTCCAAATATTGGTAAAACCTTCATATATATATAAATATATATATCTTCTTCCGAATCACCATGTTAAAAAGTATTCTTTACATCAAATTATTGAAGCTGTCAGTTATAATCTACAACAAGGATAACAAAATCCTAACTGCATTCATCTTGGCAATTAAAGCAAAAATTTTTTTTATAATCATTCCATAAGTTTGAGTGTAGCTCTAAGCCACCTACCATCTGCCTTGTATTTTATAATGAAAATCCATTTACACCTAATTGAATTTTTTCTTTAGAAAACTCTATGAGTTCTCATGTTTTATTTTTCTCTAAGGCCTTTATTTCTATTTTCATTATCTGTCACCATTTCTCATTGGATAATGCCTTAAATAATATAGTGGAATAGAAATAATATTTAAGCTCACAAGGAAATTTTTGTGGGATAGTGAGAATTTTTGAAATGATACAAAATTAGAGATTGGGTATAATGGATGCTTAGTACATTTTTTTTGTTTCTTTTCTAATGGCAATAAGCAAATCATAATCATTGGTTTTAGCTTTAGAAGATTCATACTCATTTTGAGAAATAATGTCAGAGATAGTAGTTACCTTATTTTCAAAGTTGGATAAGGTTCTTGGACTTAAATAGGTTTAGGAGCTGAAACTTTCTTTCTTTAGTACACCTATAATTCTTTCATATAATTAATAATAGTTTGTGTTTGGAATTCAGACTTAAGGGTCAGTGTTTGACTTGTACTAAAACAAAAGGTTTAGACTTAAAATAATTAATAGGTGCAAATGTTGAGGGGAAGGATAAATCAAGCACAAAGAAGTTCTTATCCTTATCTTTCATGAATGAAGTCTCATTCTGAAGATAAAGTTGAGTTAAAAAAGATTTACTTTCTTCACAATTGGCATCTATAAATATAAAATTTTTTAGTAAAAGAATGGTAGCACTTATACCCTTTTCTAAGTTGATGAATACCCTATAAAAATATATTTAATTGCTCTTAGATCCAACTTCCCTTTATTATGATTATGAACATGAACAAATGATTTACAATAAAAATATCCTAGGTGAAAGTATTTTCATAAGAGTTTTAAATGCCAAAACTCTTAAAAGTAACTTGTTTATAATGTGCGTGACATTGAGAATAGCTTCCCCTCGTCGGAATTGGGTGTGTTTCCTAAAAAAGTAAAAATGAAGTTATGGCTAGTAAATGGCTATTTTTTCTCTCTACCACTCCATTATGCTATAGAGTATTAACATAAGACAACTCATAAACAATCTCCTCATTTTGGAAATATGTAGATAAACTTTGATTGAATAATCTCTTGTATTATCAGACCTAAACCTCTTGATTTTCACTTAAAATTGATTTTGGATCATGTTTTGAAAGCTTAAAAATATACTATTCACATTGATTTGGATTTAAGTAAAAAAATTCAGGAGATCTTAATACAATCATCTATGAATGAAACAAACCATCTTGTATAAAAAAATTAAGAATTGTAGAAGTACCCCATATATCATTATGAATTAAGTAAAATAGAGTACAACTTCTTTTATCGCTAAATGAAAAAAAACACACGTCTATGTTTTACAAGTTTACAAACATCACAATGAAAATTTACAACACTTAATCATTTGAACAAAAAGGGAAACATGTTTTTCAAAGTTTCAAAATAAGGATGTTCAAGATGAAATGACAAAGATAAACTATTGTTGATATTACTTGTGTTATTTGATGTCTCAAGATCATATAGTCCATCCTATTCCTTAATAAGTTCAATTATCTTCCTCTAACTCTTATTTTAAAATTCATAATAAGAGAGATAAAAAGTCACTTTGCAGTTCATTTTTTTAATAAGCTTTTGTATAGATATCATATTAGTAGATAACAGAAGAACATGAAGAATTATTTTAAGAATAAACGAAAAATTAATTTGAACATCTACTAATTTTGCCATTGTAGTAAGTGAACCATCTGTAACAATAATTTTTTTTATTACTAGAATATAAGATTTATGTACTAAGCTTTTATGAGAAATATATCATATGATTATAAATCCTGAGTTAATAACCCGAGAACTCGTAATAGATTTAACCGAGATATTTAATCTATGAGAACCGGGGACTTTATCTAAATTAAAGACCTTACCCAATTAACATACCTCAGTAGACTTTTCAAGGGTTCTCAATAGGCTTTTCAATTTATGAATCTTTTCTTTATCCAACTCTTTTTGTTTTTGAGACTTTTGTAGTACTTTGATGGTTTTACCAATTATCATTTTCTTAAATTAGATGGTAGCGATAGTAGATTTTATTATCTTTGACATTGTTATCTTTTTTTAGATTGAAAACAAGTCTTAAAAATTAAGATATAACAAAAAATGAGTTCTAGCAATTAAGGCCAAATAAGGCAAAATTCAATGGCTATGAAGGCTTTAACATGGTTCGATAATGAAGGCTTGAAATAAAAGTCAACAATGAAGGCTAAAAATTTTGTTTCCAAAAAAAGCCTAATGTTCTAATATCATGTGAAACTAAAAATAAAACTGAAAGCATATTGAAATTTTTTTTTTAAAGAATTATGCAAGCATCTTAGGTCTACATAGAGCTAGCTAGAAAACAAATAATGGAATCAAATCTCCTTACCGTTGATCCTTATAATTGAAAGATATCTTAATTTTTTGTCTTTAATTTTAAGGATACAAATACTTAATTTTAGTAATGTAAAGATTTACAAATTACAATCAGTTGTAATTAAATATTTTCCCACATTCACACTAATAAATTTAAAAATAAATAAATAAACTCTAATCAATATGGAAAAACTTAAAAAAAAAAAAGGCAATAGCATTTAAACATGACATTAAGCATGCATAATAGAACACATACACATTATAAAAAGTGAGATAAAGAGAAAACTAATTGAAAATGAGTAACTCACCATCAAATACATACCTAAATTATCAACTAAAAAATGAACAGAAGAATAATAGGAGCTTCATCACCATTAACCAATACATTTTCAACTAACAAATGACATTTTCAATCAGCATGTTATATCCATTGTCTCTGGAGAATCAATAACTTATTTAAGTTATGATTCAATATGTCCTAAAAGCTGTAACACAAAGATTAGGATGTACTTTATCCTTAAGAATTCTTTAATTTCTTATGTTTCCCTAGGATTCCCAATCATGATTTAAGCTCCATTTGTTTCACGAAAAAAGATTTTCAAAAAATAATTTTTGCATTTTCAAGTGTTTGTTTGGTAGAAAACTAGCTGGTCAACAGAAAGTAACTTACTGACCAATGAAAAATGAGACTATTTTTCTAAAAATTATCTTACGAATTGGAAAAAGAAAAATTTTTTTCAAAAAAGAGTTATTGTGAGTAAAATTATTTATTAATACTTGTGAGTATAATTTTACTTATAAATAATATTATATTAATAAATTGTATATTAATAAATAATATATTATAATAGATAATATACTATTAATATAATGTATTAATAAATATTATTAATAAAATAGTATTTTAATACATTAATAAATAATATAAAGAATAATAAATAGTTTTATTTTAAGTATTTTTTATATTAACATAATAGTTTAATTTAAATATTATTATTAAAATATCATTATTTTTTAATATTAATAATTTTAATAATAAATAATTTCAATATATTTTAATAATAAATCATTTTTAATATTTTAATATTTATATTAATATTATTTGAAAAAAAATAGATTTTTGGGAAAACAACTAAACTGTGAAAAATATTTTTCACTAACTTATCAAAACAATAGAAAATATCTTTTAATTCAAAAAATATAAATATTTTTTAGAAATTATTTTTCGAAAGTCATTTTCTATGAAACAAACGGAGCTTTAATTTTGAAAAAAGGTTTTGTAATCATGTTATTATGGAATATCAATTAAACAGTTGGTCTTTGTAATGAAACTAGACTTATTGTTACACAACTTGTTATAAATGTAATTGAATAAAAAATCATTATTAGGAATAATACAGACAAAAAAGTCTTCATTTCAAGAATTGTGACAATAATAAAAGATCATAAATGGCCATTCGTTTTGAAAAGGAAGCAATTTCCTGTAAGGCTATCATATGCTATAACCAGAAACAAAAGTTAAGGCCAAACTTTAGATTATGTAGGCTTTTACTTACCAATTTTAGTAATGGATAATTGTATGTTGCTCTATCAAGAGTAACTTCTTTTAAAAGATTGAAAGTCTTGATAAAAAATGAGAGTGAATGCAATAGAGTAAAATAAAAATTGTTGTTTTTCATGAAATTTTTTAAGATTTGATTGAAGGTAGAAACATCTTACAATACATAATAACAAATTGCTATTATATCTGTACTGCTCTCATTAGTTTTTTTTTTTTTAATATTGATATATAATATTACTAAGCAATAATGAAAGTTTACATAAATTTTTATATTCCTCACTTAACTACTAATAATGTACTCATTTTCTTATATAGGTGATTAGATAAAAGTATTGTTGCACAATCAACCTTAAAGTCCAATAAACACCACATAAGGCATGGTAAAATCTAACAACAACAAAAGCATTTATGCCATTAACAAATTGTATAGCATATTGTTTTTAAACAAAAAAAAAAAAAGACAAGAACATATAATTTAACATAAGTTCTTATAAAATAAATACAAAACATTTAACTCTTAAACAATATCTGATTAAATAATTTTTTTTTGTGCAGCAAGAATGACCACTATTTTGCTTTCCAAACTCAATAATAAGACCCAAAAATACATAGTTGAAGTCAAGATATTGAGGATATGAAAGTCAATCAACCCTAGAGCAAACAACTATTTGATAATTCATAATTTTCTTGCCATTGATCATGAGGTAACCCTTATATATCCTTATATTTTTGGTATATACCAATTAAGTCTTATTATATACTTGCTAGGTAACAAATATGCTTCATAAAAAGACAATACAATGTTCTATAGTACATTCATTGTTTTAATAAGAATAGTTATATATACTATTTTGAAACATCCATGAAAAAAAAATCTTAAACTTAAGTATATATTGTTATAAACTATTTGATTTTTTTTTTTAGAAATAAGAGAAAAATGCATATAAATAGCTTTTGTTAATCCTTATGAATTGAATACATGAGAAAGTTAATCTAACAAATGAACCTTCTATGTTTTAATACCTTATTATATAAAAACAAAATAATGCAATTTAGGATATTATAAAGCTATCAGACATGCCAACATATGAGAAGATTTTACAAGAGAATGGAATATAATAGACTTCAAACTTGTTAGTCAGTGAAAAGAAGAAGAACTATAATGTTGTTTCAAATCCCTACATAATCAATTTTGTGAGAACAACAAAAATAAGATCAATCAAACCCTCTTTATCATTCCCTGAGCACCATTACAACTTTGTGCAAATTCATTAACTTCACAATATTGTCAAGTAATATAATATTATCTCTTCATGAATGACCAACTTCACAATAGTAGTATAAATTATTAAAATATTACTTTTTACATATCCAACTTTTGAGTTTCAGATGTGATTGAAATGTTGGTGAATATTGTGAAAGAAGGAATTACTTTTGTTGGAGAATTATTGTAAGAAGTTACAAAAAAAAAATCTTGAAATCAAGATTTCAAAGTATGTAATCAAACTAATATTCAAATTTATTATTTCTTGTTAAAAAATAAACAAAACCTGAGAATTTTACATATTTTACAATGCAGAATTATAGGAGTTATACTTAGATAGAATTTACAAAACTGCTAAACAAGGAGGAGTTTGTTGGAAGCAAAAAAGTCCAATTATTATCTTTGCATCCATGATAGTTACAAAATTTTTAGGTAACATTCACATAGATTGATGAAAAATTAACATTGTCTCAAATTTATATTAACTTCACATCTTACTTAGAATGTTAACAACTTATCTACTTTTTAAATAAAAAAAAATACAGGATAGCTTTCAACAGCAACATGTTCAGCTTCATGAATCATAGTAAATCTTGACATTGAAAAAGCTCATGAATTGAAAAATAGGTAAATTGTTTTGTATGAAAAAAAAAGAATGTTACATAACAACATTACTTTTTACATGTTAAATGTGAAAATCAACATACATCCCTGCAAGTTTGACAACAAGAATAACAAAGTTGAATTGCTTGAGCTTACCATTTCAGTAAGGTTGCCAATAGAAGAAGAAAAAATGAAAAATAGAATCACCATTGAGAAACTTTTTAAACAAGATCCAAATGAAACCCTGGTAATACATTTATTTTTAAACTATACTTATCAATTATTATTATTAAAATAAACTATAAAAAATCTACATTTTACTATTACAAAACACAAAATTTTACATGTGAAACAAGGATTCTTGAAGTTGATGCAACACAAGGATGGTTCCACAACAGCTGCAGTGAATGTAAAAGAACACTTATACCAAGTGATGGAAATTTTGGTGTCCTGAACACAATAAAAGAATGCCTTCTCGTAGGTATTGTCCAAACACTAAGCTGAACTTATACTATACGATAATTGTGTTGCTTGAAAATTATACTAACAACAAAGAAAATGTTCAAATTACGAATTATAGTTGAGGACCAAACTGGGATCACTCAATTCATATTCTTTGACAATCTAAAAAAAAAATTAGTACAAGGAACAATAATGAGCCTTATTGCAATGATCAAAAGGGATCCTTTCAAGTTGCAAAAAACATTGAAAACACTTAAGAATAAATTTTTTTTTTTCAAGTGTCCATGACAAAATAGTCATTTCAAAGTGGGCTTTCTCACTACTGAATCAATACTACTTTCATGGCAGATAAGATGAAATCCAATCCAAACCTTCTAATGTTAGTTGCATCAGATAACAATGATGAAACAAGCAATGTAGGATTGGCTAAAAAGTTCCAACAATCACCAACACATGTTCCTTGTCATGAAGATTTGTTCCACGAAGAATCACCATGAACAAAACAAAGGATAAGGTAAAGGCTTTATCTTTGCAAAATATAAATTATAATTAAGCACAAAAAGTTTTGATAAATAGCTTTAAAAATATGACAAAAAAAAAAAAAGAAGAGAAAGGAACCATCTGTAAAATAGAGAATATTAAACAAGTATAGGAAAACAAATTATTTAATCTCATTTCATAAAAACAAAATATTAAACAAAAAAACATTATCACAATGAAATTCTCAATATATATGCCCACCATCTAAAGTTATTCTTTAATTTAATCAAGGAGGAAAACGCATGCAAATACTTTGATAGAAAAAGCCATATAAGTTGGACTTTTATATATGAAATTGTTTATTATATATTTTATACAAAACCATAACTTTAACAGAACCATTATGTTAAAATATTATTTTTATATTATCATAGTACAATGAATTGAACTGTTAAAATTATTTGCATAACTTATAACATATATTTATATTATACTTTATATATTAATAATTATCTCAAATATATTATACATTTTTAAAAAATTCATAAAAAATATATCATGAACGGTGTCCTCATAAGGAAATCTTGGTTGTTATATGGTAATTAGATACAACACTCCATGTTGACAAAAAGACTAAAAAAAAAGGAGCAATTGAAATGAAAAACCCAATTAACTAGTAACAAATTTGTTTTTTTTTTTTTAATTATTAAAATAAAAATTTATTATCAAATCTAAAGGAAAGTGGAGGTTGAGAAGAACAAAAGAAAAAAGAAAAACTAGCAGACTAAAAGCACTGAAGAAGATGTACGTCGAAATAATCATGTAAGCAATTCCTAGAATGGTGCCAATGTGGAGCTAGATCTGGATATGCATAAGCCTAATGGCGTTCTTTCCATAAGTCAATTTGCTCTTTTTTTTTTTTCTTTATTTTAGTTGATTGCTCCCAATTTCTTTTCTATTTATTATGAAATAAAAAATGATAATTCAAATTGTATATGCAATACTTATAAATTGTTTGTTGACATAAATTCATCTTTCATTTTTCTAGTTTATTATTATAATTCAATTTACAGTCAAATTTGAGATTGCAAAGTTGCTATAAATCTCTTTCTCAAGTATGAGTTATAAAAGTTGTTCACGGAATACCATTGATCTTTGATTAATTTATATGTATCTTAGGATTATCAATATTTTGTGACATTAGAAATGTAAATGCATAATTGGTTGTGATAACATAAGCTTCTTTTATAACCACAGACCTCCCTCGAAACATTATAGTGTTTTAGATTTCTTTAGGAGTTGTATAGGCCCAGAGGTTCTCTTTAAGTCGAGAAACATTTCCAGTTCTAATGAGATAGGATTTGACAAAAATAAAGTTATCTTATACTAGAATTAAACGTACACTATCATATAGAAATCCATTTTTAAATTATATAATGGCACAAATTGTATCAATAATTACCAAAAGTATATCATAAGTTACCAAAAATTTACTAAATTATATTAAGAGATTACCAAAATTTTATAAAAAATTATCAAAATCGTATTAATGATTACCAAATTTACATAACAAGTTACCAAATTAATACCGAATATTACAAAAATTATATTAAAGGTTACCAAATCTTTATCCAAAGTTATCAAAATTAAAATTGTATAAAAAATTATCAACTTTTACTTATAGCATACAAAAATTTAAATAAAGTATTAGTATATATCATTGTTATTAAAAGTATATAAAAAATTATCAAATTCAACTTAAATTATACCACAATCAGAATTAAATTGTTAGTCTTTATCATTATTATTATTATTATATCAAAAAATTATTTATTAAAATGAATTTTAAAAGTAAGAATTATAAGTGTCTTGAATCACTTCTATTTTATATTGAAGGAACATGTTATTCTACTCAAGGTCCAAAAGGAAAGGCTACTAGATGATCAAAAGTTCAGCACCAGCTTTTATATTATTAGTTACCTTTAAGCCTTGCAATTTCTCTAAGAATATATTGGGATGAGTATAAAGTTATAGGGCAGAAGTGGGTGGGAACATGTGCGCAAACGGTAGTGCATAATTATTAGAATATCAAATATTAAATATTATTTATTATTTATTATTAAAATATATTAAAATTATTAATATTAAAGAATAATTATATTTTAATAATAATATTGAGTATTAAACATATTATATTAATATAAAAAATACTTAAAATAAACTATTTATTATTCTTTATATTAATATTTTAAAATATTTAAAATAGTAGTATTATTCTTAAAATATTATTTTATTAATATTAAAATAGTAATGTTTACTATTAAAATATTTATATTTTATATTAAAAGTATCTATTATTAAATCATAAAAAATATTTATATTTATATTTATATTTATTATTAAAATAGTAATATTAATACCATAATAAAAAAATATAAAATTATATATTTTAAACTAAAAAATAATAAGAAACTATAAAACTATTCATATTAAAAAATTATAATTATATTATTTAACATTAATTATTAAAATAATAAAATATAATTATATATGATATTATTTATTATTAAAATATTAAAAATATTTATGTTTAATAGTATCAAAAATTAAAATATTTAAAATTAAAATATCAAAAGACTTTTAATACTAATATTTTAATATTTTAATTAAAATTAAATAAAATATTTTTATTAATATAATAATATTTCAAATCGAATCAAATTAAATTCGAATTTAAAATATTATGTTCAAAGTAGAGCTATGAAAATATTTAAAATTAAAATATTAAAAGACTTTTAATATTAATATTTTAATTTTAAGTAAAATTAAATAAAAATATTATTTATTAATATAATAATTTTTAAGTCGAATCAAATAAAGTTTGAGTTTAAAAAATTATATACAAAATCTGACTTGAATAAAATTATGCTAAAACACATTGATAAATAGTTCTACTCATATATAATTTTTTCTTGAAAATTATCTTCCTTTTTCAAAAAAAAAATTACCTAATTTTTCGTTGACCAATAAATTATTTTTCATTAATCAATTAATTTTTTTTATCAAACAAACATTTAAAAATATAAAACTTATCTTTCCAATATTATTTTTTGTAAAACAAATGTAGTCTAATATTTGGATGGAGTGTAAGTTGAAGGTAAACAATTGCAAGCGAAGGCAATGGTAAGTGAATATGAGAAAGATCCAGTCTACAATTTCAAACCCCTTGTGCTACACGAGAATGATTGATCATGCTCCTTCAATTAATGAATATTGATGATAGCACACCCCCTTGCTCATTCCCTAGTCAGTTAGTCTCCACAACCACAACACACAGTCAGTGTTTTTCAACCCAATAATCATCACTATCAATCTACATTCCAAAATTGTTTTTTTCATTTTAATTTGCATATCTTTGTGTCTCAATTTAAACATTATTATTATTATTATTATTTCTCTTTTCTTTTTAATTTTTTTCTTTCTTTTTTTTTGGTTATTTTATTGATGGTGTTATGTTTCTTTTTTATTTTTTTTGCAACAACCACAACTAAAACCTTTTCTACTCTCTAACAAAAATTTCATTCTTTTGTTTCTTGAAAGAATTAAATCCTCAAAAGCCAAAGCCAAAGCCATGTCAAGTCTATATAATCCCAACTTCTCCCCAACAAGAATTGCTTCTCACAGATTAAAAGCACCCTAGATGTTGACAGGTACACTTCCACTTCTCAAGCCAAAAATATGACTTAATATCCATCTTTTCAACCATATTAATAATAACAATGAAAAAAAAAAAAAGCTTCACTGTTGCTTGTGTTCCTTTATTTTGATTTTATTCCTTTTGGGGTTTAACAATTTTTTATCTATGTAGGATTTTGTGTTCTTTTTCTTTTTCTTTAGTAAGTACTTGTCGAAACTGTTGGCAGAGTATCAAAAGCTTGGACCTTTCATGCAAGTCCTTTCAATATGTAGTCGATTGTTAAATCAAGGTTACTTTTTTACTTTCTCACTCTTCGATCTAGTTTTTTTTTTTTTTTTTAATTACCTCTATTAGATCAGTTTGATTTAATGTAGTGATGAGATGTTCATTTGTGTTTCCTTTTCTGAACCTATCCTCTTTGATTGTTATGGGCTTGGCTTGATCATTTACCTAACCCAATGTTTGTTAGTTAGCTATGTGTTCTAATGCTGAAACATGACAACTCTCATCAAACCATTGTGTTCGAATAGTGACTCAACACTGGAATTAGTTGTTTGCAATATTATTACTTAGTGATTATTGTTGTTTTAATTAAATAGGCTTAAAATATCATCATTTTTAGCTGGCATACGTTCTTAAGTATTGAAAATTCCAATCCTCAAAGCTACCTGAGTTATGGTGTGATTTTTTTTCCCTTTTTGATTCAAGTGCTATGTTTTGGCCAATGTTCTATTCATACTTTACAACCTTTATTATACACTACAGTTATTTTATTTCATTATATTTTCATTTTGGATGCTATTATCTTTTCATGCATTGATATTTTTTCAAAACTTCATTCGTTTATCATATAAAATAGTCTTCATATGCAGAGATATTTCGGGTCTCAGGAATGATGTCAAACCAAGGATTTGGTGACTTTGACCAGATAAGGCATAAAAGCCCTAGTCCCATGGTCTCTTCAAACCTTATGTCAAATGTTTCTGGGACAGAATTAGGCGGCTAGAATAGTTTTTTTTTTAGAGGTAACTATATTTAGAATTTCATTTTTATGTCTTTATTGAGAATATAAATATATATATATATGTATATATAGAATTAACATTTTTATTGTTTGTTTCCTTTATATGCAAAATATTTGTGTCATGCTTGCCTATAAGTTGATAATTTGGGTAACTAAGATTGAGATGTTGCTTATACTTTTAATTTTTTGACATGCACTTTAAGTTAATTTCTGGTAAACACCATTATAATTTGAGTGTTTAAAACATTGCAAAGGAGAATCATAATATGTTGAAGTCTTATTATCCTTTGGCATTATAAGGATCTCAAACAAACTATTAAGTTTAAAGTAGTTTCTTTTGCTTTATTAGTATGACCAATAAGCTTTAAAATTAGTTCATACAGTTTTATTTATGCTTTCAAATTATAGACCATTTCAAAAGGGATTATGATTTTAGTTTCCTGCTACTTTCATTCATACTTTATTTGGCACATTATAGGTATAGTTCCTCTATTCAAGAATACATGACAAAATGCTTGCTTAAGTGACCTATTTCAATATCAATTGCTGAATGCATAGTCATATCTGAATGAACATATATGTTATTGTGAATACTACATGATTGTTCTAAAACTGTGACTTTCAATTTTGGATACTAAGTTCATTTCATTGAATAAGAAGAAAGAATATGGCCAAATTGTCACAAAATGAAAGCATTCCTGCCAAATGGTGAATATTTAAATTTCATATTAATCGTCTTTGCCTCTGGTTGTTGACTTGAACACGATTGTTTAATCTCTTATATTTTACTTAATGATAGATCCTCTTAAGTAACATGGATGAGAACCGAGTTTATTTCTTATCCAAAATGCTATAATTGCCAAATCACACTTTTTAATGTGCTTGGAATGCAGAAGACTCTACTAATATAATGGCCTTATTTTGGTTCGTTTCTAGTAGCTAAGATGTATTCAACTTTTGTTCCTTAATTTTTGTTTCTATGCCCATAAATTGGTTAACATTCTAAATCTATTTTGCAACATTTTAGAACTTGTTCGTTAATAAAGCATTGGGAAAGTATTCTTTTGGAAAGTGGATTGAGTTGGAGTGCACAAAGGTTAATTCAAGCTAAAACTTGATTTCACATGCTTGCTTTCTGTTGTCTGGATTGAGCCTTCTGATCTTTTTTATGCTACTGTTGCTTTTTGTATTTTGACAGAGACTAAGTGGACTTCCGGAATGACAATGGACTGGAAAGGTGAACTAGCAAGTCCTAGTTCATACACTGTGAAGAGGATTTTGCGTCTTGAAATTCCCGTTAGTACGTATCCAAATGTGAGCTTTATATGAAAAATGCTAGTGCATTAGATTAAAATTTTATTAATTATACTCAGATTTCAAGAATGAAACAATTTTTTATGAGTATTGATGTTAGACTTTACTTTTCTTTGATGTTGGTTCAATTTTGTTGGACTATTTCTAGGCTCTACAGGCAATTCATTAAAGCGGGTAGAAGCTACTACTGGCTGCCATGTATACATTAGAGGCAAAGGATCAATAAAAGATCCCGACAAGGTAAAGCTATAAAAGTTAATAGCTACTGTTAATGTTGTGTTGTTTGTAAAGGTTTGGTATCGCTAGTTTCTGCTAGATATCTCAATTGTGATTCAGGTGAAACTGGTAGGAAGATGTGATGAATTTCTGGATTGCTGCACCCAAGACGGCTTTCCCTCCCTCCCTCTCTCCTTTTTTCTCCTTATCCTTTTCTTTTGACGTAAATTGAATCATTTTAGATGTTAATTTCCTTCGTTTTGCATCTGAATGAAGAGAAGCTTAGTGGCAGACTTAGCTATGAGCACCTAAATGATCCACTCCACATCTTAATTAAGGCTGATTTACCTGCTAATATTGTTGATATAATGTTTAGGCAGGCACAAGAAATCATAAAGGAATTACTCAAACCTGTGGCATGTATTGCAATCTTGTTCTTCTTTGCTAAGAAGTTTATTAGCCATAGGATGCTCTCATATATGCTTTACATCTCGAAACTCCATAATTTTTCATGAAATCACCTGTTTTTTAATGTCGAGAATTGATGGTTGAGATGTTGAAGAGTAATTACAAATAGAAAAAGCTCACAAAAAAGACAACTAACAAGAATTTGAATAATGACAGAATATGATTATTTGATTAAAGAGATAGAAGTTCACTACCAAGATTAAACATTAAGAGATACAGAAACATCACCTTAAGAATTTTAATTAAAGATATAGAACTATAGAAGTTCACCAATCTAAAAAATCCACTTAAGAAATACAGAACTTGAAAACAATTTAAAGTTTGCTTAATGATGAAACAAACTCTATTACGCTTTTTACAAAGAATAACAAAAAATAAATAGGTTAGGAATATCTCTCCAAGCATGAGATAGAATTTCAGAGATTTGATTGCTAAATTGATGGAATTGCTTTCAATCTTGTCTTATTGAAATGATGACTCAAATAATAAGATTTGCATGTGAATACAATAGTCCGTAGTGTGAACATAATTATCTGCCCATTTACACCTGTAAATCACATGATAATATGCAGAATATTTGGTGTCTAGGTTCATTCATGAATCTAATCATAATTCTTATCCATCTTCATGCTTTCCTTTTTTAGCTAGTGTGAACACAAACTCTTTTTTCCAATCCATCTTATTTTTGCATTTGTTTAGTGGATTTGGACCAAGGATAGACCTATCTTATTTTTGAATAACTCTTCTTTAATCTTAACCCAAGTTGTAAGATGTGTTACACTCTGGTGTCACTTTTGCTTGTGTAAGCTTTTTCCTTTGTGAAAGACTTTGGCATCCTCACAGTTGTGCGGCAGGACAAGTTTCCTTCCATTATGTTTTCCTTTTATTAACTTTGCAGGCATCATGGTGTTAAACTGTTAATGTTAATAAATATTTTCATCTTGTATTTGCTGAACTTCATATTCTCATATATAGGATGAGTCACAAGATTTTATCAAAAGGCAGCAGTTGCGTGAGCTGGCAATGCTAAATTTCAATTTCAGAGAGGAGAGTCCTGGTCCAAGCGGAAGTGTTTCTCCTTTTAATTCCAGCGGAATGAAACGTCCCAAAACAGGATGCTGAGAGTTGAACCTTAAATCATCTAAAATTGTTTTCTGCACTGCCCCAGAATTTCTTAGCCAAGTATAACTTCTGATACATATCATTTCAGCATAGCTTGAAAAGGCTAACAGTTATTGCTGGTGAAGTTTTGTGCTGGCCTTTTCATTATTAAATTATTAAAGAAAAAAAAAATGAAAAAAAAAAATTATATAGTTGGCCCCCCGAGTTTAGGTTTGGTGAGGTCAGTTTTCCTGTAAACTCAATACATTCATTGGATTTATTCTTCCTGTGTTAGTAGCTATAAGGAGTGTGCAACCTATATATATATATATATACATATATATATATATATATATTTCGGTGTTGCAAGCATTACGTCGGGTGAGGTCGGATGGAGTTTTGTAGGTGGTGTCATCTTTGTTGTTTCTTTCCTTTGTAGTTTATACGAAGCATAGAAATGTAAGTTGGGTCGATAATTCTTTTTCCTCGTCTACAGTACTCTCTTCAGTCACTCATAATAATTTAGTCAAAATGTTAGCTGAGAGATTATTATGATTTATGGCCCCATGCACTGGAACTTGAACCCTTATTTTAATGGCTTGAATTTTGTATCTTTAAAGCTTCAATGGAAAAAAGTTGTTCGAGATTATTAAGTTGCCATCTGTTGCTTTTCAGCCTCTGCACGAATGTAGCATATTTAAAAATAAGGAATTAAATAAATAACAAAACGAACAAAAGTGAAACTTCTTTTGGATACAGCATTTGTTTTTACTTGGCTTTTGCTAGACTGAGGTGGGTGATTCAGGATTTTTACAATTGACCAAGGTGTGCAAGTCCAACTAACATGGCTCACCTCAACTCAAAAAGTTGTCCGGTGGCTATGTGCTGCTCATCTCTCTGGATTGATAGTCTGTGTTATGTTTACGGGTGGGAAGATATGATGGCAGATGAGGCATGTGTGCCAAGCATGGCTATTTTTCGCATTACGATTTAAGTCTTATCTCCCGATATGAGCTGCAGTTAAAAAGGATTATTATTTATTATTAAGAGCTGTCAGCAAATATTTATATTAGTAATTCAATAGGTGCTACTTTAATTAATATAAATACTTCTATCAATTACGAATAGTGCAAAAAGGATGTAAAAAATTTATACTACTTTTATTTTAATAAAATAAAGAATTAAAATCAACATTACTTGAATTATTAGCATCATAAAGATGGCGAAAAAGCCCATAATAATAATAGTGATACATGTAAAAGAAAGGGGATGAGATGGACTTTATCAAATGTATTTTTGGGGAACAGAGAAAGTGGAAGGGAGAGCAAAAGGGTAAATACTTCATCCAACCAGCCGGATTTGAACGCGGGACTAGGGATAACCTACTACACCCTACTCCTTAACTATGTTCGGATCTATTACAACAATATTGGTTAGGTTAAGCATTGGAGAAATGAATAGTTGGATCTCGAAAGGTGCTTTTGGTTGGTGGGCTTAATCTACAGTCTTGGGTTTTGCCAATGTTTTGGGCGGAAGGGCCTTAGGGTTTTGGTATGGAAGTTCAATTCAACTCCTCTCTTCTCACTTCCCATAAATTCACCGTTCTTTTCTTCTTTTTCCTACTCTTCACCTAACCATTTCCCTCTCCATCTGCATCTCTTCTGGTACATTTCTCCCGTTTGCGCTTTTTTTTTTTTTTCATCATCTAATAGACTACCTCACGTATTCTGCTTTGCTCTGCTCTTTTCACTTCATTAAAAAGGTTATTTTGTTTTCACCAAATAAAAAAAAGCTGATTCTTTTTTTTTTTTCAAACATAAAAATTAACGATTTTGCCTGAATTAAATCTGCTGTGACTAATGGATCTCTTCATTTGTCTTTATTTTTATGTAATATATTTAGCTTACAGTTGTATTGATAAATAATAAAATTTTCTAAAAAGAAAGAATCTTTGCAGGTTTAGATTAAATCTGTGTATACTTGAGTTTGAGGAATCAAATCAGTGGATCGATCAGATGGCAGCCATGGCTCGGTATCGTTTCTCAATGCTGACGAGGCAATTCCCCAACACGAGTGAGAGCCGCCGTCTCAAATCACAATCAGCAGATGTTGTTTCATTCTCTCTAAACCAACCAATCCGCTTTCAGCACACCAAGATTTCCATTTCCAAACTTCATATTTCATGCGCTGGAGGAGGCGATGGAAACAACGGGGTTGGTCGCAGCGGTGGAGGTGGAGGAGATGATGATTCCAACTCCAACTCCAACTCCAAGGATAATTCATGGCAGGGTTTTGGCATTCTGGGTCTTTTCCTAAGCGGATGGAGAGACAGGGTTGCAGCAGATCCCCAGTTCCTATTCAAGGTTTTAATGGAGGAGTTGGTGGGAGTAACTGCCTGTGTTCTTGGTGACATGGCTTCTCGTCCTAATTTTGGTCTTAATGAGCTTGACTTCGTTTTCTCTACTCTTATTGTCGGATCCATTTTGAATTTTACTCTTATGTACCTCTTAGCACCGACAGCCTCAGCTTCCTCTTCAAGTCTCCCTGCTATATTGGCAAGTTGTCCACAAAGTCACATGTTTGAACCAGGTGCTTATACATTGGTGAACCGTTTTGGGACTTTCGTCTTCAAAGGGGCTGTGTTTGCTGCTGTGGGATTTGCTGCCGGCCTTGTTGGAACTGCAATCTCAAATGGGTTGATCAAGATGAGGAAGAAAATGGATCCCAGTTTTGAAACACCCAACAAACCTCCACCAACCTTGTTGAATGCCCTCACCTGGGCTACTCACATGGGTTTTAGCAGCAATTTGAGGTACCAAACCTTGAATGGGATTGAGTTTCTGTTGGCCAAGGGAGTTCCCCCCTTGGTATTTAAGTCATCAGTGGTGGTTTTGAGATGCTTAAATAACGTACTTGGAGGAATGTCATTTGTAATATTGGCAAGGATGACAGGGTCACAGAGTGTTGAAGAGAAGCCAGCGATGGTGGAGGTTGGATCTGTTGCGGATAAGGAGAAGTTGGTGGATGGTGACAATTTGGAGGCCGATCAGTCGACTTTTAATTGATTTTCACTCTTTCTTTTTTCTTCCGCATTTTCTCCGCCTCTGTCTATAACTTGGATGTAGTATGTGATCATAATACGTGTAATAAGATCCAAGATGTATCAGAGCTTGATGCCATAGTCCATGCGTTGGTTGAGATCGCCCCAACACACTGTTTTTCAGTTGCATTTCTCAACTTGTTATTTTCAAAATTTCAAAAAAGCTGCTTTACCTCAATGAGATTACGGGTGATCATCTCGTTGATTTTTGTAGAAGTCTTCGAACCACCTCAACTGTGTTGGAATTGGAAATGACAAATAATGCAACAGTGGCGCCTGGTACTGGACAGATTTTTTACTGTCGATACAAACAGCCATCGCATTGCTCATGGAGCGGTCATGAGGTTGTTTGGCTCTAGGGGTGGCCTTGAAAGAGCACAGTTTGATCATTCAACTCTGTTTTCTTCCTTCGATGGTATCGTAGTAAGTCGATTCGAGTAAGATTAACTAACTATTCAAAGTTTTATCTATTAGTAAATCTTTAAAAAAAAAAAATCACTGTTTAAAGTAAACTTTTTTATTCACCAAGACGAGATTCTATGAACAATCTGACACGTAATCTGTCTCAATTTAAATATTCTTAAAATCTTATCAAAATTAAGTTCTCATGTGAAATAAAACTCCAAGGGAAGCCCAACGAGGACGATCAAACCCAATCTCCCCTATCCGTTAAAATTGTGTAGAAAGATGAAAACTAATTTACAACAAAAAACCTCATCTTCTCATGTTTAACTCTAAATCCTACTGAGGCCTAACATTAAATCTTTTTCTTTCGAGGTTTTATTCCACAAATCAACCAGTAAACAGAGCCATACTCAAGTATTAGTTAAAGCACCACGGTGCTTGAGCACATTCATCTTATCTGACAGCCTCTGGAGCAGAATTGCAGTAAGGTGTGTGCAAGCAAACTAACTTGATGCATGTTAAACAGAGTGGCAAAACCAACTCCAACTGCAAGCCCACACTGCTTTTCTGCATATCCAACCTTACTGCTCTTTGAACTATTCAAACAAAGCAAGGAAATAATCCTCCACAGGCCAAAACCATCACATGGTCCAGACCACTGTAGTTAATTCCTGTCAAAATTGATCCGATTGCAGATATTGGGCCAACAAAGCCAATAAGATCAGCTGCTGCAAGAGAGCCATGCCAACTGTCAGTAGCTCCAAAGATGCAGCTGGCCACTGCCGCACAACGAGGAAGCCCATGAAGGGAGACAGGAAGGACCATGTGCCTGCCAAGTCCATATGCTTTTGGTGCAGCCACTCCTAGTGCAACCGCCTCAGCCAGTGCATGAAAAGCCACTGCTCCACATGCCAAAAATGACTGAAGCGTGAGAACGCTCACCGGAAATCCAGTTACTGATGGTAGGATATTGGAAGAAGCTCTTTTATTATTACACACAATTTTCAAAATACTAGAGCTTGAAACATGGACAAATGCATTGCCTAAGGTAAGTAGCAACATAAGTGGTAAGAATCCCATCTTTGAACACACGAGTAGTTGTAATGGTCACCAGGCACCAAGGATGAAGCCGATGCCAGATGTAGCACCCATGAGAAGGGCATGCTTAAGGCGGAAAGCAAGAACAAATGCAACAAGAACAAGGCCAACCAACAAAGGTCCAAGACCAAAAAGTAATGAAACAAAGAAGCCAGAAGCATCCTCAGAACTGGAAATTTGAAACAATATAATTTAGTTAATGAGAAGAGACAAAATGAAATCACAACAAAGCAGCAAAGAGTAGGAGCAGTATTGAAAAAGGAAAGCAGATGCCAGATTGTATCAGGGACGGCAACAAGCACACATATCAAGCCTGATACAAGCTACATCAGGCACAATCCGTCTGAATCAACTTACGTGGTCATATCATGCACAGAAAGCTATGACCAGAGTTCTAGGAAATGGAATATATACGCAAATAGACAAAAAGGTATAATATCGTTACAACAAAATTTGAAATAATTTTTAACATACAAAAGTTATAACTCCAGCAACATGTAGGATAGAGCATAGCAAAGAAACCCAAAGTTGTTGCATTTACTCACTTGTAGTCATGACTGAAGTTCTGGAACATAGTGCTTAGTGCTTCCATGAATGCTACTGAAAGTGTAGCTGCTGATGCCGCTCGAGTTGGCCAAGCTTCCCATTGGAAAAAAAAAAGAGGGGGGGGGGGGGGGGGAGGGAAGGGAAGACATAATGTCTCCAGAGCAGAAGAAATCTTAGAAAAATAAAACACGGTCAAACATGATTAATCTCTTTACAATTTGCTGTTCAAATAAAGTTGTTTTAGCCTTTTAGTCTTTGCGCAAGAAAGAAACTGAAGAGGATGGCAATAGTGGTTATCCATTAGCATAGATTGAGAAGTTCTTTAGATTATGAAGCAACCTAGATTTGGAAATTTCCAATGAAGGTGTTCTTGATAGGATGCAAAGCAGAATAGAACAAAAGATATTGAAAGATTTATTGCAGAAGAAAATCTGTATTCTTGAATATTCAAAAATGTATTTTAAATGCAACTAGTGCAGTCCCCTTAAATGCATCAGGGAGAACCTCAGCTACGACCATCCAGATCATACATTCAACAGCAAAACCAGTACAAAAGGGCAGGAATTTATTAAATGCATCAGCACATATAAAAGAAGGAACTACTACACATATCAAGCCTGATACAAGCTACATCAGGCACAATCCGTCTGAATCAACTTACGTGGTTATATCATTCACAGAAAGCTATGACCAAAGTTCTAGAAAATGGAATATATACGCAAACAGACAAAAAGCTATAATATTGTTAAAACAAAATTTGAAATAATTTTTAACATACAAAAGTTATAACTCCAGCAAAATGTAGGATAGAGCATAGCAAAGAAACCCAAACTTGTTGCATGCAGTCATGACTGAGTTCTGGGACATAGTGCTTAGTGCTTCCATGAATGCTACTGAAAGTGTCGCTGCTGATGCCGCTCGAGTTGGCCAAGCTTACTATTGTAAAAAAAAAAAAAGAGGAGGGGGGGGGGAGGGAAGACATAATGTCTCCAGAGCAGAAGAAATCTTAAAAAGATAAAACATGGTCAAACAAGATTAATCTCTTACAATTTACTGTTCAAATAAAGTTGTTTTAGCCTTTTAGGCTATGCGCAAGAAAGAAACTGAAGAGGATGGCAATAGTGGTTATCCATTGGCATAGATTGAGAAGTTCTTTAGATTATGAAGCAACCTAGATTTGAAAATTTCCAATGAAGGTGTTCTTCATAGGATGCAAAGCAGAATAGAACAAAAGATATTGAAAGATTTATTGCAGAAGAAAATCCGTATTCTTGAATATTCAAAAATGTATTTTAAATGCAATAAGCGCAGTCACCTTAAATGCATCAGGGAGAACCTCAGCTACGACCATCCAGATCATACATCCAATGGCACAACCAGTACAAAAAGAGCAGGGATTTATTAAATGCATCAGCACATATAAAAGAAGGAACTACTACACACATCAAGCCTGATACAAGCTACATCAGGCACAATCCGTCTGAATCAACTTATGTGGTTATATCATGCACAGAAAGCTATGACCAGAGTTCTAGAAAATGGAATATATACGCAAACAGACAAAAAGGTATAATATTGTTAAAACAAAATTTGAAATAATTTTTAACGTACAAAAGTTATAACTCCAGCAAAATGTAGGATAGAGCATAGCAAAGGAACCCAAAGTTGTTGCATTTACTCACTTGTAGTCATGACTGAAGTTCTGGAACATAGTGCTTAGTGCTTCCATCAATGCTACTGAAAGTGTCGCTGCTGATGCCGCTCGAGTTGGCGAAGCTTCCTGTTGTAAAAAAAAAAATGATGGGGAGGGAGGGAAGACATAATGCCTCCAAAGCAGAAGAAATCTTAAAAAAATAAAACATGGTCAAACAAGATTAATCTCTTACAATTTACTGTTCAAATAAAGTTGTTTTAGCTTTTGAGGCTTTGCGCAAGAAAGAAACTGAAGAGGATGGCAATAGTGGTTATCCATTAGCATATATTGAGAAGTTCTTTAGATTATGAAGCAACCTAGATTTGGAAATTTCCAATGAAGGTGCTCTTGATAGGATGCAAAGCAGAATAGAACAAAAGATATTGAAAGATTTATTGCAGAAGAAAATCCGTATTCTTGAATATTCAAAAATGTATGTTAAATGCAATAAGCGCAGTCACCTTAAATGCATCAGGGAGAACCTCAGCTACGACCATCCAGATCATACATCCAATGGCAAAACCAGTACAAAAAGGGCAGGGATTTATTAAATGCATCAGCACATATAAAAGAAGGAACTACTACACATATCAAGCCCAATACAAGCTACATCAGGCACAATCCGTCTGAATCAACTTAGTTGGTTATATCATGCACAGAAAGCTATGACCAGAGTTCTAGAAAATGGAATATATACGCAAACAGATAAAAAGGTATAATATTGTTAAAACAAAATTTGAAATAATTTTTAACATACAAAAGTTATAACTCCAGCAAAATGTAGGACAGAGCATAGCAAAGAAACCCAAAGTTGTTGCATTTACTCACTTGTAGTCATGACTGAAGTTCTGGAACATAGTGCTTAGTGCTTCCATGAATGCTACTGAAAGTGTCGCTGCTGATGCCGCTTGAGTTGGCGAAGCTTCCTGTTGTTAAAAAAAAAAGAGGGGGAGGGAGGGAAGACATAATGCCTCCAGAGCAGAAGAAATCTTAAAAGAATAAAACATGGTCAAACAAGATTGATCTCTTACAATTTGCTGTTCAAATAAAGTTGTTTTAGCTTTTGAGGCTTTGCACAAGAAAGAAACTGAAGAGGATGGCAATAGTGGTTATCCATTAGCATAGATTGAGAAGTTCTTTAGATTATGAAGCAACCTAGATTTGAAAATTTCCAATGAAGGTGTTCTTGATAGGATGCAAAGCAGAATAGAACAAAAGATATTGAAAGATTTATTGCAGAGGAAAATCCGTATTCTTGAATGTTCAAAAATGTATTTTAAGCGCAATAAGCGCAGTCACCTTAAATGCATCAGGGAGAACCTCAGCTACGACCATCCAGATCATACATCCAACGGCAAAACCAGTACAAAAGGGCAGGAATTTACAAATGCATCAGCACATATAAAAGAAGGAATTACTACAATGGGCTGCCAGAAAATTAAAGACGGATTGCCAAAAAATTGGATTGCAGCTTTCCTAGGAGGATTGTTTTGAATAGAACTAGTGTCGTAGCCAAGAGAATGGGAAGCAAGGAGTCAGAATTCGGTTGGGATTCTGTGAGTGAGGGAGCAGAGGCAGAATCGAACTAAGAAGATTCGGTATAATGAAAATCGAACTCAAAAGCACTTACCAATCCAGTCCAGCTGACATTTTTTGAGAAATCCTCCTAGAAAGAGGGACTTGGCAGAGGTAGACTCGCCATCTGGCTCACCTGCAAAAATGAATTTCAATTGAAAAAGGCTCTTCCCACACGGGGTGGGCTAGCTAAGCCGGAAAGAGTTCAAGTTCGATCCTTTGCCATGGATGGAAAAAAATCCGGATATAGATAGTGTTCAGTGAGTAATAGCTGTTGTCGTTGAGGGATTCTCTTTGAACGAATCCGATTTGTCGGGCTTTCTCATTGCCTTCAACTTCCTTGAAAGGAAATAGGCTTCGTCGTACCGCACCGCAGTCGACCTTTGGTTTGGATGTTTGTCCCATCCACCTTTTAACTCTCGTTTCGTATACGTAACTCGTTCCCTTCTTCTCGATTGCTGCTCTGGAGGGTACTCTGGAGCAACGTTTGAACGTGTTCGGCCTTGTTCACCCTTTCCGCATTGTATCCCAGTCTTTCCTTGAGTAGACAACACAAAGAAGGTAGTCATTCCCTCACGAGGGAATGTCCCACACCAAATCAAGTCGTAAGCGACAACACGCCCAATCATAGCCAACTAGTTTGTTTCTACCAAGCCCACAAGCGCTTGAGTCTTCAACCAAGACTCGTTTTTCACTTGCCAATTGCATCACCAACTGAAAATGGCTTATCAAACTCAGGCAATTTCAGCACCGGCTCAATCACCATCGCCATCTTCAAACCGTCAAAAGCCTTTTGACAAGCGTTCAGACTAGTTCTAACCCCGATCCTTCTTCAGCGGATCGAACTTACTTACTCCCGCTCCTACCGGATCCAAGAGGATCGATGCCCGATTCCCCGACCCACTAATCCTTCCGACTCGGTAGGGATTGCAATCTCGAGAGAGGGAGCACGAATTGACCTTCAACAATAGGTAGAGGGGTGGGCTACGATGGATAGAGTGAACCCATCCTTATTCCGCACTCCCTCTCACCGGCTTTGAACAACTATAAATCATGAATACGAGCCTGGATAATTTACCACAAGGGCTCAGGCTAATTGGACTTAATAGTTTGCATTCACAAAGCATGCTATTCCAGAAAGCAACGCCTCCATGAATAATAAGCTTCAATGCAAAGAAGCTCAATTCAGTCGGGACGTGTCTACTCTAAACGAATAACGTCCAGAATTTCTTTCCGACAGGATCTTGTTCCAAGCAGATTGAACCGAAAAAAGAGGAATATATTTACTAGTTATATCATCTGCAATCCAGACGTACTTCGAACCAATCATAGACTTTATTAAGATAGGTAAATTAAGAGAATCCCCCTAGAACCGTATATGAGAATTTCATTCCGTACAGCTCAAACAAAAACAATAAACAACCATTTGAGGAAACTAAATTTACGTAGAAATTATAGCCAAAAAAGAAAAAAAAAGTTTAATTGATTTACCATCTCATAATCTAAAGGTTAATATTAGATTTTTAGAAATTATATCCAAATAAGGAAAAAAGTTTAATTGATTTACCATCTCATAATCTGAAGGTTAATATTTGATTTTTATTCTTTGTTTTGCCAATTTCAACAGATAACACCAGGATGCAGTCATTTACTATTTTAATATCAATCAAGCATGCACCTGACAGTTTGTAAGATGGTTTGGAATTACCCAGAAAAAGAAGGTAGTTCTTCACTCATCATTTGTTGACAATGGATCCTTCATTGAAAATATTTACCTGGTCTTTAATTTTAACTAACTTGTCTACTTCACCATTGCGTTTTTTACTTTTCCTTTTCAACCTAATCTTGGAAGTTCTAAGTTAGAACTGTTTCCTTTGATGCAGACAGATATGCTCAAAGCCTGATTAACAGCATTATATAATTAGATACCTGCGGTAAGGATGTAATTACACTCCATAGCATTACATTATGCGGAGAAACACCCCTTGATGCAAGTGTCAAGGGCTAAGACTCAACCTTCAAGCTCGTGCGGCTCTAGGATCTGAGCATGCACTCATTTAACGTCCCAAATCAGTCTACATACCATGGTTTACACTCTTGTAAAGTATTATTCGCTTTGACCTCTTTGGGATCACGATTTTATCTTACAAAAAGTATTTCTCAATGAAAAGGTGGTGTGAATTCTTATATCTTAAGACCAACTCTAGTACTCAATTGATGTGAGATTTATGACTACTCTCTAGGACTATGACATCTTTTCCCACTTCAGTAAAGGCCTACTGTCCTCGGTGGTACATCGCTAGTACCACTAAAGCTGGCTTTGATATCATTTGTCGCTCGTGCAGCTCTAGAACTCGGGCATGCACTCATTTGACATCCCAGATCAACCTACCTATTACGATTTACACCTTTATGAGGAGGTATTGTCCACTCTGGCCTCACAATTTTTTCCCGTAAAAAATACCTCAAAAGGAAAACGTGGTGTGAACCCTTATATCCTAAGACCAACTCTAGTACTCAATTGATGTGAGATTCACGATTTCTCCTTAGGATCGTGACACAAGCACCATGCTCATAGCCAATCCTTTGGTATGTTATGCACAGCTATGGCCAAAGTTACCAAAAGGCCTTAAGTAAAGCCTTTTGAGCCAGCAAAGGAAACTCCAATGGTAAAGCCCTCTCCAAATGAATGGAGGGTCATAATTCCAACGACAGGAACAACTTTAGTAGCATATGCTCCTTTTATACCCAGCATACTCACTTCCCCACATTGTTCAAGAAACTGAAACCCAGAACGATGGGAAAATTTTTAAGATGTTAAAATCTCCTACAAGTAAAAAGAAACCACAAGATTACAAATTAAAAGGAGAGCATTGTGTATCGCATGCAACATTAGCAGTCTTAAAGTCTCATCAAAAGCATTAATGATCTTATCTATGATAGGCGTTGAAAAAGTGAAAACCTTCTTTTTTTTTTTCATTTGCAAGGTCTAAAATAGAAACTTAATCTGCATATATGTATATTTACTCTATGCATTGAAGTGGGACAAGAATAGTGGCCCTTAATCAGAGCCTAGTATATCGTAATTCTACAAAAGCAGTAGATCAAACCTAATAACTGAAAAGAAAGATGGTGATCACCTTCTTACAAAGCAAGGTAAAAATGCCACTTGCTAAAATCTCAATCACAACCTAAATTCCAGCACCATGTTCTTGCCCTTCTTGTATGAGATCAAAACTTGCAGCCAACATGACACCAGTAGCCATTCCATTACATATGCCAGCCCATTGAGGATCGAGCTCCACAAAGAAAAATGGAACTGCACCTAAACCAGTTGCTGCAACCATTACTAATGTAAAAACTACAACGGTGGACACAGAAACTTTATTGTAATACTTCCAATCACCCATTGCATTGTCATTGTCCTCAAAACTTATGACCTTCTCTGTACCAGTGCAATATATAAACAGCTAGTAGCAATATTCAACAAAATAAAATATCAACTTCTCAAATTTTTTGTTTTCCCTTATTTCTTTTAGAACCAAGAATTTGACTTTCTTGAGTGCCAATTACATCCTTAACAACCTTTTTCTTGCCCTTGCTTATCTCAACTGCTATCACTTTCTCACTTCTCAATCTAGGCTGATGAATAACATTTATCAAGTTATAATAGGTAATATTTAAGAAAATAAAATAAAAAATATGCATTGTCTGACAAAGAATTACTCTTATTTAAGATTTATCTCCCTCTTTCTAAGTTTGTATATAATTCATAATCTTGTAAGACTTTTGTCTTGCTTTTAATGGTAGCTCTAACAGTGTGCTTATCATTGTGACTTTAAATTTTAATTTAAGTAAAAATAATATAATACACATAATTATAAAAATAACTAATTTGACTCGATTTTCAATTAATTTTAAAAAGTTAATAATTTAGTAGTTATTTAAAACTCGAAATGATTGAATATAACAAAAATTTGAATTGACATATAATGCAATCAGAATTCAATATGTCTTATTCATCTTTTGTAATAATTTAAAAGTTCTTTATTTAAGTTTTTTTTTTCCCTTTCATCTTCAATGTATTATTTTTATTGTCTTTATGGTTAAATTAATTAATTGATCTTAAGAGTATTTGTAAGGTGAAATTACAATTATAAGGAATTGAGCATACTTCTTTTATTTGGTTTTATGATAATTTGAATCCAACTTTTAAACAAAGAAAAGCATACACTCATTATTGTGTCAAATTTGCTCATATACATAAGTGAATAATTGAGTACACTACAAATAAAAATAGATGATAAAACTTGACTGAATCTAATTGGTTGATGATCTTAAGTAACTTAGTACTATAAAAAAAATAAAAAATCAAAATAATTGAAATATTAAATACACAATTAAATAAAGATTTAGCAAATGAATTTTGCTAATTAATGCCCTGGAAATCTTTTTTAAGTTTAGTTTTTATTTTACAATAATTTTTAAGTTTAGTTAAATTATAATTTATAACAATATTGTTATATTTTTGATAAATTTCAATTTTTTTGAACAAATATTGCATAATATGGGAACTTTAAAAATTTTTATACAAGAATTGATATTCTTCAATTGGTATAAATAGGAAAATAAAAAAGTATATAATGTTTCTCTTAATAAAAGAGTTTCATATTAATCTTTAAAAAATTTGAAATCAATATATTTGTATATTTTTCATTAAAACATCATATAGCACTAACCCTTTTTGTGATATGAAGAAGATAAAGTTATGTATAATCATTCAATTTTTCATCTAATTTTTTTACTTAAAATAATTTTCTATTAGTATTTCCCTAATTGAATGTAATTATACGTATTACCGGTTGAAAATTTAATTTTTTTATTTGAAAATTTTTATTATGCACAAGTTTTTATTATACAACAATATTAAAATACATAATTTTGAAAATTAAAATGAAATAAAATAAAATTTTAACATTGTACTTAATCATTTTTTTTTAAGAAAATTCCAATTCTCAAAATAACAAACTTGTTATGTAATACTTTTATAATCTACAATGATTTTATTTTCAGTATTAACAATATAAGTTTTGATGAATGATTATAATTTTGGAATAAAACACATTAAAAAGATAATTGCAATGAAGTTTATCACACCTTGAAAAAATTCACATAAAATAATTAATTTTACTTTACTTAATAGTTTTCTACATAGAATAATTCTTGTTAGGTTGTCCAATCACTAGATGAGCAATTTAATAAAATTAAGAAAGATTAAATAATTTTGAGATATAATTTAGTAATATATATATGCACATTAAGATAAAAGTTGAAAGAAAAGTAAATTAATTATTATTTCATTCAAGGTAAATAATGCTTATGGCAACTTGGCATGACTTAAATCTTGAGCTACTACTAGCTCACCACCTCTTGAATCATTTAATTCTATAATTGAAAAGTCCAATTAAAGTGTTCAATAAATCAAATAATGTTAATTGTTGGTGGAGGTTGTGCAATTAATTTGCATTTGATTTGAAATTAGTTTTTGTTCATGAGAATAATAATTATAAAATTCTAAAGAAAAAAAGAAATTAATTATAGAAAACCAGACTAAATTGTAAATATGATATGCTAAAGAATTATTTTAAGGGATTAAAAAGATTTAATTGTATTATTAATAATCATATGATCAACTCATAAAACATATAAATGCTAAAACCATTAACATACATATATAATTAATAAATCTATGAAAACAAAAAATTGAAAGGCAAAAATTAAAAAAAAAACAAATATGTTTCAATAACTGAATTATAATTACCTTTAATAAATTTATTTATCACATAATCTACATATACAATTATTTGTACAATAACTAAATAAACAAATTTTATGTAATTATTTTATTTATATGCACATTATATTTTGATCTCTTTCTATTTACATTTTTATTTGATTGAAAAATCATTCTAATTTACAAAAAGGTCTAACAATAAAAAAAGTTATTTAAATAAAAATTTATAAAAAATTAATAATAGTATTTTACTCAATTACTTTTAACATTTTTGAAATTAAAATTTTACTAAAAGTATTTTAGTTAATTATTTTTGGTATTTTTTAGCCTAATTATAAATAAATTTAATAATAAAAAAGAAAATTTATTTAAATTAAAATTTATCAAAAAATTACTAAAACTTTTTTAGTCAATCATTTTTAACATTTTCGAAATTAGAATTTTAAAATTTTAAATAGTTTAATTTCATATAAATTTTATTTTTAATTTTAGTTGAGTTAAATTAAACTTAAATTAATTAATAAAAATTATATATTTAAAAATAAATTTATTAATTTAAGAATTCATAAATATATTTAGATCGATTACTTTTAATACTTTTAAATTCACCCTTTTATATATATATATATATAAAAATCCTTACATTTAATTTTAGATAACTTAAATTTGTGTTAAGATCCTCTAAAAGAAAAAAAAATTGCACGAACACATAAGTGTTAGAGTATAAATGCGTGCTTCTATATGGTTATATAAAGCTACTAATTGAATTGGTACTTCGAATTACTCAGAAGCCGAATTAGCTAAAAAAATTATTAAGAAATTATGTAAAGTTACAAAGTAATCTATCAAATGCTCATTTTTACAAGAAAATATACACATTTTCATTTTCATTATTAGTTACAAATGTGATGAATTCTTTCGTAGTTAAGGAGCCAATGGAATGAAGTTGGACGGCCCATTTTATAACGGTTGGGCTAAAAGCTTGAACTGTTTGATCCTTTTGTATGTGTGCACGCGCGTGGTTTTATGGAAGGAAAACTGTATAGTCGTAAGAAGGGCATAAAGGTGAAGAAGATTGGGACATAAAGATGGGTAAAGGGAAGGAGTGAAAGCAGAGAGAGTTGAAAGAATGGAGTGGATATGGTTGGAAGCAGCACTTACCCTCGGAATCATAGCAGGAATGCTCTGCGTTATGGGCAATGCTCAGTACTACATCCACAAACCTTATGATGGCCGGGCCCGTTTTCCTTTTCCTTTTACCTTTTTTTTTTTTTTGGGGGGGGGGGGGTAATATTTTTTGAAATTAAGATCGATTTCTTGGATTGCTTCTTTGGTTTTGACTGAAATTATACGATGAAACAGCCCAAGCACATCGGAAACGATATGTGGGACGTTGCCATGGAAAGAAGGGATAAAAAGCTCTTGGAAAACCTTTCTTTCTCTTCCTCTAACTGATCTCTTTTTAATACTTGTACTTTTTTCTTTTTTCTTTGAAATTTCTCCTTTCTATTGATGTTTTGGCTTAATCTTTATTCCTTTCGGGACAGATGCACCCGCAGATTTTCCGTTCCTATGATCAGATGTCAACTTATTAGGGTTTTCAGTTAAATTTCTATTTTTTACTGACTGGGGATTTTTATTGCTATTCTTCTCTTTTTTATTTTTGTTTTGGTTTTAGTTGCATGATTCATTTAATCTCCATATTTTCGATTTGTTTCTGCATTCTTCTTGGCAATCAAACAAAGCTTATCAATTTTCCAACGTTAAACATATATTAATATTCTTTATCCAAAAAAATATATTCTTTTCCGTCAAAATGTATTAGCCAAGTGACTAAAAGGTACATAGATAATTACAAAGGTAAAGAAACTGTAAATTAGTCTCCAATGGTCTTCGGAGTGAGGTATAAAATATACATATGAATAGAATCAAAGTGACAGTAAAAATAGTAATGATAACACAAACTTATTTACATTAATAAGCAATAACGAAATTGCATAACAAAGCATAAATTCTTTTAGATCAGTCAAGAATATTCCAATTTTAAACGTTATAATTCATGTTGCATCTATTAATTGTTTACTGCCAAGTTTAACAACTATACAAGTGATTTTGATTTGTATGTCCATTTCAAATGTGCTGAAGTGGTGGTTTTATGTCAAGGGCTGACTATTGAATATATTTGTAGGAAATCTTACCGTCCACCCACGAGGCCAGCCTTTGTTTTGAAATGTTACTACTTCATTTATGTTTATATGTCTTATGTGAATGTGACATACAATGCGCTTCCTACTTGTAGGAGATGCTTCTGGTTGCTGCAGATTTGGTTACCACTCCATATATACTAATTGGATTGACTCTTGTATTTTTTTCCTTTTTTTATATAATTTTTTAATGATAGTTTATATGGCAAATTTTAACAAGAATATGTAAGCATGCATAAGAGAAGACTACAAGCAAGTCTCTGCTTCAGAAGATTAGTTATGGTGTTGGATTTGTCTTAGTTACTTTGCACATCATACAAAAGGAAGGGAATTAGTATTGCCACAATTCTACGCATCTTGGGCAATTCTTCATGTGTCACGTGTGTTTGGTTGTGTGTGCATGCTCCTAGACAAGTTTCTAGCGGCATGTTTCCCAAGAGTAACATACATCCTGCCTTGTGTGCATGGTTCTGCACACTTTCATTTCTTTGATTCTGACATAGTAGCCCATGATATTTGGTGCTAAACGCAGGAAACTTGGCCAATGGAGTGAGGGAGAAAAAATAAAATTGCCCTATATTATTCTGTCTTGCTGAAGAAGACTCCGGAGCAGCTGGACTATTGTTCTTTTGTTTTCTTTGTAATATGAATTTGCATTAACTTCTAAAATCTTGCACTTTTTCTGCAATACTTGCTAATGTTTGCATTTCTCAAATGGTGGTGTTTTGGAGATTTGTTGTTTTGAAATTCCTTGTGACCTTTCATTTGTCTAATGTGTCTGAATCACTGAGGGCTTCCGAATTTAAAAATGAGGTGAATCTTTAATTTTATTTGAGTTTGAGTAGGGTTTGAGTTTACTTCGCGGAGAAAGATTTCTTAATTTTTTATGAGCATTTTGCTCGCTGTTCTCATCTCAAGTAGTGAGATTAGACCCGGCAGCTGGGGGACCGGCATTGATTCTTTGTCGCATAAATCAATTGGCAATAATATTTAAGCCATTCATCCCCAACTTTATCACCAGCAATGCTCATATGGGACCCTAAAAATTCTAGATAGACGGTATCAAAGGGCTTAATGAGCCATGCAAAGCTTTACCTCCATGCATTTGAAATGAACACAGCATGATCATTATTCTAACGATAGAACTATCCAAAATATTCGAAAGATAATTTAGCTAGCAACATTAGCTTGTTTCTTCTCTTTATTGCTTCCACTAGCTGCATCCCCTCCTTTTATCATTCTAGAAAGTATATCTGCTTGCTTTGTATTCCCCTCCTGGTTAAGGCTGTTGGTTAAATCCTCAAGGCTACTCCAGTTAGTGATCCCTCCATTCTCCAATATTTTACACAATATTGAACATGCATCGAGAGTCTTTCCAGCAGCTAAGAGAGCATCCAACACCTTCTCGTAACTCGAAAAGTTTATGTTAACAGTCTCTCTCTAAACCAAAATCTAACAACTTGAGGGCAGCAATAGTCTTTCCTTTCTCAGAAAGAATAGAGAGAAGGCTACCTAAATTGGGTGCACAGCCATTTTGCATGAGTAGCTCAATTCGTCCAAGGGCTTCTTCAACGTGACCTCTTATTAGGAGAGCTTCCAAAATCTTAACAGCCAAGTCCATATGCTCCGTCACTCCCTTCTCCACCACGCTCTTCATAACTCTGCTTGCAGTCTGAATCCTTGCATCTTCAAACAAACTCTCCATGACTGACTTGAATATACCAGACTCGGGAAGATGTCCATCCTCAATCATACAGTCCAATGCTGTTTTAGCATCAGCGGCTTCACCTTCCTTGAGTAACTTTCAATAAGCAAGTTGTAAGCATCTGCATCTTTGGGCACCCCTCTCCTACCCATGATCTTTAGAATTTCAAAAGCGAAACCAGGATTTCCTTCTTTTGCATGCTCTTGGATCAAATTATTAAATGCAGTAGGATCCAGAACACCCTTCATCAATTACCGGAAAAAGATTTCTGCTTTTCCTGTCTGACTGTGGTGGCGCTGACACTGAATCATTGGATTATAAACACTAGCTTCCATGTCCAAAGAATATTCTGGCCTAAAGATAATTTCCTTCTCAACTAGCTTATCCAGCAACTTGATTGCCCGATCAAACTCGTTCGCCTTGCAAAAGTGCTCAGTCAAGATGCCACAATGACCAGCCTCTGTTGAGACACTCAATCGAATCATTGCCTTGAGCACATCACTAGCTGCATTCAAATTGCCAGCTTTGCACTGACTATTTAACAGTTTAATGGAAATTAAATTATCCTTTGGTGCAATATGCCTCTCCACCATCTCCTTCAAAATAGTGTTAGCCTCGGTCATTTTGCGCGCATCACACAGCCCTGGCAACAAAGTTGAATATGTAGTTGCATTAGGCTTAATACCAAAGGACTTCATCTTTTCAAACAATCTCAATCCATCGTCAACTTGCTCCATCGCAACATATCCCTTTATCATGGTAGTGTAGCTGATCACTGTAGGTACTAAGTTGATTCCCTTCATCTCTACGAACAACTTCTCTGCCTCCACCATTTTGTTGAACCGACAATATCCGTTAATCATTGTATTATAAGTCACGACATCAGGTGAAATGCCCCCAGTCTTCATATCCTCATAAAACCGATCAGCCGTGTCAAGTTGAGTGATAAAAAGAAACCCCAAAGCATGATGTTTAGGTTTGACGAGTGGGCTCTATCCCTTCACTCAACATCTTATTGAAATACCTTTTGGCCATCATATGTCGACCACGTCGCAGTATAACCTTAAAGAAAGCATCATAAGACTTGATAGTCCTGTCCACACCCAATTTCTTCATTTTCTGGAACATTTTTACAGCCCCTTGAACTAATCCGGCTTTCCCATAACTATCAATCAAGACTACAAAGAAATCCTCGTCCCATTCAACGCCCTTTTGGGGCATGTCTAGAAGTATGCATCTGGCATGATTGAGCTTGGAAGCTCGACCCAAAATCTGAATGATCTTCATGTGGGCTTCACGGTCATGGCGAATCAATCCAGCCCGCTCCACCCACCGGAAGAACTGGAGGCCCTGCACCGCGTTCTTAGCATCATGAAGTACATTATCAACTAATGAATGATCGAATTCGGGGACTAAAGCACGGATGGAGTTCTGTAAGCGGGTCGTCCAAGCCCGTTTCTCCATCATTCTACAAACAATATCCTCTACTTTATCAGGGCTTCGTGTCTTACCACGTGGGGCTCACTGGTTGTTGTTGAGCACTTTTTCTTCTCGCTGAGGTGGCTCATTGTTTAACTCTTCGGAAGCTGTGGTTGGATCTAGGCTTGATGCGAAGAAATGCAAAGGGTTTGAGATTCTGGGATAACTGCCAGGTTTCAATTGGTATGGCTTAGAAAGGGGGATGAAAGCCATTCAAAGTTGAAGACGTGGAGATCCAATTCCTAACCCAGCCAGGGAGCGGGGAAGAGGAGAGTGGAGAAATGTTGTTAGTGTTTAAGGGAGGTTGGGGTTGGGTCCATATCCGTAGATCTTATCAGGCTCAAAAGAAACCATTTGGATGCGGGTTTGGGATTTTTAGTACTTACCTTGTTGCTTTTTCTTTTTATAAATATTTTTATTCAAGCAATAATAACTAATAAGTAAGGGGTTTTATTAATCTATATGTATAAAAAAAAAGGGGTTAGCAATTTACAAATTTAGTTTTGGATTTGAGTGTAAGCTCAATATAATTTGAAATGAACAAAACCTAAAATTTGAAAACAAACTTTTATGGTGTTTGCACTAAAATGCCACTTTTAATAATTTTTTATTAAAAATAAGTAATTGATTTTCATTTAAATTTAACTCAAAAAGATTAATAATAACAGTATATAAATTTACAATGGATAAATCCCAAACATGAAAATTTTGGGTAAATGTCACGTTTCTCCTTAAACCTTCTTGGAAAAGTCATCAATTGAATTACAAAACAGAATAATTTTATTTTTGTATTTGTTCTCATAAACCTTGGTAAATTTAAAACGTAGTTTCAAGGAATCTTCTCTTCTCAATAATTTCTGCACTCGGCATGCCCTGGAAAATATTTTAGTTTATTGGCCCAAAATAACACAGCAAAATGGAATTGTTGGAAGATATGAATGATCAGAGAGAATCCGATGAGATGATATTCATTTCCCTCCTAACTGTCTGAAGACCTGTGGAAGAAAGTTTGGTAAGGGTAGCAGTCCTTATGGTTTTACCTGTGCCGTGCTTAACTTTTTTTTTTTTTTTCATTTTTTATTTTTCCACATTTTAACTTTGGTGGGAAAGGCATTAAACAGGCTCACAGGCACAGCTTCTACTAACAAGGAAACAAAGCAATGAAGTTTCTCTGGTCCACCTTCTAATAAAGTCATAGCATAAAAGATTCTTGGGCCATTTAATCGAAGTTTATATATTAAATAAAACATAAATGAAAAAAAAAGGGAATCATATAGCAGAAAGGGACTCACATGATGAATGTTTTCGTGTTAGCTTTAAGATCTACAAAATTAGCCCCATATTAAAAGTCTAATTAATTAATTAATTATGATTATTATGTTATGTATTTATTAGCCCCATGCTGTTAAAGCTTACACCTTCCTCTCTACCCCTGCGAGTCCATAAGTAGGACTACCCAATTAGCACTTGAAAGATGGAAACTTTTTCTTATTTGGCTGCTCCACAATGAAGATTGGCCTAGCTTGGGAACTTGGCTAGGCTGCTATGCTATCTATTGCTTATTATTCTAATTCTATATTATTGAGTGGCTACTGTCTGTTTGTCTAGTACATTTTTGACGAGTAACTATTTTGAATTACCTCACCCTTAAGGATATTCTAGGCTGCAGAATTCTTTTTCACCAATAAGTATTAATATTTAATTATGGCGTGACTGGACTAAAGTTTCTATTTGATTTCAAACTATTTCTTCAGTTATTATTCTCTTATTTTAAATTTATTACTTCATTACATCCAATATCAGAGTTAGAACTTTATATTTTAAAAGATCAACTACTTATTTAAACAATTGTAAAGGAGGCCTTCCAATGGATATTCAATTGGAGATGGCAACCGACTATGCTAAGCCAACTTTTATCAATGCTCACAGTTTTTAAACCTAGAGAGTCAAATACATACTACTAGAAAAACTGATTTTGGCAACCACAATTTGTAATGACTAAAAATACCACTATAAAAAATCATTATATTTGTAATAATTTTTTATAATAGTTATTTATTTGATCTTTTATATTTTATATAACGATATTTTTTATTACTACAAATTCTTATATAATTTGTAATGATAAAAAAAATCAATATGAAATCATATTATATTTTTAACTATTGTTGTTTAATTAATTTTTTAAATATTTTATCTAACAACAACAACAAAAAAAAAATAATTACGATATTCATATAACGTTTATAACGACAAAAAAAATTGTTCTAAAATATTAATAGATTGACAATAATTTTTTTAGTCATTATCAAATTAAAATTTTTTAATACTTTACATAAAATTGTTTTTGGAAAATCTAATTTTTTTTTAAGATAAGGCCAAACGGTACCCTATCTTTGAGTCAGATTATCTTTTGATCTGTGCACTAATCCATCAATGTACTTAACCTGTTTTTTTTTTTTTTTGTCCATAACACGATTGCATTTAGGGTTCAACCTTTTCAAAGCTTTTCTTTTTATTTATATATTTATTTGTTTGCACATATTTAATTGTTTTATATAATATACATGTTTGAATAATTGTAGTCGTGAAAATAAAATACTTAAAAATTTTTTTTGATAAGATTACATAAATTTAAATATATATTTTTATAATTATTATATTTTATTATATAATTTTTGATATTTTTTAAAATTAATTGATAGTTCATAAAAATAATAAATTAATTTTTTTTAGTCTCCGGTAGCGTCTATCAAATTGGCAAGACTAAAAATATCATAGCAAAATTTTATCATATTTGCAAAGATTTTTTAAAGTCATTATTTTTTTATATTTCTTAGTATTTTATACAAAAATAATATTTTTTTTTATTGGAAGTTCGCATCTTACTTGTCTCGCACTGGCCCTTATATCTTTGGTCATTATTTTCCCTATTCTTGGATACCCCTTTGGTTCTCTAAAATTTGAAACTCTTTTTTCTTCCATATTTAGGCACTGGCCATGACATTGGGATATCTGTTGGCGGATGTGTCACAGGCAGCGGTAATGGCGTTCTCATACCTTTGGACAAGAACTCTTTCGCTTTTCTTCATGTTGGTGATTACAGACGTCTCCAAGTTTTAGAAGGTAAAAAAAAAAGGTTGGGGTTTTCTCCGAGTTAGGGCATTCTTTTTTTGCTTAATTGTTTTAGGCTACTTCGTTGAACGAAAGGATTAGAAAATTTTTTTAGTTTAATTTCATGATTCAAGTCGCTGAGTATTTACAATTCTCAAGACTTAACATTTAATTGTGGGTTATGAATTAGATAAAATAACTAATTTTATGCGACTTCAATATGAATGAGCACTATGAAACGATTTGATTGGTCGTGATGTATTCTACAATTGTTTCAAAATTTGGGCGATGATATTACTACTATTTTATCTAATGTACAGAACATAGAAATTGTAATTTTTTTTTTTATTCCTTTTATGAATGTCTCAACCACTTAGGAGTGCTTATTAAATCATTTTCTTTCTAATACTGTTTATGTTTCATTTTTTAATCTTAATAAAGGAACTAAAAATATGATTCTTTCTAATGCTATATGTTACTTTTTGTTCAATGGTTTGGGTATTTTTTTAATGTGCATTTGAGCTATTTGGTAAAATGTCTCTTAGAATCCTATATTGCACTAATCCATGGAAACTTCTTGAAGTTGAATTGTTATTTGTTATGAAGACTGTTGGGTTCTTCTTTGTCTCATTTTATGACATTGAGTCCAATTCTATGCAACTTGAGATTTGGCTCTGTAAACGGAATTGATTTATGGAATATGCTTTTATTGGGTTTGTTTAATGGTAGAATTTTATATGAAAGAGTCTCTTAGAATCACTGTTTGTGGATGTAGTTCTAAAATGCTAGAGTCTTAGTCCTTTATTCATGAGGTCACTCTTTGTATAAATTAATAAATTTCTTTTTCTTGAACGGGGAAAAATAGAGTAGTTGCCAAAATATATTATTGTTAGAAGCAAAGACGACATGATAGAGGCATTGAAATCTTTAGGTGACATCAGTTCCAGCAGAACCATGGCAAGGAATAAGGACTGAAATCTATATATATATATATATTTATATGCTTAATTATTCATCTTTGATGTCTATATAATAAGGACTTGCCTCTTTCTTATAGGCTGTAAAGGTGTTTTGGGCCCCAAAACATATGAGAGTGATTCTTTATCAGAAGAGGAATTGCTTGAAAATTACAAAATTCTAAGGCAAATATGATAATATCAGCTACAAGCCTATATAACTCTCATTTGATTCAATGATTGTGAGATACAACATTAGATTAGTTTGGTGCAAGAGCCGAGTTGAGATTCCAAACCAGAAAGGGATATGCAATAAAAATACTTGCAATCTAAAAGAAGTGACCGAAGACATTGGCCGAAGCATATGCTTCATGCAAATTTTTAGTGAATGGAGTAGGGCACACCTTGCTGCTGTTAGTGTCTCCTACTAAAAGATGTTCAGAAAACGATTAAAGAAGGTATTTTTCCAAACTCTACTTTGTAGCATTAAGCTTAATTTGTTTTCCATGTAGCAACTTTGATGTGATGCAAAACATAGAGCAATGATTATGATCCTAGTCTACTCTTTGTTATGCAAAACGTCAATCAGCCTCTGACACTATCTTCAGAACCTAATATTTGCATGTTTTGTGCAAACACGATTCTATCTTTAAATTGCTTTCTTTCTTGATTGGAGGTTGAGTGGGTGTTCAACAGATTTACTATGTTTCTGAATTTTGTTGATGCATTGTTTTTGTCTTCGCAGCTCTAGGATGCTTTGCCTTTGGACAAAGCGGCACCTCAAGTCAATTGCTGCTGCGTATTGGAAACCTCAGTTTAATTCGTTGTTGAATCCATTGCATTCACCGGCCAATATAAATGGAACAGGAAGTGGAAATATAGTTTCATCCCATATCGGTATGTCATTTAATCTAAGTTGGAAATTACACCTCAGCCGTGGTTCGGGATGGAAGGATTCCTACTTTCCGCCAGCAGGCGTCTTAAGACACTTAATGGAGTTGTAAGTTTTAAATCTTATATTACATTCAGAATTATTTTTATTTATTTAGAAATTTTAGTTGTCCTAATATGTTTTGGGACAAATTTAGATGATTTAATATTTTAATTTTCTTTTAAATGAATTCTTTTTTTTGCCCATGAATTTTTTTTTTTCAATTCTCAATTTTCATAGTAATAAATATTTAAACTATCACAATGAGATGAATTGCAATGATTTTTAGTAAAAATATTAGTTGTTCCTAAAGTTAATAAAATGGTTGCCAAATATTTGTTTATTATTTGTATGGACACAAATATTATTTGAGAAAGATTGTTTGCAATAATAATATTAGTTATTAAATTTTTTTTAGTTGTAAAAATATAAGAAACACAAAATTGTGGTTTCATAAGAACTTTTGATAACGGTTATTATCGATATTAAATTAATTATTGTTATGACAAAATAATTATTGCTAAAGATGACTTGCAACTAAAAATATTTTGTTGTAAAAAAATTTTAAGCAACCAAGATTATCCTACTACGTAAAAGATTTTGTAATCAAATTATGTAAAAGTTTTGGTAATCAAATATATGGTTATTAAAAGAAATTTTTGACAATTACATTAAATCGTTGTCCAAACATAATTTATTTATCAATGAAAAAAAAGGATGTTTTAATAAATATTTTTTGAAATGATATTTTATATAAAAATCATTTCGTATACTATTAACAATAAAAGTGCATACAATGACATTGTAATGATTTATTTTTTATTATGCAAAAATTTTGGCAACAATAAATTACTATTTTACAATGACATTAAGCGATGTCAAAAATTACTTTTTCTAGCAGCGACAACTCGAGCTCTTGATTCTAAAGTAACATCTGCCTCTGAGCCAACAACGAAGGATGAGCTTCAATCTCAACTGCATCTGACCCAACAACGAAGGACAAGAGCTTCAATTGTTTTTAGATGTGGGTGCAAAAGTCGATGTATTTTCCAGTGTCGAACCAAGAATCTTCAAATGGGAATTAAAAAAAAAAAATCAGTGCTGAACAGTTGAAGTTGAAACATTTGAGCATGAAGTTGGAGAATACACAGATGATGAAGACAATGAACGTGAAACATTAAAACTAACTTTATAATGTCGTAATACGAATTTGTGTGGTAAGGCAACTATTAGCAGCAAGAAAAGTGGAAGATAAGGAAGATTAGCTTCGAGTTGCTATTTTTTACACTCTAGTCAAGAGCGGTGACAAGTTTAGTAAGCACATAATTGATGGTGGCAGTTCTATGAAACCGATATCAGTCTACAAATCAAAGTTCGATCACATCCGCAGCCTTACAAGATCACTTGCCTGGAAAAAACCACCATTCCAGTAACATATCCTGCTCTTGTTTCTATTTCTATGGGCTATAAAGATGATATCTGGGTTGATAGTGTGCCTATGACTGTTAGATGTATTCTTTTCGCTAGACCACGTGCGAAGGCCAATATTTAGTACTTTCTGTTCAACAATAAGAAAGTAGTATTGAAGAAGCCTATGCCCGAGGAAGTACTCAAGAAGTATACCAAGGAAAATATGAAGATTACTGAACCTGCAAAGATAAGTTTAAGCAGAAAGTAAATAGAAAGAGGCTATTGATGCTTGAGTAGAATGATCTACATCCTAAATTGTATGTATGTCCAAGTAATTGGATTTGAGTAATCGCAGAGGGATCATTCAATATGCAAAGATTTCAGTATCATAAATGCAGCATTAATGGATGGACAACTAGGTGATATCCATCCTGTTCCATACATGGTGGTTACCTATTTAAAGATGCTTTTGCCTTCCAAATACTTCATCTCTTCTCCATCAAGAGATGAAGTAATATTAGACTTACATTCTGCTGAGGCAGCACAACATTTTCGACGTGACAAAACTATAGCCAAGGTGGACAGATTGATAAGGCCCAGCTTGCAGAGAGATGTAGCATGCATTGTCCAAAAATTCAGCACTCGCCAACATGATGAAGTTCGTAGGAAAATTATATTTAGCAACAGAAGCTAAGAAAAAAAAAGAGGCAGATTTCAGAGAAGGTGAAATGATTATGGTTTGTATCTAACCCGAAAGATTTCCTAGAAGCTCTTTTAAGAAACTATAGTTGAGAGAGTGTAGGTCCTTAGAAAATGTCAAAGGGAATTGTAGTAATGCTTATGTGTGTTATAAAAAATAAATAAGAGAAAGAAAAATAATTGAAAAGAAATTTGATTTTGAGGGGTGAAAGTTTTTTTTTAAAAGTAATTATGAGGATACAATAAAATCTCAAACTCTTTAATCAGAAGTAGTGAAAATAATTATATTGAAAGATCTATTTATACAAAATGAACAAATGTAAATTTTTATTCAAATAATTATGATCGTTTGTATAATAATATAATTTTTATGAATAATAATTTATTTATATTTAAATTATTTTTATTTAAATATATTATTTAAAATATGAATAATATTAATACAAAAATTAATTTAATTAATCAATAATTAAATTTTTTAATCCAATATAAGATATATCATATTCTAAACTATCAACATTATGTTTGAGAGTAACCACAAGATTTAGAGAATAGTCCAATAATTAACGTAGAAGATCTTACCACTTATTACGGTCCTAATGATGTCACAAAAGCTGAAAGGGGCTTCACAATTGCCACAAAGGAAAAGGCAAGCGGAAGTAATTAAAGATGTGATAAATGACCAAATTGTGTCTCCCAGAAAAGATAGGTTCCAAAATTCCTAATCTTTGTTGTGATTAAAATTTAAGGGGAAAAGTATTTGGAGTCTGCTCCACCTCCTCTACGTTTTATACCTTTCTTTTCTTACTGATATAATACTTTTTTTTTTGCTAGAATCATTCACCTTAGAGATTATTAACTTTCTTAAAGCCTACCATAATAGAAAGAGAAAAAACATGTCTCTATCTCATCTAGCTTATGAAAGAAAAAAAAAGTCTTTTAAGAAAGTTTCACTACAAGGATTTAAGTTTTTAATAAGAGTTTTTTTTTTAATGTTTAGTGGCGTTTATAAACGCCACTAAAAGAGTTGTGATGTTGTAAAAAAGGTCAATCAAAGTATCGATTATACACGCATCACAAAAAAAATGACGTTTTTATGAGAAAAATGCTATTGCTTTTGGTGGCGTTTGTAATTAAAAACGCCTTCATTTTAGAGGCATTTGTATATGAAAATGATTTTATATTAGCGGCATTTGTATTTTTGAGACGCCTCTAATTTAGTGATATTTTTATGAGAAAAATATCATTGCTTTAGTGGTATTTATAACTAAAAACGTCGCTATATTAGAGGCATTTGTATTTGAAAATACCTCTATATTAGCGGCATTTTTCTCTTTCAGATACTACTAATTTAGTAGTATTTTTATGAGAAAAATAACATTGCTTTGGTGGCATTTGCTGGTAACAATGCTGCTACTACCAAAATTTTTTAAAAATTTTTGTTCATAATTTTTATTTTCATAAAAGAGCTTAAATTTAAAAACTGAAATTAATATAAACTTAATTCACGTTTAAATATGCATCTAATTAACACAAAATTTAATAATTAGTATAATAACATTCAAATATTTTTAATACATTAACAAAATAAAATTTAAATGTATGAAATGGATGACTGCATAGATTTTGCTAACTGCCAATTGATGAAGAAAAATTTTCACATTGTTTACGAGCATGTTTAAGAACCTACTACTGAATAATACTATATAATTTTTAACACTTCATTGTAAGCTTTTTTTATATTTAAAAATTTAAATGTTTACTAAATATAATACCTGAGTTGGTGGAGCATAGAGAGCAGTTCCTGGAAATTGTTGTTGCATAAAATTTATAAGATAATCGAATCAATAATGCAACTGTTGAAATTTTGCACACTCTTGCTTTATTCTAGCATGTTCGTCCTTAATTTTGGCACACTTTTGTTCTCTTTCTGCTTTCATTTGCTGAAACTCCTCTCTCAATATTAAAATGTTTTGCAAAGACTGATTTGTTGAGAATATAAATTGTTAAGAGCTATGTCCATAGTAGGTAGATGGTGTTGGACCCAATCCAAGGCCTCGGACTTGTCCATGCCTTTTTTTTTCTAGTAACTTTTATGAATATCCAATTTTTCATTTCTTGCATGTTGAGAGAACCATCAGATGCTACTTCAATCTCAATAGTCATTTTCTCTTTCGCTTTTTCTAGTGAATTTGTCATATACAACTATCAAGTTTAATGATTAATTCATAATATGTCAAAATGAGTAAATATTTACTTTCTGTTAAAATAGATGTTACAAATTACCATAATTTCTTGTGTTTCGACATTCATGTAAGATTTATATTTTTTGTGTGTTATGTGAAAAAGTTTCACACGTCCATTTTTACCGCCCAACTCATTCTCCTATACAAAAACATATGTTACTTGATAGGATACATATCAACCGTAATTGATTTATGCATATCAAGCCTGTCAATCAAGTATTAAAATTTTGAATAATTTTAATATCATGTATTTATATTTTGGCCTCGTAACAACATAATAGTTTTAAACATACGCAAACAATAAAAACATTTTGGGCTTTCACACATATCGATCATGGAAACCAAATTCAATTATTTGGACAAGTTTAATATCCTGGATTAAAGCCATTTAATATGTTGAAAGCCATCCAAAAGTTTAATTTGTATATTTGCCTTTTATATGCAAAAATAGTCCCAAATAGACATAAACAACAACTTTTTATCTCATATCAACCGTAGAAACCAAGTTCAATCAATCGTTCAATAATTAATATCAAGTATTAAAGCTATCCAAACTGTTAAATTACAACAATAACAACAATTTGTACTTTTAGCTAAATATATGAAAACCATAACTTTTTCATACATATCATCCGTGTCAACTAAGTTCAAAACATTCGATAAGTTTAATATCATGTATTAAAACTATGAAAACTATGAAAACAAAACAATTACTGTTAATTTGCATATTTACCTTTTAATGGCACAAAAAGTTCATTCATTGAAATAAATTTAAAATCATAAACTTACTATTTCTTTTTGCTTTCTTGCAAAACTTTTTGATCCACTTGTGTAGCTATATTTCTGTTGCTTTCTACTTCCAATCTCAATCTGTTCTCTTTTTTGTCATAAAAAATAATTGCTTATATGATAGAAATACAAATATTACCAACTTAAAGGATAAAACACTTTCATCATTTCATTATACTATACAAAGTTATAAATTAGTACCTGTCATTTTCTTGAGAACTAAAATCTAACTAATTGTTTATATTGCCAACTAATCACATTGCGGGATAGATTTTCCATCATCACCTCTACAGTAGTATTTTGATCGAAATACTTATTCTTCAAAATATTCTTATAATCTTTCCATTTCTTTCTCAATGACTTAAGCATAAATAAAGTTGGTATTTCAAGTACAAATTTTGACTGTAATAATACAATAAAAAAAGTTTGAATAAGTAAACAAAATGTAAAATAATAAATTTTTTATATGTAATTAATTATACTAATACCTCAATAAAGTTTAAAGCCTCGGCCTTAACTTCTTTTGGAACTTTATGCCATGTTTCATAATGAATAGGCAATTTCATTCCATTATAGGCAAGCATGCCTTGAAATCCAGTCAACAGTTGAGCCTCTTCACCAATTGGTTACTTATCAGAGTTTGTAGACACTACAATATGCTCATTAGGAGGTAGTGCAAATAATTTCTTCAAAGTTGTCCTACCTCTGGTCCTCCATTGACCATTGTTATCAACTGCAACAAATAAAAAATAAATTTGTAAAATCGTAATATTTTTATCATTATACTCGAATTCTACAATTGGGGTATATAATACTTGCATTCAAATTTAAAGCATAATCAATTGATGGGATGCTATCTAAACCTGGACATCTCGTGTTGCAAAATTCAATATCAGTTGAAGGGTTAGAAATGACGGAGTTAGATCCGACAATACATCCATTTTCTTCTAAAGGATTCAATCCATAACAAATATCAGCAGGTGTCATAGACGATTCTGAACTAATATCTCTGATATGTATTCCTTTCAACCTACTCCTCTGTATTGTAGCTTACTTACAACATAAAAGCGAATATAGAAAAGATATTAGTTTAGAACATATATAAAGACATTAAGGAGTTAAGAAATCAAAACCTACGATATATAAAGAACATATCAATTTAATTAAATCAAAAGATAATGTATGATTTAGAATACAATAATTATACAATAGCAAATGTGACATTAATTACATACAATCATTTACTACATTATGTCTTAAACACTCAAATTATAAATTATAGATACACCATTTCATGGTTCATAATTATCTTCAGTAACATATTTACAGATCCACTGAGTGTAGGTATTGGAGATATTTTCATCCAAGTTTTATTCAGCAAAAGGATAACATTCAGTTTCATGTTCAACATCATCTTTGGTATCTAATCCTATATCAAATAAGTCTTTAGGTGTGTTTCGAAGAATAACAAACTAACCTAATTCTTTGGGATCTTCAGAGTAAAAAACTTATTTGGCTTGAGATGAAAAAATATAAAGTTCATCAATGAGTTATTGTCCAATGTGAATTAATCGAGAAAAATTAACAAGTGTAAATTCATATTGATCTTTCTTAATACCTCTAGCACTATTCACATCAACCCAATCACACCAAAATAAGATAACTTTTCACTTTCCATAATAATCCAACTCAATGATGTCATTTATCATGCCATAATAGTCAACATTTTCCTCTAAAGGGTTTCTGTCCCTAGTACTAGCATAGCTAGTAGTTGATGAAGTCACAACAACTCTTGAATTTTGTGTACTTTTAAATCTCTCATGAGATTTAGTATGAAATCAAAATCTAGTGATGATGAAACCTTTGTATCGTTTCACAATATGGTTTGGACCTTGTGAAAGACACTTCACCTCTTCACTAACAAGCCTTCCACTCCAAACCTATAAAAGTAGAATAAATATATATATGTTATTAATGTTAGTTAAACCGTAAGTATTCTATGTAGATTTCTCATAATGGGAATTATGACATTACTTACAGTTGCTCCTAACCATTCATTAAAGTTTTTGGCGAACAACTTATTAAGCTCTTGAAGGTTTGATCATCGATAATGTGCAAGATCTCTTAAATTATTTCTATACTCACTACAAAGCATCATGATAAAGTATTAACAAAAAAAAAGACAATAAATTATGCTTAATGTAATGAATAATTTCCTTGCTAAACAACTTACGTATAAATTGATTCAATTGAGTCATGATGAAAAAGAACATATCGATGTGCTTGTGCCTAAAATTTATCATCTAACTCCACCATTTCAACTTTGCCTATTGGTTGTCCAAAACTTTGAAAAAGATAACCGTAGGCAAAGTCAGTATTCTGCATACCAATATTTTTCGATAGTCTATTAAATCTTATTTTAACATCTTCCAAATAACAAGAACAAAATATCATACACTCTTCTTTCAAATATCCTTCAGCAATAGAACCCTTTAGATAACGTTTGTTGCGACAATAAGGCTTTAACCTCCTTAAAAACCTATAGCATAAAACATTAGTCATATGTTATTTTAAGTAGAGTGGCTTGATCATCAGTAAAAATGTAATCAATCTATTAACAAATAATATCTTTCAACAGGATACATTTATTGATGATAAATCGACCAATCGACTTTTGCTTCATATGAAAGATGGATAATCAAATGCATCATAATAGTAAAAAAGTTTGGAGAAAAGATCTTCTGTAAATGGCATAAAGTAATCATGGCTTGATCTTGAAGTTTGTCAAGCTCTTCCACATTTATACATTTTTCACATAGAGATTTAAATATGTTACTTAATTCAATTACCACAGAAGTGACTTGCTTTGACATTGACGAACGTAAAACAATTAAAAGTAAGTCTTGCATCAAAATGTGATAATCATGTGACTTTAATGAAAAAAGTTTTTGCTTCTTTAGATTCACACATCTCGATATATTTAATGCATAGCCATCTGAAACTATCTTGCAAAACACATCTTTTTCAACTTTAGAAATCCCAAAACAAGTAATAGGTAATCGATATTTGCCATTAGGAAGTAACTTGAGATGAAGGTCTAGGTGAATCCCCATATTAACTAGGTCAAGCTGACTCTTTAAGTCATCATTGGATCTTCTATTCATATTGAGAATTATCCCGTTAAAATTTTCGTAAACATTCTTCTCTATATGCATCAAATCAAGGTTATGGCGTAATAAATTATATTCCCAATAAGGAAACTAAAAAAAGATACTTTTTTTTCACAACTCAGACTCATTGGAGTCATTTTTTTCATCGTTTTCTTTATCATGTTGAACATCAAGATCATCAACTTCAGTATCAGTATCACCAACTTGCATAATATAAGGCCAAACACCTTCAAAGATGTCCCTCACTCTTTTTCATGATGGAGTTATTTTTTCATAAGTGAAATTAATATATTTTAACTTTGACAAGATATTAGACCCACTAATGGGTAAAGACGATATTCTCAACTTTTCAGTCCATCAAAGAGATATTTTTGGAATCTAAATTGATGATTATCATCTAACCATCAACGATGTCTCATATAACAAAACTTCCTACCATTAGGTAACCACTTCAATCATGTCTGTACAGTACAACATGGATAAGCATAACAACATTTTATACTCTAACTAGATAAATTCGCATAAGCAAAAAAATCATTGATAGTCCATAATAAAGCAGCACGCATATTGAAATTTTTTTTGATGCATCATAGGTCCCAACTCCTTCCCATAATTGCTTTAACTCTTTAATAAAAGGTTGTAAGTAGATGTCTATATCATTACCCGAATTTTTTTTCTCAAAAATTATCATAGATAATATAAATAACTATTGCTTCATGGCAATCTATGGTGGCAAATTGTAAAGATCAATACAACTGGCTAAGTACTATAAGAAGTACTCATCATTTGAATGGGTTGAATCCATCAGATGCTAGTCCAAGTATAACATTTCAAGGATCAGATGCAAAGTCTGAAAACCTAGAATAAAATGATTTTCATGCCAAAGAATCTGTAGAATGCCTCAATGATCCATCATCCATCCATTTCTTATGATGCCACTTTATTGAATCTATAGTTTTGGAAGACATAAAGAGTCATTGAAGTCTTAGTATTAATAAAAAATAACGTAAAACCTTAACAGGCTTTTTTTTTACGCATACCTCATCACCATTCTCATTTAACCTTTCATCAGAGTTTTTATCCATCTAACGAGAAATATCACACAAATGATAAGATTCTTGATTTTTTCTATCTCTCCAATACAACATGCAATCATTGGGACAAGTATGAATTTTCTCATATTCGAGACCTAAATCCTTGATCATTTTCTTTGATTTCTTACAAGATTCAAAGATTTTTACAAAAGGAAACATTTTTTTCATAAACTCTAATAATAAAGTTAGAAAGTTTTTCGTCTATCCATATAAGCATTTCAAGTGAAAAAAAAAAACACAAAAAGATAACCTTGAATACTTTGATCTTTCATAAAGTTTTTCGTTTATATCCTTAAGCAACCTATAAATTTTGATGCTTTTCTTCTAGGTTGTTGGTCACGTACACCAATCCCAGGTTCACCAAATTCATTCATTTCAACATTGGACTAATTAAATATTGCATTTTAGGGAAAAGGATTACGAAAATATTGGTTATGAATATTAAAAGCATCTCACAACATGCCTTCAATGTCATCTATTATAAAAAGATCATGTTGGCGTTAGGGAGCCCTTAAAGTTAAAAAAACTCTAATGGAAGACCTTGATAGTACAGACTCTCCATGAAAATACCAATTAACATATCCCAAAAGAAATTCAATACAAATTAAATGTTTAAAAAGAACTTTATGCATTTGTCACTCGATATTAGCACACTTCACACATGGGCATAATATCATATTATCTTCACTTGTATTCTCAAATGCAAAATTAAGAAAAATTTTCACTCTATCTCTGTACTATTGACTTAACCTTGACTTTTGCATCCAACTTTTATCCATTTAGTACTTGTTACATTATCAGACCAAATGTATATAAATAATTTATATGAAAACAAACATGTACAATACTTAAGTTTACTATGTTTTAAACAAAAGGCAATAACAAGATCAATGCTTACAAAAAATGAGAACTCCTTGTTGTGAAGTAATTTTTTAGCTACCAGATATTATAAATGTTAAAACTCTGTTACTAATGTAGATAGTACCCAAGAGTATTTGTAGTTGGGGTTGAAATAAAGTGAAATAAGGTGGGTTTTGGAGAAAATTGTTTAAACTAAAAAGAAAATTACAAATTGCAAAAGCTGAAGGAATAGTTGAATGAAGTAAAAGCTAAAGTAAATAAGTAATGAATAGTCAAAATAGGGTTCTAAAAGACAATGCTCGAATACTAAAAGCTGGAGGAAAGAGAAAGTAAATTGTACTTGATCTATAAAGAGAAATAGTAAAATAATGAAGATGAAACTTAAAGTTGGTGATTGGATGCGCCAAGTTTGGGAAGATTTTTATTGGACCAAATTATGGAAGGCATTTACTAAGAAAAATGCCTATAATAATTGCCTCATGAATATATTTTGAATATATTATAAGTGTCTTCAATAGGATTGTTGTAGAATTGTTTGGGATTATTAAAGGCGTTTATGCCACAAAAACCCCTTCACTAATTCTATCTAATTTTTTTGGCGAATTTATTGAAGGTGTTCTTTGCATAATACGCCTTCAATAGTTCCCTCATTTATATCTATGAATATCAATGAAGATGATTTTCTATTAAAAATGCCTTCAATAATTTCCTTTTAAAAATTGTTTGAGATTATTAAAGGCATCTTCTGTTGAAAACACCTTTCATATTACACAACTTAAATTTTAAGGGGTTATTGAAGGCTTTTATTCTAGAAAAACTCCTTCATTAATTCATTTTATTTTTTGAAGTAATTTATTGAAGGCATCCTCTAGTGCATAACGCCTTCAATATTCTACTGCTCAAATTTTAAGATAGTGAAGGTATTTTTTGTAAAAAAATGCCTTTAGTAAATAGTCTTATTATATTTTATGTACAAAGGCACTCAATAATTTCCTATTAAAATTATTGGTATTATTAATGGCGTTTTTCAGTGAAACACGCATTCAATATTCCAGAACTTACAATTTTTTATGATTAGTGAATGTGTTTATTCTAGGAAAATGCCTTCACTGATTACATTTAATTTATGTACATAATTACTGAAGGCATTTTTTTTATAACAACCGCTTTCAATAATTTCTTTCTAAAAATTTTGGGATTATTAAAGGCGTCTTTTACTGAACAACACCTTCAATATACCAATACTCAAGATGGTTAGTGAAGGTGTTTATTTTAGGAAAATGCCTTCACTAATTCTTTTAAATTTTGTACATAATTATTGAAGACATTTTTTATAACAAACGCCTTTATATATATTTTTTAAAAATTTTGAGATTATTAAAGGCGTTTTCTACTGCAAAACGCCTTTAATATATCAGTACTTAAATTTTAAAAGGTTAAAGAAGGCATTTATCCTAGAAAAATGCCTTTAATAATTCCAATTAGTTTAGTACATAATTATTGAAGGCTTTTTTTTTATAGCAAACACCTTCATATATTTTCTTTTAAAAAATTTTAAGATTATTAAAAGCGTCTTTTACTAAAAAATACCTTCAATATATTAGTACTTAAATTTTAAAAGGTTAGAGAAGGCATTTATTCCAGAAAAATGCCTTTAATAATTCCTATTAGTTTAGTACATAATTATTGAAGGTATTTTTTGATAGCAAATGCCTTCAATAATTTTCTTTTAAAAAATTTTGAGATTATTAAAGGTGACTTCTAGTAAGAAATGCCTTCAATAATTCTTTTTAAATTTTCTACATAAATGTTAAAGGCATTTCTTGATAACAAACGCCTTCAATAATTTCTTTCTAAAAATTGTTGGGATTAGTAAATGCATCTTTTAGGAGAAAATGCCTTCAATATATCGCTACAAAAATTTTAAGAAGGTTATGGAATGCGTATTTGCCAAAGAAATGCCTTTAATAATTCCTTTAAAATTTTATAGATAATTAATGAAGGTGTTTTTTATAACAACCGCATCATATATTTTCTTTTAAAAAATTTTTGGATTATTAAAGGCATCTTCTACTGCTAAACGCCTTCAATATATGAGTACTCAAATTTGAAGATAGTTAGTGAAGGCGTTTATTCTAGGAAAATGCCTTCACTAATTTGTTTGAATATTTGTACATAATTATTAAAGGGTATTTTTGAGAATAACCACTTTCAATAATTTTTAAAAAATTTTTTTGAGATTATTAAAGGGGTCTTTTAGTGTAAAATGCCTTCAATAATTTGTTATAATTTTTTGAAGTTATTTATTGAAGGTGTTTTTTACATAATACACCTTCAATAATTCCACCCATTCTTATCACGAGGATATCAATGGAAGTAATTTTTTTACTAAAAACGCTTTTAATAAAAATTTAAGGGGATTATTGAAGGTTTTTTTTTTTTTCAAAAAATGCCTTTAATAATAATTTTTATATTAATTTCCCTGCCTTGAACATCGAAATCACAAACTGTTAGTATACAAAACGATTAAAAGCTACATTAATAAACCAAACCAAACTCATAAACACATTTCTATTAGACCATTTGTTTCTTTATCTCTATCATTGCCACCAACCTTCAACAAATCAATGACGCGCACCTCTTTTTTTTTCGGTATGTCTTATTTTTTTATTGTTAATTTACTATATTTTTTATAATATTTAATAGAGATTTTATTTTTTTTAGTTCCTTAATATTTACATATGCATTTATATATTTTTATGAATTTCACCATAAGCATAGTCATCCAAGCATAGTCAACATTGCATGTATGCTGTTTCTATATAGTACGCCTTAACTATTGTGGTTTGCTGAACCTTATTGTTTGAGATTGTTTTGCTAAATGGTATTGTATGATATTAGGGGCTGAATCGTATGTTTTTATTGTATGCTGATGGTTTGTTGAATGGTATGCTGAATAATGTTTCTGAATGGTTTGTTGAAGGGTGTGTCTGAGCATATTGGTGATTGGTTTTCTAAATGGTGTTTCTGTATGTAGTATGGTATTGGTTATATTTAATTATGTACAATGTTAAATTTAGACGATCATTTTGTGTAATTCATATAATTATGATCAAGATTGCAGGTATTATGGACTCTAAACAACATCATTCTCCTTTTAATAAACATGCATAAGACACACCTGTAGGCCAAAAAAGAAAAAGAAGGGGCCCAAATAAAGAAATTAAAGTGAGTGACACAAAAATTCATGTTGACTTCAATCAAAGTGGCTAGCCTGTGTCTGAAGGAGCTACCAAGTTAGCTATTCATATTGGAGTCATCGTCCATAGCAGGATTTCAATTATATACACCGACTGGTGATGAGTTCCTGATGATCTAAAAGATGATATATGGTAGTTAGTTGTGGTATGTTTATTCAACTATTTCATAAAATTTGTTAAATGATAATTTAATTGAAATTCAATGTGTTCATACTAATTGTGTTAACTTATGTAGGAACGGTTTGATGTCCCAATTGATTGCAAAAAGATTGTGTTGCAATCTACTGAAAAAGCATTCAGAGACTTTAAAAGCAGATTGACAATCCAATATATTTTACTACTGGTTAGTGAAGGTGATGTATTGGCTATTCCACCTGTGTCATATGTAGATGTAATAAGTGTTGAAGATTAGATAAATTTTATTTGACATCGACTTTTAGAAGTTTTCTTAGTATGCAAACTCACTACCAAAAAAATTATTTATAAGTTTTTATGCAATATATCCTTTGATCTTCATATGTGATTGATGAAATTTCTTTCTTTTGTAGAAAATCAAAGAAAACCAATGGAACATTTGGGCCAAACAACAATATCACCATCAGACAGCAAGAAAAAGATATGCAAATATGAAGTATGAGCTTGTATGTATTCGCACACTTGTTTTATACTCATTAATGAATATTTATGAACATTCATTTCATACATTCTGATTCTTATATTACGGTAATTTAATAGGAATTACCGAGTTCTGGCATCGAATTTTTTAGATGGAATGTCTGAAAATAAGGACATCTATGAAAGAATGGATCATTTATAGATGAAGCAATCGCAGAAATGGTAAAAAAGATTATATGTATAATTATTTTTTTAATATCATGTATGATTGGAATTATGGTTGTATGCATGACTGTATACTAAGTTATATAGATTTGTTGTTATAGGCCATCTTATTATTGTCTTTTAGGATGATTATGCCACCAAAGTAAAATCTGGTGAAGTGGTAACCCATTGTGGTAAAGATCCATTGTCTTTAGCATTGGGTGTTAAAGAAAGGCCTTGTCGGGTTTGTGGGGTTGGCAAATCTATCTTGCCATCAAAGTTTTTTGGTAATCAACCCAAAGCCCCACTAATGAGAAATGCACAATATAAAGCAATCATTAAGCAACAACAGTAATGGATTGATGACCAAAAGTAATGCCTCAATGAACAACAGCAAAGACGTGTTGCTTTGGAGGCCATGTTGGCAGCAATGCAGCATAGCTTGCCAGTAGGCCGCCTGATAGCATCATCCCCGTAAGACAAGCTTCCATTGTAAGTGAGGCAATGAACCCATCCTTTGTTACCACCCATGACGTATGATTTTATTTATAAGTTTAATATTAATTTGTTTATTATATTTATTGATTTGGTTTTAATACTTATATTTCATTATATATTATAGGAAGATATTGGGAATCAGAGTATAACCCTTGTTCAGGCTACCATGGATGAGTTATCTAAAGCATCACTGAAGCATTTATCTGGAGAAAACTTCATAACCATTGAGTCTGAGGAAGGGTTGTTTGATAAACCATCATTTTCTTTCATTGGTGTAGAAAAGGTTAAAAAATTTTATGAACTGGATGAATTATCAGCTATTGATATTGTTGTTTATATGAGGTTAGCAGATAAATACAAAAATGCACATTCAATATGTATTAATCTATATTGTGGTGTAATACTAATTAGCATTGTTGATTATTATCGTGCAGCTTCCTATATAAAGAGTTCAAGAGGAGACAGTTGGCAATAGATTTAGATTCATTGACCTCAACTGCATTAGTGAGAAGAGTGACACAGTCACTTATCATGCTAATCATGTGATTAATTGCATGAAAAGATCGGTTGATTATTATTTGCTCCCATATAATACGCAGTAAGTTATATTCTAACTTTAATTATTTCAACCTTAATTATTCCAACATTACCCAAATATGATCTGATGCGTAACCTGAGTATATCATTATTATTATTTTGCAGTCATCATTGAATGCTTATTATGATTGACACTGAATCCTTAACACTATACGTACTTAATTCAGTTAATCCAACGGTGATGCCTAACCCCGATATTGAACTTTTATAAAAATGTATTACACTTTATTATATTATATATATTTTGTTTCTTCATAAGTAATTTTATTTATGTATTAAGTAATTTTTTTATGTTATTAATGTTAGGGTAATATCTGTATTCGATAAGAAGATAAAAAAATTGAAATGGGTGTCATTACCGGTAAATATGAAATTTATTCTTTTGTGTTGAGTTTGTGTAGATATATGTTTCCTAAACCCACTCAATTTAATTTTCAGGTACCTCGTTAACTTGGTAATACTGAATATGGATATTATGTCTTTCGGTTTATGTGGGAGATAGTTTTATATGATTTTATGACCACACCATTCAAGGTTAGTATAAATTTCATAAACTTGTTATATCTTCAAAAAAATAAAAAGTTAAATTATGTTCTTATTTATTAACATTTACTTCTATTTTTTATAGTGGGAAGGCAAAGAAAGCTTCACGATAAAGGAACTAGATGAAGTCCGTAAAGAATGGTGTGAGTATGTATTATCATTTATCAATGTTGATAAACCTTGAAGATAGACATTGTTGGCTGAATGTAAATATATGTGGAACAAATTGTTGTAGTGTTTTTAACACAACAATGTTCATTCTGTAAATTTCAAAATATTCATTGTGTAAATTCCAAAATGTTCATTGTGTAAATTTCAAAATATAATTCGTAGTATCACATATAAAAACCAAATATTTTCTAGTATTAAATATACAATTGACTTCAAATTTTTTATGGTCATAGGCCTATAATTGACTTGACATATATAATATGAAAAATGTATTGTTGATGGGATTAACGAAGGCATTTTTAGCAAGAAAACACATTGAATCATCCCTAACAAAATGTTATTGAAGACATTTCTAACCAAAACTACCTTCAATAATCCCACATAAAAAATTATTATCTGGAATATTAAAGGCATTTTGGGCAAAAAACACATTCAAGAATCCGTTCCTTATTTTTTGTATGGATTATTGAAGGTGTTTTAAAAAAAAAGTTACCTTTAATAAAACCAACTAATAATTAATTAAATAGATTATTGAAGGTGCTTTAGGCTAAAAACACCTTCAATAAATGGCCTTTAATAATCCATACTAAAAATTTATTGATTGGATTATTAAAGGCGAGTTTGGTCAAAAACGCCTTCAAGAATCGGTTTCATATTTTACCTATGTATTATTAAGGGCATTTTCTTTGCCAAAAACGCCTTCAATATTCTCTCCAAAATTTTTTGGAGAAATTAGTGAAGGCGTTTTTGCCCAAAAAATGCCTAGAATAATCAATTACAAATAATTTCTGCAAAAGCTTATAAAAGAATAAAGAGAAGGATCGAACCGTCCATACATTATGGTTAACATCCGTATGATCTGAAATTTTTTTATATGAAATTTATTGAAAGCGTTTTTGTCCAAAAATGCCTTCATAAATCAGTGAAATTTTTTGCTGGAATTAGTAAAGGCATTTCATGTTGAAAATGCCTTCAATAATCGCATACATTTTTTTTATGAAGGGATTATTGAAAGTGCTTTCGACCAAAAATGCCTTCAATAATCCGTTTCATATTTTGTTATGGATTATTAAGGGTGTTTTTCTATAAAAAACGTATTGAATATTCCCTAACAAAATGTTATTGAAGGCGTTTTTCAAAAAAATTGCCTTCAATAATCTGACCATTCAAATTTGTCATGTGGAATATTAAAGGCGTTTTGAGCCAAAAATACCTTCAAGAATCCGTTTCAACTTTTGTGTATGAATTATTGAAAGGCATTTTTGATAAAAATTGCCTTTAATAATCCATACTAAAATTTATTGATTGGATTATTAAAAGCGAGTTTGGCCAAAAACATCTTCAAAATTTGGTTCAATATTTTTCCTGTGTATTACTAAAGGCGTTTTCTTTGCCAAAAACGCCTTCAATATTCTCTCCAAAATTTTTTGAGAAAATCGTGAAGGCGTTTTTGCCTAGAAAATGCCTAGAATAATCAATTACAAATAATCTCTGCAAATACTCAAAAATGGCTAAAAAGAGGGATCGAACCTATCACTTTATGGTTAACATCTATATGTATGAAAATTTTTATATGATATTTATTGAAGGCATTTTTGACTAAAAAAGCCTTCAATAAGCCTGTGCAATTTTTTGCTGAAATTAGTAAAGGCGTTTCTTACAGAAAACGCCTTCAATAATCACATACATTTTTTTATGATGGGATTATTGAAAACATTTTTTGCCAAAAATACCTTCAGTAATTTTTTATCAATTTTTGAACGAGATTATTCAAGCCATTTTCTACAAAAAACGCCTTTAGTTTTCATTCAAAATTTTAAGACAAGATTATTCAAGGTATTTTAGTCGATAAAAGTCGTTAATATCAAGTTTTGGGTGACGTTTATAAGTAACAACGTCGCTATTTAAATATTTAGTGGCGTTTTGATAATAAACGTCTTAAATTTTATAAAAACATGAAAGCTAGCGGCATTTGTAACTGAAACGCGACTACAAAACTGCCAGTAATCTTTCATTTTTTATAGTGTTCATAAGGTTCTCAAGATTGGCTAAAAGTGAAGAACTTGGATAAAGTTCTCTGTAGCTCCGCTAACCTAAAAATACAGTCAGAGTAGATGAGAATTACAGATTTTGTTTTCTGGACTGATACGAAAAATTGAAAATTTTAACTCCAGCCACAAATGACCAATCCTAACATTTGCCTCAAATCAATGCCAGTTGGAGCCAATCTTTAACATCAGCTTGCTTTGAGCTTGCTTTGATTACAAAGCAATCTTTATCCTACATTCCACAGAAACAGACAAAAATAAATTAAAAAAGACATGGCCCCGCAAGAAGAAAAGGGTTTATTCCTTACGAATGAGAAAACTAATAATTCATGACATACAGAATAGAATCAATTTTGGCTACATGCACACCACAATGAATCATAAGACTGAAAAAATTTGTGAACAATAATAATAGACTTAGACAAAAATCCTATTTACCCACACTACAAGTCTACAACTTAAAGGCTACCACCAGAAAGCAAAGAGGTGTGAGGCTGTGAGCAGAAGAATTTGTGAATACAGGAATTGAACTTTGACTAAGAAAATTCTTGTACAACACGGAGGGAGTTAGAGAGCATATTCGTTCTCAAGACTTGGTTGAGTCCGAGTGACTTTGAACGATATGGTGCTTTTGTATCCCCAACCGAGGTCATATGTAGTGCTTCTCCCACTTCTTGCAGCTTTTTCCATCTCTTGCATTCTCTTTCTCTGCTTGCATTAGCGTGCCCACAGTACCAAGAATGCCAACAATGCCAGTAATGACAATCCACCCAAAGCAGAAGCAACAATTATCCAGAGTTTTCTATTAGCCTTCTTGTCTTCGCCTCTACTTGGTGGCCTTGATGGCAAAATAGACTCAGTAACTATAGAAAAATACGCCAGCTGGATGGTACAACATCCATTCGGTGATGTTAAGTTGCTGAATTTGACCAAACCATGTAAATCAAACCAAACACACTTGGGAACTGACCCATTTGGAGCGGATTGTACATCTGAGAACTTGATTTTTATAGGATCAGCAAATGCCATAAAATCTGATTCTGGCAAATTTGTAGCTGATAAGTTAGAGGCATCATAATTAAGCAAGAAGACCCAGAACAGGAGCGAGGTAATTGTAGTTGGAAAGTGAATAATACAACATAGAGCAATTGGCTAAGTTTTGGTATACCGAAACGAGTCTTTCCACATAAGGCTGCTTTACAATTCCATCTCAAACTCCTTCTACATTTTCACACCTTCGCTCCTCAAGCTACCACTTCTCAGCCTCATTGCTGTAATCCTAATCCCACTCAAATTAGATTGAACAACCCCATCGTAAGGAATTCCTGTCCTAGGATGTACAAAGGCCTTGTGAGCATAGTCTTAGAAAAGCATCAACGGATCTTCACATTTGATTTTGGAGAACCAGCAAAAACTCTAATATTATATTTATATATATAATATTTCATTTGAGTTATATTATTTAACTAACATATGACATATATACAAGTAATATACTAACAAGAAATTACAAGTTTATAAAATCATAAATTTTATCAATTTATAAACAAAAGTATAAGGAAATAATTAACAAAATATGTGATGGATTTGAAACAACATATGGTTTAAAGAAACTTCTAGCTAATCCAAGAAAAGATAATAGAAGTGATGCTTTAAAAAAAATTTAAGAAAACCCTAAATGACTAAAGCAAAAACCTCAACCTACACATTATCCTTGTTATTCACCTTTCTAAAGTCTAAAAATTGAAGCAAAAAGCTTTATAACAAGTGGCTTACACTATTTGAATCTAAGGATTGTTGGTTGAAGGAGAAATGGTAGCAATAAAAGTTATTTTCATGATAAAGAATTGTAAAATATGAGAACATGGTAGCAAGAAAACTCACCTTTTAGAAGCAACCAAGATGGATTGTCATTGGAAGGTGACTTCCTACTATAACAACGAATATGGTAGAAACAGAGCCAATGATGGCGATTGTGGTTGTAATGGTGATTGTAAAGATAAAAGATAAAGAGTTTTGTCTTTTAGAGAAGAAATACAACTTATCTCAAAATCAAACAGTAAACATCCCAATCTAATAGTAAAAAGATCCTACCATCGCCAAAACAAGGAGATAAGTTAAATAAAGGCAAAGAAAAAGAAAGCATCTATTTAGACAATTTGCAGAAAAAGTAGAAACTAACTAAAGACCATTAAGTTCACAAGAAAAACAAAAATTTTCCCATGCATATTCATAAAATTTAAAGCTACCCTATTTTTCCCAACCGTCTATCAATTATATAAAAAGTGCACACTATAAGAAAATGAAAGATTAGTAGCTGTTCTGTAACGGTGTTTTACTTATAAAATGCCATTAGTTTCTGTGTTTTTGTAAAACTTAAGGTGTTTATTATCAAAACGCCACTAAATATTCAACTAATGGTGTTTTTACTTATAAATGCCGCCTAAAACAAAAATTAACAGCATTTATCGACTAAAACACCTTGAATAATCCCATTAAAAAAATAGATAGGAGATTACTGAAGGTATTTTTGCCAGACAATGAGTTGGATAATCCTTTCATAAAAAAATATAGGTGATTATTGAAAGCATTTTCTGTAAGAAACGTTTTTAATAATTCCATTAAAAAATTGCAGAGGATTATTGAAGGCATTTTTTTGTCAAAAATGCCTTTAATAAATATCATATCACAATTTAAAAATCATACGGTTGTTTACCATAAAGTCATAGGTTCAATCTTTTTCTTTAGCTTTTTTTGGGTTTTTGAAGGGATTATTTGTAAGGATTATTCTAGGCATTTTCTGGGCAAAAACGCCATCACTAATCCATTTAAAAAATTTTGGAGAGAGAATATCGAAGGAATTTTCGACAGAAAAATGCCTTCAATAATCCATAGAAAAAATTTTCTATGAATTATTGAAGGCATTTTTGGCCGAAAGCGTCTTTAATAATTCAATCAATAAATTTATATGAGGGATTATTGAAGGTGGTTTTGGTCAAAAATACCTTCAATAATCTATACAAAAAAGTTAAAACAGATTCTTTAAGGCGTTTTTGGCCTAAAATGCCTTTAATAATCCACATAATAAATTTTTATGAGGGATTATTGAAAGTGATTTTGGTCAAAAATGCCTTCAAGAACATTTTGTTAGGGAATATTCAAGGCATTTTCTGGCTAAAAACGCCTTCAGTAATCCCATAAAAAAAAACTTTGGTTTAATTATATATGTGAACTCAGTTGTAAGTTTATGTCCAGAAAACATTTGATTTATATATATGATACTATGAATTACATTTTGGAATTTACATTATGAACATTGTTGTATTTCAATAAATTGACCACACATTCGAATTTAAAACTAATAATGTTGTCATATTAATATACTTTTTTCAAATAATTGTACTCAATATATGTGTATTCATATAAAACAAATATATACCAATAATATTAAACCAATAATCCAATCTATAAACTTAAATTATCTATTCAACATGGCATGTTAAAAACATTATAACAAATGATCCTCATATATTTACATTCAACCAACAATATAGAACCTCAAGGTTTATTAATAAATGATAATATATACTCACACCATTCTCTACAGACTTCATCAAGTTTCTCTATCGTAAAGCTTTTTTTACTCTCTCATTAAAAAAAAAAATCAAAAGTAAATGTTAATAAACAAGAACATAATTTAGCTATTTTTTTGAAGATATAATGATTTTATGAAATTTATACTAACCTTAAATGGTATAATCATAAAATCATATAAAATTATTTTTCACATAACCAAACCTCTAAAAAATGTTGAAAAAAACACCACTAAAAACTTAAACCTTTGTAGTGACAATTTAACCAAATAACCATTATTAACTCTAATTGAAACAATATTCTTAAACCACAAATCATAAAAGACAGGCTTTGCTTCTTATTATTCTTATTATTATTATTATTATTATGTTGATAAAGATTACGTAAAGATTGTACAATTAATTAAGCAATTTAATTCTATTTCAAAAAAAAAAAAAAAAAGCAACTTAGTTACGTGGAAGACTTTCCTCTCAACAAAAGTATTAACTTCAAGTCTCTCTCAAACGATTATAATATTAATTATTATTATTAATACTATTACCATATTTAAACTAAATATATATGAAAAAAAAAAAGTTCTCAACAGGACAGATGATCCAAAACAAATATTTGGGCCGTGCATGCATGCTCAATTGGATTCCTGACCTATTCTTTTTGCAATAGTTCACGTTTGCATTTGCTTTCCTTCTCTTCAGTAAACTTTTTATATCAACAATTATAAAAAGAAAATTATTATAAAGTCTACATCTCTACACGTCATTTTCATGATTACTATGGAACATTAAGCTAAATGATTTCCCTTTTTCAAGGAAATTAATCTATGAAATAAAGAATCAGGGTCAATATTAAGTAATGGGGGAAATGGGCATAAAGAATGACAGCACGGTGCAGTCAAGAGTGAAAAAAAATATACATGTGCAAGGGAATAATATCCGTTCAAATCAATATTAAAAATTAAGAAGCATTAATTTATGATTCATCATGTCTTGGAGTGCTTTCAATCATCAGCCAATCCAATGTAATCTCAATCTCCTCAACAAAATCTACACATGTTGCTTAATATAATATTCAATGTTGAAAAAGTATTCATCACTCAGTTTATTAACTGTAAAAATTGAGAAACTCCTCTGGGGTTCATATTTGGGTTCAATCTCATTTTGCAAACAGAATATTTCTGCAAAAGTATTAACAGTTGCATGCAGGTAGAACGATGCAAAAGTTTACTCACAAGAAATTTGAATGTTAGTCTCTCTATTATAATTCATAAAAATTTCGTTTTCGTATAAATCAAATTTAATGAGATTGGTTCAATTACTAATAAAAATACCCTTTTTAATGTTTTTTAAAAATTAGATTTTTATTTTTATTTAAAAATAATATTTAAAATTTTCTAGAATTTTTACATTTTTTAAACTATTAAATTTATTTTTTAAAATATTTTAATTTTTCAAAGTCATATTTTTATTATTTTAAAATCAAAATTTATTTTTTCTGAAAATAAATATTTAGATTTTTGTAAAAATTTTTAATGCTAATTTTTTTTTCAATATTTTAAACTTATTTTAAATTTCAAAATTTTGAAAGTTTTGTATGTTTTCAAATTTTAACATTTTTTTATTTAATCAAAATATTTATTTCATTTTATTGTTTTTAAGTTTTTGATTTTTATAAAATTTTCTATATTTTTAAATTTTTATTATTTTTAAAACTTTTCATTTTTTTAATTTTTTATTTTTAAGAAGATTTTATAAATTTTCTATATATCTTTTATAAATTTTCTACATATAAATTTTTTATCCGAGTGAAGAATAAATAGGAAGAAACTCTTCATGCTTTGAAATAATTCTATTTTTTCATAAATTTTTATATTTTTCCACCTTAAATATACCAAAAAAGAATAGATTCTAAAGGCTTGTTTTTTCTCTATAATTTATTGATTTTTCCATTTAAATATTAAAAAATAAAAAAATGAAATTGTTATAAAAATTCCAAAAAATTAAAAAATTTATTAAATAAAAATGTTAAAATTTGAAAAATGTAAAAGCCTTCAACAAATGAATTTCATTTCAAAAAATTTAAATGACTGAAATATTGAATTTTTTAAAAAATAAAATCTGATTTAAAAATTAAAAATATGATTTTACAAATTTAAAATATTAAAAAATACTAAATTCAAAATTTTAAAAATATTAAAAAATAAAAATTGGATAGATTTATTTTCTAAAAAAAATTAAAATATGGCTTTTAAAAAAATTAAAATAAATATTTTTTATTAGTAATTGGATCAACATTATCTAATTCAATTTGTATGAGGATGAGATTTTTATAAATTATATTAGAGGGACTATTGTTCAAATTTTGTGTGAGCAAAAAGACCATTTGCATAATTTGGTAAATAATTTTTTTCATCCAAATTATCATGTCAGCAAAATCAATGATCATGTCATCAAGTTAACGGCCATATTAGCATTTTTTATGTTAAAAATTTGACGAAAATGATTGAACTAAGATTATCAAATCAAAATAATATGAGAACTAAATTTGTATGAATTACAGTATATGTACTAAATTTTGAATTTTGATGGAGTACAAAAACCTTTGACATAATTTAACCCAAGTTTATGATAATAATTTTAAAAATCACATTAATGGACTAGCCTTTTTTAAGTTTTCATCTCAATCACAATTATCATTTACCCCACCAAATAATATCTTAATTAATTGTTAAAAATAATACTGCATAATATATTTATTCTCAATGGTGGATCTAGAATTTTTATATAGGAAGGTCAAAATCACAATCATTTACATATAAATATTATATTACATATAAATATTATATTAGATATATATTTTATACATAAAATTAAAAGAATATTATGGAAGTAAATATTTAGTTAAAAGATTATTTTTTATCAATTCCTATTAGTAGTCTTCGTTGTTACTTTTTTTTTTATGGGCTAAATACGTATTTGACCCCTAAACTTTATATTTTTTGTTACATTAGTACATAAAGAATTATAACAACCACATTGGACCTGAACTTTCAATCGTTATCACGTTAGTCTTTTGGACTAACGCCGTTAGTCAACTTTACTAACATGATATAAATATCTAATAAGATATTGACACATGTCAAAAAAAAGTCTAATTAACGTCATTTCATCTGCCACATTATCATTAAAAGAAAAATTCATGAAAAATTCTAACAAATTCTATAAAAATTCTAAAAATTTTAAAAGATTAAAAAAAAAACTAAAAAATTCTCAAATTTTTTAAAAACTTCTAAAATAATTTTAAAACTTTTTAGAAAATTCAAAAAATATTTAAAAACTTCAAAACAAAAATCTAAAAACTTCTAAAAATTTTAAAAAATTCTAAAAATTCTAAAATAATTATAATAATTCTATAATAATTCTAAAAGTCCTAAAAAATTTCTTAGAAAATGAAAAAATTTTAAAAATAAAAATTTTGCAGATTTTTAAAAAATTCAAAAAATTTGTAAAAAAAATTTTTTTGAGCATTTTTTAAAATTTATAAATTTTTTATAAATTTTAAAAAATTTGAAAAAAGTTTAAGAATTTTTTCAAAATTTTTATAAAATTTTTAGAATTGTTTTGAAATTTGTTGAAGTTTTAAAAATGTGTTGGAATTTAAAGAAAAATGTTTAAATGTTTTAAAGAAAATTTAAATAATTTTTAGTATTTTTGAGAATTTTTTTAGTTTTCTAAAAATTTTTAAAGAAGTTTTTAGAACTGTTTTTTAATGTTAGCGTGGCATTGATTAGATTGTTTAGCACTTAACAATATCTTATTGAATGTTAATGTCACCTAAGAAAAGTTGAATAATGATGTCAATAGCAAGTACTAACAGAATGAAAATTTATGTACCAATGTGTTAGTTATAATTTTTTAGGTACCTACATGATAGAAGGTATAAAGTTAAGGGATTAAATATTATTTAACCATTTTTTTATCAATTTATAGTAGTGATGCGACTTTTTAATTAATGCCTAGTATCTTTTACTAGGCGAATTAATTATGTATAGTTTTTATGAAATATTGTGGTTTTATGATAGAAATAATGTAAAAGATTGATATTAAAATTGATAGATTGATAGATTAATAGAGTTTTATAAATAGATAAATACATTGTAATTTTAAAAGTTTTCAAAATTTTTTTGTAAATAATCAAATGAAATCTTTTAAATTATAATATGAATATTAATTTTCATTTTCATTTATAATTTTCGTGTAAACCGTCACTGTAGGGGTTTAGACTTTTAGTGACATTTTTTTTAATATTTAGCGGCGTTTATAAACACCATTAAAAGATTTGAGACGTTTACAAAAAATGCCAGTCAAAGTATCGGTTATACACGCATCGCGAAAAATAACGGCTTTTTCTATAAAACACCGCTATATTAGCAGCATTTGTATATGAAAAACGTCACTATATTAGCGGCATTTGCATTTGAAAAATACCGTTATATTAGCGACGTTTATATCTAGAAAATACTGTTATTTTAGTGGTGTTTGTATCTTTGAGAAGTCGCTAATTTAGTGACATTTTTATCATAAAAATGCCATTAATTTGGTGGCGTTTGTAACAAAAACATGCCGCTAATTTAGCGACATTTTTAAACAAAAATGCTACTAAATGCTAAAAATAGTATCATTTGTAGTAAAAACACCACCAAATTTAATGGTGTTTTTTGATACAAACGTCACTAAATTTAGCATTTACTAGCATCTTTAAATATAAACGCCGTTAAAATTTTTTTACTTTTTTTATTTTCTTTTAATATTTATTATAATTAAATAAAAATTGTTAAAAAAATAAAAATGAATTTAAATTCATAAACTGAATATTATAATATTTAAATATCTAAATACATAATTTGTTCCAATATGCATGTGACACAAAGTTTAATACGTACAATAACATCCCACTTTGCATTTGTTTTCTTCTTGCCCATCAATGGACTCCATGAAAGGAGTTGCACTTACTTTGAGTGGATCCTCAACGCTTATTCCTCCTATTGACTTTCATTGCTAAAAAGAACGTTTCTTTAGAAACCTCAAAATGTGCTGTTAAAAATGCATCACAGTACATTTCATTTATCTTTTCCACAACTTCATGTTTCATCCTGATTGAAAAATGTCACTGGTAAGCTATAAAAAGTACCATAAAATTTGTAATGTAAGATAAAATCAAGGAAGATATACAAGATCTCATTATTACATGCATGCAGAAATAACATAGAAACAAATTTAACCAAAGCAACAAACTAAGATATATTTTTTGGCCAATGATTAAGATAAATGCACAAGGCAAAATGATCTACACTCCCTCTCTAAGTGCATTTCACAACAATGCCTTTTTTTTTATCATAGTTCTTCTATTTTGCATATTTCATTATGAAATTGCTAGACTTGAAATACAGTGCCACATAATTTGAGAGAAGAAGAATAAACGAAAGGCTGAGAGATAGATCTTCAATCAAGTTCATGTTTGATTGCATTGAAAAAAGATAAAGATTATTTGATTCCATGAAGTTTATAAGATAAACCATTTCAAATCATTTTCATCTCGTAAATAAATTCATAGAAATAAATGGTTCAAATGCTTCAAGACGAAAATAAACCAATCCTTTAAAATAAAATGACCACGTAATAGAGTTTTAAGAGGAAAATGCAAATTGTGTAATGGATAAATCAACTATGCTACACTTTGAACTGATGGTACAACTGTGTCTATAGAGATCAATGATTTTTTTGACTTAGCAGTAGCAAAAACTGTATCATGGAATCATTAGAAAGTAATTGAAAAAAGTATAGAAGACCAATCCAAGTTGATAGGTCTACAGTATGCACATTTCAATTGTAAAGGATTCATAATAAAATTCAAAATAACAAATGAAAGCATCACAATGGCTTCCACCCAAAATGCAAAATGCCAATTTAAATGACTGTTAACTTGTTAGCTAGTTATCTCAGATTAACGTTTGGGCAGAGCATAAAGCAACATAAAATATGGACAGTAGTAAAACTTGGCATATTTGAAATAAGGATGGTTCTTTTATTCTTAAACTAGGAAGAAATTAAAGAGATCAATTTAACAAATACCTATAAAAAAGCTAGAAAAGAAAACTTACTATTCCACCGTAAACATATTCGAGTGCATATCCAATTGGCATACACATGTAAAATATTGCTAGCCATGCTATTTTATGATACAAAAGCAGAAGAAGAATAAGATTCAAGGGGATGACATCAACAAAAAAGTTTCTAATTGAAAGAGATATAAACATAAAGGGCATGTTGCATATAACTCCCAAACTCAATAGTTAATAGCAAGATGATTGTGATTTATAAGTGTGACAAAATAATTAGATTGAACCCTAGAACTAAATTTTTTATAATGGGTCATACTAAAATAATTAACTTAATTTCTTGTTTCGACATTAAAAGCTTGAAGCTAGAACATCCTTTTTTTACCTTTTTCAATCATACCAATTTATGGAAAAAACCCAAATTCCTTGACTTTTGGGGTAAAATAACCCTTTGGCCACATTTAGATCTTTATTAAAATAAACAACTAAGAGGATCTTAATACATATCAACTTTAGGATACATTAAATAAAGGAAATTCTTCTACAAATAAGTTATCAACATTGCAAGTGTAGTAGCCTAAACTTTAACGCAATTGGTTCAAACAAATCCAAATCAAACCCTAAACACACACATGTAATTGAAATAGAATACATTTCAAAACTAGTATATTAAATCTGAATGTTCATTTTTGTTCCTTTAAATTTTCTTCAAAAAAAGCTGGAATTTCAAAGATCTATAAAAAATCATCATGAGAAATCAATTTGAAAAGCAAAAGTTGAAGAAAAATCGCATAATGTAATGAAAGAACACAAAATTGCAACTGACAACTAACTTGCAACCAAACATGAATTAATTGATCTATATCTAATTGATGCTAAAACAAGTGATCATAAACTAGAATTGAAAAGATTAATAAAGGAACAAAAAGGAAAATTGATTTAAAGAACAAAAAGTGCAAGAAAATACAAGAATTAACTAGAAACAACTAAAATATAAAAGTGAAATTCAACCAAAACTTACTGAGTTGATGAAAGAAAAAATTAGGTCTAGAAGCTTATAATGAAAATGAACTTGAAATGAGCTAAGAAACAATTCATCAATCAAGTTTGCTACAAAATTCAACAAGAAAATGGCAGCAAAATAGAGAAAAGCTAGCTTAATGAACTAGCAACTCAAGTGATACTCAAAATAGAGAAAAACAGGGCATTAACAACTAAATCTATCCAAACACCAAATGAATTCATGAAAATAAATGAAATCAATTAAAAAATAACGAGAAAACATGTACAAATAAGAATGTAAAGTATGAGAGAATCAAATCAAACACCTAGAAGGAGAGAGGATCATCATTCATCAAGTTCTCATGCATGGATCGTTTCTGCCTTATGGATTCAGCCTTAATTTTGAAGAATTAATTGTACTGGTACAGATGGTATTTGAGGTTGAATTTTTATTGGATTATATCCTTATGAAATAGGAATCTAGGAAAAAACATTTGAAGTAAATCAACCTAGAATTCACTCAGTTTTGATCAAAAGACTGAAGATAGGTTAGGTGTGCGGTTTTGAAACCAGATTTGAGTTCAATGTGAATTTTACAGAATTTGAAAAGGAAATCATAAGAATTTGTAAATTTCATTATGAAAATCTTAAAGAACATTCAAAAAGAGTGTAGGAAACCTAAAATTGTAAAAAGATTCAATTAAGAAAACTAAAATTAAAAGCTATTTGGTTGGAGAGAAAATGAAAATGACAGCAGATCAGGTTCTGACAAGTGAAAGGTAAAATATCAGTTTGTGCTCTAAGTTGCACCAGGAATGATATATGGAAAGCATAAACTTCTTATAAGACAACTGATTAGTGATAAAATATGGCTTAAACAAGGTTCAAAAAAGCACGAACAAGCATCAACAAATATCATACAGACATTCATGTGAAACCATAACCTCTCACCCCGAAACCCCTCAGCTTCTGACAAATTATTAAAAGAAGTTCTTTTTGTAATAGAATACAAGATTCAAGTACATTTAGTTATCATGAATTTATAGTTTTATACAGTTCTCTTGATTTGAAAGATTTTTTTTCAAAACAATTACGTTTCTCACTTCCTCTCACACTCACCCAAGCACATTCAACACATTAAATCAAACAGCAGGCAAAGATTTCTATATTAAACTAGTAGAGATAGAGCAAGAATCAAGGCAAAGCATTCACATATAGATAGGAGATAAGTGCGAGCAACCTTGTGCTGGAGTACTCAAAGAGCTTTCTAGCGGCTGAAAAGACTATAAGAGCTATCTCAGCATCACAAAGAGTGGAAAGCTCATGAGCTTTCTTGAAAACTCCTCGTCTCCTTTTTGAGAAAGTCACCTACCTCGTTGCTACGTTGTCAATCTTCTTGATTTGAATTTTCTTTCTCACCATTCTCTTCCAAGAAAAAAGTTGAGGAAAGAAAGAAAATTACAGAGAAAAAAGAGGAGGTTTAAATTTTCGAGAAAAATTTTAGTTGCGTTATTTTTTCATGATAGCGGCGTTTACTTAAAAAAATGCTACTATTTACAAAAAGGATTATTGAAGTTGTTTTAGACTAAAAACGCCTTTAATAATCTCTTTTAATTTTTTAGAGTGGATTATTGAAGGCATCTTGTGCAAAAAATGCCTTCAATAATCCTTTCTAATTTTTTATCAGGGATTATTGAATGTGTTTTAGGCAAAAAAATGTCTTCAATAATCTGCTCATAAAAAATAGAGGTAATTATTGAAGGCGTTTTCTGAACGCCTTCAATAATTCCCCTAAAAAATTGTAGAGGATTATTGAAAGTATTTTTGGTCAAAAATACCTTCAATAAATCTTATTGTTAATGAATTTGTCAAAAATGAATTAGCATTGTTGGTTAGAACATACGGTTATTAATCATAAGATTGTAGGTTTGATCATTCTCTTCAACATTTTTTAGGTTTTTTGAAGTATTATTGAAGGCATTTCTGATCAGAAACACCTTCAATAATTCTCCTAAAAAATTAGAAGCAATTATTGAAGGTGTTTTTTTTTTTTTTTTTTTTTTTTTTTTTTTTTTTACAGAAAATACCTTCAATAATCGCTTCTATTTTTTATGAGTAGATTATTCAAGACATTTTTTGCTTGCAACGCCTTCAATAATCTCTCATAAAAAATTAAAAGAAATTATTAAAAGCATTTTTTGCACAAAACGCCTTCAATAATCCCCTCATAAAAAATAAAGGAGATTATTGAAGGCATTTTTATTTTCCAAAAAATGCCTTAAAAAATCACTTTTATTTTTTATGAGAGAATTATTTAAGGTGTTTTCTACACACAAAAAAAACCTTCAATAATCACTCCAATTTTTTAAAAATGACTATTCAAGGTATTTTATTCAATAAACCTCATTAATTTTTATCTTTAATGACGTTTTATAAGTAACAACGTCACTATTTGAATATTTAGTGGCGTTTTGATAATAAATGCCTTAAGTTTTATAAAAACACGAAAGTTAGTGGCGTTTGTAAGTAAAACACCGCTATAAAATTGCTACTAATCTTCCATTTTCTTGTAGTGCATTTTAGTTTTGAAGTTCACAAAATTTACCTAAGAATTGATATGCTTTGCATGATTACTCGTTAAAAGAGTAAGACTCAAAAAAAAAATTTTTTTTTTAAATGAAAAGTGTTTAATATATTTATTGACACTATAAGAAAATATGTAAATAGTTTTATAAAAAAAAATCCTCACACTTTGTAAACGTATATTCTATCTAGAAACTATTAATTATACAATTTTTACATTTTTGGATAAGATTCAATGAATTAAAAAATCATAAATGAAAAAAAATAATTATTGAGGGGCAATTGATTTATTTTGGAAGATATATCTAAAAAAACTCACATAAACACCATATATATATGAAAATAAAATTAAAAATTCTCTCTAGCTCTCATGTGGCTCCGTCACTGTTTATTTTGTTATTTAAAATGTATGATTCATTTATTGAAAGAAAAAATATCGGAAAATGCTGAAAAATGAGAAGTGTGAGAGAATTACAACTATAAAATGAAAAAATATATATAACAAAGAAAAGGTGGCTTTAAAACACAAGGACCAGCATCAAACTGAAACAAGTGAAATTAATTAATAATTTGTCGTGGCAAAGCCAAAGCCGGAGCCGAAGAGTTTTTGCTTCAATTTCTTTTAGTAAATAAAATAATAAATGCTGGTTCGTTAAAAAAGGAGGGGAAGTTTGTTAATTTCCCGATCATTTTGTTTTGGCAATTGCCAGCAAACAGATCTCTCCCTCCCTCTCTGTCTTGGAAAATAGAAAAAATTAACAATAAAAGAAATGGCTTATAGGAGAAGGCAGGGAATAAGCAGAGCGTCGACGTTCAAGGAAGAGATTCACCACCCACACCCACCAGGAGACAATGACAGCAAAACATTCACGTCCTCCTATTCTTTCTCTTCATCAACATCAACCGCCAATTCTCTCGCCGCTCAGGCCATGCGTGCCGCCTCTGCTTCTGCCAAAACCGACTCCCCTGTTTTTGTTGCTGATTCTGATTTCAACCCTTCAAGATCTAAGGTTTTTTTTTTTTTCTTTGTGGGAAAACAAAGGCATACCATTATCATTTAAGTCAGATATCATGTTCTTCATTCGCTTTTTTTGTCTGTTGATTTTATCAATGCCAAATCATACCTAAGTTACAGTTATCAAATATTATGGGCGGCGTTTCAGAGATAAACGCTACAAAATAAAATCTATGATTTAGAAAAGAAAAAGGAGATCTATTTTGTTGCGTATAATTGAGTGTTATTTTGTTCTTTCTTTCTGGTTTTGATCACAATTATCTCCAGATGGTCATATTTAATCGACTTTTATGTTCCTATGATGGAATTTGTTTCCTGTTGTCTAATTTCTTATTGAGATGACTAATTGTAGGGCTTCCATGCCTACGAAGATTCAAGAAATGATTCGAAAGGGTTCTGGGGTGTTCTGGCTCGAAAAGCCAGAGCCATTCTCGACGATGATAATGTCTCTCAGCAGTTTGAAACGCCTGGCAGAGTAGGATCATCGCCTATGTTGGAAGCCTCACCAGCTTCCCAGGTGATCTATTTTAATTCTTTGTTGGTGCTAATAATGAGAGGAAAGTGTCTTCAAAGTAATTCGATTTAGACGTTTTGCTATCGGTGTTTCTGCTGATGCAATGCCATATTAAAGTGCTCCATTTTCTTATGGCTTTATTTTATGTTCAAAATTTACACTTGGGCTTGTGTTTCTTCTCAATAGCAGAACCAACAGCCAACTGAGGGCTTTAGAAGAATGGATAATCCTACAATACGAAGGGGCTTGGATAAGCTCACCTCATCCCTTAATCAGATTGGTGACACATTTGAAAAGGCTTTTGAGGTAAGATGTGAACTTGTTTGGGCTAGAATTTTGTTAAACTCTTCATGAGATTCTTTCATTTATAAACTTGTCTCATTCATTCTAACCAATACTTTTTACTCTGTATGTACCACTTCTTTTGCCTTTCCAATATCAAGTAGTGAGCAAATTAAATGTTACTTTATATCTATTTATGTTTTGCCCATTGTTATTTTTTTGGGGGGGGGCGGGGTGTTGTAGAAATGAAACTGTCTTCATCAGCACAATTTCTTGTCTTTGCAGGAAGGTCGAACAATTGTGGAAAGTAAAACCCAAGATATTATCCAAGAAACACGCAAGCTTCAAATCAGGCGGAAAGGGAGCTGCAATCCCGTGGCAGAAAATCAGGTCACTGGTTTCAATAGCACATTGCAGCAACCTCTGATGGAACCGACACGGCTTCAGAATCAAACCAACCATGAAACCCGACTCAAGGCATCTCGCGATGTAAGGTGGCAAAATTGTGTGACACTGAGTCATATAGTGAAAGCATTGATTATTTCAATTTGGGAATAAAAACAAGGATGTGAATTTCTCAAAATCACTTCAAGTTGCCAGTTAGAGAGATCTTGGTCTGCCTGCCACTCAACCATTTGATAAAATTTCTTGTCCTGAATTTATACAATCTTGACTTTGCTGCATTATTGAACTATGCAGCTCAGAAAAATTAAAAAATAACCTCTTTTAGGTTATTTCCATAATGATTTGGTTATTAGTAAATGTAAGCTGCATTATGGGCTATGCTTAGAAGTTCAAATACAACTTTAGAAATGGGGTATGCGTTCATTATGGTTGAACTCAACTAGTGCCATTAGGAGAAGTAGATTATAAGCGAAGTTCTTCATGTCCTGTCCGGTGAAATGCAAGATTTGACTCTTTTTTGCTTCACAGGTTGCAATGGCCACAGCTGCTAAAGCAAAACTTCTTCTTCGGGAGCTGAAAACTGTTAAGGCAGATTTGGCTTTTGCAAAGGAACGATGTGCTCAACTAGAAGAGGAGAATAAACTCCTTCGGGAGAGTCGAGAGAAAGGGGGTAATCCTGCCGACGATGATTTGGTACACATACGTTTTCTTTTATGGAGAGAGGATTCTTTTTTTTTTTTTTATCAGGAAGGCAGTGTTTTACGTTTGCTGCCCCTATCATGAGATCAATATTCTTTTGTTCAATTTCTTCTCTCATGATTTTTTTTTTTTTTTTTGAGGACGTGTTGAGTGGGTTATTGGTGTAGTTGAGTTACTGCTACATGCAGGAAGGCAGAAGTAATTGCAATAATTTATTGGTAATAATTTTGAATGTTGCAAATGTTATCTCAGATTCGGCTTCAACTGGAGACTCTTTTGGCAGAAAAGGCCCGATTGGCGCATGAAAATTCAATATACGCTCGAGAGAACCGGTTTCTAAGGGAAATTGTAGAGTATCACCAACTGACCATGCAGGATGTTGTGTATTTAGATGAGGGAGCTGAAGAAGTTACAGAAGTTTATCCCATCAACTTCTCCTACTCAAAAATGCTTTCTGATTACCCCACCTCACCTTCTGAGGTGGAGGAGGTCACCGCTTCCCCTTGTACGAGCCCGCCACTCACAAAGGAAATCTTACCTGTCCCTAATCCACAGCAGGAAGCCAAGGGTGTCTTCAACTCCATAACTGATGTCTCACTCGCACCTACTTCATCCACTTCCTTACCCGATGGAGAGGATGCAAGAAGACCTCCAGTATCTTCTCTCGAAATTTAGTTTTACCAATATATTCTGCTTGTTAAAAGACTATTGTAACATGGGTTTGGGCAAAGTAGGAAGGAGGGAGCCGATCTTTTTTTTTTTAATTTCTTCACTCATTTTTAAGGATTGATTGTTTTTTCTCTTTTTGTGTGTGTTATTGTGCATACCCTTTTTTTGGTCCATGATTAAATAAGAAAATTAAAATTATTTTCCTTTTCCCTGTGCAAGTTGTATTTCTATAATTAGAGTGTTTGTGCCGAGCTGTCTTCTAGGATCAAAAGAGAGAGAAATAAAGTGATTAAAGTCAAAAGTCAAAAGTGGTCTTAACGTTTATACTCCGATGCTCAAGTTAGAGACTGATCAAAGAGGCATGTATATAAGAAGGAAAATATAAGAAAGTATATAAAAAAACAAGATGGAACAATGGTATCTGGATGATCTTATTTATACTTGTTAGGTGGGGGTTTTGGGCAGCCTAAGCTGCCTGAGGTCAGCCTTAAGGTCAAGGATGACTTGGTAGGCTAAGCTAAGTTGGATGTTGGCCACCTAGTCAAGAGATGACAAGTCAGCATCTAAATAGGGGTTTAATGAGTAGGCTGGAGAGGTGTTTGAGCTGACGTGACCCCATGGATTCAGGTTGACATGATAAGTCAACTTGGTCGAAAAGTTAGAAATTCCCATAATAGTTTGTTGATTGTCTCTAATGAGGAGAAATGACTATTTTGCCCTTTGAACCCAAAATTGCTTCTAATATTTTGTCATTCTACCTAGTAGTCTGAGTATTAGAATGATGAGTGTAGGTTGGACCAATTTGATCTATACTCGGTGATATTGAGCTTAAATTCTTGAGCATGGGTTTTTAAAAAAAATTATTTTGTTGATTTGATCTCAAGTTATTGAAGTAAATAATTTTAGGTGTCGATATGGACGAGAGATGCATAGGCCAAACCTGTAGGTGGTAGTCGACATGTTTTGTATGTCGGACATTGCATTTATTTGTGATTTACTGCTATGTTATTGTGATAGCTAATGTGGGACCTGTATATTTTCCTTTTGTTTTTTATTTTTCTTTCGTAATGGTATGTGCCTGATGACGTGAACGCATGTGTTTCTAAATAGTAAAATTCCTAATGAAATGACTAATATGGCTTTCCACTAATTCATCTATATTTGCATTTATTAAAGAGAAAATTTGGTAGTTACATGATCATGGGCTGAGAACATGAAGGGTCATCCTTGATAACCTTTTTGGCCATGTGGCACAATTTGGAACATTTATCCAATCTCCAAGTTGGCTATATAAAGGGCCTTCTAAGGCCTTCACGTCTTATATCACAGTTTTCTAGCTCTCAAGTCGACCATATTTAACCGACCTCTAATACTTTTAGCTTTCTTTGAACTTACCTTCACACTTTCAAACTTTTTGGTACATTTTTTTGTCCTTTTCATTATGTTTTCTAATTTTAGTATGTTTGATAACTTTAAGGTAGAACTAAGGGGAGGTTAGCTTGATCGTGAAGATTTCTATTCGGATGATTTAAGTCCCCTCTAATATTGTAAGAAGGGATTATAGCTGAGTTGCCTATTAGTTAAAATCAATATTTGCTAAGAGCCAAAAACAAATAAAAAACGAACACCCATGTAAAAGGAAAATGGGTTTACAATGGGATGGATAAGTTTCTTGCTGCAATAGATTTCAAGTTTCAGAATCCTCCATCTCTAATGGCAGAAGTTAGCTTAACTTTTCTAGCTGACCTTTCTTTCTTTTTTTCTGCTCTTCCTTTAGATTATCCTAATCCTTCTCATCTTTCTTACCATTCTTATCTTTTTTTTTCTTTCTTTCTGATGAGTAAATAATCTGAGCTCAAAGTCCAACTCTAGCTTGTCTTCTGAGTTTAAGGAGCCTTCTACTTTCTCTTTAACTTTTTCCTTCTTCAATGTAGTAGGGGTTTAAAGAGGTAATTATTCAAATAGTCATAACTATTTGAACTTATTCACTAAACAAATTTTTTTATTTTTTACTTATTAATTTTTTGAATGTTAATAAATTAGTATTATTTTATTTTGAGTAAACATGTATGAATCGAAACAATTATTTTATGTCTAAACAAAAGGTAAGAAAATTTGAAATAGATAATTGTTCTAATAGTCTTAACTATTTGAACTAGATTAGCAAACACATTTAGTTTTTAAATCCTTATTAATTTTTAAAATATTATTAATTTAGCAATATTTTACTCCAAATAAGCTTGACAAATGTTTTAGAACCAAAACAAAGATCATAATAATTTGAGATAGATAATTGTTTAAATAGTCATATCTATTTGAACTGGTTTTATAAGGAGATTTAGTTTTTAAATCTTTTATTAATTTTTAAAATAGTAATAAATTATTGTTATTTTATTCTAAATAATTTTGTATGAATAGAAATAATTCTTTTACGACAAAACAGTCATAACAATTTGAAATAGATAATAGTTCAAATGACATGACTATTTGAACTTGTTCGGTAAATAGATTAAAGTTTTAAATCTTTAACTTATTAATTTTAGAATATTAATAAATTAGTATTATTTTATTTCAAATAAACTTGTATGAATAGAAACAATTGTTTTACGACAAAACAAAAGATCATAACGATTTGAAATAAATAATTGTTCAAATAGTCATAACTATTTGAACTTACTCGATAAACAAATTTATTCTTTAAATCTTTTACTTATTAATTTTGAAATATTAATAAATCAGTATTATTTTATTCTAAATAAGCTTGTTTGAATAGAAACAATTGGTTTATTACCAAACAAATGGTCATAGCGATTTGAAATAGATAATTGTTCAAATAGTCATAACTATTTTCTAAAATTTTACTTATTAATTTTGGGAATATTAATAAATTCATATTATTGTATTCGAAATAAGCTTGCATGAATAAAACCAATTGTTTTATGATAAAATAAAAGGTTATAGTGTTTTGAAATCGATAATTGTTTAGATAATCATAACTATTTGAACTTGTTTGGTAAGCATATTCATTTTTTTAATCATTTTACTCCTTAATTTTTGGAATATTAATAAATTAGTATTATTTTATTTCAAATAAGCATATATGAGTGGAAACAATTGTTTTATTACAAAACAAAAGGTCACAATGATTTGAAATAGATAATTATTCAAATAGTAATTATTATTTGAACTTATTCAATAAACATATTTATTTTTTAAATCTTTTACTTATAAATTGTCAAAATATTAATAAATTAATAATATTTTAATCCAAATAAACTTGTATGAATAGAAACATTGTTTTATGACAAAAGAAAAAGTCATAACAATTTGAAATAAATAATTGTTCAAATAGTCATAACAATTTGAACTTGTTCGGTAAATAGATTTATTTTTTAAACCTTTTACTTATTAATTTTCTTAATATTAATAAATTTATATTATTTTTTTTGAAATAAGCTTGTATGAACAGAAAAAATTATTTTATGACAAAGCAAAAGGTTTAGCAATTTCAAATAGATAACTGTTCAAATAATCATAATTATTTAAACTTAATCAGTAAACATATTTATTTTTTAAATCTCTTAATGATTAATCTTCAAAATATTAATAATTTAGTATTATTTTATTTTGAATAAGCTTATACGAGTTGAAATAATTTTTTTATGATAAAAGAAAAGGTCATAACAAACTGACAACAAAAACATAATTATAACTTATTGAACCAATTCAAATAATTATAACTATTTGAACAATTATCTATTTCAAATTGTTATTACGTTTTGTTTTGTCATAAAAAATTATTTTTGTTAATATAAGTTTGTTCGAAATAAAATAATGCTAATTTATTAATATTTAGAAAATTAATTGGTAAGAGATTTAAAAGGTAATCTGTTTACTAAACCATTTCAAATAGTTATGACTATTTGAATTATTATCTATTTCAAATCATTATAATTTTTTATTTTGTCATTAAACAATTGGTTCTATTTATACTATTTTATTCGGAATAAAATAATATTAATTCAATAATATTCTAAAATTTAATAACCCAAAAAATTAAAAAATAAATCTAATTATCGAGCTAGTTCAAATAGTTAGGACTATATAAACAATTATCTATTTCAAATCGTTATGACCTATTGTTTGTCATAAAAGAACTATTTTATTCATATAAGCTTATTTGGATTTAAATAATTCTAATTTAATAATATTTCAAAAATTAATAAATAAGAGATTAAAAAATAAATTTGTTTACCAAATTAGTTCAAATGGTTAAGACTATTGGAACAATTATCTATTCATGTCATTCTAACCTTTTATTTAGTCATAAAACATCTGTTTTAGTTCATACAAGCTTATTCAGAATAAACTAATATTAATTTACTAATATTCAAAAAATTAAGAAGAAAGAGATTTAAAAAACTAAATATGTTTACTAAACAAATTTAAATAATTATTACTATTTGAATAATAGTCTATTTAAAATTATTATAACCTTTTGACTTATCATAAAACAATTGTTTTAGTTAATAAAAGCTTAGACAAAATAAAATAATACTAATTTATTAATATTTCCTAAATTAATAAGTAAGAAATTTAAAAAATAAGTTCGTTTACTGAATCAATGAAAATAATTATGATCATTTGAACGATTATCTACTTCAAATTGTTATGACCATTTGTTTTGTCATAAAATAATTATTTTTGATCATACAAGTTTATTTGAATTAGAATAATACTAATTGATTAATATTTCAAAAATTAATAAGTAAGAGATTTAAGAAATAAATCTATTTATCGAACCATATCAAATAGTTATGACTATTTAAACAATTATCAATCTCTAATCGTTAAGATCTTTGTTTTATCATAAAACAATTGTTTCTAATCATCGAAGCTTATTTAGTTAAAAATAATAATAATTTAATAATATTCCAAAAATTATTAAGTAAGAGATTTAAAAAATAAATGTGTTCGCTGAACTAATTCAAATAGTTAAAACTATGAAAATAATTATCTATTTCAAATCATTCTGAATTTTTTGTTTAGTAAAAAATATTTGTTTCATATCTTACAAGCTTATTCAGAATAAAATAATGCAAATTTATTAACATTAAAAAAATTAATAAAAAAAGATTTGAAAAAATAAATCTCTTTACCGAACAAGTTCAAAATAGTTTGACTACTTGAATAATTGTTTATTTAAAATCGTTATGACCTTTTGTTTTGACATCAAAGAATTGTTTTAGTTTATAAAAGCTTGTCCAAAATAAAATAATGCTAATTTCTTAATATTTCTAAAATTAATAAGCAAGAGTTTAAAAAAATAAATTTATTTACTGAACAAATTCAAATAGTTACGACTATCTTAATAATTATCTATTTAAAATCGTTATGACCTTTTTTTGTCATAAAATAATTGTTTCAGTTCATATAAGCTTATTCAAAATAAAATAATACTAATTTATTAATATTCCAAAAATTAATAAGTGATTTAAAAAGTTAATTTGTTTACTAAATCAATTCAAATAGTCATGTCTATTTAAATAATTATCTATTTCAAATCGTTATGACCTTTTGTTTTGTCATAAAATAATTGTTTATGTTCATTCAAAATTATTCAAAATAAAATAATACTATTTAATAACATTCTAAAAATCAATAAGAAATTTTAAAAAATAAATATGTTTATCGAACAAGTTTAAATAGTTGTGATTATTTGAACAATTATCTGTTTAAAATGTTTTGAACTTTTGCTCATCATAAAATAATTTTTTTGTTCGTACAAGCTTATTCGAATTAAAATAATATAAATTTAATAATATTTCAAAAATTAATAAGTAAGAGATTTAAAAAATAAATTTGTTAATCAAACCATTTCATATGATTAAGACTACTTGAACAATTTAATATTTAAAAAATTAATAAGCAAAAAATTTAGAAAATAAATCTATTTATTGAACAAGTTCAAATACTTAGGACTATTTGAATAATTATTTATGTCAAATAGTTATGATCTTTGGTTTTGTCATAAAACAATTGTTTTTATTCATACAAGTTTATTTGGAATAAAATAATACTAATTTATTAATATTTTGAAAATTAATAGGTAGGAGATTTAAAAAGTAAATCTATTTACCGAACAAGTTCAAACAATCATGTCCATTTGACCAATTATCTATTTCAAATCATTATGACATTTAGTTTTGTCATAAAACAATTGTTTTTGTTCATGCAAAATTATTCAAAATAAAATAATACGAATCTATTAATATTTTGAAAATTAATAAGAAATTTAAAAAATAAATTTATTTACTAAAATAGTTTAAATAGTTATGACTATTTGGACAAATATTTATCTCAAATCGTTATGATATTTATTTTGTCATAAAATAATTATTTCTTTTCCAAAAATTAGTAAGAGATTTAAAAAATAAATGTGTTTGCCAAACTAGTTTAAATAATTAAAACTATTAGAACAATTATTTATTTCAAATCATTCTAACCTTTTGTTTAGTTATAAAATAATTATTTCAATTTATGCAAGTTTATTTAGAATAAAATAATACTAATTTATTAACATTCGAAAAATTAATGAGTAAGAGATTTAAAAAAATATATTTTGTTTATCAAACAAGTTCAAATAGATTTGACTATTTAACCAATTATTTATTTAAAGTTGTTATGACATTTTGTTTTGTCATAAAACAATTGTTTCAGTTCCTAAAAACTTATCCAAAATAAAATAATGCTACATTATTAATATTTCAAAAATTAATAACCAAGAGATTGAAAAGCTAAAGCTATTTTTCAAACCAATTCCAATAATTATGTTTATTTGAACAAATATCAATCTCAAATTGTTATGATCTTTGTTTTCTCATAAAACAACTATTTTTTATCATAAGAGCTTATTCGGATAAAAATAATACTAATTTAATAATATTTCAAAAATTAATAAGAGATTTAAAAAATAAATTTGCTTGCCGAACCAGTTCAAATATTTAAGACTATTAGAATAATTATTCATTTTAAATCGTTTTGACCTTTTGTTTAATCATATAATAATTGTTTTAGTTTATACGAGCTTATTTGGAATAAAATAATACTAATTTATTAACATTCAAAAAATTAATAAGCATGAGATTTGGAAAAATAAATCTGTCTACCAAATAAGTTTAAATAATTATGACTATTTGAATAATTATCTATTTAAAAATATTATGACCATTTTTTTTGTCATAAAACAATTGTTTTAGTTCATAAAAGCTTATCCAAAATAAAATAATACTCCTTTATTAATATTTCAAAAATCAATAAGTAAGAGATTTAAATAATAAATTAGTTTATCGAATCAGTTCAAATAATTATGGCCATTTGACCAATTATCTATTTCAAATCATTGTTACCTTTTTTTTGTTATAAAACAATTATTTTTCAACATACAAGGTTATTCAAAATAAAATAATATTAATTTATTAGTTTTTCAAGAATTAATAAGAGATTTAAAAAATAAATTTGGTTTTTGAACCAGTTCAAATAGTTACGACAATTTGAATAATTATTTATTTCAAATTATTATAACCTTTTGTTCTATCATAAAACAATTGTGTCTGGTCGTACAAGCTTATTCAAAATAAAATAATACTAATTAAGTAATATTCTAAAAATTAATAATTAAGAGATTTAAAAAATAAATTCGTTTACCGAATGAATTGAAACAACTAAGACTATATGAACAATTATATATTTAAATTTTTATGACCTTTTGCTGTGTCATAAAATAATTATTTCAACTCATAAACGTTTATTCGAAATAGAATAAAACTAATTTATTAATATTTTAAAAATTTATAAGTAAGAGATTTAGAAAATAATTCTATTTGCCAAACCAGTTCACATAATTATAACTATTTGAATAATTATCTATTTCAAATCGTTATTACTTTTTGTTTTGTCATAAAACAACTATTTTTGTTAATATAAGTTTGTTCGAAATAAAATAATACTAATTTATTAATATTTAAAAAATTAATCAGTAACAGATTTAAAAAGTAAATCTGCTTGCCAAAACATTTCAAATAGTTTTAACTATTTGAATAATTATCTATTTCAAATCATTATAACCTTTTATTTGAATAGTTTTGCTTGTTCATACTATTTTATTCAAAATAAAATAATATTAATTTAATAATATTCCAAAACTTAATAACCAAGAAAATTAAAAAAAAATCTAATTGTCGAACTAGTTCAAATAGTTAAGACTATATGAATTATTATCTATTTCAAATCATTATGACCTTTCTTTTGTTATAGAATAATTGTTTTGTTCATATAAGCTTATTCGGATTAAAATAATACTAATTTAATAATATTTTGAAAATTAATAATTAAGAGATTTAAAAACTAACTTTGTTTACTGAATCAATTCATATGGTTAAGACTATTGGAATAATTATATATTGCAAATCATTCTAACCTTTTGCTTAGTCATAAAACAACTGTTTCAATTCATACAAGCTTATTTAGAAGAAATTAATACTAATTTATTAACATTCAAAAAATTAATAAGAAAGAAATTTAAAAAAATAAATTTATTTACCAAATAAATTCAAATAGTTATTATTATTTGAACAATTATCTATTTAAAATTCTTATAATCTTTTGATTTGTCATAAAATAATTGTTTCAATTAATACAAGCTTAAATGGAATAAATAGTACTAATTTATTAATATTTCCCAAATTAATAAGTAAAAAATTTTAAAAATAAAATCTATTTATTGAATCAATTAAAATAATTGTGGCCATTTGAGTGATTATCTACTACAAATCATTACTACATTTTGTTTTGTCATAAAATAATTGTTTTTGATGATACAACTTATTTGAAATAAAATAATATTAATTTATTAATATTTCAAAAATTAATAAGTAGCAGATTTAAAAAATAAATCTGTTTATTGAATCAGTTTAAATAGTTATGATTATTTGAACAATTATCAATCTCAAATCATTAAAATCTTTGTTTTGTCATAAAACAATTGTTTCTGATAATAAAAGTTTATTCGATTAAAAATGATACTAATTTAATAATTTTTTAAAATTAATAAGTGTGTTTATCGACTTAGTTCAAATAGTTAAAACTATTAGAATAATTATCTATTTTAAATCATTCTAACCTCTTGTTTAATCATAAAATATTTGTTTCACATCTTACAAGCTTATTCGAAATAAAAAAGTCCAAATTTATTAACATTCAAAAAATTAATAAGCAAAAGATTTGAAAAAATAAATCTATCTACTGAACAAGTTAAAATAGTTGTTTCTATTTGAATAATTATTTTTTTAAAATTATTACAACCTTTTGTTTTGACATAAAACAATTGTTTCAGTTCATAAAAGCTTATCCAAAATAAAATAATACTAATTTTTTAATATTTCCAAAAATTAATAAGCAAGAGTTTAAAAAAATAAATTTGTTTACCGAACAAATTCAAATCATTATGACCTTTTGTTCTGCTATAAAATAATTGTTTCAGTTCATACAAACTTATTTGAAATAAAATAATACTAGTTATTAAAATTTTGAAAATTAATAAGTGATTTAAAAAATGAATATGTTTACCAAATCAATTCAAATAATTATGTCCATTTCAATAATTATCTATTTTAAATAATTGTTACGTTTTGTTTGGTCATATAACAATTTTTCGTACAAGTTTATTTAGAATAAAATAATATCAATTTATTAATCTTTCAAAAATTAATAAGTAACAGATTAAAAAATAAATCTATTTACCAAACCAGTTCAAATAGTTATGATTATTTGAACAATTGTATACTTCAAATTATTATAACCTTTTGTTATGTCATGAAGCAATTATTTCTATTCATACAAGTTTATTCAAAATAAAATGGTACTAAACTAACAAAATTAAAAAAATTACTAACTAAGAGATTTTAAAAATACATTTGTTTGCTGAACCAGTTCAAATAGTTATGACTATGAACAATTATCTAATTTAAATCATTATGACCTTTTTTTTGTCATAAAACAATTTTTTCAACTTATAGAAGCTTATTCAGAGTAGAATAAATCTAATTTATTAATATTTCAAAAATTTATAAGTGATTTAGAAAATAATTTTGTTACCAAATCAGTTTAAATAATTATAACTATTTTAATAATTATCTATTTCAAATCGTTATTATTTTTTGTTTTGTCACAAAACAATTGTTTTTGGTAATATAAGTTTGTTCAAAATAAAAAAATCTAATTTATTAATATTTAGAAAATTAATCAGTAAGAGATTTAAAAAGTAAATCACTTAACAAACTATTTCAAATAGTTATGACTATTTGAGTAATTATTTCTTTCAAATTATTATGACCTTTTGTTCTATTAAAAATAGTAGTTTTTGTTTATATAAGCTTATTCATATTAAAATAATACTAATTTATTAATATTCTGATAATTAATAGGTAAAAAATTTTAAAAATAAATATGTTTACTGAACTAGATCAAATAGTCATGACTATTTGATTAATTTTCTATTTCAAATCGTTATGACTTTTTGTTTTGTAATAAAAAAATTTATTTCAGTTCATATAAGCTTATTTGAAATAAAATAATACTAAGTTGTTAATATTCCAAAAATTAATAATTAAAAGATTTAAAAAATAATTCTATTTATCGAACAAGTTTCAATAATTATGACTATTTGAACAATTATCTATTTGAAATCACTATAATCTTTTGCTTTGTCATTAAATGATTTTTTCTATTCATACAAGCTTATTTCAAATAAAATCATACAAATTTGTTGATATCAAGACAATTAATAAGTAAAAGATTTAAAAAAATAAATTTGTTTATCGAACAGGTTTAAATCGTTATGACTATTTGAATAATTATTTATTTCAAATTGTTATGACTTTTTGTTTTATCATAAAACAATTGTTTCCATTCATACAAGCTTATTTAGATTAAAAAAATATTTATTTATTAATATTTTGGTAATCAATAAGTAAAAAATTTTAAAAATTTTAAAAAATAAATATGTTTACCGAACAAGTTCAAATAGTCATGATTATTTGAATAATTATCTATTTTAAATCATTATAACCTTTTGTTTTGTAATAAAACAATTATTTCAGTTCATATAAGCTTATTTGAAATAAAATAATACTAATTTATTAATATTTTAAAAATTAAAGAGTAAGAGAATTAAAAAAATGAATTTGTTTACCAAACAAGTTCAAATAGTTATGAGTATTTAAAAAAAAATATGTTTCAAAATTTTATGACTTTTTTTTGTCATAAAACAATTGGTTTTGTTCATGCAAGCTTATTTCTAATAAAATAATATAAATTTATTAATATTCTAAAAATTATAAGTAAAAATTTAAAAAAATAAATCTATTTTCTAAATTTATTCAAATAGTTATGATTATTTGAAAATTGTTCTATTTTAAATCATTATAACCATTTGTTTTGTCATAAACCAATTTGTTCTATTCAAACAAGTTTATTCAAAATAAAATAATTCTAATTATTAATACTAAAAAATTAATAAGTAAAAGATTTAAAAAATAAATCTATTTATCAAGCGAGTTCAAATAGTTATGACTATTTGAATAATTATTTATTTCAAGTTGTTATGATCTTTTGTTTTATCATAAAACAATTATTTCTATTCATACATGTTTATTTGGAATAACATAATACTAATTTGTTATTATTCTAAAAATTAATAAATTGAAGATTTAAAAAATTAATTTGTTTTGTTTATCGAACAAGTTCAAATAATCATGTCCATTTGAACTATTATCTATTTTAAATCGTTCAAACATTTTGTTTTGTTTTAAAACAATTTTTTTCTATTCATATAAAATTATTCAGAACAAAATAATATGAATTTATTACTATTTCAAAAATTAATAAGACATTTAAAAACTAAATCTCTTTATCAAACAAGTTCAAATAGTTATGACTATTTAAACAATTATCTATCACAAATTGTTATGATTTTTGTTTTGTCCTAAAACATGTATTTCTGTTCATACAAGTTTATTCTAAGTAAAATATTGCTAAATTAATAATATTCTAAAAATTAATAAGTAAGAATTTAAAAAATGAATGTGTTTACCGAACCAATGCAAATAGTTCAGACTATCAGAAAATTTATCTATTTCAAATCATTTTAGCCTTTTGTTTAGTCATAAAATAGTTGTTTCAGTTCATACATGCTTATTTAAAATAAAATAATACTAATTTATGAACATTCAAAAAACTAATAAGCAAGAAATTAAAAAAATAAATCTATTTACTGAACAAGTTTAAATAGTTATGACTATTTGAATAATTATCTATTTAAGATCATTATAACCTTTTATTTTATCATAAAACATTTGTTTCAGTTCATAAAAGCTTATCTGAAATAAAATAATATTACTTTATTAGTATTTTAAAAATTGATAAGTTAGAGATTTAAAACATAAAACAGTTTATCGAATCAGTTCAAATAATTATGGCCATTTGAGCAATTATTTATTTTAAATCATTATGAAATTTTGTTTTTTCATAAAACAATTGTTTTTCATCATACAAGCCTATTTGGAATAAAATAATACTAATTTATTAATACTTCAAAAAGTAATAAGTAGGAGATTTAAAAAATAAATCTATTTACCGAATCAGTTCAAATAGTTATGACTATTTGAACAATTATTTATTTCAAATTATTATAACCTTTTGTTCTGTCATAAAACAATTATTTCTATTCATACAAGCTTGTTCAAAATATAATAATGCTAATGTAATAATATTATGAAAATTAATAACTAAGAGATTTAAAAAATAAATTTGTTTATTGAATCAGTTCAAATAGTTAAAGCTATATGAATAATTTTTTATTTCAAATCGTTATGACCTTTTTATTTTGTCGTCAAATAAATTTTTTAGTTCATACTAACTTATTCATAATAAAATAAAACAAATTTATTAGTATTTGAAAAATTAATCAGTAAGAAATTTGAAAAATAATTTTGATTGTTGAATCAGTTCAAATAATTATGACTATTTGAATAATTATCTATTTCAAATCATTATGACCTTTTGTTTTGTCATAAAACAAATTTTTTTGTTCAAATAAGTCTATTTAGAATAAAATGATACTAATTTTTAACATTTTGAAAATTAATAAGAGAATTAAAAAATAAATATGTTTACTAAAATAGTTCAATAAGTTATAACTATTTGAAAAATTATTTATTTCAAATCAATATGACCTTTTGTTTTGTCATAAAACAATTGTTCATATTCATACAATCTTATTCAGAATAAAGAAATGCTAATTTATTAATATTCTAAAAATTAATAAGTAGTGGATTTAAAGACTGAATCTGTTGGCTTGACCAATGCAAATAGTTATGACTATTTGAACAATTATTTGATTCAAATCATTATAACCTTTCGTGTCATCACAAAATAATTGATTTTGTTTGTGCAAGCTTAATTTAAATAACATAATTCTAATTTATTAATATTCTAAAAGTTAATGAGTAATAGATTTAAAAAATGAATCTGTTTACCGAACAAGTTCAAATAGTTATAACTATTTGAACAATTATCTATTTCAAATTGCTATAACCTTTTGTTTTGTCATAAAAGTTTTTTTTCTACTCATACAAGCTTATTTTGTATAAAATAATACCAATTTATTAATATTTGAACAATTAATAAGTAAAAGATTTAAAAAATAAATCTATTTATCAAATAAGTTCAAATAGTTATGATTATTTACACAATTATTTATTTTAAATCGTTATGACTTTTAGTTTTCTCATAAAATAATTGTTTGTGTTCGTACAAGCTTATCTGGATTAAAATAATATTAATTTATTAATATTTTGACAATTAATAAGAAACAAAATTTAAAAATAAATATGTTTACTAAACAAGTTCAAATAGTCACAACTATTTAAATAATTATCTTTTTCAAATCGTTTTGCCCTTTTGTTTTGTCATAAAACAATTGTATTAGTTCATATAAACTTATTCAAAATAAAATAATACTAATTTATTAATATTGTAAAAATTAATGAGTAAGAGATTTAAAAAATGAATCAATTTATTATACAAGTTCAAATAGTTATAACTGTTTGAATAATTATCTATTTCAAATCATTATGACATTTTGTTTTGTCATAAAACAATTGTTTTGGTCCATACAAGCTTATTTCGAATAAAATAAAATAAATTTATTAATATTTCAAAAATTACTCAGTAAAAATTTAAAAAATAAATCTATTTTCTGAACACATTCAAATAGATATAACTATTTGAACAATTATCTATTTCAAATAGCTATGACCTTTTGTTTTGTCATAAACTAATTGTTTCTATTCATACAAACTTATTTAAAATAAAATATTACTAATTTACTAATATTCTAAAAATTAATAAGCAAAATATTTAAAAAATAAATCTATTTATCGAGCAAGCTCAAATAGTTATAACTGTTTGACAAAACAAAAGTTATAAGAATTTGAAATATATAATTGTTCAAATAGTATAACTATTAGAACTTATTTAGTAAACAGATTTATTTTTTAAATCTTTTACTTATTAGTTGTCTAAATATTAATAAATTTGTATTATTTTAATTGATTCAAGCTTGTATGAATAGAAAAAAATATTTTATAACAAAACAAAAGGTTATAGCGATTTGAAATAGGTAATTATTCAAATAGTTATAACTATTTGAACTTGTTTGATAAACAAATTTAGTTTTTGGAATATTAATAAATTAGAATTATGTTATTCCTAATCGGTTTGTATGAACAAAAACAATTATTTTGAGACAAAACAAAAAATCATAATGATTTGAAATAGATAATTGTTTAAACAATTATAACTATTTGTATTGGTCATGCCAACAGATTGATTTTTTAAATTCGTTATTAATTTTTAGAATATTAATAAATTAACATTACTTTATTCCAAATAAGATTGTATCAATAGAAAATTTGTTTTATGACAAAACAAATGGTTATAATAATTTGAAATAAATAATTATTCAAATTGTTATAACTAATTAAACTGATTTTATATAGATTTATTTTTTTAAATCTCTTATTAATTTTCTAAATATAAATAAATTAATATTATTTTATTTTGAACAAACTTATATTAACAAAAACATTTGTTTTATGACAAAACAAAATGTCATAACGATTTGAAATAAAGAATTGTTCATATAGCCGTAATTATTTGAATTCGTTCAGCAAACAAATTTATTTTTTAAATCTCTTAGTTATTAATTTTCATAATATTATTAAATTAGTATTACTTTATTCTAAATAAACTTATATGAACATAAATAATTATTTTCTGACAAAACAAAAGGTTATAACTATTGAAAATATATAATTGTTTAAATAGTCATAATTATTTGAACTTGTTTGGTAAGCATATTTATTTTTTAAATCTCATACTTACAAATTTTTGAAATATTAATAAATTAGTATTATTTTATTTCAAATTGGCTTGTATGATGAGAACCAATTGTTTTATGACAAAACAAAAGTTCATAATGGTTTGAAATAGATAATTGTTCAAATGGCCATAACTATTTGAACTGATTCGATAAACTGATTTATTTTTTAAATCTACAGCTTCTCAATTTTTGAAATATTAATAAAGTAATATTATTTTATGTTGGATAAGCTATTATGAACTACAAAATTATTTTATGATAAAACAATTATTCGATAAATAGATTTATTTTTTAAAATTTTTTACTTATTAAATTTTTGAATGTTAATAAAATAGTATTATTTTATTTCAAATAAATATGTATGAACTGAAACAATTATTTTCTGACAAAACAAAATGTCATAATGATTTGCAATGGATAATTATTCAAATAGTCTTAACTATTTGAATTGGTTCGACAAATATATTTATTTTTTAAATCTCTTGCTTATTAATTTTTAAAATATTATTGTTTTAACAATATTTTACTTCGAATAAGCTTGTACAAATAGAAACAATTTTTTTATGACAAAACAAAAATCGTAATGATTTGAGATAAATAATTATTCAAATAGTTATAACTATTTGAATTGGTTTGGTAAGCAGATTTAGTTTTTAAATCTCTTATTAATTTTTGAAATATTAATAATTAGTATTATTTTATTTTGAATAATTTTTTATGAATAAAAATAATTTGTAAACAAAATTTCATAATGATTTGAAATAGATAATAGTTCAAATGGATATGACTATTTAACCTTATTCAGTAAATAGATTTATTTTTTAAATCTCTAATTTATTAATTTTTAGAATATTAATAAATTAGTCTTATTTTATTTCAAATAAACTTGTATGAAAAGAAACATATGTTTTATGACAAAACAAGAGATCATAACAATTTGAAATAAATAATTATTTAAATAGTCATAACTATTTGAACTCGTTAGGCAAACAAATTTATTTTAAAAATTTTTTACTTATTAATTTTTGGAATTTTAATAAATTAGTATTATTTTAGTTCGAATAAGTTTTTATGAATAGAAACAATTAGTTTATGACAAAACAAAAGGTAACAATGATTTGAAATAGATAAAATCGTTATAACCTTTTGTTTTGTCATAAAACAATTATTTATGTTCATAGAAGCTTATTTAGAACAAAATAATACTAATCTAATAATATTATGAAAATTAATAACTAAGAGATTTAAAAAATAAATTTATTTACTGAACCAATTCAAATAGTTAAGGCTATATGAATAATTATCTATTTAAAATCGTTATGACCTTTTGTTTTGTCGTAAAACAAATGTTAAGTTTGTTTAGAATAAAATAATATTTATTTATTAATATTTTAAAAATTAATAAGAGATTTTAAAAAAATCTATTTACCAAACCAGTTCAATTAGTTATAACAATTTGAATAATTATTTATCTCAAATCTTTATGACCATTTGTTTTGTCATAAAGCAATTGTTTCTATTGATACAATGTTATTCAGAATAAAGTAATACTAATTTATTAATATTCTAACAATTAATAAGTAATGAATTTTAAAAAATGAATTCGTTGGTTTGACCCGTACAAATAGTTATAACAGTTTCAACAATTATCTATTTCAAGTCATTATGACCTTTGTTTTGTCACAAAATAAATATTTCTGTTTTGTATAGTTGAATTTTCAAAATATTAATTAATTAATATTATTTTATTCTAAATAATTTTGCATGAATAGAAACAATTGTTTTTTGACAAAATAGGAAGTCATAATGATTTGAAATAGATAATTGTTCAAATGGACATAACTATTTGAACTTGTTCAGTAAACATATTTATTTTTTAAATCTCCTACCTATTAATTGTCAGAATATTTATAAATTAGTATTATTTTATTTTGAATAAACTTGTATGAATAGAAACAATTGTTTTATGACAAAACAAAAGATAATAACTATTTGAAATAAATAATTATTCAAACAACGATAACTATTTGAACTTACTCAGTAAATATATTTATTTTTTAAATCTTTTACTTATTAATTTTTGAAAATTAATAAATTAGTATTATTTTTATTTCAAATACGCTTGTATGACTAGAAACAATTAGATTATGACAAAACTAAAAGATCATAACTATTTGAAATAGATAATCATTTATTTTTTATATTTTTACTTATTAATTTCTAGAATATTAATAAGGTTATATTATTTTATTCAAACTAAGCTTCAATAACATAAACAATTGTTTTATGACAAAAACAAAAGGTCATAACAATTTGAAATAGATAATTGTTCAAATAGTCATAACTAAAATAGAATCATTTTTTAATTCTCTTATTCATTAATTTTTAGAATATTAATAAATTAGTATTATGTTATTTTGAATAAGCAGATATGAACTGATACAATTGTTTTATGATGAAACAAAAGGTCACAACAATTTGAAATGGATAATTATTCCAATAGTTATGCCGATTTGAACTTGTTCGGTAAACATATTTATTTTAAAAGTCTTTTAGTTATTAATTGTCAAAATATTTATAAATTAATATTATTTTAATCCGAATAAGCTTGTATAAACAAAAACAATTGTTTTATGAAAAAAAAAAGTCATAACAATTTGAAATAAATAATTGTTTAAATAGTCAATGCCATTTAAACTTATTTGGTAAACAGATTTATTTTTTAAATATTTTACTTATTAGTTGTCTAAATATTAATAAATTTGTATTATTTTAATTGAAATAGGCTTGTTTGAATAGAGAAAATAATTTAATGACAAAATAAAAGGTTATAGTGATTTGAAATAGGGAATTGTTCCAATAGTCATAACTATTACAACTTGTTCGATAAACAGATTCAATTTTTAAATCACTTATTTATTAATTTTTTAAATATTAATAAATTAGAATTATGTTATTCCGAATAAGCTTATATGAAAGAAACAATTGTTTTGTAACAAAACTAAAGGTCATAATGATTTGAAATAAATAATATTTTAAACAATCATAACAATTTGCACTGGTCAAGCCAATAGATTCATTTTTTAAATCCATTACTTATTAATTTTTAGAATAGTAATAAATTAGCAATACTTTATTTCGAATAAGATTGTATCAATAGAAACAATTATTTTATGATAAAACAAATTGTCATAACGATTTGAAATAAATAATTATTCAAATTGTTATACCTAATTGAACTGGTTTGGTAAACAAATTTATTTTTTAAATCTCTTTTTAATTTTCAAAATATTAATAAATTAAAATTATTTTATTTCAAACAAACTTATATAAACAAAAACATTTATTTTATGACAAAACAAAATGTCATAATGATTTGAAATAGATAATTATTCAAATAGCCTTAACTATTTGACTAGTTCAACAAATAATTTATTTTTTAAGTCTCTTAATTATTAATTTTCATAATATTATTACAATAGTATTATTTTATCCTAAATAAGTTGGAATGAACTTCAATAATTGTTTTATGACAAAATGAATGGTTATAATGATTTGAAATATATAATTGCTCAAATAGTTATAACTATTTGAACTAGTTCGATAAACAGATAATCTCCAACTTATTAATTTTTGAAATATTAATAAATTAGTATTATTTCATTCCAAATAAGCTTGTTTGATGAAAAACAATTATTTGATAATGAAACAAAAGTTCATAATGATTTGAATTAGATAATTGTTCAAATGGCCATAACTATTTGAGTTGATTCGATAAAAAGATTTATTTTTTAAATCTCCAACTTCTCAATTTTTGAAATATTAATAAAGTAATATTATTTAATTTTAGATAAGCTATTATAAACTGAAACAATTTTTTTATGATAAGCAAAAGACCATAACAAATTTAAATAGATAATTGTTCAAATAGTCATAACTATTTGAACTTGTTCGGCAAGTATTTAAATTTTTTCAATGTTAATAAAATAATATTATTTTATTTCGATTAAGTATGTATGAATTGAAACAATTATTTTATAACTAAACAAAAAGTCAAAATACTTTGAAATAGATAATTATTCTAATAGTCTTAACTATTTGAACTGGTTCGATAAACACATTTATTTTTTAAATCTCTTACTTATAAATTTTTAGAATATTATTAGTTTAGCAATATTTACTCCAAATAAGTTTGTATGAATAGAAACAATTGTTTTATGATAAAACAAAGATCATACTGATTTGAGATAGATAATTATTCAAATAATTGCAACTAGTTGAATTGATCCAGTAAACAGATTTAGTTTTTAAATCTCTTATTAATTTTGAAATATTAATAAATTAGTATTATTTTATTCTAAATAATTTTGTATGAATAGAAACAATTGTTTTACGACAAAACAAAATGTCAAAATGATTTGAAATTGGTAATAGTTCAATAAACATGACTGTTTGAACTTGTTCAGTAAATAGATTTATTTTTTAAATTTTCAACTAATTTTTTGAATATTAATAAATAGTATTATTTTATTTCAAATAAACTTGTATGAATAGAAATAATTGTTTTATGACAAAACAAAAGATCATAATAATTTGAAATAAATAATTATTTAAATAGTCATAACTATATGAATTCGCTCGAAAACAAGATTTATTGTTTAAATATTTTACCTATTAACTTTTGGAATTTTAATAAATTATTATTATTTTATTCTGAATAAGCTTTTATGAATAGAAACAATTGGTTAATGACAAAACAAAAGGTCATATTGATTTGAAATAGATAATTGTTCAAATAGTTATAACTATTTGAATGAATGTGTTTAGAAAATAGATTTATTTTTTAAATTTTTGCTTATTAATTTTTGGAATATTAATCAATTTATATTATTTTATTCGAAATAAGCTTATATGAATAAGAACAATTATTTTATGACAAAACAAAAGGTCATAATGATTTGAAATAGATAATTGTTCAAATAGTCATAACTATTTGAACTTGTTCGATAAATAGATTCATTTTTTTAAATCTCTTACTCATTAATTTTTGAAATATTAATAAGTTATTTTATTTCAAATAAGCCTATATGAACTAATACAATTGTTTTATGATGAAACAAGAGGTCATAATGATTTGAAATAAATAAGTATTCAAATAGTTATTACTATTTGAACTTGTTCGGTAAATATATTTATTTTTTAAATCTTTTACTTATTAATTGTCAAAATATTAATAAATTAATATTGTTTTAATTCGAATAAACTTGTATGAACAAAAACAATTATTTTATGACAAAACAAAAAGTCATAATGATTGACCAAATAATTATTCAAATAGTCATAACTATTTGAACTTATTCGGTAAACAGATTTGAAAGAAACTTGTATGAATAGAAAAAAAATTGTTTTATGACAAAACAAAAGGTTATAGCAATTTGAAATAGATAATTAATCAAATAGTCATAACTATTTGAACTTGTTCAATAAACAGATTAATTTTTTAAATTTTTTACTTATTAATTTTAGAATATTAATAAATTAGAATTATGTTATTCTAAATAAGCTTGTACAAATAGAAACAATTGTTTTGTGACAAAACAAAAGGTCATAATGATTTGAAATAGATAATTGTTTAAATAGTCATAATTATTTGCATTAGTCAGGCCAACAAATACATTTTCTAAATTATTTACTTATTTCTTTCAAAATATTAATAAATTAGCATTACTTTATTTCGAATAAGACTATATGAACAGAAACAATTGTTTTATGACAAAACAAATGGTCATAACAATTTAAAATAAATAATTGTTCAAATAGTTGTAACTAGTTGAATTGGTTTAGTAAATAGATTTATTTTTTAAATATCTTATTAATTTTCAAAATATTAATAAATTAATATTATTTATTCCAGATAAACTTGTGCAAACAAAAACATTTTTTTTATGACAAAACAAAAGGTAATAACAAAAATTTTCAAATAATCATAATTATTTGAACTAGTTTGACAAACATAATTATTTTTTAAATCTCTTATTTAATAATTTTTGAAATATTAGTAAATTTTTTTATTTTATTCCGAATAGGTTAGTAAGAGCTGAAAAATTGTTTTACAACAAAATAAAATGCCATAACGATTTGAAATAGATAATTGTTCATGCATCCTTAACTATTTGAAGTGGTTTGGCAAACACATTTATTTTTTAAATCTCTTAGTTATTAATTGTTAGAATCTTATTAGATTAGTATTATTTTATTTCAAATAAGCTTGTATGAATAGAAATAATTATTTTATGACAAAACAAAAGGTTATAATGATTTGAAATATATAATTGTTCAAATAGTCATAATTATTTGAATTAGTTCGGTAAATAGAACTTTTTTTGAAATCTCTAACTTTTAAAATTTTAAAATATTAAAAAATTAGTTTTATTTATAAGGAATAAACTTTGATGAGCTAAAATAATTTCTTTATGACAAAGCAAAAGGTAATAACAATTTGAAATAGATAATTCTTCATATAATCTTAACTGTTTGAATTGGTTTGGCAAACAAATTTATTTTTTAAATCTCTTAGTTATGATTTTCAAAATATTTTTAGTTTTATATTATTTTATTTCAAATAAACTTGTATGAATGAAAAATAATTGTTTTATGACAAAATAAAAGGTTATAAAATTTTGAAATAGATAATTGTTTAAATAGTCATAACTATTTGAACTGGTTTAGTAAATAGATTTATTTTTTGAATCTCATAATAATTCTTGAAATATTAATAAATTCATATTATTTTATTTAAAATAAACTTGTATGTTCAAAAATAATTTTTTATGACAAAACGAAAGGTAATAATGATTTGAATAGATAATTGTTCAAATGGCTATAATTATTTGAAGTAATTCGATGAACTGTTTATTTTTTAAAATCTTTTACTTATTGATCTTCAAAATATTAATAAAGTAATATTATTTTATTTTGGATAAACTTTTATGAACTGAAACAATTGTTTTAGGACAAAACAAAAGTTCATAATGATTTTAAATAGATAATTGTTCAAATAGTCATAACTATTTGAACCTATTCAGTAAACAGATTTATTTTTTTAAATCTCTTACTTATTAATTTTTCAAAAGTTAATAAATTAGTATTATTTTCTTCCAAATAAGCTTTTATGAATTGAAACAATTATTTTATGACTAAACAAAAGGTTAGAACGATTTGAAATAGATAATTATTCTAATAGTCTTAACTATTTGAACTGATTCTGTAAACACATTTAATTTTTAAATCTCTTACACATATTTATTTTTTAAATCTCTTACTTATTAATTTTTAAAATAATATTAAATTAGTATTACTTTTATCCGAATCAGCTTGTATGCTCAGAAACATTTATTTTATGATAAAACAAAGATCATAATGATTTGAGATTTATATTTATTTAAATAGTCATAACTATTTGAACTGGTTCGAAAAATAACTCTAGTTTTTAAATCTCTTGCTTAATAATTTTTGAAATATTAATAAAGTACTATTATTTTATTTCTTATAAGTTTTTATGAACTAAAACAATTGTTTTATGATAAAACAAAAGGTCAAAACGATTTTAAATAGATAATTGTTTAAGTAGCTATATTTATTTGAACTTGTTCAGAAAACAAATTTATTTCTTTAAATTTCTTGTTTATTAATTTTTTGAAAGTTAATAAATTAGTATTATTTTATTCTGAATAAGCTTGTATGAACTGAAATAATTATTTTATGACTAAAGGAAACGTCATAACAATTTGAAATAGATAATTGTTCTAATAGTCCTAACTATTTGAACTGGCTCAGCAAACATATTTATTTTTTAAATCTCTTACTTATTAATTTTTGGAATATTATTAAATTAGTATTATTGTAATCCAAATATGCTTGTATGAAAAGAAACAATTATCTTATGACAAAATAAAGATCATAATGATTTGAGATAGATAATTGTTCAAATAGTCATAACTATTTGAACCTTATCAGTAAATAGATTTATCTTTTCAAATTTCTTGCTTATTACTTTTTCAAAAGTTAATAAATTAGTATTATTTTTTTCCAAATAAGCTTGTATGAACTGAAACAATTATTTTATGACTAAACAAAAGGTTAAAACGATTTGAACTAGATAATTATTCTAATAGCCTTAACTATTCAAACTAATTCGATAAACATATTTATTTTTTAAATCTTTTACTTATTAATTTTTGAAATATTATTAAATTAGTATTATTTTTATCCGAATCAACTTGTGTGATAAGAAACAATTACTTTATGACAAAACAATTATCATAATGATTTAAGATTGATATTTTTTTTAAATAGTCATAATTATTTAACTGGTTTGAAAATAGCTTTAGTTTTTAAATTCTTAATAAATTTTGAAATATTAATAAAGTAGTATTATTTTATTTCAATTAGTTTTTATGAACTAAAACAATTGTTTTATTACAAAACAAAATGTTATAACAATTTTAAATAGATAATTGTTCAAATAGTCATATCTATTTGAACTTATTCATTAAACAAATTTATTTTTTAAAATTTCTTAGTTACTAACTTTTCAAAAGTTAATAAATTAGTATTATTTTATTCCAAATAAGCTTGTATGAACTAAAATAATTGTTTTATGACTAAACAAAAGGTCAGAACAATTTGAAATAGATAATTATTCTAATAGTCCTAACAATTTGAATTGGTTCAACAAATATATTTATTTTTTAAATCTCTTACTTATTAATTTCTGGAATATTATTAAATTAGTATTATTTTAATCCAAATATGCTTGTGTGAAAAGAAATAATTATTCTATAACAAAATAAAGATCATAACTATTTGAGATAGATAATTGTTCAAATAGTCATAACTATTTGAACTAGTTAGATAAACAAATTTAGTTTTTAAATCTCTTATTAATTTTCAAAATATTAATAAATCAGTATTATTTTATTTTCAATAATTTTGTATGAATAGAAATAATTTTTTTATGATAAAACAAAATGTCATAATAATTTGAAATAGATAATTGTTCAAGTGGACATGACTATGTCTACTTGTTCAGGAAACATATTTATTTTTTAAATCTTCTACCTATTAAATAGTAGAATATGTATGAACAAAAATAATTTTTGTATGACAAAAGAAAAGGTCATAATAATTTGAAATAGATAATTGCTCAAGTATATATGACTATTTGAACATGTTCAGTAAATAGATTTATTATTTAAATCTCCTACTTATCAAATTACAGAATATTAATAAATTAGAATGATTTTATTCAGAATAAATTTGTTTGAATAGAAATAATTGTTTTATAGCAAATAAGCAAAAGAGCATAACTATTTGAAAAAAAATTATTGTTCAAATAGTCATAACTATTTCAACTTGCTTAGTAAACAGATTTATTTTTTAAATATTTTACTTATTAATTTTTGAAATATTAATAAATTAGTATTATTTTATTTTGAATAAGCTTTTATGAATAGAAACAATTGGTTTATAACAAAACAAAAGGTCATAACTACTTGAAATAGATAATTGCTCAAATAGTTAAATAGTCATAACTATTTGAACGAGTTCAGAAGATAGATTTATTTTTTTAATTTTTACTTATTAATTTTTGGAATATTAACAAATTTAATTATTTTATTCAGAAAAAGCTTTTTATGAATAGAAACAATGACTTTATGACAAAACAAAATGTCATAATGATTTGAAATAAATAATTATTTAAATAGTTATAACTATTTAAACTTGTTCGATAAGCAAATTTATTTTAAAATCTTTTACTTATTAATTGGCAAAATATTAATAAATTCATATTATTTTAATCCAAATAAGTTTGTATGAAGAAAAACAATTATTTTATGATAAAACAAAAAGTCATAACGATTTAAATAATTTTTCAAACATTTATAACTATTTGAACTTATTAGGTAAACAAATTTATTTTTTTAAATATTTTACTTATTAATTTTATTTGAAATAAGCTTGTATGAATAGAAAAGAATTGTTTTACGACAAAATAAAAAGGTTATAGCAATTTGAAATAAATAATTGTTCCAATAGTCATAACTATTTGAACTTGTTTAGTAAATAGATTAATTTTTTAAATCTCTTACTTATTAATTTTTGAAATATTAATAAATTAGAATTACGTTATTTCAAATACACTTGTATAAATAGAAACAATTATTTTGTGATAAAACAAAAGGTCATAACAATTTGAATTAGATAATTGTTCAAACAATCATAACTATTTGCATTGGTCAGGCCAATAGATTCATTTTTTAAATCTGTTGCTTATTAACTTTCAAAATATTAATAAATTAGCATTGCTTTATTTCGAATAAGATTGTATGAATAGAAATAATTATTTTATGATAAAACAAATGGTCATAATAATTTGAAATAAATAATTGTTCAAATAGTTATAAATAATTGAACTAGTTTAGTAATAGATTTATTTTTAAATCTTTTTGTTCTTAATTTTCAAAATATTAATAAATTAATCTTATTTTATTTCGAACAAACTTATATGAACAAGAACATTTGTTTTATGAATGAATAAAAACATTTGTTTATTGTCATAATGATTTGAAATAAATAATTGTTCAAATAGTCATAATTATTTGAACTAGTTTGGCAAATAGAATTATTTTTTAAATCTCTTACTTATTAATTTTTGAAATATTAATAAATTTGTTTTGTTTTATTCTAAATAGGTTACTAAGAACTAAAAAAATTGTTCTACTGCAAAACAAAAGGTCGTAATGATTTAAAATAAAGAATTGTTCATATAGCCTTAAGTATTTGAACTAGTTTGGCAAACAAATTTGTTTTTTAAATCTCTTAGTTATTAATTTTCATAATATTATTACATTAGTATTATATGAATAATTGTTTTATGATATAACAGAAGGTTATAATAATTTAAAATATATAATTATTCAAATAGTCATAACTATTTAAACTGGTTTGGTAAACAAATTTATTTTTTAAATCTTTTACATATTAATTTTTGAAATATTAGTAAATTATTATTATTTTATTCTGAATAAGCTTGAATGGTCAAAAACATTTGTTACATGACCAAACAAAAGGTAATAATGATTTGAAATAGATAATTGTTGAAATGGCCTTAATTATTTGAAATGATTTAGTAAACATATTCACTTTTAAATCACTTATTAATTTTTGAAATATTAATAAATTTATATTATTTTATTTCAAATAAGCTTGTATGAACTGAAATGATTGTTTTATGATAGAACAAAAGGTGAAAATGATTTGAAATAAATAATTGTTCATATAGTCTTAAATGTTTGAACTGCTTCGGCAAACAGATTTATTTTTTAAATATCTTAGTTATTAATTTTTAAAATATTATTAAATTAGTATTATTTTATTTGAAATAAGCTTGTGTGAACTGAAACAATTATTTTATAGTAGAACAAAAGGTTATAACAATTTGAAATAAGTAAAAATTCAATTAGGAACTGGTTTGGTAAATAGATTTATTTTTTAAATATCCTACTTATTAATTTCTGAAATATTAATAAATTAGTATTATTTTTATTCCAAATAGGCTTATATGATGAAAAGCAATTGTTTTATGACAAAACAAAAGTTCATAATGATTTAAAATAGATAATTGTTGAAATGACTATAATTATTTGAACTGATTCGGTAAATAGATTCACTTTTTAAATCACTTACGTATTAATTTTAGAAATATTAATAAATTATTATTATTATTTTATTTCAAATAAGCTTGTATAAATTGAAACAATTATTTTATGATAAAATAAAAGGTCCCAATGATTTGAAATAGATAATTGTTTAAATGGCCATAATTATTTTAACTGATTTAGTAAACAAATTTATTTTTAAATCTCTTATTAATTTTAGAAATATTAATAAATTAGTATTATTTTTATTTCATATAAGCTTGTATTAACTAAAACAATTGTTTTATGATAAAACAAAAGGTCATAACTATTTTAAATAAGTAATTGTTCAAATAGTCATAACTGTTTGAGCTTATTCGGCAAACAAATTTATTTTTTCAAATCTCTTGCTTATTAATTTTTTGAATGTTAATATATGAGGATTATTTTATTCTGAATAAGCTTGTATGATATGAAACAAATAATTATGACTAAAACAAGGTCAAACGATTTGAAATAGATAATTATTTTAATAGTTTTAACTATTTGAAAACATATTTATTTTTTAAATCTCTTGTTAATTTTTGAAATATTAATAAATTTATTTTATTTTATTTTGAATAAGCTTGTGTAATAAAAAACAATTTTTTTATAACAAAATAAAAGGTTAGAACCATTCAAAATAAATAATTGTTTAAATGGCCATAATTATTTTAACTAATTCAGTAAACAAATTTATTTTTTAAATCTCTTATTAATTTTAGAAATATTAATAAATTAGTATTATTTTATTCTGTATAAGCTTGTATTAACTGAAACAATTATTTTATGACAAAACAAAAGGTCATAATGATTTTAAATAGATAATTGTTCAAATAGTAATGACTATTTGAACTTATTTGGTAAATAGATTTATTTTTTTAATCTCTTTCTTATTAATTTTTCAAATTTTATTAAATTAGTATTAATTTATTTCGAATAAACTTTTATGAACTGAAACAATTATCTTATTACTAAACAAAAGGTCAGAATGATTTAAAATGGATAATCGTTCTAATAGTCTTAACCTATGAATTGGTTCAGTAAATAAATTTATTTTTTAAATCTCCTATTAATTTTTGAAATATTACTAAATTTGTATTATTTTAAACCAAATAAGCTTGTATGAACAAAATATTTATTTTATGATAAACAAAAGGTCATAAAGATTTAAAATTGATAATCATTCATATAGTCTTAACTGTTTGAATTGGTTCAACAATTAGATTTATTTTTTAATTTTCTTGGTTATTAACTTTTGAAATATTATCAAATTAGTATTATTTCATTCTAAATAAAATAGTATGAATAGAACCAATTGTTTGATGATAAAACAAAAGGTTAAAATGATTTGAAATAAATAATTATTATAAATAATCAAAACTATTTGAAATTGTTTGGTAAACAGATTTACTTTTTAAATCTCTTACTAATTAATTTTTTAAATATTAATGAATTAGTATTATTTTATTTCAAACAAACTTATATGAACAAAAATAATTGTTTTATGACAAAACAAAAAGTAATAATGATTTGAAATAGGTGATTATTCAAATAGTTATAATTATTTGAACTGGTTCAATAAATAGAATTATTTTTTAAATATCTTACTTATAAAATTTTGAAATATTAATAAATTAGTTTTATTTTATTCCAAGTGAACTTATATGTGCTGAAATAATTATCTTAAGACAAAACAAAATGTTATAATGATTTGAAATAGATAATTGTTCATATAGTCTTAACTATTTGAACTGGTTCGACAAATCGAATTATTTTTTAAATTTCTTAGTTATGAATTTTCAAAATATTATTACATTAGTATTATTTTATTTCAAATAAATTTGTTTGAATATAAATAATTATTTTATGCAGAACAAAAGGTTATAATAATTTAAAATAGATAATTGTTCAAATAGTCATAATTATTTAAACTAGTTCGGTAAACAAATTTAATTTTTAAATCAATTACTAATTCTTGAAATATTAATAAATTAGTACTATTTTATTTTAAATAAGATTGTATGTCGAAAAACAATTGTTTTATGACAAAACAAAAAGTATTAACGATTTTGTTCAAATGGCTATGATTATTTGAACTGATTTGGTAAACTAATTTATTTTTTAAATCTCTTACTTACTAATTTTTGAAATATTAAAAAAAGTAGTATTATTTTATGTTGGATAAGCTGTTATGAACTGAAACAATTGTTTTATGATAAAACAAAAGTTCATAACAATTTTAAATAAATATTGTTCAAATAATCATAACTATTTGAACTTGTTTAGTAAACAAATTTATTTTTTCAAATCTTTTGCTTATTAATTTTTTGAATGTTAATAAATTAGTGTTTATTTTGAATAAGCTTGTATGAATTGAAACAATAGTTTTATGACTAAACAAAAAGTTAAACAACTTGAAATAGATTATTATTCTAATAGCCTTAACCATTTGAACTGATTCGGCAAACACATTTATTTTTTAAATCTCTTACTTATTAATTTTTGAAATATTATTAAATTAATATTATCTTTATCTGAATAAGCTTATATAATCAGAAACATTTTTTTTTTTTTACAAAACAAAGATCATAACTATTTAAGATTGATATTTGTTCAAGTGGTCATAACTAATTAAACTAGTTTGGAAAATAGTTTTAGTTTTTAAATTTCTTATTAATTTTTTAAATATTAAGAAACTAGTTTTATTTTAGTTCAGACAAGTTTTTATGAACTGAAACAATTGTTTTATAACAAAACAAAAGGTCATAATAATTTTAAATTCATAATTGTTGAAATAGTCATATATATTTGTGCTTGTTCAATAAACATATTTATTTATTTAAATCTCTTATTAATTTTTTGAATTTTAATAAATTAGTATTATTTTATTTTGAATAAGCTTGTATGAACTGAAATAATTGTTTTATGACTAAACAAAAGGTCAGAACGATTTGAAATAGATAATTGTTCTAATTGTTTTAACTATTTGAACTAGCTCGGCAAAACACATTTATTTTTTATTATTAAATTAGTATTATCTTAATCCGAATAAGCTTATATGTAAAGAAAGAATTGTTTTATGACAACATAAAGATCATAATGATTTGAGATATATAATTGTTCAAAAAGTCATAACTATTTAAGCTAGTTCGATAAACAAATTTAGTTTTTAATACTTTTATTAATTTTCAAAATATTAATGAATCAGTATTATTTTATTCTAAATAATTTTGTATGAATAGAAACAAATGTTTTACGAGAAAATAAAAGGTCATAACGATTTGAAATAGATAATTGTTCAAATGGACATGACTATTTGAACTTATTTGATAAACAGATTTATTTTTTAAATCTCCTACCTATTAATTTCTAGAATAGTAATAAATTAGTATTAGTTTATTCTAAATAAACTTGTATGAATAGAAACAATTATTTTATAACAAAATAAAAGATCATAACTATTTGAAATAAATAATTGTTCAAACAGTCATAACTATTTGAGCTTGTTCAGTAAGCTTATATGAATTGATACAATTGTTTTATGACGAAACAAAAGGTCATAATGATTTGAAATAGATAATTACTTAAGTAGTTATGACAATTAAAACTTGTTCTATAAACATATTTATGTTTAAAATCTTTTACTTATTAACTGTCAAAATATTAATAAATTAATATTATTTTAATCTGAATAAGCTTGTATGAACAAAAACAATTGTTTTATGACAAAACAAAAAGTCATAATGATTTGAAAAAAATAATTGTTCAAATAGTCATAACTATTTGAACTTATTCGACAAACAATTTATTTTTTAAATCTTTTACAAATTAGTTGCCTAAATATTAATAAATTTGTATTATTTTAATTGAAATAAGCTTTTATGAATAGAAAAAATTATTTTATGACAAAACAAAGGTTATAGTGATTTGGAATAGATAATTATTCAAACAGTAGTAACTATTTGAACTTGATCAATAAATAGATTTAGTTTTTAAATCTCTTATTAATTTTTGGAATATTAATAAATTAGATTTATGTTATTTTGAGTCAACTTGTATGAACAGAAACAATTGTTTTGTAACAAAACAAAAAGTTATAATGCTTTGAAATAGATAATTATTCAAACAGTTATAACTATTTGTACGGATCAATCCAACATATTCATTTTTTAAACTCATTACTTATTAATTTTTAGGATACTAATAAATTAATATTACTTTATTTCGAATAAGGTTGTATCAATAGAAACAACTATTTTGTGACAAAACAAATGGTTATAATAATTTGAAATCAATAATTGTTCAAATTGTTATAACTATTTGAACTAGTTTGGTAATTAGATTTACTTTTTAAATCTCTTATTAATTTTCAAAATATTAATAAATTAATATTATTTTATTTTAAAAAAACTTATATGAACAAAAATATTTGTTTTACGACAAAACAAAAGGTCATAATAGTTTGAAATAGATAATTATTCATATAGCCTTAACAATTTGAATTAGTTCGGCAAAAAAAATTATTTTTTAAATCTCTTGATTATTAATTTTTATAATATTATCAGATTAGTATTATTGTATTCTGAATAAGATTGTATGAACATAAATAATTGTTTTATGACAAAACAAATGGTTATAACAATTTGAAATATATAATTGTTCAAATAGTCATAACTACTTGAACTAGTTCGGTAAGCATATTTAGTTTTTAAACTTCTTACTTATCAATTTTTGAAATATTAATAAATTAGTATTAATTTATTTGGAACAAGCTTGTATGATGAAAAAATTTGTTTTATGACAAAACAAAAGATCATAAATATTTGAAATAGATAATTATTCAAATGGTGATAATTATTTGTACTGATTCAATAAACTAATTTATTTTTTAAATCTCCAACTTCTCAATTTTTTGAAATATTAATAAAGTAATATTATTTTATTTTGGATAAGCTTTTATGAACTAAAACAATTACTTTATGATAAAACAAAATGTCATATCGATTTTAAATAAATAATTGTTCAAATAGTTATAACTATTTGGACTTGTTCGATAAATTGATTTATTTTTTTAAACTTCTTTCTTATTAATTTTCTAAATGTTAATAAAAGAGTATTATTTTATTTCGAATAAGCATGTATGAACTAAAACAATTATTTTATAAATAAACAAAAGGTTGGAATGATTTGAAATAGATAATTGTTCTAATAGTCTTAACTATTTAGTTCAATAAACACATTGAGTTTTTAAATCTCTTATTATTTTTTAAAATATTATTAGTTTAGCAATATTTTACTTTGAATAAGCTTATATGAATAGAAATAATTGTTTTATGATAAAAGGAAGATCATAGCAATTTGAGATAGATAATTATTCAAATAGTAATAACTAATTGAAATATTTTGTAATTAGTATTATTTTATTTTTAATAATTTTGCATGAATAAAAACATTTGTTTTACGACAAAATAAAATGTCATAACGATTTGAAATAGAAAATAATTTAAATGGACATGACTGTTTAAACTTATTTGTAAACATATATATTTTTTAAATCTCTAAATTATTAATTTTTAGAATATTAATAAATTAGTTTTGTTTTATTTCAAATAAACTTGTATGAATAGAAATAATTGTTTTATGACAAAATCAAAGATTATAACAATTTGAAATAAATAATTGTTTAAATAGTCATAACTATTTGAATTCACTCAGTAAACAGATTTATTTTTTAAATCTTTTACTTATTAATTTTTGGAATTTTAATAAATTAATATTATTTTATTCCAATTAAGCTTTTATGAATAGAAATAATGGGTTTATGACAAAACAAAATATCATAATGATTTGAAATAAATAATTATTTAAATAGTTATACTATTTAAACTTGTTTAGAAAACAGATTTATTTTTAAAATTTTTACTTATTAATTTTTGGAATATTAATAAATTTAAATTATTTTATTCAAAATAAGTTTGCATGAACAGAACCAATTGTTTTATGTCAAAACAAAAGGTCATAATATTTTGAAATAGATAATTGTTCAACTAGTATAACTATTTGAACTTATTCAGTAAATAGAATCTTTTTTTGATGCTCTTACTCATTATTTTTCAGAATATTAATAAATTAGTATTATTTTAGTTTAAACAAACTTATACAAAAGGTCACAATGATTTAAAATAGATAATTATTCAAATAGTGAAGACTATTTGAACTTGTTCAAAAGGCATTTATTTCTTAAATCTTTTACTTATTAGTTACCAAAATATTAATAAATTAATATTATTGTAATTTGACTAAGCTTGTATGAACAGAAATAATTGTTTTATGACAAAACAAAAAGTCATAAGAAATTGAAATAAAATAATTGTTCAAATAGTCATAAGATTTGAACTTGTTCGATAAATAAATTTATTTTTTAAATGTTTTACTTATTAATTGTTTTTATATTAATAAATTTGTATTATTTTATTCAAACTAAGCTTGTATGAATAGAAAAAAATCATTTTATGACAAAACAAAAGGTTATAGCAATTTCAAAAAGATAATTGTTAAAATAGTCGTAATTATTTGAACTTATTTAACAAATAAATTCATTTTTTAAATCTCTTAATTATTAATTTTTGTAATATTAATAACTTAGTATTATTTTATTTTGAATATGCTTATATGAAATGAAATAATTTTTTTATGACAAAACAAAAGGTCATAATAATTTGAAATAGATAATTATTCAAATAGTCATGACTATTTGATCTAGTTTACTAGACATATTTATTTTTAAAGTTTTTTACTTATTAATTGGTGAAATATTAATAAATTAGTATTATTTTAATCCAAATAGGTTGTATGAATGGAAACAATTATTTTATAACAAAACAAAAAGTCATAACGATTTGAAATAAATAATTGCTCAAATATCATAACTATTTGAACTTGTTTGATAAAGAGATTTATTTTTTAAATCTCTTATTAATTTTTGAAATATTAATAGATTAGTATTACTTTATTCCAAATAAACTTATATGAACAAAAACATTTGTTTTATGATAAGACAAAAGGTCATAATGATTTGAAATAGATAATTGTTCAAATAGTCATAATTATTTGAATTGGTTAGGTAAATAGAATTATTTTTAAATCCCTTAATAATTTTTGAAATATTAATAAATTCATTTGATTTTATTCCAAATAAGCTAGTATAAATTGAAAAAAACTTATTTTATGATAAAACGAAAGGTCATAATGATTTGAAATAGATAATTGCTCATATAGTCTTAAATATTTGAACTGATTTGGCAAATAAATTTATTTTTTAATTCTCTTAGTTATTAATTTTTGGAATATTATTAGATTATTATTATTTTATTTTGAATAAGCTTATATGAACAAAAATAATTGTTTTATGACAGAACAAAATATTATAACGATTTGAAGTTTACAATTGTTCAAATAGTTATATATTTGAATTAGTTTTGTAAACAAATTTATGTTTTAAATCTCTTACTTATTAATTTTTGAAAGATTAACAAATAAGTATTATTTTATTTTGAATAGGCTTGAATGATAAAAAAACAATTGTTATATGACTAAACAAAAGGCCATAATTTTCGATAAACAGATAATTGTTCATATAATCTTAATTGTTTGAACTGTTTCGGTAAATAAATTTATTTTTTACATCTCTTAGTTATCAAATTTTCGAATATTATTAAATTAGTATTATTTTATTTCAAATAAGCTTATATGAACTAAAACAATTATTTTATAATAGAACAAAATGTTATAATGATTTGAAATAAATAATTATTCAAATAGAAACTGGTTCGGTAAATAAATTTATTTTTTAAATCTCTTACTTACTAATTTTTGAAATATTAATAAATTAATATTATTTTATTTTGAATAGGCTTGTATGATAAAAACAATTGTTTTATGATAAAACAAAAGTTCGTAATGATCTGAAATATATAATTGTTTAAATGGCCATAATTATTTGAAATGATTTGTTAAACTGATTTATTTTTCAAATCTTTAACTTTTTAATTTTTGAAATATTAATAAAGTAATATTATTTTATTTTGGATATGCTTTTATGAATTGAAACAATTGTTTTATGATAAAATAAAAGGTCATACTTCTTACAAATAGATAATTGTTCAATAGTCATAACTATTTAAACTTATTCGATAAACAAATTTATTTTTTAAAATTTCTTCTTTATTAATTTTTTGAATGATAATAAATTAGTATTATGTTATTTCGAATAAGCATGTATAAATTGAAAAAATTATTTTACAACTGAACAAAAGGTCATAACGATTTGAAATAAATAATTGTTTTAATAGTCTTAACTATTTGAATTGTTTCTACAAACATATTTATTTTTTAAATCTCTTACTTATTAATTTTTAGAATATTATTAATTTCGCAATAGTTTACTTTGAATAAGCTTGTGTGAACAAAAACAATTGTTTTATGACAAAATAAAGATCATAACAATTTGAGATAGATAATTACTAAAATAGTCATAACTATTTGAACTAGTTTGATAAATAGATTTTGTTTTTAAATCTCTTATTAATTTTTGAAATATTAATAAAATAATATTATTTTATTCTAAATAATCTTGTATAAATAAAAACAATTGTGTAATGACAAAGCAAAATATCATAACTATTTGAAATAGATAATAGCTCAAATGGACATGACTATTTGAACTTGTTTGGTGAACAAATTTATTTTTTAAATCTCCAACTTATTAATTTTTACAATATTAATAAATTAGTATTATTTTCTTTCGAATAAAATTGTATGAATAAAAACAATTGTTTTATGACAAAACAAAAGATTATAATGATTTGAAATAAATAATTATTCAAAAAGTTATAACTATTTGAACTCACTCAGTAAATAGATTTATTTTTTAAAAATATTTTATTTATTAATTTTTGAAAATTTAATAAATTAGTATTATTTTATTTTCGAATAAGCTTTTATAAACAGAAACAATTAGTTTATGACAAAATGAAAGGTCATAATGATTTGAAATAGATAATTGTTCAAATAGTCATAACTATTTGAACGCGTTTAGAAAACATATTTATTTTTAAAATTTTTACTTATTAATATTTGAAATATTAATAAATTTATATTATTTTATTCGAAATAAGCTTGCATGAATAGAACCAATTGTTTTATGACAAAACAAAAGCTCATAATGTTTTGAAATAGATAATTGTTCAAATAGTCATAACTATTTGAAAATATTAGATAAACAAATTAATTTTTTAATTCTTTTACTCGCTAATTTTAGAATATTCATGAATTAGTATTATTTTATTTCAAATAAGCTTATATGAACTGAAACAATTATTTTATTAGAAGACAAAATGTCACATTAATTTGAAATAGATAATTATTCAAATGGTCAAGACTATTTGAACTTGTTTGATAAATATATTTATTTTTTAAATCTTTTACCTATTATTTGTTGAAATATTTATAAATTAATATTATTTTAATATGAATAAGCTTGCATGAATGGAAACAACTGTTTTGTGACAAAACAAAAAGTCATAAGAATTTGAACTTGTTTAGTAAACAAAATGATTTTTTAAATCTTTTACCTATTAATTGTCTTAATATTAATAAATTATATTATTTTATTCGAAATAAGCTTGTATGAATAGAAAAAATCATTTGATGACAAAACAAAATGTTATAGCAATTTCAAATAGATAATTGTTCAAATAGTCATAATTATTTAAACTTGTTCAATAAACAATTTCATTCTTTAAATCTCTTAATTATTAATTTTCAGATATTAATAACTTAGTATTATTTTATTTTGAATAAGCTGATATGAAGTAAAATAATTTTTTTCTATCAAAACAAAAGGTCATAACGATTTGAAATAAATATTTATTCAAATAGTCATGACTATTTGATCTAGTTTGGTAAACAATTTATTTTTTAAAATTTTGCTTTTTAATTGCCAAAATATTAATAAATTAGTATATTTTTTAATCTTACTAAGCTTTTATGAATAGAATTATTGTTTTGTAATAGAAAAAAAAATCATAACAATTTGAAATAAATAATTGCTCAAATAGTCATAACTTTTTGAACTAGTTTGATAAACAAAATTATTTTTTAAATCTATTATTAATTTTTGAAATAGTAATAGATTAGTATTATTTTATTTTGAACAAACTTATATGAATAAAAACATTTTTTTATGACAAAACAAAAGGTCATAGCGATTTGAAATAGATAATTATTCAAATAGTTATAATTATTTGAACTGGTTAGGTAAAATAATTAAATTTTAAATCACTTACATATTAATTTTTGAAATATTAATAAATTCATTTTATTTTATTCCAAATAAGCTAGTATGAAGTGAAAAAATTATTTTATGACAACATAAAAATGATTTGAAATAAATAATTGTTCATATAGTCTTAACTATTTGAACTAGTTTTTCAAACAAATTTATGTTTTAAATCTCTTAGTTATTAATTTTTGGAATATTTTTATATTAGATTATTTTATTTTGAATGAGCTTATATGAACAGAAATAATTGTTTTATGATAGAACAAAAGGTTATAACGATTTGAAGTATATAATTGTTCAAATAGTCATAACTATTTAAACTAGTTCGGTAAATAGATTTATTTTTTTAAATCTCTTACTTATTAATTTTTGAAAGATTAATAAATTACTATTATTTTATTTTGAATAAACATATATGATAAAAAACAATTATTTTATGACCAAATAAAAGGAAATAATTATTTGACATAGATACTTATTGAAATGGACATAATTATTTGAATTGATTCGGTAAATAGATTCACTTTTTAAATCACTTACTTATTAATTTTTCAAATATTAATAAATTAGTATTATTTTATTTTAACTAAGCTTGTATGAATTCAAACAATTATTTTATAACAAAACAAAAGGTCATAATGATTTTAAATAGACAATTGTTCAAATAGTCATAATTATTTGAATTTGTTTGGTAAACAAATTTATTTTAAACTCTTGCTTATTAATTTTTGAATTATTAAGAAATTAATATTATTTTATTTTGGATAAGCTTTTATGAACTGAAACAAATTTTTTATGTCAAAACAAATGGTCATAATGATTTTAAATAAATAATTGTTTAAATAGTCATCACTATTTGAACTTGTTCGGTAAACAAATTTATTTTTTAAATCATTTTCTTTTTAATTTTTTGAATGTTAATAAATTTAGATTATTTTATTCTGAATAAGCTTGTAAGATATGAAACAAATATTTTATGACTAAACAAAAAGTCAAAATGATTTGAAATAGATAATTATTCTACTAGTTTTAACTATTTGAATTGACTCGAAAAACACTTTTAGTTTTTAAATCTTTTACTTATTAATTTTTGAGATATAATTAAATTAGTATTATTTTTAACCAAATAAGTTTCTATGATCAGAAACAATTGTTTTATGACAAAACATAGATCTTAATGATTTGGATTAATAATTATTCAAATAGTCATAACTATTTGAATTGGTTCGGTATACATATTTATTTTTTAAATCTCTTACTTACTAATTTTTTAAATATTAATAAATTAATATTATTTTATTTCAAATAAGCTTGTATGATAAAAAAACAAAAGGTCATAACAATTTGAAATAGATAATCATTCAAATGGCTATAATTATTTTAACTAATTTGATAAACTGATTTATTTTTTAAGTTTCTTACTTATTATTTTAGTAAGTATTAATAAATTAGTATTATTTTATTCCATCTAAGCTTATATTAACTGAAACAAATATTTTATGACAAATCAAAAGGTTATAATGATTTTAAATTGACAATTGTTCAAATAGTAATAACTATTCCAACTTGTTTAGTAAACAATTTTTTTAAAAAAATCTATTTCTTATTAATTTTTTGAATGTTAATAAATTAGTATTAATTTATTCTGAATAAACTTGTATGAACTGAAACAATTATTTCATGACAAAGAAAAAGGTTAGAACAATTTTAAATAGATAATTGTTCTAATAATCTTAACCATTTAAACTGATTCGGTAAATAAATTTATTTTTTAAATCTCTTATCAATTTTTGGAATATTATTAAATTAGAATTATTTTAATCAAAATAAGCTTGTATGAATAAAACAATTGTTTTAGGACAAAAGAAAAAGGTCATAACGATTTGAAATATATAATCGTTTATATAGTCTTAACGATTTGAACTAGTTTGACAAATAGATTTATTTTTAATTTTCTTGTTATTAAGTTTTGGAATATTATTAAATTAGTATTATTTTATTGTGAATAAAATAGTATGAACAAGACCAATTGTTTGATGAAAAAACAAAAAGTTATAACGATTTGAAATAGATAATTATTCAAATAGTCAAACTATTTGACATGGTTTAGTAAACATATTTACTTTTTAAATCTCTTACTAATTAATTTTCTAAAATATTAATAACTTAATATTATTTTATTTCAAACAAACTTATATTAACAAAAAACAATTGCTTTATGATAAAACAACAGGTCATAACAATTTGAAATAAATAATTATTCATATAGTCTTAACTATTTGAACTAGTTCAGCAAATGGATTTATTTTTTAAATCTCTTAGTTATTAATTTTCAAATACTACTAAATTAATATTATTTTATTCTGAATAAGCTTATATAAACAGAGACAATTGTTTTCTAATAAAACCAAAGGTTATAATAATTTGAAATAGAGAATGTTCAAATAGTCATAACTATTTGAACTAGTTCGATAAATAGATTTATTTTTTAAATATCTTATTAACTCTTGAAATATTAGTAAATTAGTATTATTTTATTTCGAATAAGCTTCTATATTGAAAAAGCAATTGTTTTATGAGAAAACAAAATGTAGACACCCATTTTGGTCCGAGCCCAATTGGGCCCATTATAGGTCAGCTCGATTAAGCCCGTTTCGATCCAAACCCTGTTGGACCCATTCTAGCTTAGGCTCAACTGAGCTAATCCTAGTCCGGGCTCGATTAGACCCATTTTGATCTAAGCTCGACTAGGCTCATTTTGGGTAAGCCTGTGTAGGCCAAGCTTGTCGGGGCCCATTTTAGGTCTAAGTAGGTGCTTACTATTATTATTATTATTATTATTGTCATAACATTTAGATCCAGGGATCTATCGGTAGCATTGACTTAAGGAGTCGCCACCAATCTTTTTTGTTTAGGTGCGATTGGCCACCTAAAGAATCTATCCTTTCAAGGAACACCTAAGCTCGACCAAAGGTCCTTAAAAGAATAAGTTTAGGTATATTAACTAGAATAGGGTTCGGGAGTTCGGTTACGTGTGAGAAAGGTTATAGTACCCTCACAATGCCCACCGAAAAATGGTACCAACTTAAATTTGTGTTATCCAATAAGCCTTAAAATTTTTACCAAGTAATTAATTATTGAAAATTATTCTTAATTAACTCCAATACTTTTGGCAGAAAATTAAAAAAATTCTCTCACCTTAAGAGCATGCAAGAAAACTACTGTTTCACTTGCAGAGACTCCATCGTTAGATTATTTAACATAAAAGTTTTAAGAAAAAAAAGGATAAGAAATAAAAATTCAACTTTAGGTATGAACCCTTTTCCTTTTTAAAAAAAAACTCATTGCTTTTGTATAAGGAAAATTGATACTTTTAACTTTTCTTTAAAACTTTTTTTAAAATAAAAAAATAAACTTTTTGGGGAAAATTGGTACTTCTAACTTTTCATCAAAATGTTTTTAAAATTTAAATTTCAAGAAAAAATTGATACTTTCAACTTTTTTCTAAAAATATTTGTTTAAAAAAAACCTTTTTATTTTCAAAGGAAATTGATACTTTCAACTTTCCCCAAAATGTTCTTAGAAATTTTTGAAAATTTTATTTTTTAGGAAAATTGATACTTTCAACTTTTCCTTAAAAATATATTCTTAAAAAAAAAATTTTGAAGGAAAGTTGAAAGTCAATTTCCTTTGAAAATAAAAAAGTTTTTTTAAACAAATATTTTTAGAAAAAAATTGAAAATATCAAATTTTCCTTGAAATTAAAATTTTTAAAAAAGGACATTTTGAGGAAAAGTTGAAAGTATCAATTTTTCTTATACAAAACCAATGAGTTTTTTTTTTAAAAGAAAAGGGTTCATACCTAAAGTTGAATTTTCATTTCTTTTCCTTTTCTTTCTTGAAACTTTTATGTTAAATAATCTGATGATAGAGTCTGTGCAAGTGAAACAGTAGTTTTCTTGCATACTCTTGAGGTGAGAGAATTTTCTTAATTTTTTGTAAAAAGTATTAGAGTTAATTAAGAATAATTTTCAATAAATAATTACTTGGTAAAATTTTTAAGGCTTATTGGATAACACAAATTTAAGCTGGTACCATCTTTCGATGGGCGTTGTGAGGGTGCTATAACCTTCCTCACACGTAACCAAACTTTCGAACCCTGTTCTGGTTAATAGACCTAAACCTATTCTTTTAAGGACCCTTAGTCGAGCTTAGGTGTTCCTTGAAAGGATAGATTCTTTAAGTGGCCAATTGCACCTAAACAAAAAAGATTGGTGGCGACTCCTTAAGTCAATGTCTAGCGATAGATCCCCAGATCTAGACGTTATGACAGTTTGACGACTTCACTGGGGAACAGCCTAGAGTCAAGCCAGTAAATAAATTTATGTTATCCAAAAGCCTAATAAAATTGAACTTTTTGTTTAGATTTTTTTATTCATTTACGTTTATTTACTTTGTTAATTATGTCATTTATATGCATGTGTATAAGAGAGAACCTAGGAAGACAGAAGTACATTGAGCACCTAACGACCTAAATTTGTAAAGGTGCATGTAAGGCAAGAGAGATGGTAGAAGAGGTATAGGCATTGAAAGAAGTGGTAGTCCCAGTAAGAGAACATGGATAGCATCTCTTGAACTTCATCGAAGAAGCCAGAACCCAGTATGAACAGATCAAATGATTTTATGGTTATAACTCTAGGATGATAGATTCTATGTAAATAAAATTTTTTAGAATAAGTGAAATCTTTTGGTTGAACACAGTCTTAAGGTAAATGTTCTCTTCATGCATGTATTTTCATTCATTACATTCTCATTCAATACAAAGTAACCATGAGTTAGTCATATAAACTTGCGAATTCTAAGATATGGTATTCAAGGTTTAAGGATAGCTCTATCTAGCAAGAACCCTATCCATTGATATAACAAAAGAGCCAAAGCTAGACAAATGGAGCAAGAAAACTCTCATCGATTCGAAAAATTAGAAAAAGCATAGGAAAAGATTGAGAATGAGTTGAGCAAGATTCTGGATGCTCTTAACAAGCTAAACAAGGAAAAAAGAATAGAAGAAAATACAAGCTAACAAGGCCTCCTATCATAAAAAGTGGTTGACCCTCTATATCCTTCAGGTTTTGGTCCACAACAAGCCTAGTTTATACAAGATATACCATCATAGTAGTTCACATATTCTGTATACCCTGGAATGCCATTAGTTTCAAACACATGGCATTTTCATAGCTATGTAAATCTTATCTTTACTAAAAAAGTAGTAGAACCAATCTAAGTTCCTGATCTTGATGACTTGAAAGAGAGGGAGAAAGAAAAGGCAAAAATGGTGGAATTTCATAAAGATTTGAAGATTAGTATGCTTGAACAAAGGTTACAAGCTGTAGAAGGAATTGGATTTTATAGTTTCTTCGATGCTGCTGGGCTTTGCTTGGTCTCAGATGTAGTCATTCCACCAAAGTTCAAAGTACCAAAATTTGAGAAATATGATGGTACAAAGTGCCCAAAAACTTATATCACCATGTACTGTTGAAAAATAGCAGCCCATGCTCATAATGAAAAACTATTAATGCATGTTTTTCAAGATAACCTTACAGGCTCTACTGCTAGGTGGTATGTTCAGTTAGATATAACCCGCATCCATTCTTGGAGCGATATGGTTCATGATTTCATGAGTCAATATTGGCATATCATGGACTTAGCTTTTAATCATTTTTTTTTACAGAACATGAAGAAAAAGTCAAATGAGTCTTTTAAGAAATACACCCAGAGATGATGAAAAAGAGTCAAATGAGCTTCTTAGGTACAACTTTCTTTGACTGAGAAAGAGACTACAATACTATTTGTTAGCACTTTAAAATCTTCTTATTATGAAAAAATGATAAAAAATACAATAAAAAATTTTGCTGATATAGTGATCTCAAGAGAAATTATTGAGAGTGCCATCAAGAATGGCAAATTAGAAGGAGGAGAGGCATTAAGTAAAAGAGACCAAAAGAAAAAGAAGACTGAAGCTCAGGCTATGAGCTTTGATAAACAGTAATTCAGGGATTATCAACCCTATCCATCACAAGGATATCTTTTATATTATCCTACTGTGAATAACACTTCCCTTTACTTATACCAACCATTCCCACAGTCATCTTATTCCCAAACATATCAACCTTCTTTTAGGCCTTAAAACACCACATACAATCCTAACACTCAACATACCTCAAGTCCTCAGACCCATCCAACCAGCCCAATGAAAGGTTATCGAGAGCAACGAACCACTTGCCAAAAGCCTTTATTCGACCCAATTCTCATGACCTATATAGAGTTATATCATGAGCTTTATAACACTCAAGCCACCTTACCCTAAGTGGTATGATCCCACAGCCCATTGTGATTATCACTATAGGATTGCTGGTCACTCCACTGAAAATTACAATACCTTAAAACACAAAGTACAATGGCTAATCAAGGATGGAATGATACAAGAGGGGTAACTACACCAAATGTTAGTGGCAATCCTTTGCCTAATCATAATGTGAATGCTTTGAGTGAAGAACATGAGTACCATTCAAAGAGGAAAGTGACAGATATTAAGATACCTCTCAATCAGCTATTTGATGCTTTAAGGAAAGCTAACATGATACAAGTAGTGAGTCTACACTGTTATCATAGAACATATATAGCAGGCACTAGTTGTAAATATAATAGTGGGGCAATGGGTCACTCTATCGAAACTTGTAAGGAGTTTCACCAAGAGGTACAAAAACTCTTGGATTCATACTAAATAGAGGTCTATGAAAAAAAAAAAGCTTAGAAAGTGTTGAAGTATCCATGATTGACAAGTTCATAAAACTATTTCCAAAATCAGTGATGATTCATTGTGGGAACAAGCCAAAGTTAGTACTAGACAAACTCATTCCCCGACTGGTAACTTTTAAAATTTTGACTCATTTTCCATATAAGGATGATAAAACTGTACCCTGGATATATAGTTGTGATACAGTGGTTCAGGGGCAAGAAAAGAATGTCTATAAGACTGAGGCCTTTAATATAATTGGTGTAAGAGGTGTTACTCGAAGTGGAAGATGCTACACTTCAAAAATATTAGAAAAGGCTAGAAGAGAGAAAGCCAAGGTAGGAAAATGATGAAATAATCCTGAAGTGGAACCTGAGGAAGATCGCCCGATGCTAGTGTAAAAAAAAAAGCTTATGAATTCTTAAAGTTAGTAAAACATAGTAAATATTCAGTTGTTGAACAGTTGAACAAAATACCAGCATGAATCTCATTATTATCATTGCTATTAAATTTGAAACCACATCAAAATGCCCTGCTGAAATTATTGAACCAGGCATATGTGGCACATAATGCATCTGTTGAATATGTGAACCACCTGGCTGGAAATTTAGTCATGCCAAATTATATTTCATTCAGTGATGATGAGATTCCCCCAAGGGAAAGGGAAATACTAAGGCTCTACATATCACAGTCAAATGCAAGAGTCATATCATGGCTAAAGTTCTTATTGATAATGGCTCCACTATCAATGTCATGCCTATGTCAACTTTGGCAAGGCTACCTATCAATTACTTTTATATAAAAGACAGTCAAATGGTCGTGCGAGCTTTTGATAAGACCAGAAGGGAAGTCCTGAAAGATATTGAGATGCCCTTACAAATTGGGCCGTGCACTTTTAATGTAAAATTTCAAGTAATGGATATCTCTCCGTCTTATAGCTGTCTACTAGAGAGGCCATAGATTCACATGGTAGGGGTTGTTCCTTCTACTCTTCACCAAAAAATTAAGTTCAATCTGAAAGGCCAGTTAGTGGTAGTGTTTGGAGAGGAAGACATGCTAGTGACTTAACCTTTGAATGCCCCATATGTGGAAGCTATCAAAGAAGTGAAGGAATGTTCCTATCAATATTTTGAACTGGTCAACTCTGTGGGTGAAGAATTTAAAAATCAACCTTTTTCAAAGATAATGATGAGCCAAGTCATCCATAAGGGTTGGTATCCAGGGTTAGGACTGGGCAAGAACTTACAGGGAATAAGGGAGCCTCTAACAGTGGTAGACAATAGTGAAAGGCTAGGCCTAAGCTATGAAGCAACAAAATGGAAAATCAAGAAAAGGCCAGCAGGTAAAACAATAAGACTAATGATTATCCCACACTTGTACGAGACTTTCAGGCCTGGAGGATTCATGTACCTAGATGCAAAAAAAAGTATGGAAAAAGCTTTTGCCTAATTAACCATCCATGCTATTGAAGATAAAATGGGGCTTAAGTAAGAAGGGTAGGTCCACCTTTATCCGTCAGATTATAAGCTGAACAATTGGAGTGCCATTGAAATGCCTTTGACCTTTGAAACTAATTCAATGTAATTGTACATTCCAATAGCTATTGTCTAGGGCATTGGGGTAATCTTTCTTATTTGAGCCATTTATCTTTTATTATTCTAATAAAGATTAGAAAGGATGCATTTTCATTCATTTTTTCTTGTGTCTTCATTATTGCCATTTTTCCCAAATACATCTTGCTAACATATCCCATTTCATTAAATTTCAAGTCCTTAAATGAACATAAAGATAATTATGATAACAACCAAGAGGTTAGTTTTGAGAATTCAATTAACATTGATGAACTTGACAATGAAAAGAATTTTGAAGATTATGTTATGCCTTGGACCTGATGAAATTGATTGAACAAAAAAATAAGCTAATTGAGCCTCATCAGAAGATAATTAACTTGATGAATCTGAGAGATAAAGAGAATAAAAAAGAGGTCAGAATTGGCACTTTACTTTCATCAGAAGATAGGTAACGTTTGGCAGATCTACTTTGGGAATTCATAGATGTGTTTACTTGGTTTTATCAAGATATGTCAAGGTTGAGCACGGAGAAAGTAGAGTATAGATTACCCTTAAAGCCAGAATGTAAGCCAGTACAACAAAAATTGAGGTGAATGAAGCCTGAAATGCTACTAAAGATCAAAGAAAAGGTGAAAAAATAGTTTGATGCAGGTTTTTTACAAGTGGCTAAGTATCCAGAGTAAGTAGCTAATATAATACCAGTTCCTAAGAAAGATGAAAAGGTATGAATATATGTAAACTATCGTGATTTGAATAAGGCTAGCCCAAAAGATAACTTTTCTTTGCCTCACATTGACACACTAGTAGATAACACAGCTAGGCATTCAATTTTCTCTTTTATGGATGGGTTTTCAAGGTATAATCAAATAAAAATGGTTGCAGATGATATGGAAAAGACTACTTTCATGACTATGTAAGGAACCTTTGTTATAAAAGTCATGCCTTTTGGGTTAAAGAATGCTGGGACAACATACCAAAGGGCCATGGTGACGCTCTTTCATGACATGATGCACAAAGAGATTGAGGTGTATGTAAATGATATGATTGTAAAATCTCGAGAAGGCGAAGATCATGTGACCAATCTCAAAAAGCTATTTAAGAGGTTGGGGGAATTCCAACTCAAGCTAAACCCAGCCAAATGCACTTTCAAGGTAAGGTCAAGAAAGTTACTAGGCTTCATGGTCAGTGAAAGAGGGATTGAAGTCGATCCAGACAAGATACGGGCCATTCAAAATTTGTCACTTCTAAGTACACCAAAAGAAGTTCGAGATTTTCTGGGAAGATTGAATTATATTTCTTGGTTCATCTCTTAACTTATCTACAAATGTGATCTCATATTTAAGCTTCTCCATAAGAATAATCCTAGAGAATGAAATGAGGAATGCCAAGTGACTTTTGATAAAATTAAGCAATACTTGTCAAATCTTTCGGTGTTGGTGCCACCTGTTCTAAAGAAACCCTTAATTCTATACTTGACAGTGTGTAAAAATTCAATGGGATGTATGTTAGGGTAGCAAGATGAGTCTAGTAAAAAAAAGAGAGCTATTTACTATGTAAGTAAAAAGTTCACAGAACATGAATCCAAGTTTTCCTCATTGGAGAAAATATATTATGCATTAGCCTGGACTGTCAAAAGACTCAGACAGTATATGCTCTATCATACCACATGGCTTATAGTAAAATTGGATCCAATTAAATACATCTTCGAGAAGCCTTCTTTGTCTGGAAGAATTGCTAGATGGCAAGTAATGCTTTCGAAATATGATATTATATATGTAAGCCAAAAGGCAATAAAAGGGAGTGCTATAGCCGAGTTTCTTACAAATCGTGTTACTGAAGAATATAAACCAATAAGATTGGAATTCTCCAATGAAGATCTAATGACTATTTCCCAATTAGAAAGGGGAAGCATGAAGAAAAGTGTTGGAGGATGTATTTTGATAGAGCTGCCAATGCCTTGGGACATGGAATTAGGGTAATTTTGATCTCTCCAAAAGAACAATACTATCCTGTAATAGCGAGGTTAAATTTTAATTGTACAAATAACATCACTGACTATGAGGCATGTGTCATGGGTTTACAAGCTGCTATAGATAGAAGAGTAAAAGCATTAAAAATGTTTAGAGACTCAGCTCTAGTTATATATCAATTGAAAGGAGAATGGGAGATAAGAGATTCAAAACTCGTTTCATATCATAAGTATATTTTAGAGTTGATAAAGTAGTTTGAAGATATTAAGTTTGACCATTTACCTCGAAAAAAGAATTGATTGCCGATGCATTGGCTGCAATGATTAAAATTAATGACAATACTGACATTCAGCCCATCAGGTTAGAAGTTAAGGATGTGCTAGCTCATTGCTCCAATGTAGAAGAAGAAGAGGATGGGAAGCTCTGGTATTATGATATCTTACAATATATTAAGGATCAGCAATACCCAAGCAATAGAGAATGATAAAAGGGTTATCTAAAGATTAGCTATGAGCTTTTTCCTAGATAGGGATGTTCTGTACAAAAGAAGCCATGATCAAGTATTACTGAGATGCATAAGTAAGGCTAAAGCAAGGAAAATCATTGAAGAGGTACATGGTGGAATATATGGGGTACATACCAATGGATATATGATGGCAAGATAGATCATGAGAGCATGATACTACTGGTTGATAATAGAGAGTGATTATATTGACTATGCTCGTAAATGCCATAAATGCTAGATATATATTGATAAGATCCATGCTCTACCATCTGTTTTACATGTTTTGGCACTACCTTGACCATTCTCAATGTGGGGCATGGATGTCATTGGTCCTATTACCCCAAAGGCTTCTAATGGGCATAGGTTTATTTTCGTGATGATAGATTACTTCATAAAATGGGTGAAGGTAGCATCATACGTAAATGTAACACGATCTGTGGTTTGTAAGTTCATAAAGAAAGAGATCATCTGTAGATATGGACTTTCGAAGAGAATTATTTCAGATAATGTCAAGAATCTAAATAGTAAGATGATGCAAGAAATATGTGTCCAATACAAGATCAAGCATCATAACTCGACACCATACCGTCCGAAAATGAATGGGACAGTTGAGGCAGCCAACAAAAATATCAAAAGAATTCTTGAAAAGATGACTAAAACTTATAAAGACTGGTATAAGAAGTTACCATTTGCACTGCATGCATATCAAATATTAGTGCGCACCTCTACTGGGGCAACCTTATTTTTTTTAGTTTATGGGATTGAAGCTGTACGGCTAGTGGAAATGGAGATCCCATCCTTGAGAGTTCTAAAAGAAGTTGAATTGAAATAGGCTAAATGGATTCGAGAGCACTTTGAACAGTTGAATTTTATTGAAGAAAAAAGATTGACAACATTATGCCATGGTCAGCTATATCAAAGACGAATGATGAGGGCTTATGACAAAAAGGTTTGACCTCATTGTTTTCAAGAAGGAGAGCTGGTCTTGAAAAGAATTCTTCCAAATCAGCATGATAATAAAAAGAAATGGACTCTAAATTGGGAAGGGTCATATATGGTGAAACAGCCTTTTTCGGGTGAAGCATTGATACTAGCTGAGATGGATGGAAATGATTTGCCCCATCCTATAAATTCTGATGCTATGAAGAAGTGCTAAACTTAAAAAAAATGAAAAAAATGAAAAAATAATAAAAAATGAAAGAAAAAGAAAAAAGGAAAAATGAAAAGGAGGACTCAAAGTGAAAACCCCAAAAGGGCGGTTTGAGTCATAAGGAGTTTATCTAAGTTGAAAACCTAAAAAGGTAGCTTAAATAGAGAAGATACAGAATCAAATCTAAAAATTCATTGGCATGAAGGCTCTTATATTTTGAGGAGCTCTAAGTTATTTAGTGCATCAGATGAAGGATCTTGAGATGTGTTATCATGATTTGTTCGATTGTTCATTTTTGGGCATTGTCTCCCTATGCTTATTTTTGTAATTCTTTCTTGGCCAAAGTTTGCCAATATTTTTGCTAATAAAAGACATTTTACTTCACTCTTTGTGTGTCTTCTATGTTGACTGTTTCCTAACCATTCATATTCTTTTCTTTTTAATACCTTACAATGAAAGAAATGTGTAAATGCATTCTTACTTTTTGAGTTTGAAATAATGATTGATAAATGAATAATGACATGAAAGATTTCTATATTACATTGAAGAAATCAAGAGTGATAAAGACAGAATCGAGATGTTCAGTTCCTGATAAGAACATTAAATTTGGAAAGAGATTTCTTACAGAAAGAATGTAAGAATTAAATGGAAGAGATGATTGAGAGTTACATTAGCTCGATCTTAGAAGAATAGCGTAACTTGGTCTTTGAGGAATCAAGGGTTTGAGGCCCAAGAAAAGAGCTTGGAAAACTTGAGTACCATAATTGAATGGGAATTAATTAGCAAATGCATAGTATTCATTGAATTTTGCATGCATCGTATTTCACATAAGCATATACTGCATTTAGGAAGGTATGATGCATAAAATCAAAAAGCTGGGGTATTCCAAAATCCTATATAGAGAGGACAGATGTGAAGACTTTTTCAAATTTAAGAAAAAGCTTGTCAGGTAAGTTTCTAATCCTTGAAATAGTATATCTCTCGGTATCAGGATCGATTTGCAAGACCTTTAGGCATAATCTCTTGAAATTCCTTCAAACATGACCTTTGACTCATTTGGACATGATTGTCAAGGAGTATTTTATTTTTCAAAGTTCTGTTGCCTCTATTTAGAGGAGTCATTTATTTTCCCAAAAGTTCTATTGCCTTTGTTTAAAGGAGCTTTATTTATTTTTTCAAAGTTGTTGAGCCTCTGTTTAGAGAAGCTTTATTTATCTTTCCAAAGCATTAAGCCTCTATTTAGAGGAGTTTTATTTATTTTTTCAAAGTCATTAAGCCTTTGTTTAGAGGAGCTTTATTTATTTTCCAAAGTTGTTGAGCCTTTGTTTAGAGGAGCTTTGAACAAAATTTTAACAAAAAAAAAACAAAACAAAAAAAGAAGCAAAAAAATATCCAGTTGAGTCTTGAATGGGTGTCTACGTCTTTGCACAATTCCTGTTTCACAAAAAATATGCAAAGAGGGGCAATTGTAGACACCTAATTTGGTTCAGGCTCGGATCAATTGGGTTTGGTCCAAATGGGGCAAGATGGCCTATTTTATTTTTAGTTTTATTATTTTTATTTTTATTTTATATATATATATTATCTAATAATATATATTTTTATTAGTTATCCATTAATATTATTTTTTATTATTTATCTATTAATATATACTTTTTATATTTATCTATTATTATTTTCTTTTATTTATTTGTTCTGAATTTGGTTTTAATTATCATTTTATATATATAATTTTCAGTTCTAGAAGGAGTTCTGTCATGAATCAGGAGGTTGAAAGAATTTGGATTGGATTCAAAAAATGAATCCTAGTCCCAGAGGGAATTGAGATTGATCATAAACTCTTCTAATCAATCCCTATAAATAAGTGTTGAAACAGAACCCAAGCACACACAGATGGCAAAAAAACACAGAGAGGTGAAATCAGAGGCAAAAGTAGTGTTAAAGGCAGTTTAGAACTTTTAGGAAATTTTTTAAATTTTTTTTTGAGTTTTTTTCTAGAAAATTTCCAAAATTTTTCCAGAATCCGACGAAATTGTTTTGCGAAATTCAAGTTTTTCGGTGAGTATTTCGACCAAAAACCCAGTTTTCGATGGAAAATCCTAGTTTTCGGTGAGAATTCCACTGGTGTTCTTCATGGGTAAAGAGAAGGAGGAGCAAGCTGAGGGGAAGAAAGAGAAGGAAGGGAGGTAGTCTGCAGAAAAAATAAAAGTTGGAGCCTTTTATAGTGCCGAAAAATGATGTCGTTTTGGTGTTAGTGAACCCATAGGATCTGCATGTTTTGCCAAGATCCGACCCGACCCGTAGCGTACCCGATCCAGTGACCCGCTTCTTCACCTGGGTTCGAGCCGAGCTGAGCTGTTTTCTTGTCGAGCCACACATCTGAGCCGTCACTCTTCCTAGAGTCGAGCCGATTAGAATTTTTTTTTGGTATTTTTTATGTTATTTATTTTATTTATGTGTTTGTTTATTTTTAAGAGTATTTTTGCATTAATAAATTTGAAAAAAAGAATAGAAAAAAAGTATAAAATAATTTTTAAAAATATATATATTTTTGAGGAAAAGTATCAATTTTTCTTAAAAATAAAATTTCAAAAAAAAAAAATTTTGAAAGAAAGTTGAAAGTATCAATTTTCCTAAAAAATAAAATTTCCAAAAATTTCTAAACACATTTTGGGGAAAGTTGAAAGTATCAATTTCCTTTGAAAATAAAAAGGTTTTTTTAAGCAAATATTTTTAGGAAAAAGTTGAAAGTATCAATTTTTCTTTGAAATTAAAATTTTAAAAAAGGACATTTTAAGGAAAAGTTGGAAGCACCAATTTTCCCTAAAAAGTTTATTTAAAAAAAAAACGTTTTAAGGAAAAGTTGAAAGTATCAATTTTCCTTATACAAAAGCAATGAGTTTTTTTTTAAAAAAGAAAAGGGTTCATACCTAAAGTTGAATTTTCATTTCTTTTCCTTTTCTTTCTTGAAACTTTTATGTTAAATAATCTGACGATGGAGTCTCTGCAAGTGAAACAGTAGTTTTCTTATATACTCTTGAGGTGAGAGAATTTTCTTAATTTTTTGCCAAAAGTATTGGAGTTAATTAAGAATAATTTTCAATAATTAATTACTTGTTGAAATTTTTAAGGCTTATTGGATAACACAAATTTAAGCTGATACCATCTTTCGATGGGCGTTGTGAGGGTGCTATAACCTTCCTCACACGTAACCAAACTCCCAAACCCTATTCTAGTTAATAGACCTAAACCTATTCTTTTAGGGACCCTTAGTCAAGCTTAGGTGTTCTTTGAAAGGATAGATTCTTTAGGTAGCCAATCGCACCTAAACACAAAAGATTGGTGACGACTTCTTAAGTCAATGTCTAGCGATAGATCTCTCAATCTAGACGTTATGACAATTATTATTATTATTATATTTTTATTTTTATTTTTATTTTTTCCTTTTTCTTCTTCTGTTTCCTTTTCTGCTTAATCCGAATGTGAATAAGGATCACAATATTTTTGGGGTCAACACAAAATCAAATTATATTGCAAAAATCTTGAAATTAAAATCTCAAACAAAATGCAATCCCAGGAATCAAGCCTGGGATTGATTCTGCCAATTTCCTAAGTTTGATCCTAGGCTGCCTATAAATTGGACAAATCCTAATACTGAAACACACAGAAAAATAGAAAAAAAAACATACGGGTAATTGCTAGGAAAATTCTGAAAAATTCTGGCAGTAAGGGTTCTGGGATTTGAAAATAGGGATTTTGGGTTTTAATTTGGAGTTCTATGTGTGATTTTGGGTTTCTGAAATGGGGTAAAGGATGTAAGAGGTCTATGAAGGGTTAGGATTGTTTGGGATTTTTTTTGGATTTTTTTTCAGATTTTTCTAGATTTTTTTGGGTTTCTGAAGAACGTTTGAATTTTTGGGTTGAATTTTTCGACGGAGGTTAAAGTTTTCGACCAAATTCTGGTGAAGTTTCTAGAATCTGATGGGTTTTCTAGAAGTTGGTAGGTTTTCCAATTTTTGGTTGAATTTTTCGATAATTTTTCCAAAAATCAGTGGATTTTTCGACTTTTATTAAAGTTTTTGGTGGAGATTCCTAGAGAAAGTAGAGTTTCTCGGTCTAGAGAGAGAAAGTAAAGGAAATTCTGAGGAAAAATGTTGAAAGATGCCTTTTATATCACTCCAAAATGATGTTGTTTTACTAAGCCAGGATCTGTGCGTCAACCCCAGGATCTGTGCGCTAACTCGAGTCCTAACCCGACCCAATCGTAGGTTTTCTTTTTTTCATTTTCTTTTTATTTTTTTATTTTTATTTTATTTTATTTTATTTTACTCATTTTATATTCTAGTTTTTTTCTTTTTTAAAAGGAAAAAAGGAAAAGAAAACTTTTTTAAGAAAGAGAAAAAAGAGATTTAAAAAAAAAGGAAAAAAATGAAAAATTAATAAAAAATAATAAAATAAGAAAATAAGGAAAAATAATAAAAAAAAGGAAAAAAGAAAAAAGGGAAGTATAAATTTTAATATCTGGTAAATAGCAATAATTAAAAGCTTGGACAATTTTAAATTAAAACTGATACCATTTTTAGATGGGCGTTGTGAGAGTATTACTGTTATGCCCTGGACAGGCATGCTAGGCACATCAGGCGCACAAGCATGTGAGTCAAAGGTTGAGGCCCACACACTAGGTGCACTGGTGGTTATTTGCATGCAAGGCCTGGGAGACAAGGCTAGAACACCCGTACAGCCTGCAGGCCAGCCCGCACGGCCAAGGCCTGGCCTGAATGATGCCCACACCACTTCCAGAAGGGCCCAAGGTGGGAGATATGCAAGGGTATCTTTTGAAAGCCTTCAGGATCAGTAGGAGCCTTCTGGCAGATTTGGTAGACCCTAGAATTCAGGAGTTAGAATCTTGATTGATTGTAATCTTTGTAATTCCTTGATTTTAGCCTTGATTCTAGGGATATTGCCATTAAGTGTAGCTAAAGCCTCAACTATAAATAGAGGGCTGCTCCACCCTCATCTGTACACCATCATACACTTCTCTTTCAATGAATACAAAGCATATTCCAGCAAGCTATCTTTCAAGCCTAAAGTCGCACGAATTTTGAGTCTAAGGTTAGAGCTCGTAATAGTTGGTATCAGAGCAAGTTAGGTTCTGTGTGTTTGTGTTGTTCAGGTCAGATCACAGTCGAGGAGATGGCATCCCAGAGTGACGTTGCTAGCCAACAACCAGAGGCCCAGGAGTAGGGGCGTGAAAGAGGTAAGAAGGCCAATTCGAGAGACATTTGGTCTACCATAGACTATAGGCTGGCCAAGGTGGAGGTGACCATGGGCGACATACAAAAGAAGCTTGAGGATGTGGAGACTCACATTGAAGTGCTAGACTCCATAAAAGAGGAGCTCAGTGGCGAGTTGCGAGCTGCTCTCAACAAAGGCATGGACGTGATCACCTAAAAGAATAAGACCTTAGAGGTTGTGGTGGAGGCCTTAAGCAAGAGGATAGAGGAGCTCACTAGCGAGCTCATTGCTTGCAAGACTGCCATTGGGAATGGCATGTTTGCTGGAGTGTCTAGGTCTAGGATGGATGTCCCCAAGCCTAAAAAGTTCAAGGGAACTAGGGCAGCCAAGAAAGTAGACAACTACCTATAGGGTATGGAACAGTATTTTCAGACCATGGGCATGTAGGACGAGGCAATAAAGGTAAGCACCATTGCTATGCATCTCACTGATGTAGCCTTATTATGGTGGAGGCGCAAGTGTAATGATGTTAGGTGTGAGAGCGTTAAGATTGGAACCTGGGTAAAGTTCCAAAAAGAGTTCAAGGAGTAATTTTACCCGAAGTATGTCGATGATAAGGATCAGGCAAAGTTACGCAGGCTAAGCTAGCAAGGGGACATAAGGGAGTATATCTAAAAATTCTCTAAACAGATACTACAGATCTCAGATCTAGGTAAGAAGGATGCCTTATTTGCTTTCATGAATAGGCTGAAACCGTAGGTGAAGCATGAGATACAACGGAGAAGAGTTCATGACTTGGCTAAAGCCATGATTACTGCTAAGTCCTTGATAAAGTTTAAGCCTTTAAACAAGTTTGAGTCTTTCAAGCCCAAGGGTAAGGGCAAGGATGAGAGGGACCGAAAGAAGTAGTCCAAAAGGAAGAACTATGACCGGGAGTCTAAGGATAGGGACCGAGATCGTTTAACCAAAGATGGCGAGAGGAAGCCACCAGTAAGCAAGTAAAAAGCAAAAGGAGACCGAGAGCCACTAGCATGCTACCTATGTAGAATGAGCCACATAGTGTGTAATTGCCTACAGAAAGGCAAGTTGGCTGCTATAGACAAGGAGTCTGACGAGGAGCTAGAGACAAGGGCAGTAAAGCTTGGGTCGTTGGTGCTCAATGCTGTCTAGAGTAAGGGGAGCCACAAACTAAAGGGCTTGATGTTTATAGATCTGATGGTTGCAGGTCAGAAGATGAACGCACTGATGGACACAGGTGCCTCACATCTTTTATTTCAGGTGATGAAACCCAGAAGCTCAGACTAAAGGTGCAGAAAGAGATTGGTACCATTAAAATGGTGAACTCTAAGGAGGTTCCAGCCATTGGAATAGCACGGAGAGTGGAGTTACAGCTTAGAGACTGAAATGGCAAAGAGACCATAGAGGTAATACCCCTTGACAACTATGAGTTTGTGATTGGGTTAGATTTCCTTGTTCAGATTAATGCCCTCCTTATGCCTTTTGCCAATTACATTTGCATCTTGGATGCACGGTGCCAATGCCTAGTACCATTGAGGAGAGGGTCTAGAGTTAGATCGCGGGTGGTGTTAGCCATCCAATTTGCCAAGGCAGTAAGTAGAGAAGAAGACACATTTTTGGCAGCCCTAAGTATGAGGAACCAAGGGAGAAAGAGACCGAGTCACCCTTGGAGGTGCTAAAGGTACTGAAGACCTTTAATGATGTGATGCTCGCAAAGCTGCCTAGCCAACTATCACCTAAGAGAGAGGTGGACCATAAGATTAAACTGGTATCCGAGGCCAAGCCACCAGCTAGAGCCCCTTACTAAATGTCCCCACCAGAGTTGAAGGAGTTAAGGAAGTAACTCAAATAGTTAGTTGATGCTGGCTTCATCAGGCCATCGAAGGCACCATATGGTGCACAGGTTCTATTCCAGCGCAAACATGATAGGTCATTATGACTATGCATAGACTACCGAGCTTTGAACAAGCTGACCGTTAAGAACAAATACCCTATCCCACTCATTGCAGATTTGTTCAACCAACTTAGGAGTGCAAGGTGGTTCACCAAGCTAGATTTAAGGTCAGGCTACTACCAAGTCAGGATCACAGAGGGATATGAGCCTAAGATAGCATGTGTCAACTTGGTATGGTTCGTATGAGTTCCTGGTTATGCCATTCGGACTCACGAATGCCCCAATAACATTTTATACCCTTATGAATAAGGTACTTCAATCATTCTTTAATCGATTTGTTGTGGTTTATTTAGATGATATTATGATCTACAGCAAGACTTTGGAAAAGCATATAGACCACTTAAGACAAGTGTTCGAGGTGTTATGGGTGCACAAGCTGTTTGTCAAGAAGGAAAAGTGCTTGTTTGCCCAACAAGAGATCCCATTCCTAGGCCACATAGTGGGAAGTGGCAGGATATGCATGGATGAAGGCAAGGTGCATGCCATCCTAAAGTGGGAACTGCCAGCCAAGGTCACTGAGTTGAGGTCATTCCTTAGGCTGGTTAACTACTACAGGCATTTCATCAAAGGTCACTCAGCAATAGCCACGTCATTGATTGACTTGCTCAAAAAAGGGAGAGTATGAGAGTGGAGCACAGAGTGTTAGGAAGCCTTTGACAGGTTGCAAACCATGCCAAGCCATATGAGGTACATACGGATGCATCAGACTTTGCCATAAAGGGTGTGTTGATGCAGGAAGGACATCTAGTCAGGTTTGAGAGTAGAAAGTTGAACAAAACTAAACGTAAGTACACGGTTTAAGAGAAAGAGATGACTGCAGTGGTGCATTGCTTGTGTACTTAGCATCATTACCTATTGGGGTTGAGGTTCATAGTTAGGACGGATAATGTGTCAACCAGCTACTTTCAAACATAAAAGAAGTTGTCCCTCAAGTAGGCAAGATGGTAAGATTTTCTTACAAAATTTGATTTTCAAATGGAGTACAAGCCAGGATGGGTGAACCTAGTGGCAGATGCCCTAAGCAAAAAGGTTAATCTTATTGCTATTAGCCAACCAGAGGAGTCACTAGTGTCACGCATCAAAGAGGGACTTGTGCATGATCCTACAGCTAAGGCTCTTATGGAGTACGCCCAGCAAGGTAAAACTAAGTGATTTTGAGTACAGAATGGTTTGTTGTACACCAAGGGCAATAGACTATTTGTACCGCAGCATGGGAAGCTTCGTAAGGAAGTTTTGCAAGAGTGCCATGATTCAAGGTGGGCTAAACACCCAGGAGTGAGCTGTACCTTAGCGTTGCTAGAGGACTGGTACTACTGGCCACACATGAGGGATGATGTGGAGGCCTATGTGAAGACTTATCTTGTGTGCCAACAGGACAAGGTGGAGCTCAAGAAACCAAGCGATCTTTTGAAGCCATTACCAGTGCCAGAACGACCATGAGAGAATGTTTCTCTGGACTTTATAGTCGGTCTACCTAAGGTAGAGGGTTTTGGAAGCATCATGGTAGTGGTGGACAGGTTTTCCAAGTATGGAATCTTCATTCTAACAACCAAGGAGTGCCCAACCGAGGAGGTAGCTCAATTGTTATTGAAGAACATGGTTAAGTACTGAGGAGTGTCGATGACCCTTGCTAGTGATCGGGACAGGCATTTCACGGGCAGGTTCTAGACTGAGTTGTTCAAGTTGTTGGGCTCAGACTTAAACTTTCCACTAGCATGCATCCACAGACTGATAGGCAGATTGAGCACGTGAATGGAATATTAGAGGTTTACCTCAGGCACTATGTGAGTGCCACACAAAAGGACTGGCCAAAGTTACTAGATTTACAACTTGCAAAGGAGCAAGGCAACAAACCAGAGCCCATTTGAGGTTGTGACAAGTCAACAACCACTAACACCTAGTCGATTGCTGCAGGTTATATAAGGCCAAATCCAGTAGTATACAAGTTTGCCAAGGCATGGCAAGAGTAAATTGACTTGGCCAGAGTCTGTCTACATAAGATGACAAAGGGGTCGAAGAAGTGGGTAGATCAGAATAGGGGGGACGTGTAGTTCCAGGTTGGAGACTTGGTGTTGGTGAAGCTGTATCCTATTATGTGCCATAGGGGGCTGCATAAAGGCCTAGTACAGAGAGGGACCTTTCCAAGTAGTCAAGAGGGTAGGCAAGGTTACCTATAAGCTGGATATGCCACCTAAGTTGAAGGTACACTTGATGTTCTATATAAGCATGCTCAAACCATTCTATGAAGATGAGAGAGATCCAAGATGGGTAGAGTCAAAGCGTGCGCCATTCAAAGCAAAGGCCTCATATGAGAAGAAGGTCCACAGCATCATAGTTGACCGAAAAATAAGATGGAAAAACTATCAACCAAGATAAGAGTACTTGGTGCGCTGGAAAAGACTTCCAGATAGTAAGGTGAACTGAGAACCGATAGAGGACTTATGGTAGTTTAAAGACCAGATCAGGTAGTACCATGCAGAGGACACAACGAAGATGTTACGCTATCAGGTAGGGGAGAATGTCACACTCTAGGCGAGCATGCCAAGCACATCAGGCGCACAAGCACATGAGCCAGAGGTTGAGGCCCGCACACTAGGCGCACTGGCGGTTATTTGCACACAAGGCTTGGGAGACAAGGCTAGAATGCTTGTACAACCTGCAGGCTAACCCGTTCAGCCAAAGCCTGGCCTGTATGATGCCCGCACCACTTCCAAAAAGGCCTAAGGTGGGAAATACGTAAGAGAATCTTTTGAAAGCCTTCAGGATCAGCAGGAGCCTCTTGATAGATTTGGTTAACCCTAAAATTCAGGAGTTAGAATCCTAATTGATTGTAATCTTTGTAATTCCTTAATTTTAGCCTTGATTCTAGGGATATTGCCATTAAGTGTAGCTAGAGCTTCAACTATAAATAGAGGGCTGCTCCACCCTCATTTGTTCACCATCATACACTTCTGTTTTAGTGAATACAAAGCATATTTTAGCAAGCTATCTTGTTTTCCTGTTTCTTTCAAACTTGCACATTCAGCCCTTCCCATAGTTCTAGTGCCCGCACGCTGGTGTTTTAGGCTAACTTAGGCTACAAAGAGGTGATTCCAAGCCTAAGGTCGCATGGATTCTGAGTCTAAGGTTAGAGCCCGTGACATTACAACCTTCGCCAAACGTAATCGACTTCCGAATCTAACCTCTGTTTTGTATACTAGCTTCAATCAGGTGGCCAATCACACCTAACCAAAAAGATTGGTGGTGACTCTCTTTCATTCCAAGTCTAGCAGTAGGTCTACGGATCTATACATTATGACAACTTGACGACTCCACTGGAGACATTGAGAGTTAAGCCAGTAAAAGATTTCTTGTTGTCCAAGCTTTGTCTAATAAATCTGAAATTGCTTTTTGTCATTGCTTATATTTGCTTTATTATATTTTTATTTGTCAGCCTTATTATTCAATATCTGTATTTTACCTAAATATATGTTTATTATATCTGTCATTCACTTATATATGCACAACATAAACCTTTCACTTAGGCTCAACCTTTAGGAGGGAGTGAAGTACCTATGCCATCATGAGATTTCATGTCTCCGCATGGGCTTGTGAAATACTCCCACTCAGATTGGACCCTTTCCGCTTGAAACCTATAATGGGTGAGGATTAGAGTACCTTACTAGTCTGTAATGGACCATGATGTAGGGAACAATTTGGGGACCTCTTAGAAATGGCCTAAACCACATGTAGTTGACTTTAGAAGCCAAACCATAGATAGAGCCTTATTTTCCCTGCCCTCTGTAGATAATCTAAAATTCTAGGTCATGGTGTTATATTTTCCCTATATTTTTTTGAAATGACTAACTCCTTTGTCTTTTCTTATTTCTTTTTGCACCCATTCATGAACATGTTTACAGATTGCATAGTATTCCTACCCTGAAACTATTTCAACAAAAGTTCTTATGGATTCTACAAAACATCAAGTTTGCACTTCATCTATGCTTTTCAAATATGATTCTGCCCTAGAGGTGAAGATCAAATCAGAGAAGAGACTGCTGGAAGAAGGGGATTGTTTGCCACCTAGCCATGTCTTCACACTGTCAGGAGAAGTCCGCTTACTCTTCAAGAATAATAACTTGAAAAGCTTATCAAACATATGGAGTGGCATGACCCTTTCAAGGTAGAAGGCCTTCTGTGAAAAGTTTGGACATATAGCGTATCTCTTGTCTATGAAGGTTGACTACTCACTGATTAAGGCAATGATATAGTTTTGGGATCCCTTATACTGGTGTTTTATCTTTAATGAGGTTGATCTGGTATTAATAATTGAAGAGTACTCAACTCTGATGGGTGTGCAACTATTATATCCAGATAGAACATACTTGAAGAAATACAAATCAGAGAGTCACAGGAAGCTGAGTAAGATGCTAGGGGTAGGAAATGAGACTATAGATTCCTACATTCGGGAGAAAGGTGATCATAAAGGTATTCCATAGAGGGTTCTTCTGAGATTTCATTATTAAGCATTCGGATGATGACCAGGGAATAAATGTATTTGCTCTAGCCATATATGGGTTAGTCATCTTCCCCAAGGTCTTAGGGCACATTGAAATAGAAGTGGTGGATCTATTTGAACAGATTGAACAAGGTTGTAACACTTCATCTGTTATCTTAGTAAAAATTATCAGATCCTTGAGTTTTTGTAGGTAGATGGACAAAGCATGTCTCATAGGTTGCATACTTTTATTGTATGTATGGATAAAGAGCCATTTTGAGTGCAAGAAAAATGCCTTCATCAAACTTTATCTTTGCACTCGAAGTCCAATTAAAGAATTCTGTCAGAGCACTTGGTCAGAGGTAAGAACATAAAAGGAGTGGAAATGTCTGCTACAAGGACTCACAGCTAGTCAGATAAGATGGTTGGCTCTATGGATGGATAGAGAACCTATGTTATACCAATGTGAAAATGAGACAAGGGTCCCACTGTTAGGTTTATGGGGGTTAACAAGTTATGCTCCACTAATGGTAAGAAGGCAACATGAGACTGAACAGTTTATTCCTATTCGACTACTTTGATTGCTTGTGTAGGGATCTTGGAACCTTTCAAAAGATTGACAACATGATTAAAGCTTGGAAGAACCCCAAGAGAGTAAGCCCAGGACCATTCACTGATCGAGTTACTCAAAGGTATTTGGTTTGGAGAAATAAAAGAAGTTAAAAAATTGCATTTGGGCTTCAGGATCATCCCTTACCAGTGGATCAAGAGTCTAATAAAAAGCTTTCAGATTTGGAGCATGAGATAGAGAAAGAGAAACTAAGACAAGAGGTCTTGAAGTTGCAGGAAGAAAAGGATCAATGGTAAAACAAAGCAGAAAAACTCAAAGTTCAAGCCCATAAAATTTCCAAAGAGTACAAGAAGGCCCAGAAAGTTGTTAGGGAGCATGATGAGCTTTAAAAAAGTTGAAGGAGTTACAACAAGAGCATAAGAGGTTATGTATATAGGTACAGGCCAAAGAAATAAACAACACTAAGCTGGTTCATGAAAATAAAGAGCTGAAAGAATAATGTGACTCAATAGAAAATGCTTTTATGGAGATTGAGCAAAAGAAGCAATGGCTTTTAGACCATATTTTGACTCTGACATTGAAATTGAAGGAACAAAAAAATAATGTCAAGTTCCTTACAGAAAAGCATAGGGAGTTATCCTATCAGGTGTGGTTAAGCAAAAGAGAAGGGTTGAGAAAATAGAGGTACATAGAACATATTACTACTTAGATAGGCAAAGTTGTAATCCACGTAGGCGAGGCAAAATGACAGAAAGGCTGAAACTTTAAGGGTGTTGTTCACACCAGCAGGAGAGCATGGGTAGAAACTATTGAACTTCATTGAGAAAGCTAAGGACTAGTATGAGTAAGTTAGACATTTTTATAGAGGAACAATATTAGGTTTGATGTAAATAGACTTCTATGGAATAAATGAGAATTTTTTTGTTGAATCTTTTTCAAAGGGCAAATATTTTTACTTTCTATCTTTTTTCATTTGCATTACATTCATGCATTCATAATGATAACATTATCATTGAATCTTTAATTGTGGTGCTAAGGTGCAAGAATAGCTTCTCATCCATACAACACTCAGGCTTCGAGCTAAAAAAATGGATCAGGATAATACAAGTCGCTTTGAAAAAATAGAGAAAGCCCAAGAAGCATTAAAGGGAAAGCTGAGCCAAATTCTAGAGGCTCTAGAAAAGATGAATAGAGGAAAATCAGTGGAAGAAGATACGTCACAGGAAGCTACTAATTTGGCATATACACCATTCTTCCAGCCTCAACAGGCAGCTTTTCCAAAGTATAATTATCCAAGAGTGACTTATGCACTAGGTATTGAGAATGTCCAAAGCTATGATAACCTTATCTTTGTTGAGAAAACAGTTAAACCTATTCAACTTTCTACCACAGATGAGATAAAGGAAAAAGAAAAGCCACAGGTAGCTATGCCCTTAGGAGACTCTAAAACTGATCAAGTTATGACTAGACTTGAAGAAAGACTCAGGGCTGTAGAGGGAATAGAGTTCATGGATCCATGGATGCAGTGTGACTTTTCCTAGTACCAAATGCAGTGATGCCACCAAAATTTAAAGTGCCAGAGTTTGAAAAGTATGATGATACCAAGTGTCTTATCACACATATTACTATGTATTGTCACAAAATGGCTGCACATGCCAGTAATGAAAAACTGCTCATGCATGTGTTTCAAAATAGTTTGATTGGGTCCGTGATAAGATGATATGTCTAATTAGATGGGACTCATATCAAGACATTAAAAGATTTGACTAGATCTTTTATTAACCAGTACAGGCATATCATTGACATGGCTCTCGATCGTCTCTCCTTACAAGCAATGGAAAAAAAGGTATATGAGTACTTCAAACAATATGCCTAAAGGTGAAGGGACATGGCTGCTCAAGTACAACCCCATTTAATAGAGAAAAAAGCCACTGTGTTATTTATGAGTACTCTAAAGTCACCTTATTATGAGAGGATGATCAAGAATGCAACTAAAAATTTCGTAAACATGGTGATTTCAGGAGAGATCATCAAAAATGCTATAAAAAATGGCAAGCTTGAAGGAGGTGAGTCTTTCAAGAGGACACTCAAGAAAAAGAAAAGTGAGACTCAGGCTGTGAGTCTTGAGGGGTAGCAAATCAGAAACTACTCTCAACCTACCTACCCTACATACCATCACACAATAAACCATACTTTCGCCTCTCTATACCAATTAACTTTTCGACTGTCTTATCCACTATCTCCAAGATCCCCTATTCACCCGGTCAGTGCCACAAGCAATACCAAAGAACCACGAACCAGAAAAAAATCAACTTTTGACCCCATATCCATAAGCTACATAAAGCTATATCAAGAGCTCTATAAAAGCCATTAATAGCCCTTATCCTCATAAAATAGCTTGAACCTCTTTACCCTAAATGATATGATGCCAATGCTAATTATGACTATCATTTCAGAGTAGTAGGACATTCTATTGAAGATTGCCTTCCTTTCAAATATAGAGGACAGAGTTTGATTAAAGAAGGGTTGATAAGCTTTGATACTAGTGGGAGTTCTACACCTAACATCGGTGGGAATCCTTTACCTAACCATACAATCAATGCTTTGGACACAACTGAAAAATATGTGAAGAAGAGGGTAAAAGAGCTTAAGATGCCATTAGACCAGCTATATGAAGCCTTATATAAGGTCGGGATGATACAATTAGTGGCTTCACACATTCATGTAAGGAAATACATCCCAAATCAAAGATGTAAATATCATGGTGAGGTACCTAGTCATTCAATCGATGTCTGCAAATGGTTTAAAGGTAAAGTTCAAAAATTAATGGACTCTCACCAAATAGAGTTGTATGAAGAATAGAAAGACATCGAGATGGCTATGACAGATAGGTAGGTGCCAAAGCTTATCACTATACGTTGTAAAGAGAAGTCACCCTCGGTTGGGTATAAGTTTGTTCCCAAACTAGTAGCCCTTAAGGTTCTATGCCCATTTCCTTATAAAGACAATAAAGTAGTACCCTAAAATTATGAATGTGGGGTAACAATTCAAGGGTAGCAAAAGGATGTGTTGAAAGCTAAAACTGCTCACATAACAATAGTAGAAGGCATAACTAGAAATGAGAGATGTTATACTCCAGAAACTTTGAACAAATCAAAAAAGGAAAGGAGAAACAAACTGAACTAGAAATCTTAAAAAAAGACACATCAAAACTTATGCCTGAAAAAGAGGCTTGTGAGTTCCTAAAGCTAGTCAAACATAATGAATACTCTGTGGTAGAACAATTGAATAAGATGCCAGCTAGAATTTCTCTATTGTCACTCATATTGAACTCTGAACCACATCATAATACCTTATTAAAAGTATTGAATCAGGCCTATGTGGCCCATAATTCTCCATAGAGTACAACATCTGGTAAGCAATCTAGTAGTGCCACACCATATCTCTTTTAGTGATAATGACATACCACCAGAAGGCAGAAAAAATACCAAGGCATTGCAACTGTCAAATGTAAGGGCCATATAGTAGCCAAGGTCCTTATTGATAATGGATCGACCATTAGTGTTATGCCTATGTCTATTTTGGAAAAATTACCTTTTGATATGTCTCATATTTGGGATAGTTAAATGGTGGTCTGGGCATTTGATGGGACTAAGCAAAAAGCATTGAGAGATATCGAGCTACCCATATAGATTGGTCCATGTGTTTTCAGCATAAAATTTTAAGTTATGGATATATCTCCATCATATAGCTGCTTATTAGGAAGACCATGGATCTATAAAGCAAGCACTGTTCCTTTTTCATTGCATTAAAAAATTAAGTTCAATGTAAAAGGGCAATTGGTGATTGTGGTCGGAGAGGAAGATCTGCTTGTAACTCAACCTATAAATGCTCCATATGCAGAAGCGACGGAAGAATCATTGAAGTGCTCATACAGATCCTTTGAACTTATCAATGCAGTGGGTAAAAGACTTAAATTCAATCAAATTATGATTAATCAGATGGTCAATAAGGGTTGGAGTATTGGGTTCGATCTGGGCAAAAACTTTTAAGAAATGAGAGAATTCCCAAAGCTTGAAGATAATAGCAGCAAAATAGGATTAGGTTATGGGATGGAAGGAGTACCAAGCCCTAGCAATAGAACAAGGAATGAATTGATGATTTTTCCTCATTTAAATGAGATCTTCACCCCTAGAGGATACATGTTTTCAAAAGCTAAAGAGGAACCAAAATGGGAGGAAGCTTTTGCCAATTTATCCATTCACATAGTGGATGATGAAAGATAAAATAAGCAAGCTATGGTTCGCCCTTGCTCTCCTAGATATGAATTACAGAATTGAAGGGTCATCCAAATGCCTATTATTTTTTATTTTCCTTCAATGTAATCATATATCCTAATCGCTGATGCCCAAAAGCATTAGGATGAGATCTCATGTTTGGGCCTTTTTTTTTTCGTTATTTCAATAAAAGTAGGAGCATGCATTTTGTTCATTTCTTCCATTCCATTCATTCCACCATCAAAGTCTCTTGCCAATATTTCCTATCCTATTAACTTGCAAGTTTCCAGATGAATGTGAAGATAATCATGATAATGATATGGGGTTTAACTTCAAAAATTCAATTAATTCTGATGAGCTCAATACTAAAAAAAATTCTAAGGAATATACTTTATCCCTAGATTTAATGAGACTAATTGAACAGAAGGATAAATCCATTGAGCCTTATCAAAAAATGGTCGAATCAATCAATTTGGGTGATTCTAAAAACAAAAAAAAAAGTCAAGATTGGTACTTCACTTTTAGTTATTGATCAATAGCGATTAAAAGATTTACTCCGAGAATTTATAGATGTCTTTGCTTGATCTTACCAAGATATGCCCAGACTCAACACTAAAATAGTAGAGCATAAGTTACCATTAAAGCCAGAATACAAACTGATACAGTAAAAGCTAAGAAGAATGAAACTAGAGATGTTGTTGAAAATAAAAAAAAAATTTAAAAAGCAATTCGATGCAGGTTTCTTGCAAATGGCCAAGTATCCTGAATGGGTGGCTAATATCATACCTATTCCCAAAAAGGATGGCAAGGTACGGATGTGTGTAAACTATAGAGATTTGAACAAAGCTAGCCCTAAAGATAATTTTCCTCTACCACACATCAATACTTTGGTGGATAATATGGCCCAACATTCAATATTCTCTTTCATAGATGGATTCTCTAGGCACAATCAAATAAAAATGGCTCTAAATGACATGGAAAAGACTTTTTTATCATGTGAAGAATTTTTTGCTACAAAATTATACCCTTCGAGATAAAGAATGCTGAGGTAACTTATCAAAAGGCCATGGTAACAGTCTTCCATGATATGATGCATAAGGAGATTGAAGTGTATGTGGATGACATAATTACCAAGTCTCGAAAAGGAGAGGATCGCGTGCTCAACCTCAAAAAATTATTTGAAAGGTTACGGAGGTTTCAACTTAAACTAAATCTAGCTAAATGTACATTCGAATCCAAGTTAGGAAAGTTGCTAAGGTTTATAGTCAGCGAAAAAGGGATAGAAGTAGATCCAAACAAAATTCGGGCTATCCAAAATTTATCCCCACCAAGCACACAAAAGGAGGTTAGAGGTTTCTTGGGTAGATTGAACTATATATCCTGGTTTATTTCCCAACTCACTCTCAAATATGACCCCATTTTCAAACTCCTTCAAAAGAACAACCCAAGAGAGTGGAATGAACAGTGTTAAGAAGCTTTCGATAAAATCAAGTAGTACTTATCAAAACCTTCAATATTGGCCCTTCTTATTTCAAGAAAACCATTAATTTTATACTTAGTGATGCATGAAAGCTCAATAGGATGTGTGCTGGGCCAATTGGATGAATCCAGTAAGAAAGAAAGAGCTATTTATTACCTTAGCAAGAAATTCATAGAGTATGAGTTCAAGTATTCATTATTAGAGAAAATGTGTTGTGTGTTAGCTTGGACGGCTAAAAGACTTAGGTAGTACATGTTATACCATACAACTTTACTCATAGCTAAACTAGATCCTATCAAATATATCTTTAAGAAGCCTTCACTATAAGAAAGAATTACAAGATGGTAAGTGATGCTTTCTGAATATGACATAGTATATGTGAGCCAAAAAGCAATCCAATGAAGCATCATTGCTAAATTCTTGGCAGATAGGGCCACTGGTACTATGAGCCCATGAAGCTTGACTTCTCTGATGAGGAATTAATGGTCATCTCATAATTGGAAAAAGATGATGATGAGAGAAAAACATGGCGAATGTATTTTGATGGGGTCATTAACACCATGGGGCATAGGATTGGAGCAGTTTTGATATCTCTAGTAGAGCACTACTATCCTGTTACAATAAGGTTAAATTTCAACTGCACTAATAACGTTACTGAATATGAAGCATGTGTCATACGGCTACATGTAGCTTTAGACAAGAAGATTAAAATATTAAAGGTGTTTAGGGATTCGGCTTTGGTCATTTATTAGTTGAAAGGTGAATAGGAAACAAGGGATTCTAAACTTATCCCTTATCATAGATATATCTTAGAGTTATACAAATAATTCAAGACAGTTCAGTTTGAACATTTACCTCAAGAGAAAAATCAAATTGCAGATGCCTTAGCTACCCTAGCTGCAATGATGCAAATTGACGACACTGCAGATATTCAACCTATCAAATTGGATATGAAAGACATGCAAGTACATTGTACCAACTTGGAAGAAGAAGAGGATGGCCACCCATGGTATTATGATATCATGTAGTATTTAAAAAATCAGTAGTACCTAAATCAAGTGACAAAAAATGATAAGAGAATCTTACGAAGATTGGCCATGGGATTCTTTTTAGATGGGGAAACTTTGTACAAAAAAGGCATGGACCAAATATTGCTTTGTTATGTAAATACATTTGAAGCCAAAAGAATTGTTGAAGAAGTGCATGATGGTTTATGTGGGGCACATACAAATGGGCATATGATGGCCAGACAGGTCATGTAAGCTGGATATTATTGGTTGCAATGTAAAAAATTACATCGATTATGCTCGAAGGTGTCATAAGTGTCAGATTTATGCTAATAAGATTTATGCTCCACCCAGTGCTTTACATGTTATAACGTCACCCTGGCCATTTTCTATGTGAGGCATGGATGTCATTGGTCCCATCACACCTAAAGCTTCAAATGGGAATAGATTCATCTTTGTGATGATTGACTATTTCATCAAATGGATCGAAGCTGCCTTTTTCACAGCAGTGACTAGGTCAATGGTCTGTAAATTTATCAAAAAAAATAATTTATAGATATGGGCTTCCAAAAAGAATCATATATGACAATGCAAAGAATTTAAACAACAAAATGATGCAAGAAATATATGCTCAGTTCAAGATCAAGCACCATAATTCAGCTCCATATCGCCTAAAAATGAATAGGGTAGTGGAAGCTGCCAATAAGAATATCAAGTGAATTCTGGAAAAGATGACTGAAATGTATAGGGATTTGCACGAGAAATTACCTTTTGCCCTGCATGCGTATCGAACTCTATGCGCACCTCTACAGGAGTAACCCCTTTCTCTTTGGTTTATGGAATGGAAGCTGTATTGCCAGTAGAAGTAGAAATCCTATTGCTAAGGGTCTTAAGAGAAATGGGATTAGAAGAAGTTGAGTGGATTCGGGAACGCTATAAACAATTGAACTTTATTGAAGAGAAGAGATTGATGGCACTTTGCCATACCCAATTATACCTAAGGAGGATGATGACAGCTCATGACAAAAAACTCAAACCTCAACATTTTCAAGAGAGAGAATTAATGTTGAAAAGGATTCTGTCGAGTCAACATGATGATAGAGGGAAATGAACCTCAAATTGGGAAGGGCCTTATGTGGTAAAAAAGCTTTTTTTGGAGGGACCTTGATCTTGTCGGAGATGGATGGAGATGAACTTCCTAGTCCCATCAACTCTGATGAAATAAAAAAGTATTTTGCTTGATAAAAAAAAAAGAGATAAGTTAATTCAAAAACCCAAAAGGGCAGTTTGACCAAAAAAAATATGAGTCCAACTCGAAAACCCGGAAGGGCAGTTTGGACCCAAAAGAAAAGATTCGAAGGGTGGCTTCAATTGGCATTGCTTGGGAAGGCATATCTAAGACAGTAAATTTCAAAGAGCTTTAAAGTGTTGGGGCATCAAGTTTTAATTGAGTTTTTGAAGGAGACTCGAGATTTATTACCATGGTCATCTAATTATTTATCCTGAGGCATTACCACCCCAAGTAGCCATTCTTGTGTATTCTTTTTCACCATCATTTGTAACTGATTACCCACATAAATGAAAGCCATCTTATCATTCTCTAAATCCTGTACATTGCTATTCTCTTTTATGTCTTACCATGAATGGAAAAAATGCATAATTTGCATCATCATACTTTGGAATTAGGATAATGATTAATAATTGAACAAAATCATAAAAGGTGTGTTATTTTGAAGGGTTGAAAGAGATAAAGGGAAAGACTAACCCAAAAAAATAAATAAATAAATAAAAGGGAAGAGACTTTCATGGCTCTCATTGGTTAAGCAGACATGTTGACACAAAAGTTCCTCTACCAAAATACCTCTAGGTTGATACCTTCCTTGCATACTTCTAAGTTGACAAAAGACAGTTTCTTAGTCAAAGATGCACTTTCAGATCAATGAAAGATGGCTTTTCATGTCAAATGTGAATGAGAATTTCTTCATTAGTAAACATGCAGAATAATATCAGATGGTTTCTTTTCTAAAACAAGAACATAAGAGCCTTAGTACCACAATCAATGATTCATTTGCATCTTAAATAAGGCATACATTTGCATTATCTCACTCTTTTAATCTTGGCTCAGTCCAAACCATTTCACATGATTTTTGGTTTCATCCTGATCATTTAGTTTTGGATCTTGATCGTCTTATTTTGACTCATAGTTTCATCCCGGTCACATGATTTATGGTTTCATCCGAATCATTTATTTTTGAGCCCGACTCAGTCCTAGTCACTTTATTTTGACTCGTGGTTTCATCATGGTCACATGATTTATAGTTTCATCCGATCATTTAGTTTCAACCTCGACTCGATCTTGGTCGCCTTATTTTGACTCGTGGTTTCATCCCGATCACAAGATTCATGGTTTCATCTTGATCATTTATTTTTAACCACGACTCGATCCTGATCATTTTATTTTGACTCATGGTTTCATCCCAATCACGTGATTTGTGGTTCTATCTTGATCATTTATTTTTTACCTTAACTCGGTCCTGGTCGTTTCATTTGACTTATGGTTCTGTCCCGATCGTTTATTTTCAACTCAACTTTGATTGTTCTATCCGACTCATATTTAGTCTCGGTTATCTGACCTTGGTTCTGTCCATGTCATTTTTCATATTCAAGACCAGAGTGGGTGTTTAGGTCTTTGTAACATCTCTGTATAATAAATATTTACAAAGAAGGGCAACTGTAGACACCCATTTTGGTTCGAACCTAATAGGCCCATTATAGTTCGAGCCTGATTGAGCCCGTTCTAGTCCAAACCCTATTGGACCCATTCTAGTTCAGGCCTAACTAGGCCCATCCTGATCCGGGCTTAACTAAACCTATTTTGATCTGGGCTCGACTAAACCTATTTTGATCTGGGCTCGACTAGGCCTATTTCAGGTAGGCCTGTGTAGGTCGAGCCCATCAAGGCCCATTTAGGTCCAAGTAGGTGCTTACTATTATTATTATTATTATTACTACTATTATTATTATTATTATCTTCACTATTATTATTATTATTATTATTATTATATTTTATTTTTATTTTCATTTTCATTTTTTTCCTTCTTCTTTTTCTGTTTCTTTTTCTACTCAATCCGAATGTGAATCAGGATCATAATATTTTTGGGGTCAACACAAAATCAAATTGGACTGCGAAAATCCTGAAATTTCAAACAAAATGCAATCCCAAGAATCAAGCCTGGGAATGATTCTACCAGTTTCCTGAATTTGATCCTAAGCTGCCTATAAATTGGACTAATCCTAACACTGAAACACACAAAAAAAGAGAAAAAAAAAACCTACGAGTAATTGCTAGGGAAATTTTGAAAAATTCTGGCAGTAAGGGTTCTGGGATTCGAGAATAGGGATTTTGGGTTTAATTTGGAATTCTGGGCGTGATTTTGGGTTTCTTAAGTGGAGTAGAGGTTGTAAGAGGTCTAGGAAGGGTTAGGATTATCTAGAGATTTTTTTAGATTTTTCTAGATTTTTTTTGGATTTTTTTAGGTTTTTCTAGGTTTTTAAAGAACGTTTGAATTTTTTTGTTGAATTTTTTTGTGAAGGTTGAAGTTTTCAGCTAGATTCCGGTGAAGTTTCCAAAATCCAATGGGTTTTCTAGAAGTTGGTGGGTTTTCCAGTTTCTAGTTGAATTTTTTGACAACTTTTCTAGAAATCGATGGATTTTTTTGCTCCAGTTGAAGTTTCTAATGGAGATTCCTAAAGAGAAGGTAGAGCTTCTCGGTCTAGAGAGAGACAGAACAAAGGGAATTATGAGAAAAAATACTGAAAGGCACATTTTATACAGCTCCAGAATGATGTCATTTTGCCAAGCCAAGATCCATGCATTGACCTGCGTTCCAACCCAACCCAATCACAGGTTTTTCCTTTTTTCATTTTCTTTTTATTTTTTGATTTTGATTTTATTTTATTTACTTTACTCATATTTTAATTCTAATTTTTTTTCTTTTTTAAAAGGGAAAAAGGAAAAGAAAATTTTCTAAAAAAGAGAAAAAAGAGATTTCTTTTTAAAAAAAAAGAGGAAAAAAGAAAAAGAAAAAAATAATAAAATAAGGAAAACTAATAAAAAAAGGGAAAAAGGAAAAAAAAAAAGGGGAAGCATAAATTTCAATATCTGGTAAATAGCAATAATTCAAGGATTGGATAATTTGAAATCGAAATTGGTATCATCTTTGCATGGGCGTTGTGGGGGTGCTACAACCTTCCCTAGGCGTAATCGACTTTCGAATCTAACCTCTGTTTGTAGACTAGCTTCAATCAGGTGGTCAATCACACCTAACCAAAAAGATTGGTGGTGACTCCTTTTCATTCCATTTCTAACGGTAAATCTACGGATCTATACGTTATGACATAAAAGGTAATAACAATTTGAAATAGACAGTTGTTTAAATGACCATAATTATTTGAACCGATTCAGTAAACTGATTTATTTTTTAAATCTTGTACTTATTAACTTTTGAAATATTAATATAACATTATTTTATTTTGGATAAGCTTTTATGAACTAAAACAATTGTTTATGACAAAACAAAATGTCATAACATTTTGAAATAGATAATTGTTCAAATAGTCATAACAATTTGAACTGGTTTGATAAAAAGATTTATTTTTTAAATCTCTTACTAATTTTTGGAATATTAATAGATTAGTATTATTTTATTCTAAACAAACTTATATGAATAAAAACATTTGTTTTAAGCCAAAACCAAAGGTCATAACGATTTCAACTAGATAATTGTTCAAATAGTCATAATTATTAGAATTGGTTAGGTAAATAGAATTATTTTTTAAATTTTTACTTATTAATTTTTGAAATATTAATAAATTCATTTTATTTTATTCTGAATAAGCTACTATAAATTGAAAAAAATGTTTTATGATAAAAGAAAAGGTCATAATGATTTGAAATAGATAATTGTTCATATAGTCTTAACTATTTAAACTAGTTTGGCAAACAAATTTAATTTTTAAATCTCTTAGTTATTAATTTTTGAAATATTATTAGATTACTATTATTTTATTTCAAATAAGCTTGTATGAACATAAATAATTATTTTATAATAGAACAAAGGGTTTATTTTTTAAAATAATTGATTTCAAGTATACAGTTGTTCAAATAGTCATAACTATTTGAATTATTCCAGTAAATAGATTTATTTTTTAAAACTATTTCTTTTTAATTTTTGAAAGATTAATCAATTAGTATTATTTTATTTTGAACAACCTTGTATGATAAAAAACAATTGTTATATGACTAAACAAAAGGTAATAACGATTTGAAATAAATAATTGTTGAGATGGCCATATCTATTCAAGTTTGTTTGATAAATATATTTATTTTTTTAAATCTCTTGCTTATTGATTTTTTGAATTTTAATAAGTTAGTATTATTTTATTCCAAATAAGCTTGTATTAACTAAAATAATTATTTTTTGACTAAACAAAAGATCAGAATGATTTGAAATAGATAATTGTTCTAATAGTTTTAACTATTTGAACTGTTTCAGCAAAACTCATTTATTTTTTATTATTAAATTAGTATTATCTTAATCTAAATAAGCTTATATGAAAAAAAAAACAATTGCTCTATGATAAAATAAAGATCATAATGATTTGAGATATATAATTGCTCAAAAAGTCATAACTATTTAAACTAGTTCGATAAACAGATTTAGTTTTTAATACTTTTATTAATTTTCAAAATTTTAATGAATCGGTATTATTTTATTCTGAATAATTTTGTATGAACAGAAACAATTATTTTATGACAAAACAAAAGGTCATAACAATTTGAAATAGATACTTTTTTCAAATGGACATGACTATTTGAACTTATTTGGAAAACATATTTATTTTTTAAATTTCCTACCTATTAATTTTTAGAATATTAATAAATTAGTATTTTTTTATTTTTAATAAACTTGTATGAATATAAACATTGTTTTATGACAAATAAAAAGATCATAACTATTTGAAATAAATAATTGTTCAAACAGTCATAACTATTTGAGCTTATTCAGTAAACAGATTTATATTTTAAATCTCTTACTCATTAATTTTTGAAATATTAATAAATTAGAATTATTTTATTTTGAATAAGCCTATATGAATTGATACAATTTTTTTATGATGAAACAAAAGGTCATAAAAATTTGAAATAGATAATTATTCAAGTAGTTATGACTATTAGAACTTGTTCAGTAAACATATTTAGTTTTAAAATCTTTTACTTATTAATTGCTAAAATGTTAATAAATTAATATTATTTTAATCAGAATAAGCTTGTATGAATAAAAACAACAATTTTATGATAAAACAAAAAGTCATAACGATTTGAAATAAATAATTGTTGAAATAGTCATAACTATTTAACTTATTCAGCAAACAAATTTATTTTTTAATCTTTTACTAATTAGTTCTGTGAATATTAATAAATTTGTATTATTTTAATTGACATAAGTTTGTATGAATAGAAAAAACTATTTTATGACAAAACAAAAGGTTATAGTGATTTAAAATAGATAGTTGTTCAAAGAGTCAAACTATTTGAACTTGTCGATAAACAAATTCAGTTTTTAAATCTCTTACTTATTAATTTTTGAAAAATTAATAAATTAAATTTATGTTATTCTGAGTCAACTTGTATGAACAAAAACAATTGTTTTGTAACAAAACAAAAGGTTATAATGCTTTGAAATATATAATTGTTCGAACAGTTATAACTATTTGTATTGGTCAGGCCATCAGATTTATTTTTTAAATCCGTTACTTACTAATTTTTAGGATAATAACAAATTAGCATTACTTTATTTTGAATAAGATTGTATCAATAGAAATAATTATTTTATGACAAAATAAATGGTTATAATGATTTGAAACAAATAATTGTTCAAATTATTATAACTATTTGAACTAGTATGGTAAATAGATTTACTTTTTAAATCTCTTATTAATTTTTAAAATATTAATAAATTAATATTATTTTATTTTGAACAAACTTATATGAGCAAAAACATTTGTTTTAAAACAAAACAAAAGGTCATAACGGTTTGAAATAGATAATTATTCATATAGCCTTAGCTATTTGAATTGGTTTGGTAAAAAAATTTATTTTTTAAATCTCTTAATTATTAATTTTCATAATATTAGTATATTAGTATTATTGTATTTCGAATAAGCTTTTATAAACATGAATAATTTTTTTATGAAAAAACAAAAGGTTATAACGATTTGAAATATATAATTGTTCAAATAGTCATAACTATTTGAACTAGTTTAGTAAGCATATTTATTTTTTAAATCTCCTACTTATTAATTTTTGAAATATTAATAAACTAGTATTATTCTATTCAGAATAGGCTTATATGATGAAAAACAATTGTTTTATGACAAAACAAAAGATCATAAAGATTTGAAATAGATAATTGTTCAAATGGCGATAATTATTTGAATTGATTCAATAAACTAATTTATTTTTTAAATCTCCAACTTCTCGATTTTTGAAATATTAATAAAGTAATATTATTTTATTTTGGATAAGCTTTTATAAATTGAAATAATTTTTTTATGATCAAACAAAAGGTTATAACAATTTTAAATAGATAATTGTTCAAATAGTCATAATTATTTGAACTTGTTAGATAAACAGATTTAGTTTTTTAAACTTCTTGCTTATTAAATTTTTGAATGTTAATAGAAGAGTATTATTTTATTTTGAATAAGCATGTATGAACTGAAACAATTATTTTATGATTAAACAAAAGGTCAAAATGATTTGAAATAAATAATTATTCTAATAATCTTAACTATTTGAATTGGTTTAGTAAACACTTTGATTTTTTAAATCTCTTACTTATTAATTTTAAAATATTATTAGTTTAGCAATATTTTACTTTGAATAAGCTTGTATGAATAGAAATAATTGTTTTATGACAAAACAAAGATCCTAATGATTTGAGATAGATAATTGTTCAAATAATCATAACTATTTGAACTGATTTTGTAAACAAATTTAGTTTTTAAATCTCTCATTAATTTTTGAAATATTAATAAATTAGTATTATTTTATTTTGAATAATTTTGCATGAATAAAAACAATTGTTTTATGACAAAATAAAATGTCATAATGATTTCAAAAAGGTAATAGTTCAAATGGACAAGACTATTTAAACTTATTCGAAAAATAGATTTATTTTTTAAATCTCCAAATTATTAATTTTTTGAATATTAATAAATTAGTATTATTTTATTTCAAATAAATTTGTATGAATAGAAACAATTGTTTTATGACAAAACAAAAGATTATAATAATTTGAAATAAATAATTGTTTAAATAATCATAACTATTTGAACTAGCTTGGTAAATAGATTTATTTTTAAATCTTTTACTTATTAATTTTTGGAATTTAGTATTATTTTATTTCAAATAAGCTTTTATGAACAAAACCAATGGGTTTATGACAAAACAAAAGGTCATAACGATTTGAAATAGATAATTATTCAAATAGCCATAACTATTTGAATGTGTTCAAAGAATAGATTTATTTTTAAAATTTTTACTAATTAATTTTTGGAATATTGATAAATTTAAATTATTTTATTTGGAAGAAGCTTGCATGAACAGAACCAATTTTTTTATGATAAAACAAAAAGTCATAATGTTTTGAAATAGATAATTGTTTAGATAATCAAAACTATTTAAACTTTTTTAGTAAATAGATTCTTTTTTTAATTCTTTTACTCATTAATTTTTTGAATATTAGTAAATTACTATTATTTTAGTTCAAGCAAACTTATATGAACTAAAGCAATTGTTTTATTATGAAAGAAAATGTCATTATGATTTGAAATAGATAATTATTCAAATAATCATGACTATTTGAACTTGTTCTATAAACATATTTATTTTTTAAAATCTTGTACTTATTAATTGTTGAAATATTAATAAATTTGTATTATTTTAATCCGAATAAACTTGTATGAATAGAAACAATTGTTTTATGATAAAACAAAAAGTCATAACGAGTTGAAATAAATAATTGCACATATAGTCATAACGATTTGAACTTATTCGGTAAATAAATTTATTTTTTAAATCTTTTACTTATTAATTGTCTTAATATTACTAAATTTGTATTATTTTATTTGAAATAAGCTTGTATGAATAGAAAAAATTCTTTTATAACAAAACAAAAGGTTAAAGTAATTTCAAATAGATAATTGTTCAAATAGTCATAACTATTTAAATTTATTCAATAAACAAATTCTTTTGTTAAATATATTCGTTATTAATTTTTGGATTATTAATAATATTAGTATTATTTTATACCCCAATAAGCTTATATGAACTGAAACAATTCTTTTATAACAAAATAAAAAGTCATAACTATTTGAATAAATAATTATTTAAATAATCATGATTGTTTGATCTAGTTTGGTAAACATATTTATTTTTTAAAATCTTTTACTTATTAATTGTTGAATATTAATAAATTAGTATTGTTTTAATCCAAATAAGCTTGTATAAACAAAAACAATTGCTTTATAACAAAACAAAAAGTTATAACGATTTGAAATAAATGATTGCTCAAATAGTCATAACTATTTAAACTAGTTTGATAAATAGATTTATTTTTTAAATCTTTTATTAATATTCAAAATATTAATAGAATAGTATTACTTTATTCTAAACAAAATTATATGAACAAAAACATTTGCTTTATGATAAAATAAAAGGTCATAATGATTTGAAATAGATAATTGTTCAAATAGTCATAATTATTTGAACTAGTTAGGTAAACAAAATTATTTTTTAAATCACTTACTTATTAATTTTTGAAATATTAATAAATTCATTTTATTTTATTCCAAATATGCTGGTATGAATTCAAAAAAACTTATTTTATGACAAAATAAAAGGTCATAATGATTTGAAATAGATAATTGTTCATATAGTCTTAAATATTTGAACTAGTTCAGCAAATAAATTTATTTTTTAATTCTCTTAGTTATTAATTTTTGGAATATTATTAGATTAGTATTATTTTATGTTGAATAAGCTTGTATGAACAAAAATAATTGTTTTATGACAATACAAAAGGTTATAAGGATTTGAAGTTTACAATTATTCAAATAGTCATAACTATTTAAGATAGTTCGGTAAATAGGTTTATTTTAAATCTCTTAGTTATTAATTTTTGAAAGATTAATAAATTAGTATTATTTTATTTTGAATAAGCTTAAATGTTCAAATATAATTGTTATATGACCAAACAAAGGGTAATAATGATTTGAAATAGATAATTGTTCGCATGGCCATAATTATTTGAATTGATTTCGTAAACAGGTTTACTTTTTAAATCACTTATTTATTAATTTTTAAAATATTAATAAATTATTATTATTTTATTTTGAATAAGCTTGTATGAACTAAAATATTTTTTTTATGACAAAACAAAAGGTCTTAATGATTTTAAATAGATAATTGTTCATATAATCTTAATTGTTTAAACTGTTTCGACAAACAGATTAATTTTTTAAATCTCTTAGTTGTTAATTTTTGAAATATTATTAAATTAGTATTTTTTTATTCCAAATAAGTTTATATGAACTACAACAATTATTTTATAATAGAACAAAAAGTTATAACAATTTGAAATAGATAATTGTTCAAATAGGAACTGGTTTGGTAAATAGATTTATTTTTTAAATCTCTTACTTGTAATTTTTTAAATATTAATAAATTAATATTATTTTATTTCGGATAGGCTTGTATGATGAAAAACAATTATTTTATAACAAAACAAAAGTTTGTAATGATTTGAAATAGATAATTATTCAAATGGCCAAAATTATTTGAACTAATTTGATAAACTGACTTATTTTTTAAATCTCTATCAATTTTTGAAATATTAATAAAGTAATATTATTTTATTTTGGAGAGGCATTTATGAACTAAAACAATTGTTTTATGATAAAACAAATTGTCATATTTATAATAAATAGATAATTGTTCAAATAGCCATAACTATTTGAACTTGTTTGGTAAACAAATTTATTTTTTTTTAATTTGTTATTTATTAATTTCTAAATATTAATAAATTAGTATTATTTTATTTCAAATAAGCATTTATGAACTGAAAAAATTATTTTACGACTAAACCAAAGGTCATAACGATTTGAAATAGATAATTGTTCTAATAGTCTTAATCATTTGAATTGGTTCGGTAAACACATTTATTTTTTAATTTTTAGAATACTATTAATTTAGCAATAATTTACTCCAAATAAGCTTATATGAATATAAATAATTATTTTATGATAAAACAAAGATCATAACGATTTGAGATAGATAATTGTTCAAATAATTATAACTATTAGAACTAGTTCAATAAATAGATTTAGTTTTTAAATCTCTTCTTAATTTTCAAATTATTGATAAATTGGTATTGTTTTATTTTGAATAATTTTGTCGAATAGAAACAACTGTTTTATGACAAAATAAAATGTTATAACGATTTGAAATAGATAATAGCTCAAATGGATATGACTATTTGAACTTGTTTGGTGAACAAATTTATTTTTAAATATCTAATTTATTAATTTTAAGAATATTAATAAGTTAGTATTATTTTATTTTGAATAAACTTATATGAATAGAAACATTTGTTTTATGACAAAATAAAAGATCATAGCAATTTGAAATAAATAATTATTCAAATAGTCATAACTATTTGAACTCACTTGGTAAACAAATTTATTTTTTAAATCTTCTACTTATTAATTTTTGGAGTTTTAATAAATTAGTATTATTTTATTCCAAATAAGCTTTTATGAATAGAAACAATTGGTTTATGACAAAATGAAAGGTCATAACAATTTGAAATAGGTAATTATTCAAATAGTCATAACTACTTGAATAAGCTTAGTATTATTTTATATTAATAACTTAGTATTATTTTATTTTGAATAAGCTTATATGACAAAACAAAAGGTCATAATGATTTGAAATAGATAATTATTCAAGTAGTCATGATTATTTGATCTAGTTTAATAAACATATTTATGTTTAAAATTTTTTACTTATTAATTGTTGAAATATTAACTAATTTGTATTATTTTAATTTGAATAAGCTTATATGAATAGAAACAATTGTTTTATAACAATACAACAAGTTATAACTATTTGAAATAAATAATTGCTTAAGTAGTCATAACTATTTGAACTCGTTTGATAAATAGATTTATTTTTTAAATTCTCTTATTAATTTTTGAAATATTAACAGATTAGTATTACTTTATTCCAAACAAACTTATATGAACAAAAACATTTGTTTTATGACAAAATAAAAGATCATAACTATTTGAAATAGATAATTGTTCAAATAGTCATAGTTATTTGAATTGGTTAGGTAAACAAAATTATTTTTTAAATCTCTTGTTAATTTTTGAAATATTAATAAATTCATTTTATTTTATTCCAAATAAGCTAGTATAAATTCAAAAAAAAAACTTATTTTATGCTAAAATAAAAAGGTCATAACAATTATAAACAGATAATTGTTCATATAGTTTTAATTATTTGAATTGCTTTGGCAAACATATTTGTTTTTTAAATCTCTTAGTTATCAATTTTTAGAATATTATTAAATTAGTATTATTTTATTCCAAATAAGCTTATATGAACTAAAACAATTATTTTATAACAAAACAAAAGGTTATAATGATTTGAAATAAATAATTGTTCAAATAGAAACTGGTTGGGTAAATAGATTTATTTGTTAAATCTCTTACTTATTAATTTTTGAAAAATTAATAAATTAGTATTATTTTATTCCAAATAGTCTTCTATGATGAAAAAAATTGTTTTATGACAAAATAAAAGTTCATAATGATTTAAAATAGATAATTATTTAAATGACCATAATTGTTTGAAGCAATTCGATAAACTAACCTATTTTTTAAATCTTTATCTTTTCAATTTTTGAAATATTAATAAAGTAATATTATTTTATTTTAGATAAGCTTTTATGAACTGAAACAATTGTTTTATGATAAAATAAAAGGTCATACATTTTATAAATATAATTGTTCAAATAGTCATAACTATTTGAACATGTTTGGTAAACAGATTTATTTTTTTTTTAAATTTCATGTTTATTAATTTTTTGAATGTTAATAAATTAGTATTATTTTATTTCGAATAAGCATGTATGAACTAAAAAAAATATTTTATGACTAAACAAAAGATCATAACTATTTGAAATAGATAATTATTTTAATAGTCTAAACTATTTGAACTGGCACAACAAATGCATTTATTTTTTAAATCTCTTATTTATTAATTTTTAGAATATTATTAATTTATCAATATTTTACTTCGAAAAAGCTTGTATGAATAGAAATAATTATTTTATGACAAAGCAAAGATCATAACGATTTGAGATGGATAATTGTTGAAGTAGTCAAAACTATTTAAACTGGTTTGATAAATAGATTTTAACTTTTAAATCTCTTATTAATTTTTGAAATATTAATAAATTAGTATTATTTTATTTTGAATAATTTTGTATAAATAGAAATAATTGTTTTACAACAACACAAATTGTTATAACCATTTGAAATAGATAGATAATAGCTCAAATGGACATGACTATTTGAACTTGTTCGGTGAACAAATTTATTTTTAAAATTTCCAACTTATTAATTTTTAGAATATTAATAAATTAATATTATTTTATTTCAAATAAAATTGTATGAATAGAAACAATTATTTTATGGCAAAACAAAAGATCATAACTCTTTAAAATAAATAATTATTCAAAGAGTCATAACTATTTGAACTCACTCGGTAAATAGATTTATTTTTTTTAAATCTTTTACTTATTAATTTTTGGAATTTTAATAAAGTATTATTTTATTCTAAATAAGCTTTTATGAACATACATAAACAATTGTTTTATAACCAAACAAAAAATCATAACGATTTTAAATAAACAATTGTTAAAATAGTCACAAATATTTAAACGTGTTCAGCAAACATATTTATTTTTAAAATTTTTACTTATTAATTTTTGGAATATTAATAAATTTATATTATTTTATTCTAAATAAGCTTACATGAATAGAACCAATTGTTTTATGACAAAACAAAAAGTCATAATGTTTTGAATTAGATAATTATCCAGATAGTCTTATCTATTTGAACATATTTAGTAAACAGATTAATTTTTTAATTCTCTTACTCATAAATTTTTAGAATATTAATAAATTAGTATTACTTTATTTCAAATAAGCTTATATGAACTGAAACAATTGTTTTATTACAAAAAAAAAGGTCATAATGATTTGAAATAAATAATTATTCAAATAGTCAAGACTATTTGAACTTGTTCAGTAAACATATTTATTTTTTAAATCTTTTACTTATTATTTATTGAAATATTTATATATTAATATTATTTTAATCTGAATAAGCTTGTATGAATAGAAACAATTGTTTTATGATAAAACTAAAAGTCATAACAATTTGAAATAAATAATTGTTCAATTAGTCATAAAGATTTGAACTTGTTTGGTAAACAAATTTATTTTTTAAATCTTTTACCTATTAATTGTCTTAATATTAATAAATTGTATTATTTTATTCAAAATAAGCTTATATGAACAGAAAAAATCATTTGGTGACAAAACAAAAGGTTATAGCAATTTTAAATATATAATTGTTCAAATAGTCATAATTATTTAAACTTGTTCAGTAAATAGATTCATTTTTTAAATCTCTTAATTATAAATTTTCAAAATATTAATAACTTAGTATTATTTTATTTTGAACAAGCTGATATGAACTAAAATAATTTTTTATGACAAAACAAAAGGTCATAATGATTTGAAATAAATATTTATTCAAATAGTCATGACTATTTGATTTAGTTAGGTAAACATATTTATTTTTTAAAACTTTTACATATTAATTGTCAAAACATTAATAAATTAGTATTATTTTAATTTGAATAAGTTTTTATGAACAGATATTATTATTTTGTAACAGAAGAAAAAATCATAACAATTTGAAATAAATAATTACTCAAATAGTCATAACTTTTTAACTAGTTTGATAAACAGATTTATTTTTTAAATCTATTATTAATTTTTGAAATATTAATAGATTAGTTTTATTTTATTTTGATCAAAAACATTTGTTTTAAGACAAAACGAAAGGTCATAGCGATTTGAAATAAATAATTGTTCAAATAGTCATAATTATTTGAACTAGTTAGGCAAACAGAATTATTTTTTAAATCTCTTACATATTAATTTTTGAAATATTAATAAATTCATTTTATTGTTTTTCGAATAAGCTAGTATGAATTGAAAAAAATGTTTTATAACAAAATAAAAATGATTTGAAATGGATAATTTTTCATATAGTCTTAACTATTTGAAATAGTTTGGCAAACAAATTTGTTTTTTTAAATATCTTATGTATTAAATTTTGGAATATTTTTATATTAGTATTATTTTATTTTGAATAAACTTATATGAACAAAAATAATTTTTTTATGATAGAACAAAAGGTTATAACGATTTGAAGTATGCAATTATTCAAATAGTCATAACTATTTGGATTGGTTTGATAAACAAATTTATTTTTTTAAATCTCTTATTAATTTTTGAAAGATTAATAAATTACTATTAGTTTATTTCGAATAAACATATATGATCAAAAACAATTATTATATGACCAAAAAAAAGGTAATAATGATTTGAAATTGATAATTGTTAAAATGTCCATAATTATTTGAATTGATTCGATAAACAGATTTACTTTTTAAATCACTTACTTATTAATTTTTGGAATATTAATAAATTGCTATTATTTTATTTTGACTAAGCATGTATGAATTCAAACAATTATTTTATGGCAAAATAAAAGGTCATAATGATTTTAAATAAATAAATGTTCAAATAGTCATAACAATTTGAATTTGTTAGGTAAACAATTTTATTTTAAACTCTTGCTTATTAATTTTTGAATTTTTAAGAAATTATTATTATTTTATTTTGGATAAGCTTTTATGAACTAAAACAAATGTTTTATGTCAAAACAAAAGGTTATAATGATTTTATATAAATAATTATTCAAATAGTCATCACTATTTGAACTTGTTCGGTGAACATATTTATTTTTCCAAATCATTTCCTTATTAATTTTCTAAATGTTAATAAATTTAGATTATTTTATTACGAATAAGCTTGTAAGTTATGAAACAAATATTTTATGACCAAACAAAAGGTCAGAACAATTTGAAATTAATAATTATTCTAATAGCTTTAACAATTTGAATTGGTTTGGTAAACACATTTATTTTTTAAATCTCTTACTTATTAATTTTTAAAATATTATGAAATTAGTGTTACTTTTAACAAATAAGCTTCTATGATCAGAAACAATTGTTTTCTGAGAAAACAAATATCTTAATGACTTGAGATCAATAATTGTTTAAATAGTCATAACTATTTGAATTGGTTCAGTAAACATATTTATTTTTTAAATCATTTACTTATTAATTTTTGAAATATTAATAAATTCGTATTATTTTATTTTGAATAAGCTTGTATGATTAAAAAAAATGTTTTATGAAAAAATAAAAAGTTATAATGATTTGAAATAGATAACTGTTCAAACAACTATAATTATTTTAACTAATTTAGTAAACAAATTTATTTTTTAAGTTTCTTATTTATTATTTTAATAAGTATTAATAAATTAGTATTATTTTCTTCCATCTAAGCTTGTATTAACTAAAACAATTGTTTTATGACTAATCAAAAAGTTATAACAATTTTAAATAGAAATTTGTTCAAATAATAATAACTATTTGAACTGGATCGTTAAACAAATTTATTTTTCTAAATCTCTTTCTTATGAAATTTTGAATGTTAATAAATTAATATTAATTTACTCTAAATAGGCTTGTATGAACCGAAACAATTGTTTTATGACAAAACAAAAGGTCATAACGATTTCAAATAGATAATTGTTCTAATAATCTTAACCATTTGAACTAATTCGGCAAAAAATTTTATTTTTTAAATCTCTTATTTATTAATTTTCAAAATATTGTTGTGACCTTTTATTTTCTCATAAAATAATTGTCTTTGTTAATATAAGTTTGTTCGAAATAAAATAATACAAATTTATTAATGTTTTAGAAAATTAATTAGTAAAAGATTTAAAAAGTAAATCTATTTACTAGACCATTTCAAATAGTTTTGACTATTTGAATAACTATCTATTTCAAATCATTGTAACTTCTTATTTTGTCATCAAACAATTGGTCCTGTTCATACTATTTTATTCAGAATAAAATAATACTAATTTAATAATATTTCAAAACTTAATAACCAAGAAAATTAGAAAATAAATCTAATTGTTGAATCAGTTCAAATAGTTAAGACTATATAAATGATTATCTATTCTAAATCGTTATGACCTTTTTCTTTTGTCGTAATAATTGTTTTATTCATACAAGCTTTTTCTAATTAAAATAATGCTAATATATGAAATAAATAATTGTATTAACTGAAACAATTGTTTTATGACTAATCAAAAAGTTATAACAATTTTAAATAGAAATTTGTTCAAATAATAATAACTATTTGAACTTGATCGTTAAACAAATTTATTTTTTTAAATCTCTTTCTTATGAATTTTTTAATGTTAATAAATTAATATTAATTTACTCTGAATAGGCTTGTATGAACCGAAACAATTGTTTTATGACAAAACAAAAGGTCATAACGATTTCAAATAGATAATTGTTCTAATAATCTTAACCATTTGAACTAATTCGACAAAAAATTTTATTTTTTAAATCTCTTATTTATTAATTTTCAAAATATTGTTATGAACTTTTGTTTTCTCATAAAACAATTGTCTTTGTTAATATAAGTTTGTTCAAAATAAAATAATACTAATTTATTAATATTTTAGAAAATTAATTAGTAAAAGATTTAAAAAGTAAATCTATTTACTAGACCATTTCAAATAGTTTTGACTATTTGAATAACTATCTATTTCAAATCATTGTAACTTCTTATTTTGTCATCAAATAATTGGTCATGTTCATAGTATTTTATTCAGAATAAAATAATACTAATTCAATAATATTTCAAAACTTAATAACCAAGAAAATTAAAAAATAAATCTAATTGCTGAATCAGTTCAAATAGTTAAGACTATATGAATGATTATCTGTTCTAAATCGTTATGACCTTTTTCTTTTGTCGTAATAATTGTTTTATTCATACAAGCTTTTTCTAATTAAAATAATGCTAATATATGAAATAAATAATTGTTCATGTAGTCTTAACTATTTGAACTAGTTTAGCAAATGGATTTATTTGTTAAATTTCTTAGTTATTAATTGTCAGAATATTACTAAATTGGTATTATTTTATTTCGAATAGGCTTATATGAACAGAAACAATTGTTTTATGATAGAACAAAAGGTTATAATAATTTGAAATAGATAATTATTCAAATAGTCATAACTATTTAAATTGGTTTGGTAAACAGATTTATTTTTTAAATCTCTTATTAATTCTTGAAATATTAGTAAATTAGTATCATTTTATTTCAAATAGGCTTCTATATTGAAAAGCAATTGTTTTATGAGAAAACAAAAAGTAATAACAATTTGAAATAGATAGTTGTTTAAATGGCCATAATTATTTGAACTGATTTATTTTTTAAATCTCTTATTAACTTTTGAAATATTAATACCATAGTATTATTTTATTTTGGATAAGCTTTTATGAACTAAACCAATTGTTTATGACAAAACAAAAGGTCATAATGATTTTAAATTGATAATTGTTTAAATAGTCATAACTATGCGAATTTGTTTGGTAAAAAAATTTATTTTTTCAAATCTCTTGCTTATTAATTTTTTGAATGTTAATAAATTAGTATTATTTTATTCTAAATAAGCTTGTATGAATTGAAGCAATTATTCTATGACTAAACAAAAGGTTAAAATGATTTGAAATTAAAAATTATTTTAATAGTCTTAACTATTTAAACTGGTTCAGCAAGTACATTTATTTTTTAAATCTCTTACTAATTTTTAGAATATTATTAAATTAATATTATTTTTATCCGAATAAGCTTGTATGATCAGAAATAATTATTTTATGAGAAAACAAAGATCATAATGATTTGAGATTGATATTTGTTCAAATAGTTATAACTTGCTTTTTAATTTTTGAAAAATTAATAAAGTAGCATTATTTTATTTCGGATAAATTTTTATGAACTAAAACAATTGTTTTATGACAAAAGAAAAGGTCTAATGACTTTAAATAGATAATTGTTCAAATAGTCAAATCTATTTGAACTTGTTTGGTAAATAGATTTTTTTTTTATAAAATCTCTTGCTCATTAATTTTTCTAATGTTAATAAATTAATATTATTTTATTCTAAATAAGCTTGTATAAATTAAAATAATTGTTTTATGACTAAACAACTGATCAAAATGATTTGAAGCAAATAATTGTTATAATAGTCTTAGCTATTTGAATTGGTTCGGCAAACACATTTATTTTTTAAATCTCTTACTTATTAATTTTTGGAATATTATTAAATTAGTATTCTTTTTAATCCAAATAAGCTTGTATGAAAAGAAACAATTGTTTTATAACAAATAAAGATCATAATGATCTGAAATAGATAATTACTCACATTGTCATAACTATTTAAACTATTTCAGTAAATAAATTTAGTTTTTAAATTTCTTATTAATTTTCAAAATGTTAATAGATCAGTATTATTTTGTTCTGAATAATTTTGTATGAACAAAAACAATTGTTTTATTAAAAAACAAAAGGTTATAAAGATTTGAAATACATAATTGTTCAAATGGACATGGCCATTTGAACTTGTCTGGTAAATAGATTTACTTTTAAATCTTCCACCTATTAATTTTAGAATATTAATAAATTAGTATTATTTTATTTGAATAAACTTGTATGAATAGAAACAATTATTTTATGACAAAACAAAAGATCATAACTACTTGAAATCAATAATTATTCAAATAGGGATAATAACTATTTAAACTTGCTCAGTAAACAGATTTATTTTTTAAAATCTTATTAATTTTTTGATTATTAATAAGCTAGTATTATTTTATTTCAATATGCTTGTATGAACAAAAACAATTGGCTTATGACAAAACAAAAAATCATTACTATTTGAAATAGATAATTGTTCAAATAGTCATAACTATTTGAATGTGTTCAAAAAATAGATTTATTTTTTAAATTTTTACTTATTAATTTTTTACAATATTAATAAATTTATATTATTTTATTTGGAATAAGCTTATATGAATAGAAACAATTATTTTATGACAAAACAAAATATTATAACGATTTGAAATAGAAGATTGTTCAAATAGTCATAACTATTGGCAATTGTTCAGTAAATTTTTTAAATCTCTTGCTCGTTAATTTTTGAAATAGTAATAAATTAGCATTATTTTATTTCAAATAAGCCTATGTTAATAGATACAATTGTTTTATGATGACACAAAATGTCATAACGATTTAAAATAGATAATTATTCAAATAGTTATGACTATTTGAACTTGTTTGGTAAATATATTTATTTTTAAAATATTTTACTTATTAATTGTCTAAATATTAATAAATTTATACTATTTTAATCCAAATAAGCTTCTATGAACAAAAACAACTGTTTTTTGACAAAACAAAAAGTCATAACGATTTGAAATAAATAATTATTCAAATAGTCATAACTATTCGAATTTATTGGGTAAATAGAGTTGTTTTTTAAATCTTTTACTTATTAATTGTCTGAATATTAATAAATTTGTATAATTTTAATTGAAATAAGCTTATACAAATAGAAATAATTATTTTTATGACAAAATAAAAGGTTATAGTAATTTGAAATAGGCAATCACTCAAATAGTCATAACTATTTGAACTTTTTTAATAAATGGATTCGATTTTTAAATTTCTTATTAATTTTCAAAATATTAATAAATTAGAATTATTTTATTCCGAATAAGCTTGTAGGAACAGAAACAATTGTTTTGTAACAAAACAAAAAGTCATAATGATTTGAAATAGATAATTGTTTAAACAGTCAAAACTATTTGCACTGGTCAGGCCAACAGATTCATTTTTTATTTCTGTTACTTATTAATTTTTACAATATTAATTATTTAGCATTACTTTATTCTAAATAAGACTATATCAATAGAAAAAATTGTTTTATGACAAAACAAATGGTCATAATGATTTGAAATAAATAATTGTTCAAATTGTTATAACTAATTGAATTGGTTTGGTAAAGAGATTTATTTTTTAAATCTCTCATTAATTTTCAAAATATTAATAAATTAATATTATTTTATTATTAAAAACTTATATGAACAAAAACATTTGTTTTATGACAAAGCAAAAGGTCATAATGGTTTGAAATGGATAATTATTCATATAGCCTTAACTATTTGAATTAGTTTGGCAAATAAATTTATTTTTTAAATCACCTAATATTAATTTTCATAATATTGTTAGATTAGTATTATTTTATTCTGAATAAGCTTGTATGAACATAAATAATTATTTTATGATAAAACAAAAGGTTATAATGATTTGAAATATATAATGGTTCAAATAGTAATAACTATTTAAACTAGTTCGATAAACAGATTTATTTTTTAAATCTCATACTCATTAATTTTTGAAATATTAATAGTATTATTTTATTCTGAATAGGCTTATATGATGAAAAACAATTGTTTTATGACAAAATAAATGTTTATAACAATTTGAAATAGATAATTGTTCAAACTACCATAATTATTTGAATCGATTCGATAAATTGATTTATCTTTTAAATCTCCAACTTCTCAATTTTTGAAATGTTAATAAAGTAATATTATTTTATTTTGGATAAACTTTTAAATACTGAAACAATTGTTTTATTATAAAATAAAAGGTCATAACAATTTTAAATAGATAATTGTTCAAATAGTCATAACTATTTGAATTTGTTTGGTAAATAGATTTATTTTTTTTAAATTTCTTGCTTATTAATTTTCTAAATGTTAATAAAATAGTATTATTTTAGTTCAAATAAGCATGTATGAATTGAAACAATTATTTTATGATTAAATAAAAGGTCAAAATGATTTGAAATAGATATTTATTCTAATAGTCTTAACTATTTGAACTGGTTTGGTAAACACATTTATTTTTAAATCTCTTAGTTATAATTTTAGAATATTATTAGTTTAGCAATATTGTACTCCAAATAAGCTTGTATGGACAGAAACAATTGTTTATGACAAAACAAATATCATAATGATTTGAGATAAATAATTGTTCAAATAGTGATAACTATTTGAACTGATCTAGTAAACAGATTTAGTTTTTAAATCTCTAGCTTATTAATTTTTGAAATATTAGTAAAGTAGTATTATTTTATTTCAAATAAGTTTTTATGAACTTTAATAAATATTTTTTGACAAAACAAAAGTTCGTAACGTCTTTAAATAGAAAATTATTCAAGTATTCAATTCTATTTGAACTTGTTCAGTAAACAAATTTATTTTTTTAAATCTCTTGCTCATTAATTTTTCAAATGTTAATAAATTAGTATTATTTTATTTTTAAAAAGCTTGCATGAACTGAATAATTATTTTATGACTAAAAAAAGGTTAGAATGATTTGGAATAGATAATTGTGTTAATAGTCTTAACTATTTGAACTAATTCAGCAAACACTTATTTTTTTAATCTCTTACTTATTAATTTTTGGAATATTATTACATTAGTATTATTTTAATCTGAATAATCTTATATGAAAAGAAACAATTGTTTTATGACAAAATAAAGATCATAACAATTTGAGATAGATATTTATTCAAATAGTCATAACTATTTAAACTATTTTCATGAACAAATTTAGTTTTTAAATCTCTTATTAATTTTTAAAATATTAATAAATCAGTATTATTTTATTCTAAATAATTTTGAAGGAACAGATTGTTTTATAACAAAACAAAAAGTCATAATTATTTCAAATAGATAATTGTTCAAATGGACATGACTATTTGAACTTGTTCAGTAAACTGATTTATTTTTTAAATCTCCTAGCTATGAATTTTTAGAATATAAATAGTTAGTATTATTTTATTTCGATCAAACTTATATGAACAAAAATATTTGTTTTATGACAAAAGAAAAGGTCATAACAATTTTACATACATAATTGTTTAAATAGTCATAATTATTTGAACTAGTTAGGTCAACAGAATTACTTTTTAAACTTTTACTTATTAATTTTTGAAATATTAATAAATTCATTTTATTTTATTCTGAATAAGCAAGTATGAATTGAAAAAATTGTTTTATGTCAAAACAAAAGGTCATAACAATTTGAAATAGATAATTGTTCATATAGTCTTAACTATTTGAACTAGTTCAGCAAAAAAATTTATTTTTTAAATCTCTTATTTATTAATTTTGAGAGTATTATTAGATTAGTATTATCTTATTTCGAATAAGCTAGTATGAATAAAAATAATTGTTTTATAACAGAACAAAAGGTTATAATGATTTCAAGTATACAATTGTTTAAATAGTCATAACTATTTAATTTGGTTTGGTAAATAAATTTATTTTTTAAATCTCTTACTTATTAATTTTTGAAAGATTAATAAATTAGTATTATTTTATTTTAAATAAGCTTGTACGATAAAAAACAATTGTTATATGACCAAACAAAAATAATAATGATTTGAAATAGATAATTATTAAAATGGCCATAATTATTTAAGCTGATTTAGTAAACAGATTCACTTTTTAAATCATTTACTTATTAATTTTTAGAATATTAATAAATTAGTATTATTTTATTTTGAATAAGCTTCTATGAATTAAAACAATTGTTTTATGGCAAAACAAAAGGTCATAATGATTTTAAATAAAGAATTGTTTAAATAGTTGAACTATTTGAATTTATTCAGTAAACAAATTTATTTTTTTAAACTCTTCCTTATTAATTTTTGAATTATTAAGAAATTAGTATTATTTGATTTTGGATAAGCTTTTATGAACTAAAACAATTGTTTTATGTCAAAACAAAAGGTCATAATGATTTTAAATAAATAATTATTCAAATAGTCATAACTATTTAACTTGTTCAATAGATAGATTTATTTTTTCAAATCTCTTGATTATTAATTTTTTGAAGTCAGTAAATTTGGATTATTTTATTCTGAATAAGCTTGTAAGATATGAAACAAATATTTTATGACTAAACAAAAGGTCAAAATGATTTGAAATAGATAATTATTCTAATAGTTTTAACTATTTAAATTGGTTCGAAACACATTTATGTTTTGAATCTCTTACTTATTAATTTTTTAAATATTATTAAATTAGTATTATTTTTAACCGAATAAGCTTTTATGATCAAAATCAATTGTTTTATGACAAAAAAAAGATTTTAGTGATTTGAGATTGATAATTATTCAAATAGTCATAACTATTTAAATTGGTTTGGTAAACAAATTTATTTTTTAAATCTCTTATTAATTTTTGAAATATTAATAAATTAGATTATTTTATTTCGAATAAACTTGTATGATAAAAAATAATTGTTTTATGACAAAAGAAAAAGTCATAAATATTTGAAATTAATAATCATTCAAATGGCCAAAATTATTTTAACTGATTCAGTAAACATATTTTTTAAAAAATTTACTTATTAATTTAGGAAATATTAATAAATTAGTATTATTTTATTCCTTCTAAGCTTGTATTAACTGAAACAATTATTTTATAACAAATCAAAAGGTAGATAACTATTCAAATAGTAATAACTATTTAAACTTATTTGATAAACAGATTTATTTTTCTAAGTCTCTTCCTTATTAATTTTTTGAATTTTATTAAATTAGTATTAATTTATTCTAAATAAGCATGTATGAACTAAAATAATTGTTTTATGACTAAACAAAAGGCTAGAATGATTTGAAATAGATCATTGTTCTAATAGTCTTAACCATTTGTACTAATTCGGTAAACAAATTTATTTTTTAAATCTCTTATTAATTTTTGAGATATTGTTAAATTATTATTATTTTAATCTGAACAAGCTTATACAAACAAAATAATTGTTTTATGATAAAACAAAGGGTCATAACGATTTGAAATAGATAATTTTTTATATAGTCTTAACTATTTGAACCTGTTAGGCAATTAGATTTATTTTTTAATTTCCTTGGTTTTTAAGTTTTGGAATATTATTAAATTAGTATTATTTTATTACAAATAAAATAGTATAAATAGAACCAATTGTTTCATGACAAAATAAAAGGTTATAATGATTTGAAATCAATAATTATTCAAATGGTAAAACTATTTGAAATGGTTTGGTAAACAAATTTACTTTCAAAATCTCTTACTAATTAATTTTCTAAATATTAATAAATTAGTATTAATTTATTTCAAACAAACTTATATTAATAAAAATAATTGTTTTAAGAAAAAACAAAAAGTAATAACAATTTGAAATAGATAATTGGTTAAATAGTTATAATTATTTGAACTAGTTTAATAAATAGAATTATTTTCTAAATCTCTTATAAATTTTTTAAATATTAATAAATTAGTTTTATTCTATTTGAAATAAGCTTGTATGAGTTGAAATCATTATTTTATGACCAAATAAAAGGTCGTAACAATTGCAAATATATAATTGTTCATGTAATCTTAACTATTTAAACCAGTTCAGCAAATGGATTTATTTTTTAAATCTCTTAGTTATTAATTTTTAGAATATTACTAAATTAGTATTATTTTATTCAGAATAAGCTTGTATGAACAAACACAATTGTTTTATGATAGAACAAAATGTTATAACAATTTAAAATAGATAATTATTCAAATAGTCATTACTATTTGAACTGGTTTCGATAAACATATTTACTTTTTAAATCTCTTACTAATTCTTGAAATATTAAAAAATTAGTGTTATTTTATTTCAAATAGGCTTGTATGTTGAAAAACAATTGTTGTATGACAAAACAAAAAGTAATAACGATTTGAAATAAGTAGTTGTTCAAATGGCCATAATCATTTAAACTAATATGGTAAACTAATTTATTTTTTAAATCTCTTCCTTATTTATTAACTTTTGAAATATTAATAAGGTAGCATTATTTTATTTTGGATAAGCTTTTATGAACTAAACCAATTGTTTTATGACAAAACAAAAGGTCATAACAATTTTAAATGGATAATTATTCAAATAGTCATAAGTATTTGAACTTGTTTAGTAAATAGATTTATTTTTTCAAATCTCTTGCTTATTAATTTTTTGAATGTTAATAAATTAGTATTATTTTATTCTGAATAAGCTTGTACGATATGAAACAATTATTATATGACTAAACAAAAGATAAATATTCTAATAGTCTTAACTACTTGAACTGGTTCAGCAAACATATTTATTTTTTAAATCTCGTATTAATTTTTAGAATACTATTAAATTAGTATTATTTTTATCTGAATAAGCTTGTATGATCAGAAACAATTGTTTTATAAGAAAACAAAGATCATAACTATTTAAGATTGATATTTGTTCAAATAGTCATAACTATTTGACCTGGTTTGAAAACAGCTTTAGTTTTTAAATCTTTTGCTTATTAATTTTTGAAATATTAGTAAAGTAGTATTATTTTATTTTCGATAAGTTTTTATGAATTGAAACAATTGTTTTATGACAAAATGAAAGGTCATAACAATTTTAAATAAAAAATTGTTCAAATAGTCAAATCTATTTAAACTTGTTTAGTAAACAGATTGATTTTTTTTTAATCTCTTACTCATTAATTTTTAAAATGTAAATAAATTAGTATTATGTTATTTTAAATAAGCTTGTATGAACTGAAATAATTCTTTTATGACTAAACAAAAGGTCAGAATGATTTGAAATAGATAATTATTCTAATAGTCTTAACTATTTGAACTGGATCGGCAAACACATTTATTCTTTTTAAATCTCTTACTTATTAATTTTTGGAATATTATTAAATTAGTATTATTAATTCGAATATGCTTGTATGAAAAGAAACAATTGTTTTATGACAAAATAAAAACCATAATGATTTGAGATAGATAATTGTTTAAATAGTTATAACTATTTGAACTATTTTTGTAAACAAATTTAGTTTTTATATCTCTCATTAGTTTTCAAAATATTAATAGATTAGTGCTATTTTATTCTGAATAATTTTCCATGAACAGATTGTTTTATGACAAAAAAATAGGTCTTAACAATTTCAAATAATTGTTCAAATGGACATAACTATTTGAACTTATTTAGTAAACATATTTATTTTTTAAATCTCCTACCTATTAATTTTCATAAATTAATAAATTAGTATTATTTTATTTTGAATAAACTTGTATGAATAGAAATAATTATTTTATGACAAAAAAAAGATCATAACTATTTGAAATAAATAATTGTTCAAGCAATCATAGCTATTTGAACTTGCTTGGTAAACGATTTATTTTCTAACTCTTTTACTTATCCATTTTTGGAATATTAATAAACTAGTACTATTTTTTTCGAATACACTTGTATGAATAGAAACAATTGGTTTATGACAAAACAAAAGGTCATAACTATTTGAAATAGATAATTATTCAAATAATCATAACTATTTGAATGTGTTCAAAAAACATATTTATTTTTTAAAATTTTTACTTATTAATTTTTGGAATATTAATAAATTATTATTATTTTATTTCAAATAAGCTTGTATGAATAGGAACAATTGTTTTATGACAAAACACAATGTCATAATGATTTGAAATAGATAATTGTTCAAATAGTCATAACTATTTGAACTTGTTCAGAAAATAGTTTCATTTTTTAAAGCTCTTACTCATTATTTTTTGAAATATTAACAAAATAGTATTATTTTATTTCGAATAAGGCTATATGAATTGATACAATTGTTTTATGATGAAACAAAAAAGTCATAACAATTTTAAATAGATAATTACTCAAATAGTTATAACTATTTGAACTTGTTTGGTAAACATATCTATTTTTGAAATCTTTTACTTATTAATTGTCAAAATATTAAAAAATTAACATTATTTTATCCAAATAAGCTTATATAGAGAAAAATAATTGTTTTATGACAAAACAAAATGTCATAACAATTTGAAATAAGTAATTGTTTAAATAATTATAATTATTTGAACTTATTTGGTAAACATATTTATTTTTTATATCTTTTACTTATTAATAGTCAAATATTAATAAATTTGTATAATTTTATTTGAAATAAGCTTGTATGAATAGAAAATTTTGTTTTATGATAAAACAAAAGGTTGTAGCTATTTGAAATAGATGATTGTTCAAATAGTCATAAGTATTTAAACTTGTTCAGTAAACATATTCATTTTTTAAATCTCTTACTTATTAATTTTAAGAATATTAATAAATTATATTTATGTTATTTTGAATAAGCTTTTACGAATTGAAATAATTGTTTTGTGATAAAATAAAAGGTCATAATGATTTGAAATAGATAATTGTTCAAACAGTCATAACTATTGGCACTAATCAAGCCAACGTTTTTAAATCCTTTACTTATTAATTTTCAAAATATTAATAAATTAGCATTACTTTATTCTAAATAGGATTGTATGAATAGAAACAATTATTTTATGACAAAACAAATGGCCATAACAATTTGAAATAAAGAATTACTCAAATAGTTATAACTAATTGAACTGATTTAGTACACAAATTTATTTTTTAAATCTCTTACTTCTTAATTTTCAAAATATGAATAAATTAATATTACATTATTCCAAGTAAACTTATATGAACAAAACATTTGTTTTATGACAAAAGAAAAGGTCATAACAATTTGAAATAGATAATTATTCAAATAGTCATAATTATTTGAATTGGTTTGACAAACATAATTTTTTTTAAATCTCTTACTTATTAATTTTTGAAATATTAATAAATTTATTTTATTTTATTCCAAATAAATTACTAAGAACTAAAAAAATTATTTTACAACAAAACAAAAGGTCATAACGATTTGAAATAAAGAATTGTTTATATAGCCTTAACTATTTGAACTGATTCGATAAATAAATTTATTTTTTATAGTCATGACTATTTGATCTAGTTCAGTAAACATATTTAATTTTTTACATTTTTTACTTATTAATTGTCAAAATATTAATAAATTTGTATTATTTTAATTTGAATATGCTTGAATAAATAGAAATTATTATCTTATAACAGAACAAAAAATCATAATGATTTGAAATAAATAATTACTTAAATAGTCTTAATTTGAACTAGTTTGATAAACAGATTTATTTTGTAAAATTTTTATTAATTTTTGAAATATTAATAGATTAGTGTTATTTTATTTCGAACACACTTATATGAACAAAAACATTAGTTTTATGACAAAACAAAAGGTCATAACAATTTGAAATAGATAATTATTCAAATAGTCATAATTATTTGAACTAGTTAAGTAAACAGAATTATTTTTTAATTCTCTTACTTATTAATTTTTGAAATTTTAATAAATTTATTTTATTTTATTCTAAATAAGCTAGTATGAATTGAAAATATTGTTTTATGACAAAACAAAAGGTTATAATGATTTGAAATAGATAATTATTGATATAGTTTTAACTAGTTGAACTAGTTCGACAAACAATTTTATTTTTTAAATCTCTTAGTTATTAATTTTCAGAATATTATTAGATTAGTTTTATTTTATTTCAAATAAGCTTGTATGAATAGAAATAATTGTTTTATGACAAAACAAAAGGTTATAACAATTTGAAGTATACAACTGCTCTAATAGTCATAACTATTTGAATTAATTTTGTAAACATATTTAATTTTTAAATCTCTTTTTTATTAATTTTTGAAAGATTAATAAATTAGTATTATTTATTCTAAATAAGCTTGTATGATAAAAAATAATTGTCATATGACCAAACAAAAGGTAAGAACAATTTGAAATAGATAATTATTGAAATAGCCATAATTTTTGAACTGATTTGGTAAATGTATTCACTTTTTAAATTACTTATTTGAATTTGTTTGGTAAACAGATTTATTTTTTTAAATCTCTTTCATATTAATTTTTCAAATGTTAATAAATTAGTATTAATTTACTCTAAATAAGTTTGTATGAACTGAAATAATTGTTTTATGACTAAACAAAAGATCAAAATGATATGAAATAGATAATTGTTCTAATAATTTTAACCATTTGAACTGATTCAGTAAACAAATTTGTTTTTTAAATCTCTTATTAATTTTTAAAAATTATTAAATTAGTATTATTTTAATCCAAATAAACTTATATGAACCAAACAATTATTTTACGTTAAAAGATAAAAGTCATAATGATTTGAAATAGATAATCATTCATAGAGTCTTAACTATTTGAACTAGTTCGACAATTAGATTTATTTTTTAATTTTCTTGGTTATTAAATTTCAAAATATTATTAAATTAGTATTATTTTATTTTAAATAAAATAGTATGAACAAAACCAATTGTTTGATGATAAAATAAAATGTTATAATGATTTGAAATAAATAATTATTGAAATAGTCAAAACTATTTGAAATAGTTTGGTAAGTAGATTTTCTTTTTAAATCTCTTACAGATTGATTTTCTAAATATTAATAAAACAATATTATTTTATTTCAAACAAACTTATATTAACAAAAATAATTATTTTATAACAAAACAAAAAGTAATAATGATTTAAAATAGATAATTGTTCAAATAGTTATAATTATTTCACTAAGCAAAAACATAATTATAACTTTTTGAACCAGTTCAAATAATGATGACTATTTAAACAATTACCTATTTTAAATCGTTATTACTTTTGTTTTGTCATAACACAATTGTTTTAGCTAATACAAGCTTATTTGGACTAAAATAATATTAATTTATTAATATTTCTAAAATTAATAAGATATTTAAAAAATGAATTTATTTTTTGAATCGGTAATAAAAATCTAGGTATAATTATATTTCAATTATAAAATGATTGTTTATTTATAATTATATGTTAAAATAATTTATATTATTAAAATATTGGATGAAATATTTTATATGTCATAATTTTTATAATTATAACTAATAAAATGAATTACTATTATAAATAATAATAATAAATATAGTTAATATTAAAATAATATAGTATTTAATATAATTATTAAAGATTATAATAATTTAATAGTAATATTATAAACAAGATTAGTCTATAGCTTGTTTTATAATATAATTTAGATTGGTATATAATACTTTATTATAATTAATATACTTTATTAATAATAGTTAATATCAATTGTATTATAATTATTATATAGTTAATATAATTATAATAGTATAGTAATAAATTATTATACTATTATGTTTATTTAAATAAGCAAAGTAAATATTAAAATTATTTAAATATATATTTGTAACTAATTACAAAAGGTTATAATGACTTGAAATATATAATTGTTTAAATAGTCATAATTATTTGAACCAGTTCAGTAAACAAATAATCTTCTACTTATTAATTTTTGAAATATTAATAAACTAGTATTATTTTATTCTAATTAGGCTCGTGTGATGAAAAACAATTGTTTTATAATAGAATAAAAGTTCAAAATGATTTGAAATAGATAATTGTTCAAATGGCCATAACTATTTGAACTAATTCGATAAAATGATTTATGTTTTAAATCTCCAACTTCTTAATTTTTGAAATATTAATAAAGTAATATTATTTTATTTTGGATAAGCTTTTATGAAATGAAACAATTGTTTTATGACAAAACAAAAGGTCATAACGATTTTAAAATGATAATTGTTTAAATAGTCATAACTATTTAAACTTGTTTGGTAAATAGATTTATTTTTTAATTCCTTGCTTATTAATTTTCTAAATGTTAATAAAATAGTATTATTTTATTTCAAATAAGCATGTATGAACTGAACAATTATTTTATGACTAAACAAAAGGTCAGAATGATTTGAAATAGAAAATTATTATAATGTCTTAACTATTTGAACTGGTTCAACAAATATATTTATTTCTTAAATCTCTTACTTATTCATTTTTAAAATATTTTTAGTTTAGCAATATTTTACTCAAAATAAGTTTGTTTAGACACAAATAATTGTTTTATGACAAAACAAAGATCATACCGATTTGAGATAAATAATCATACCGATTTGAGATAGATAATTATTCAAATAGTCATAACTATTTGAATTGGTCCAATAAACATATATAATTTTTAAATCTCTTATTAATTTTCAAAATATTAATAAATTAGTATTATTTTATTTTGAATAATTTTGTATGAATAGAAACAATTGTTATATTAAAAAAAAGGATCATAACGATTTGAAATAAATAATTATTTAAATAGTCATAATTATTTGAACTCACTCGATAAACAAATTTATTTTTTAAATATTTTACTTATTAATTTTTGAAATTTTAATAAATTAGTATTATTTTATTTCGAATAAGCTTTTATGAATAGAAACAATTGGTTTATGACAAAACAAAAGGTCATAATGATTTGAAATAGATAATTATTCAAATGGTCATAATTATTTTGAATGTGTTCAAAAAACAAATTTATTTTATATATTTTTACTTATTAATCTTTGGAATATTAGTAAATTTATATTATTTTATTTGAAATAAGCTTGTATGAACAGAAACAATTGTTTTATGGCAAAACAAAAGGTCATAACAATTTGAAATAAATAATTGTTCAAATAGTCATAACTATTTGAACTTGTTTGGTAAATAGATTCATTTTTTAAATCTCTTACTCATTAATTTTTGGAATAGTAATAAGTTAGTATTATTTTATTTCAAATAAGCCTATATGAATTGATATAATTGTTTTATGGCAAAACAAAAGGTCATAACGATTTGAAATAGATAATTATTCAAATAGTTATTACTATTTGAACTTGTTCGGTAAACATATTTATTTTTTAAATCTTTTACTTATTAATTACTGAAATATTAATAAATTAATATTATTTTAATCCGAATAAGCTAATATGACAAAAATAATTATTTTATGACAAAACAAAAGGTCATAACGAATTGAAATAAATAATTGTTCCAATAGTCATAACTATTCAAAATTATTCGATAAACAGATTTGAAATAAGCTTGTATAAATAGAAAAAATTATTTATGACAATACAAAAGGTTATAGCAATTTGAACTAGATAATTGTTATGTCACAAAACAATTATTTATGTTCATACAAGCTTATTCAAAATAGAACAATCTAATCTAATAATATTCCAAAAATTAATAACTAAGGGATTTAAAAAATAAATTTGTTTGCTGAACCAATTCAAATAGTTAAGATTATATGAACAATTATTTATTTCAAATCATTATGACCTTTTTTCTTGTCATAAAATAATTTTCTCAATTCATACTAGCTTATTCAAAAAAAATAAAATGAATTTATTAATATTTCAAAAAATAATAAGTAAGAGATTTAAAAAATAATTATGTTTACCTAATTAGTTCAAAAAATTATAATTATCTATTATAAGATTAATTAATTAAAATTATCTATTTTAATCAATAATTATTAATTAGATTAATGATTTGATCATTGATATTCAAGTAATATTAATTATTACTTTTAAACCCAATTTAATATTACTAATTGAATTAAAACATATAATAATTAGATTAAAAATTATAATTATTTATTATTATTATTTTAATCTATACAAATAATAATTTAATAAATTATAGATTATACATAACTAAATAATTAGATTGCTTATATAATAATAATAATAATAGTTTAATAATTTTTATTAATAATAGATCTATTTTTTACACAAAATGCAAAATGGGGTTGAAAATCAACAAAAAGGATTGATCCTCCCACACAGGGGATCGATTACCTATGCATAGGATCGATCAGGTAGGTGTTTTTCACTCATAAAATGGGCTTTCCTATAGTTGACCCAATCAATCCCCTGATGCCCAAAAAGCCCCAACGGCTATTTTCTTGTCTGATATTTTATAAGTTTGAAGCATTAAATGCAAAGCAACGGTATCTATTCCTTTCTACATATAAATGAAGGCTTCCACTGCAAATCAATTGTATGAAAAGCTAAGAGAACTTATTGCCTCCACCAATCAAACATTCAAACTAGTTCAAAAAAAGAAAAGTGCAAAAAATCCCTTATTAATAATTGATTATAAAATAGATGATATAAATATTAAATAAGATAATTATTTTAAGTAATAATTAAGTTAATTATTTTAATTAATCAATAATATTAAAATTGATAATATAGTTATTAATATTAATAAATTATTAATTAATATTTTAATTAATATTTCAATATATTAATTTTGTTCAAAATTAAAATATTTTAATTTAATTCAAATCAATAATTAATATAATTTAATATAAAATAAATTCTTAATTTAAATAGTAGATAATTAACTTAACAATTTAAGTTAAAAATAATCCTTGTTATTAATAAATTGTTATTTATTTAAGCAATTATGTCAAAATACTAATTTGTTAATATTTTGACAATTAATAAGTAAAAAAATTTTAAAATAAATCTGTTTACCACACTAGATCAAATAATCACGACAATTTGAATAATTATCTATTTCAGTGACCTTTTGCTTTGTCATAAAAGAATTGTTTCAATTCATATAAACTTATTCAAAATAAAAAAAATACTAATTTATTAATAATCCAAAAATTTATAATAAAGAGATTTAAAAAATGACTCTATTTTCTAAACAAATTTAAATAATTAGGACTATTTAAATAATTATCTATTTGAAATAGCTATAACCTTTTGTTTTGTCATAAAAGAATTTTTTTCTATTCATCTAGGCTTATTTCGAATAAAATAATACATATTTATTAATATTAAGACAATTAATAAGTAAAAGATTTAAAAAATAAATTTGTTTACCAAACAAGTTCAAATCATTATGGCTATTTGAGCAATTATTTATTTAAACTTGTTATGACTTTTTGTTTTGTCATAAAACAATTATTTCTGTTCATACAAGTTTATTCGGATTAAAATAATATTAATTAATAATTATTTTGACAATTAATAAGTAAAAGATTTAAAAAATAAATATATTTACTAAACAAGTTCAAATAGTCATGAATATTTGAATAATTATCTATTTCAAATCATTATGACCTTTTCTTTTGTAATAAAACACTTGTTTCAATTCATATAAGCTTATTTGAAGTAAGATAATACTAATTCATTAATATTTTGAAAATTAATGAGTAAGAGAATTAAAAAAAGAATATGTTTACCGAATAAGTTCAAATAGTTATGACTATCTGAACAATTATCTATTTCAAAACATTATGATCTTTTGTTTTGTCATTAAACAATTGGTTCTGTTCATGCAAACTTATTTCAAATAAAGTAATTTAAATTTATTAATATTCCAAAAATTAATAAGTAAAACTTTAAAAAATAAATATATTTTCTGAACAATTTCAAATAGTTATGACTGTTTGAAGAATTATCTATTTCAAATCGTTATGACCTTTTGTTTTGTCATAAACCAACTATTTCTATTCATAAAAGCTTTTTTGAAATAAAATAATACTAATTTATTAAAATTCCAAAAATTAATAAGTAGAAGATTTAAAAAATAAATTTGTTTACCAAGCACATTCAAATAGTTATGACTATTGGAATAATTATTTAATTCAAATCATTATGATCTTTTGTTTTGTCATAAAACAATTATTTCTATTCATACAATTTTATTTGAAATAAAATAATACTAATTTATTAGTATTCTAAAAATTAATAAGTTTGAGATTTAAAAAATAAATTTGTTTACCGAACAAGTTCAAATAGTCATGTTTATTTGAACTATTATCTATTTCAAATCATGATGACATTTTGTTTTATCGTAAAACAATTATTTTTGTTCATGTACAATTATTCAAAATATAATAATATTGATCTATTAATATTTTGATAATTAATAAAAGATTTAAAAACAAAATCTATTTACCGAAATAGTTCAAATTTTTATGACTATTTGAATAATTATCTATCTCAAATCTTTATGATCTTTATTTTGTCATAAAACAAGTGTTTCTTTTCATATTGGCTTATTCAATTCAAATAATACTAATTTAATAATATTCCAAAAATTATAAGAGATTTAAAAAATAAATGTGTTTGCTGAACTAGTTCAAATAGTTAAGACTATTAGAATAATTATCTATTTCAAATAATAAGTATTTGATCATACAAGCTTATTCGAAATAAAATAATAATAAAAATTTATTAATCTTTCAAAAATTAATAAGAGATTTAAAAAATAAATATGTTTACCAAACCAGTTCAAATAGTTATGACTATCTGAACAATTCTATACTTCAAATTGTTATAATTTTTGTTATGCCATAAAATTATTTCTGTTCATACAAGCTTATTCGAAATAAAACAATACTAATCTAATAATATTCCAAAAATTAATAACTAAGTGATTTAAAAAATAAATTTGTTTGTCAAACCAGTTCAAATAGTTAAGACTATATGAACAACTATCTAATTCAAATCGTTATGAATTGAAATATACATTATAATATAATTATAATAATCATAAATCCAATTAATTAAATTATCCAATCTGCAATTGTTATTAATAAATAAAGTCATGCTAATTTATTAATATTTTAAAAATTAATTAAAGAAATTTTAATTTATTAATTAAGATAACAATTAAACTACTATATAATAATTAATAATATTAATAATATTTAATAATATTAATAACATGTAATAATTTAAGTACTACTAAAAAAATAAATTAATAGAATAAAGTATTTAAATATAAGTTAAATTTAATTAGTACTATCTTATTTCAAACAAACTCATATTAATAAAAATATTAAAAATTATTTTAATAATAACCCAATTCTTAATTTATTAACAACTTGATTATATTTGGTAAAATTAAACAAAAAGTCAAATTATATGTAATTTATATAATTAGATTTAATTAATATTTATTAATTAAAATTATTATTAATAAAATAATGCTATTATTTTAAATGTATTCAAATCTTATATATTATTAAGATTATATGATTAACTGTTATATTAAGATTATATGATTAATTGTTATATTAAAATACCTAAACTATTTATTATATAATCAGAACCTACTCTGATACCAACTATCATGGGCTTGAGACTTATGCCAACACTCCATGGAGCATTAGGTTAGAATATTAAATAATTTAATAGATTATATTGATATTATTTTGATTTATTATTTTGAAAATATAGTTTTTTATGCTTTTAACTATTAATCATTAAATCATTAAATTAGTTATGAAAAGTAAATTTTACGTATATAATTATTTTATTATAATTAAGTTAATAATTTCTTGTTATTAATAGTCAAATATTAACGTTATTTTATTAAAAATAAATTATTAATTAAAATATTAATTATTAATATTTCAAACATTAACAAGTAAGAGATTTAATAATTGAAATTATAACATCATTAGAGGGTAGATTTGATCAATTTTATAATAAATTTGTATTACTTTATTCAAAAAAAACTTTTATGAATAGAAAAAATTATTTTACAACCAAGCAAAAGGTTATAGCAATTTCAAATAGATAAATATTCAAATAGTCATAATTATTTAAACTTGATCGATAAAAACATTTATTTTTAATATTTGTTAATTTATTTTAATTAATAACTATATTAATAATAGTAATGTACTAAATAGTCATAACTAATTTTGGATAACAAAATTACTAATATTATAAAAACATTATAATTATTATATTATAATAATATTAATTATTAGTAATATTATAAATATTAATATAATAAACTAAATAATGACAATATTAATTAGTGGTTTGATAATAATATAATAATACTAATTACAATTGATTATTAAACTATTAATAATAAATAATCATAATAATAAAAATTAATTAGTAAATAATTAAATGTTATTATTAAAATCAATCACAATTAAATAATTAAATAATTAATAAACAAATAAAATTAATATTATACTTTAATTATAAAACTTGTATAATGAACATTTAAATGACAAACAATATTAAATAATTATTATAATATATGCTCTAGACAATTTTTAATTTAATAATTATATAAAAAAATTTTAATATTAATATAACATTTAACTATTTAAATCCTGATTTATATAATAATTAGAACTCTGTTTTATTATATAAGCAATTATTTGTATATTAGTAATAATCGATATTAACAAGCAATTTTATAATATATATCAATTTATATATTAATAATTTAGATAATTATTCTATTTTAAAAATTATTATTATTATTTGAAATAAAATAATATTACCTTTTTAAATTTGTTTGATAAATAAATTTATTTTTTAAAACTTTTGCTTATTAATTTTGAAAATATTAAGAAATTAGTATTATTTTATTCTAGATAAGTTTTTATAAATTGAAACAATTCTTTTATGTCAAAACAAAAGGTCATAACGATTTTAAATAAATAATTATTCAAATAGTCATAACTATTTGAACTTGTTCGATAAAAGGATTTATTTTTTCAAATCTTTTGCTTATTGATTTTTCAAATGTTAATAAATTTGAATTATTTTATTCTGAATAAACTTGTAAGATATGAAATAAATTTTGACTAAACAAAAGGTCAAAACGATTTCAATTTGATAATTATTCTAATAGTTTTAACTATTTGAACTGGTTCGGTAAACATATTTATTTTGTAATCTATATATCTACTTAATTCTAATAGTCTATTTATATTCTATTATAAGCTTAATTAATTTATAATAAATTAGTTTTTAAATTTAGTTTTTAAATCTCTTATTAATTTTTAAAATATTAATAGATCAGTATTATTTTATTTTGAATAATTTTGCATGAATAGAAACAATTGTTTTATGACAAAAAAAAGTTCATAATTATTTGAAATAGATAACTGTTCAAATAGACATGACTATTTGGACGTATTCAGTAAATAGATTTATTTTTAAAATCTCCTACCTACTAACTTTCAAAGTATTGATCAATTAGTATTATTTTATTCCAAATAAACTTATATGAATAGAAACAATTGTTTTAGGACAAAACAAAAGATCATAACTATTTGAAATAAAAAATTGTTCAAACACTCATAGGGATTTGAATTAGCTCAATAAACAGATTTATTTTTAAAATTTTTTACTTATTAATTTTTTAAAATATTTGTAAATTAGTATTATTTTATTTCAAATATGCTTGTATGAACATAAACAATTGGTTTATGACAAAACAAAGGGTCATAACTATTGGAAATAGATAATTGTTCAAAGAGTCATAACTATTTGAACATGTTCAAAAAACATATTTATTTTTTAAATTTTTACTTATTAATTTTTGAAATATTAATAAATTTATATTATATTGTTTGAATAGAAACAATTGTTTTAGGCCAAAACAAAATGTCATAACAATTTCAAATAGATAAAAGTTCAAGTGGACATGACTATTTAAATTTGTTTGGTAAACAAAATATTTCTTTAAATCTCCAACTTATTAATTTTTATAATATTAATTGATTAGTATTATTTTATTTCGAATAAACTATGAATGTTTTATGACAAATCCTAGCTATTTGAACTGGTTTGGTAAACATATTCATTTTTTAAATCTCTTACTTACTAATTTTTGGAATATTATTAAATTAGTATTCTTTTAATATGAATAAGCTTGTATGAAAAGAAATAATTATGACAAAATAAAAATCATAAAAATTTGATATAGATAATTATTCAAATAGTCAAACTATTTAAATTGTTTCAGTAAACAAATTTAGTTCTTATTAATTTTTAAAATATTAATAGATCAATATTATTTTATTCTAAATTATTTTACATGAACAGAAACAATTGTTTTATGACAAAATAAAAGGTCTAATGATTTAAAATAAATAATTGTTCAAATAGATATGACTATTTGAACTTGTTCTTCTATTTGAACTTGTTCGACAAACAAATTTATTTTTCAAATCTCCTACCTACTAATTTTTAGAGTATTAATCAATTAGTATAATTTTATTCCAAATAAACTTGTATGAATAGAAAACAATTGTTTTAGGACAAAACAAAAGATCATAACTATTTGAAATAAATAATTATTCAAACAATCATTATGATTTAAACTAACTCGATAAACAGATTTATTTTTAAAATGTTTTACTCATTAATTTTTGAAATATTAAGAAATTAGTATTATTTTATTTCAAATACATTTGTATGAATAGAAACAATTGGTTTATGACAAAACAAAGGGTCATAACTATTCAAAATAGATAATTGTTCTAAAAGTCATAACTAATTGAACGTGTTTAGAAAATATATTTAGTTTTTAAATTTTTACTTATTAATTTTTGAAATATTAATAACTTTATATTATTTTATTTGAAATCAGCTTGTTTGAATAGAAACAATTGTTTTATGACAAAAAAATGTCATAACAATTTGAAATAAATAACAGCTCAAATGGACATGATTATTTAAACTTGTTTAATAAACAGTTTTTTTTTTAAATCTCCAACTTATTAATTTTTAGAATATTAATTTATTAGTATTATTTTATTTTGAATAAACTTATATGAATAGAAACATATGTTTTATGACAAAACAAAAGATCATAATGATTTGAAATAAATAATTGTTTAAATAGTTATAATTATTTGAACTCCTTTAGTAAACATATTTAGTTTTTAAATCTTTTGCTTATTAATTCTTAAAATTTTAATAAATTAGTATTATTTTATTTTGAATAAATTTTTATGCACAGAAACAATTAGTTTATGGCAAAAAAAAAGGTAATAACGATTAAAAATAAATAATTGTTAAAATAGTCATAACTGTTTGAATATGTTTAGAAAATAGATTTATTTTTGAAATTTTAATTTATTTACTAGAATTCTATTATTAATACTATTTCATAAATGGACAATTAACTAATCCAATGATTGTTAGTAATTTAATTATTAATATAACAAAATAGATAATTATTAAGATATTAAAATAAATCTATTACATAATTATTAATACATATATATTAATAACTTAATATCAAAATTTAAGTTACAAATAAATATAATATAATTATATGACAATTATATGACAATTGTTATCTAATGTAATTATAATATTTAATTATAGTAATAAATTATAAATATGTAATTTTTAATAATTATTATTTAATAAACCAACGCAAGTTATCTATTCATATACCTAATTAATTAATTAGGTAAATTAATAGTTATAATTTGTAATTAGTACAAATTAGTTAATTAATTAATATATAAATATTAATTAATTATAGTATTAATAATAATTTTTTATCAATTTTAAATTACTTATCATTTATAATAATTATAAATAAATATAATTTTATTAGCAAACAATAGGTATTATTTTAATCCAAAAGCTAACATATATTCATATTATAATATCTATTTTATTAATTAAATAATAGTTATAATATGAAATATTTTAGTATAATTAATATTAAAATAGATAATTGTTCAAACACTATAGAAAATTTATTTGATAATATTTTTGTAATAAATTAGTATATAAGTTATTTGTATTATATAATAAAATACTATTTTATTGATTAATAAATTTATTTATTTATTATAAGCTTGTAATTTACTATTCAAAATACACTAATTTATTAACACTAATTGAAATAATCTATTTTATATTTATTGATAACAAATATAATTCGTTATGATGGTTATTATTATTAATTTAAATTATTAATAATATTATTATTATTAATAACTAATATTATTAAATATTAATGTACTAATCGATAGTACATTGTAAGCTATGAAATAAACAAATTTAATCTATATTATATAATTAATTATTATAATGTATTATAATTGATTAATTGTATTAGTTTAATAACATATTATATTAATTTCATTTGTTATAAGCAATAGAAAGGATCTTATATTCTTTATTAAACCAACATTTAAATATTAATTAATAAGTAAATGTATTCAAATATTATTACACTAATTAATAATAATATTAATTTTTTAAATATTTATAATAATTATTAATATTAAAAATAATTAAATGGTAGAGGTCAAATATTAATTAATTTTAAAATATTTAAAATTAAATATTAATATTAATTTATCTATTAAAAATATTTATTAATAGAAATTAATAACTAAATGATTATATTTTTTAAAGCTGGGCAGTTTATTTTCTTATTAATTTTAAAATTAAGTATTAGTTAAAAAAGCCATATAGATAATAATTATGATTTATAAATCTAATTGGTTTTTTATTATTATTTCAAAAATTAATAATAGGTATGATAATTAGATTTTTAAAGATTTATATTAAAACTAATTAATAAAAATAAAATAGATTAATAATCAAATAGATTAAATATTTTAATCATAACAATTTTAAATAGATAATTGTTCAAATAATCAAACTATTTGAACTTGCTTAGTAAACAGATTTATCTTTTCAAATCTCTTATTAATTTTTAGAATGTTAACAAATCAATATTTTTTTATTTTGAATAATTTTGCATGAACAAAAAGAATTGTTTTATGAAAGAACAAAAAGAATTGTTTTATGAAAAAACAAAAGATCATAACGATTTGAAATAGATAATTGTTCAAATGGACATGACTATTTGAACTGATTCGATAAACAAATTAACTTTTTAATTCACTTAGTTATTAATTTTTAGAATATTAATAAATTAGATTTATTTTTTTTTGAATAAGCTTGTATGAACTAAAACAATTGTTTTATGACCAAAAAAAGGTCATAATGATTTTAAATAGACAATTGTTCAAATAGTCATAGCTATTTAAATTTGTTAATATTAGTTTATAATATTAATTATTAGTTCATACAAGCTTATAAAACAATTGATTAATATTTGCCTTGTCTTAAATATCACATTTTTGAATAATTATCTATTTTAATTATCAATAATTTATCATAAAAGATCAAATATACATTTTAAAATATTTATGATTATTTTTAATAATTATTTAACAAAATTCATAAATTATATTATTATTTATAGCTTATTTATTAATAAATATTGATAATTAAATAATAAAAATTAAATATTTTAATTTAAATATTTAAAATTTAAAATTTTTAATTATTAACATTCAAAAAATTAATAAGCAAAAGATACAAAAAAATAAATATGTTTATCGATCAAGTTCAAATAGTTATGACTATTTGAACAATTATTTATTTAAAATCGTTATGACCTTTTGTTTTGACAAAAAACAATTATTTCAATTCATAAAAGCTTATCCAAAATAAAATAATACTAATTTCTTAATATTTCAAAAATTAATAAGCAAGAGTTTAAAAAAAACAATTTGTTTACTGAACAAATTCAAATAGTTATGACTATTTGAACAATTATCTATTTAAAATCATTATGACCTTTTGTTTTGTCATAAAATAATTGTTTCATTTCATACAAGCTTATTCAAAATAAAATAATAGTAATTTATTAATATTCCAAAAATTAATATGTAAGTGATTTAAAAAATGATTTTGTTTACTTAATTAGTCCAAAAATTAATAAATTTTATTAGTATGCAGTAAAATGAATGTATAATGTATAATTATCAAATTATAAAAATTATTAATAATCGTTAATATTATTATTAGTAATTAAATTATAATAAATATATATTATATATTTAAAATAATTATCATTTTAAATAATAATATATTCAAAAATTTATAATATTATAATGTTAATTAACAAATACGTAAAAGTCAATAATATTTAAACTTATTAATATAATTCAATCAAAATAATAATAAAGAGTTTGTTATTTAATAACAATTGTAATTTATTGGAATAATTATACCTAATATTGATATTATTATTAGTAATGATTTTAAATAGATAATTGTTGAAATAGTCATAACTATTTGAACTTGTTCGGTAAATAGATTTATTTTTTCAAATCTCATGCTTATTAATTTTTTGAATGTCAATAAATTATGACCCTTATCTTATAAATTGAATATTTTGAAACAGTTGGAGATTTAAATAATAAATATTTTTACCAAACAAGTTTAAATAGTTTAAATTATTAAATCCTATTATTTAAATAATTATTAATTTAAAAGATAATTATATTCCTTATAGTCTTAACTATTTAAACTAAAATTAGAATAATATTCAAATAGTTGTTTGTTCAACTTATTAATTTTAATAAGTTATTATTTTAAACTTATTTAAATTATTCGATAATTTAAATAAGTTTTATAAAACAATTATAAAACTTAACTTATATTAAAATAATTAATAAATTATATTAATATTATCTATTTAATAAATTAAATAATAAACTTATTTGAACAATTATCTCATTAATATTAAAATATTGAAAATTATTTTTATTTTATGACTAAACAAACAGTCATAATGATTTAAAATAGATGATTGTTCATATAGTTTTAACTATTTGAACTGATTTAGCAAATTGATTTATTTTTTAAATCTCTTAATCATGAATTTTCAGACTATTATTAAATTAGTATTATTTTTTTTGAATAAATTTGTATGAACAGAAATAATTGTTTTATGATAAAACAAAAGGTTATAATAATTTGAAATAGATAATTATTCAAATAGTAATAACTATTTGAACTGGTCATAATTATTTAAACTGGTTTGGTGAATATATTTATTTTTTAAATCTCTTAGTTATTAATTTTTGAAATATTAATAAATTAGTATTATTTTATTTTGAATAAGCTTGTACGATCAAAAACAATTGTTTTATAATAAAACAAAAGGTTATAACGATTTAAAATAAATAATTATTTGAACTGATTCGATAAACTGATTTATTTTTTAAATCTCCAGCTTCTCAATTTTTGAAATAGTAATAAAGTAATATTATTTTATTTGGGATAAGTTTTATTGAACTGAAATAATTATTTTATGATAAAACAAAAAATTATATATTTGTAATAAATTATTATATAATATTATAAATTAATTAAAATTTATATAAAATAAATTTAAATATTATAAATTAAATATTTAAAATAATATTACTTTATTATTTAACTTATTTAGATTATATTAATATATAATAAATTTTTTTATTATTTTAATATATATTCTATTAATAATTAATTATTTAATATATTATACTAATATATAATATATTAATTTATTATATAATAAATTAAAAACTATTATATATAATTAATTATAATTTATAATTAATTATAATTTATAATTATTTTTAATTGAAATCGTTAATAATATTAAATTATTATTATTTAATAATAATTTTTATATATTAAGTTTATGAATTATGTTAAACATTATATGAATATAATTAATAATTTCTTAAGGGATTTAATTATATTAATTATAATTATTTAACAAGTTAATAGGGATTGAACTATTCAAAAGTTTTGTTATTATAGTCATTTAATCATATAGTTATACTATATTTATATTCTATTATAAATTATAATAATATATAAATTATTATTTATAAATTATTTGATGGGTCATATCCCACCAAGTTTGAAAAACTACAAAAGTTTATACAGAGTTAGGCTTGAAGGAAACCACTTCACAGGAAATATATTAAAAGCTTTGGTGTGTATCCTAATTTGAATTATATTGCATTAAGCAACAATAGATTTTATGGTGAACTTTCTCCATATTGACTCAACTAATTAAATTAGTAATATAATTCACAAATTTTAATATTAATAACAATATTAAATTAATTTTTAATATTAATTATACCATATCAAATAATTAGGTTTTGAAAATAATTATAATAATTTAAGCAATATAAATTAATTATAAATTATTATCAATAATAATAAGCTTTATATTTTATAAAAATATATAAATATTTTCAAAACCTAATTATTTGATATGGTATAATTAATATTGATATTAATAAATTATAATACTTAAATTGTTATGTAATATATAACAATTATATATTAATTGTTAAGTTAATATTTTTAAAATATAAATTCAATACTAATTCCAATAATATGATTAATAAATTTATATAAATTTAAGTAAATATGAATTAATAATGTTTTACTTAATAATATTAAATATTAATTATTGATATTTACTATTACTTTATATATTATATAAAACAATATTAATTAATTATAAACTTATATAATTATTTTAAATCCTTATATATAATTATTATAAAATATTATTATAAAAATTCTATAATTTAATATTTATTATGTAATAATATTATTGAATTATTTATAATATAAATAATTAATTATGTACTTGGGAATCATCTGTGGTACCATAATAAACATTTTAATTATTATACAGTATTCTATTAAAAATATTAAATAAATATTATTATAATTGTTTTATAAATATAATATTAACTATTATTTATAATTAATTAATACATTATCTTTCAAATATTATCTCTTACTTACAATTATAGATAATTATATAGTTAGAATATAATTGAATATTAAGATAATATAAAATATTATATATTTTATTAATTAGATAATAAAAAGCCTATTTAAATATTATTTATTATTATTTTAAAACAAAAAGTTAATTCTATATTCAATTATAATATTTTTATTAATATTATGGTAATAATTAAATTATTAAAACTATAATAGATTATTTTCAATATTTTAATATTAATTAGATAATTGTTCAAATAAGTTGATTATTTAATTTATTAAATAGATAATATCGATATAATTTATTAATTATTTTAATATAAGTTAAGTTTTATAATTGTTTTATAAAACTTATTTAAATTATCGATAGTGTGATAATTTATTGACATTCAAAAAATGAAAAATTATATTATATTTATTATATTATTAATAATATTTATGACAATTAATAAATAAATTTAATTATATAATTATATTAGATTACTAACTATTAATTGTTTATATTTAGTTATATAAAATATCATCAAATATTTTTATAATAAATTGATATAATTATTATATTAAATTAAATTAATTATAATATAATTAATACTATTAATTAATACTTCAATTTATTATATTAATTATAATGTAATTAATTATATTAATTATATGCTCTTATTAAATTACTTAATAATAAATTTTAAGTATATTGATTAATTATTAAATTATTTCATTTTTATTGTTTAATGTATAATTTTAAAATTAAAAGTATATTAATAATTAGTATAAAATTATTTAAATTTTATTATATTTAAAATTAAATATAATTTTTATTAATATTAATAACATATTAATATTTTATACTATATTACTTATTTAATTATATTAAATTAAAATACTAAATATTTTATAAATATTAAATAAATGAATTAACTTAAATTAATTATTTAAACATTAATTAATTATTATTAATATCATGTTCAAATTATTATTTGTATCTATGAGTAAACTAATGTTTAACATAATTCATAATTAATTATAATTAATTAATAATATTAATAAATAAATAATTTATATAAATTATTTGATAATTTACGAATTGTTTAATACAATTTAATACAATATAATTATTAATATAACTAACACAATTAAATAAATAACAAAATAATATATTAAATTAATATAATTAATTATAAATCTATAATTATTATTTAATATATGATTAAATTATTCAAATAATTATGGCTATGCCAATAATTTAGTATGTTATTATATAAATTATTTATAATAATAATAATTAATATTATAATATTATTTATTTGTTTTGTCATAAATTATTATTTAGTAAATATTATTCTCTTATATTCAATATATTCAAATATTTAATAAATAATGTTTATAAATATTTAAAGTAATTGTTAATAGACTAAAATATTAAACAATTAAATACTATTAATTAATATTTTAATATTAATTTGCAAAATATTAAAATTAAAATTATTTGAAACTAAATTTAATTAATTAATGAAAATTAATAATCTATTAACATATTTATTAATTTTAATACAACTAACAGTTATTTTTAATTTTTCAAATGTTAATAAATTAGTTTTAATTTATTCTGAATAAGTAATATAAATTAACTAATTACTAATATAATAACAAATATAAGTTGCTATTCAGACTTAATATAATTATTAAACTTAATTTATTATTTAATATTTATAAATATATAATATAATTATTTCAGTTCATACAAGTTTATTAATAATTAATTTAAGCAATATAAATTAATTATAAATTATTATCAATAATAATAAGCTTTATATATTTATAAAAATATATAAATATTTTCAAAACCCAATTATTTGATATGGTATAATTACTATAATGAATTAATAAATATATTATAAATAATTATTTAAATTAATAGTTATATTCATTACTTTTTAATCAAAGTTTTGTATAATAATATACAAATAATTTATACTATTATATATAATATAATTAATTAACAACAATTTAAAATAATTTAACTAATAGCTTATTATTAAATTTAATAAATACTCGTAATAATATTAATTAAATAATTTAAAAATTAATTTTATAATTAAATATATAATATTTAATAAATAATTATAATTATTTTTATATTAATTTTATAATTAATTTATAATAAGATTATAAGATTATAATAATTTATATAAATTAAATATAATAAATTATTTATTAATATTATTAATTAATCAGTATAAACCATATAAATATGTTTCTATGAACAAAGATATTTTAATATTAATAACTATTATTATTTAATATTATAAATAAATTATATAATTTACTAATAATATATAAGTAAATTATATATTTAGAACTATATAAATGTTTTTGTTCATAAAAATTAAGAAATTCTTATTAATATATACAATAAATAATATTAAATAGAAATTGTATTAATTATAGTTCTAATTATTATGTAATTATTTGTTTAGTCCTTATATAATTAAATTAATAATTTAGATTTATTATTATCTTATAATAATATTATGTAGTTAATTTTAATACTATTAATATTACTAATTTATTAATGGTTTATTATAACCCGAATTCAAAATTATATATTCTGAATAAAAGCTTATTCGAAATAAAATAATATTAATTTATCAATATTTCGATAATTAATAACTAAAAGAATTAAAAATAAATTTATTTATCAAACCAGTCAAAATATTGAAGACTATATGAACAATTATTCATTTCAAAATGTTATAACCTTTTGTTTTGTCATAAAACAATTTTTCAATTCAAACTAGCTTATTTGAAATAAAACAAAATAAATTTATTAATATTTCAAAAATTAATAAGTAAAAGATTTAAAAATATATATTTCTATTTACTATTAAATAAACATAATAAATTATTTATTAAGTAATTTATTAATAAGAGATTTAAAAACTAATACTAATCTATTCATATTTAAATAATTATAATAACATAATTAATTAAATAAATACTTAATAATTTTAATAATAAAAACTTAATAATTCAATATTAAATTATTATAATATTAATTAATTAGCTAAATTTAACAATTAATATTAATAAATTAAGCAAATATACAATTGGTTAATTATTATACTAACAATATTAAAATATTATATTTTAATTTAATAATATTTATTTATATTTATTAAAATATAAATATTTATAAACTATATTATGAATATAGATAATCTACATTTCCACTCATATAATAGTAATTATATTATGTTTTAATCTTTATAATATTTACTATATTATAATAATATATACAAGTTTATATTATATACTAATATAAAATAATATTTGCTAATTATTATTTATATTAATTATAAAATTAGTATCTATTATTAATCAATTATTTATATTAAATTCTATTATATAATATTAATTAAAGATAATCATTATTAGTAGTTATTAGGATAATTATAATATTATTACTATTATAAATTATTAAAATAATTACTAACTTTAATTGTTATTATTAATAAAATTATATCTTAAAATAATTATTATTATCTATATAACAATTATAATTAATTATATTATAAATTTTTTGTTAAATTTAATAATTTATTATTTATTGTTAATTATTAGCAATATATAATATCAATATTAGTAATATTAATTAACATATTTTAATTATTAATAATTGCTTACTTTATATCATGAATAACTTATATAGTCAAAATTGTTTATATTATTATTAAAATTATTAATAATTAAATAATCAAAATTATTAATTAATAATTTATTAAAAGTATTAGTTTAATATATTAATTAATATTTTGTTTAAATTAATCTATTTATTATATAATAATTATTATATTATTAATTTTATTTAATTATAGTAAAATAATTAATGTTATAATGATTGTTAATATTTAACTTTATAAATTAATATAAAGTTATTTCTTTATATCTTTATAAATAAAATAATTAATTATTTTTAATATTGTTAAAAATATTAATTATTAATTTCTATTTTTATTATTATAATTAATTGTTATAATTAATTAATTAATCAATATTAATTAAATATTAAATGTTAATTAATATAAATAAAATGACTCTTTTATTTATATTTAACAAATAGAAATAATTAATTAAATATTTTTAATTTAATAGATATTGATATATTTTAAATTTTAAAATTTTAAATATATATTAGTAATACATTAATAGATAATTAAATATTTACTTTAAATATAATTATTAATTTAATTCTTTAAATTATTTAATTTATCTTAAATAATATCTAATTTAAGATAGAAATAGATTAAATATAATATTAAATATTTAAACAAAAGGTAATAAATTAGTATTATTATTAATAATAAATTATTAACTAGTAAAAATTTAATTTATGTATAATTATACTAAATTATATAATTAAATAATTAATTTAATATTTATTAAAATCCTTATTAAATAAATTAGAATAATAATTATTTTTCTTAGTTATATTAATAATTAATATAAAATACTTGCTTACAGAAAATCAATAATTCAAATAAGCCTATATAAATAATTTAATACTATTTAAATAAATAATATTCTAAATAGTATAAATAAATTAATATAATCGTAATAAATTAATCATGAATATTTTAATTATTATTTAGTAAATCTATTTACCAAACAAGTTTAAATAGTTATGACTATTTCAACAGTTATCTATTTAAAACCAGTTGTTTTGTCATAAAATAGCTATTTTAGTTCATAAAAAACTTATCCAAAATAAAATAATACTACTTTATTAATGTTTCAAAAATTAATAAACAAGAGATTTAAAAAATAAATCAGTTTACTGAATCAATTCAAATAATCATGGTCATTTAAACAACTATCTATTTTAAATAATTATTACCTTTTGTTTTGTCATAAAATAATTGTTTTTCAACAAATAAGATTTTTCTAAATAAAATAATACTAATTTATTAATATTTCAAGAATTAATATGAGATTTAAAAAAGAAATCTATTTGTTGATCTAGTTCAAATAGTTATGATTATTTATAGTTTTTAAATAAATATAATATAATTATAGATTATATAGTTTATAAATTATTAAAAATTATTATTAACAATTATTTATTAGTTTTATAAATAACAATTATATAAATAACCTTTAATATTATAACTTGTTATAATAAGCTTATAACAAAAATAGATAATTTATAATATTTATATATTAGTTATATAAATTATAAAATGTTTATTATAATTAATAAATAATTAAATATTTTTTAATAATGACTATTATATTAAAATTTATGTTAGTATAATTAAATATATATATTAAATAATTATTAATGCTAAATTTAATAAGTTCAAATAGTTTATTTTGAATAAAATAATATAAATTTATTAATACTCTAAAAATAAATAATAAAATTTTAGAAAATAAAGCTATTTTGTTAAATTAATTTAAAATGATAATTTTAAAATAATTAATAAATTATTATCGATAATTTTAATAATTATAATATTTTTATTAAAATTATTATTCTTATATAATATAGTTATTATATATAGTAATAATTAATTGTTCTAATTAATATTTAAATTAATTAAATTATTAAAACTAATCATTATTATTTAATAGATTATAATTTTATTAAGAAAATTATTTGTTCAATATGCTTATTTATTAAACCCAAATATTGGATAATAATTATATATTTTATTAATTAAACCATAATTATTAGATAAATTATATTATGATTAAGCTTGCATGATAATAAAATAAAGATATTAATATGAATTATTGATTTTAATTTAATATAACTAATAAATAAATAATTATATTTATTAATTTTCAAAATATTTAACAAATATTTTAATAATTATTATAATATTTATTTTTACTAGTTATATTTAATACTATAATATATATTAATTTTAAATATTAAATCTAATTTATTTATATAATTAAAATTAATTAAAATTTTTACTTATTAATTTAAAACTAAAATAATTGTTATAATTAAATAATAATCTCATTTAATTATAATATATAATTAATTAAAATATAATATAAATATTTTAAAATTTAAATATTAAAACTAGTATATATTGTTTTAATATATTAATTTGTTTAAATTAAAAATAAATATTAAAATTTATTTTAAGTAATAAATATTGCAATAGCTTAATAATTAATACAAATAAATCTAATTATTTAATCTATAATAAATATTGCATGAATATAATAAATTATTGTTTATTATAAATTAAATATTAATTTAAGTTTCCATTCTCATATATAACCATAGTCATTCTCATAAAATCATTAACCTCAATTTCCAATCATTGGAAGGGAATGTTACTTCAACTCCTACAAGTGGGACAATTCTTTCGGGCGTTATTTGTAAAAGCATCATTAACATTGCGGGTGGTCTTACTGAATAAGTTTTATCTTCCCACTAGCTATCCACCTCTCTTCCTCAACTTGTTGCATGAAAATAATTTAATTAAGACTTGTACAAAACCTATAGCTCTTCTGAATATATGTTGAAAATAAAAGCAAAAAGAATCTCTTAAACTGAATCAGGTTGAGGAAAATTTTATTATTATAATATAGTATATAATTATTATAAATTATAATTAATATACAATTTATTAATATTAATATAATTATTAACATTAAAAAATTATATTATAATTAAGTTATGTTATTGTGTAAATAGTAATATTTGCTTCAAGTTATTATATATTTATTCAATTATTTATAATTTAATATTTAAAATTAAATAATTAATATTTGAATATTAAATTGGTATTATCTAATAACAATAAGTATAATATTTTAGTTCAATTATTAACTATATTGCTTATTATATTATATTATATTATATAATAAAATATTTCATTATATATTTCATTTGTATAATTATCAAAAAATGATTTAATTAAATCAAATATTTAAATATAATCATAATTATTTATTATATTTAAATTTTTTAATTGTTTAGATTTAACAATTATATATTTTAATTCAAATAGTCTATAACAAGAAAATCTATACAATTGTTTTATAATAAAACAAAAAGTCATAACAAGTTGAAATAAATAATTGCTCAAATAGTCATAACGATTTAACTATTGTTTATAAATATATTCTAGTATTATAATAATATATTATCATAATTATTAGATAATTATTCTAATAATTTTAACCATTTGAACTGATTCAGTAAACAAATTTATTTTGTAAATCTCTTACTTATTAATTTTTAAAATATTATTAAATTAGTATTATTTTAATCCAAATAAGCTTGTACAAACAAAACAATTATTTTACGTTAAAAGAAAATGTCATAACGACTTGAAATAGATAATCATTCATAGAGTCTTAACTATTTGAACTGGTTTGAGAATTAGATTTATTTTTTAATTTTCTTGGTTATTAAGTTTCGAAATATTATTAAATTAGTATTATTTTATTTTAAATAAAATAATAGGAATAGAACCAATTGTTTGATGATAAAATAAAAGGTTATAACGATTTGAAATAAATAATTATTGAAATAGTTAAAACTATTTGAAATGGTTTGGTAAGCAAATTTTCTTTTTAAATCTCTTACAGATTTATTTTCTAAATATTAGTAAAACAATATTATTTTATTTCAAACAAACTTATAATAACAAAAACAATTGTTTGATGACAAAACAAAAAGTAATACTGATTTAAAACAGATAATTATTCAAATAGTTATAATTAAATCTATTTACTAAACCAGTTCAAATAGTTATGACTATTTTAATTAATTAAAGATAATCATTATTAATTATTTTAGGATAATTATAATATTATTAGTATTATAAATTATTAAAATAATTAATAACTTTAATTGTTATTATTAAGATGATAATGATAATGTTATAATTAATAATAATTAAGATAATAATATAGTTTATCATTATTATAACTATTAAACTATTATAACATTATTAATATGTATTAATAATAATAATTTAAACAATAATTTTAAATAATAATTATTTATTATTTAAAATTTAAATACCATAATAACTAAATATAGTTAATTTATAATAAATAATTATCAAATAGAAATAAATTTTATAATTTATTATTTGTAATTGTAATTTATATATTAATTAATTAATAGGTTTGATTAATATTAACAATTGTAATAATTTAATATTAAATATTTTGTTATAAATATATAATCATTAAATAGATTATATATTAATTAATAAATAAATATTTATATAAAGTTATATTAATTAGTATTATTATAAATTTCTATAATAATAGTAATATTAGTTAATATAATTATTATTTATTTAATAATAATTATATTATTATTATTATTAATTAATTTATATATACTTATAAATATACATATAAGTAATATATTATATTAATTATAGTTATAAATATAATAAACAAAAGTAGAATATATAATAAGATATCCACTAATAATTATAACTAGGTAGTTTATAATAAATCTTATGAATCTAAATTTACTTATATTTATTAAAAATTATTTAGTTATTTTATTACATTAAGATTATTAAATAATTGTTACGAATAATTATTAACTAATACTAATTTATAATAATATTAATTTTGACTAGCATGACTGAGGAACAAGATAGTTTTTTAATAATTATAATAATTACCATGGATTAATATTTATAAAATTAATAAATTAATAGAATAAATTATCTAAATTGTATTAAATAACATGTATTTAATAAATCATTTATGATGATCTTTTAATCGATTATAATTTATAATAAGTTATTAATATTTGAATAAAATCAAATATATTAATCAAATATAATTAATTACTAATAATGATTATTTTAATTAATTAAAATAGTCATAACTATTTGAACTGGTTTAGTAAATAGATTTAGTTATATAATTTATAATATAATTATAGTATTATTATGTTTAATACTTAATATATTATTTAAACATATATTATTAATTTATATTTAATATATAAATATAAATATAAATATATCTATATATATATTATATATATGTATATGTATAGTATATATATTATTTATAAAATAATTATAAACATAACAATATATATTAGTTATTTTCTAATAACTAATATAGTTATATTTTAAATTATATTAAAATAAAGATTTATTTTTTAAATTTCTTACTTATTAATTATTTTTATAATAATAATTACTATTTATTAGTTAATTAATCATTAATTAATTTATATAATAATATTACTAATTATAAATTATCATAATTATAATTATAGATTAATAAATATTATTAATGAAAATTTTTATAAACATAGTATTATTTATATTATGTATAATTATATATAATTATAAACATAAATAGTATTATATTTATATAATTATATTAAAATTTAATAAATATCTTAATTAAGAATTATTAATAAAGGCTTCAATTCAATATTTCATTAGATATTTAAATTATTAATTATTATAAAATTAGTTACTATTTAAATTATTAGTATTATAATCTCTATATTAACTAATAATTATACTATAATTATTATTATTACATTATAATTCAAAATAGTAATTATTATAAGATATTAGTAATATTTATTTAAATTATATATTAATAGTTTTTATAACTATATTATAAATTAATATAAAGACCCGTACCTAATATAATTTCTATTTATAATAGAATATAAATAGACTATTAGAATTAATTACTATTATAATATTAATTTATATTAGCTATAAATTATTTTATAACAAAACAAAAAGTAATAATAATTTGAAATATATAATTGTTCAAATAGTATAATTTTTTGAACTAGTTAGGTAAACATAATTGTTTTTTAAATCTTTTATTTATTATTTTTTGAAATATTAATAAATTTATTTTATTTTATTTCGAATAAGCTAGTATAAATTAAGAAAATTATTTTATGATAAGATAAAAGGTCATAACGATTTGAAATAGATAATTGTTCATATACTCTTAACTATTTGAATTAAAATTGTTCAAATGTCATAACTATTTGAACTAGTTCGGTAAACAAATTCATTTTTTAAATCTCTTATTAATTTTTGAAAGATTAATAAATTTTGTTATTTTATTTCAAATAATCATGTATGAAAAAAAACAATTGTTATATGACCAAACAAAAGGTGATAACGATTTGAAATAATATCTTATTAATACAATGCATATTATATATATTTTAAATATATAATATATATTATATTAATATTTTAATATGAAAGCTAACATATATTAATATTATAATTGTTATAAATTCAATATGTTTACTTAATAATCTGATTATTAATTATAATATTATTAGTTATTTAAAAAACAATTGTCTTTATTTAGTAATAATTTAAATTACTTATTAATAATTATTATATATTAATAATTTTTAATTAATTTTTTAATATTAATTATATATAACTTGATCATAAATTATTATTAAAGCTTATAATAAGATTTATTAATAATTCTTATGAATATTAATAATTTCAAATTGTTATTTAATATATTTTTCATACAATTTATAATATGAAAAATATAGTTGTAATAGTTAATAGATAATTTTCATATTGTATATAGTAAAAATATATTTTAATTAGACTATTTTACAATAAAATAATTTATTAATTAGATAAATTATAATTTTTAGCCTAATTTATTAATAATATTAATTATGTATTAGATAATTTTTAGATTATTAGTTAAATTATTATATATTAATAATAACTATTAATGAATATAAATAGACTATTAATTATATTTATATTATAATTTTTTATAACAATGAGACAATTAATAGTATAATTAATTATAAATGATAATAATATACATATTATAAAATATTTAAAATGAATTTAATAATGATAATTATAATTTACCTTATAATTAATATAAATATCAACTATATTAATAGTCATAACTAATTTTATATATTCCATAATAATATTAAGTTATAGTATAATTTATACTATAAATATAATATCAATATATTATTATAGAATTTTTAATAAATTCTTGTTTTTATTAATTTTTGTTAGCTATTATTAATATTCATATTATAATATTTAAATAATAATTATTTAATTTATTAACTATTATAATAATATATTATAATGATCCAAATCCCAATTTTAATATTTTAAAGCATTACAATAATAACTTTGCTAACTAATTATTAATTTATAATTAAATTAGTAATTAAATATTACATTTCATTATTACTTAGTTTCTAACAAAACTATTTATATTATTAATTATTAATAATTAAATGTTTATTAATAACATTTTTATTAATGTTAGATTAGTTTAAATAACAGGTATGTAATAATATAAATACTATTAATAAAGAATGCTTATATATTTATAATTTTAAATATAAAAGAGGTACTAATTTAATTTAACAAAGGATTAGATTAAATCTTTTAATCATAACAATGAAAATAACAGTTAAATAAATTGATTATTAAATTAATAAAGAGTTTAATAGTATTTAAATATAATATTAAATAATAATCCAAAATAAAAAAATTAAATTCATTTAATTTTAATTATTTTAAAATAATTTAAAGAATTATATATAATAAAATTAAATATACTCTAACTGTAAGGTTTGTACTATTTACTAGCCAGTTCAAATAATTAATTTAAATAGATTAACTAATAATCCTTTTGTTTGGTCATATAACAATTGTTTTTTTATCAAACAAGCTTATTCGAAAATAAAATAATACTAATTTATTAATCTTTCAAAAATTAATAAGTAAGAGATTTAAAAAATAAATATGTTTACCAAATTAGTTTATTTAATTGTTGATATATAAGTTTATTAATTAATTATATTAAATGATACAATTGATATAAAGAATTATTAATTATGATAAATAATTAAATATTAAATTATTAATATATTATTTGAATACATATAATTTATATTATTAATTAATTTGTATACAATTATAAATATTATTACAATATAATATTATTGTAAATTAACTATAAATATAATAACTATTATGTAATTATACATAGCACTTAAATGTTATAATAGTATAATTTATTATACTATTATAATATTTAACTTTCAAATAATATGCATGATTATTAAAAGGATAATATTATATTATTTCATTAATATAATATATATTAATATACATAACAATATATATTATATTATTAATTAATATTATTAATTAAATAAACAATATAATTATATATAATTATATGTATAAATAAATAATTATAATTATTTAGATAAATAACAATATATTATATTTAAGTATAATAGTTTATCTTATAAAAATTAAGATAACTATTTTATCTAATTTAAAGTTATATAAATTATATAATAAATTAATTATATTACTAATTAATTTAAAAAATATTATAATAAAATTAATCAATTATTAATTAACTATATAAATAATAATATTATTATTATAATATAATCATAGGTAACAAATTTCTGTTTTATAATATTTATAAAATTATAATAATAAATTAGATTAAAATAATAGATTTATTTAAATATATTAAAATATATAATATACTAATTCAAATAGTTATGACTATTTAATGTTATAATTAAATATATATTATATTAATTAAGTAATATATTATTACTATTTTTATTAATAATATTTAATACTATAATTATATAAAATATTTGAATAAATTCATATAAAAATAAAATTTATAATTTCTTATTTGTAATTATAATTTTTATATATTAATTAATTAATAAGTTCGATTAATATTAACAATTGCAATAATTTAATATTAAATATTTTATTATAAATATATATTCATTAAATATATTATATAAATTTTACTTATTAAGAACAAGCTTGTATGGATGGAAACAATTGTTTTATGACAAAAAAAAAAGTCATAATAATTTGAAATAAATAATTATTCAAATAGTCATAATGATTTGAATTTATTCGATAAATAGATTTATTTTTAAATTTTTTTACTTATTAATTGTCTTAATATTAATAAATTTATATTATTTTATTCGAAGTAAGCTTATATGAACAAATAAAATCATTATATGACAAACGAAAAGGTTATAGCGATTCCAAATTAATAATTGTTCAAATCGCCATAACTATTTAAACTTGTTTGGTAAATATTACTAATTTATAATTAAATAATAATTAATTAGATATAACTTAAAAATTATTCAAATATTATAATTATTATAATATTGTAGTATATTATTTTAACTATTTATTCAAATATTTGATTACTAATATTTCATAAAATACATATAAATACTTTATATAATTGTTATTATAGTCTATAATAAATAGATAATAATCTATAACTAAATCTTTGATTAAACTAATAATATAAAATCTAGCTATTATTATAATTTATATTTAATTAATAATTAAATTATTATAAATATCAATTATTAATAATTTATTATTATTATTTTTTTTGACAATGTATAGATTGTCTTTATTAATTTAAGTTTAAAAAGGTATTTGAATTTTAAAATTAATATAGAATGTTGTCGTAACGGTTTTGTGTACGTTCGAAGAATTTGGAAACAAAATTAAAAAATGAAAAAATAACGGAATCGCTACCAATCTTTTTTGGCTAGGTGCGATTAGCCACCTATTAAAATATATCCTTTTAATAAAATCTTAAAATTAATTAAGATATTTATATAATAATATTAACTTATTTATAATTTATAAATAATCTAATTGTAATCCTTTACTAATCAAATAATTTATAATATATTTTGCAATTAGTATAAAATTATACTTACATTAATGAATAATTGTTCATACAGACAAAATTTAACTATTTTTAATTTATTTAAATTAATAATTAATAATTATTTTGTTATTTAATTATATTACTATTAATAACTATAATTATTATATTAATCAAAGTAAGTTATTTAATATTAATATTAAATTTATTATTAATAATTATTAATATTAATTTCAATTTTATTAAAAAACAATTATCTTAAATAATAATAATATTATATATAATAAATAATAACTATATAATTTGAAACTATCTATTTGTAGTTATTAATATGAATAATAAGGGGTTAAATTAAACATTGTTATAGTTACTTTAATTTAATTAATATTTATTAATTAAAGTTAATGAATAGAATTAATTTAATTAAAATTAATTAAATTAAATGTATTGAATACTAAATATTAATAATTAATATAATTAATATTAAGATAATAATATAGTTATCTTAAATACTAAATTTAATTTTTATTAATATTAAACTTAAATAATAATTACTAAATTATTAAGGATAAATTAGTTTAATTTATATTTAAATTTTATTTAATTAATTAATTAAAATATAAATATTTGATTAAATATTTTTACTAGTTATATTTAATACTATAATATCATCTTTATATTTGTAAATAGTCTATAATATTTTATAATATTATATTTATATAATATTATTGAAAAGTTTAATTATTAATTATAAATTAACTAATCTGAAGTGTAATAGTTATAATTATTAAAGATTTAGTTATAGATTATTATCTATTTAAATATTATTCTAATTTAAGTTTAAATAGTTAGGACTATAAGGAATATAATTATCTTTTAAATTAATAATTATTTAAATTATAGATACTAATTTACATAATTATTTTTTATAATTATTATTCTATCTTAAATATTTATGTTAAATTAGTATTTATAAATTTATTTAAATTAATTAATAAAAATCAATAATAAATATAATTTAATATAAAATAGATTATTAATTAAAATATTAATTATAATTTGAAATAATAAAATCTAAATAGATAATTAATAAATTGATATTACATGAATATTAATAATATCAATGATCATAATTATTATCTATATTTAATTCTTAAATATTAATTAATTAATATGAATTATTAAATATTATCATTATTGTAAATTATATTAATTATTATAATTTTCCTTATTAATTTTGAATTAATTGATAAACTAATATCAATTTTAAATAAATTGATATATTAAGACTATAACATAGTTTAATTAAGATTATAACATATAACTTGATTAATAATCGATATCAATTATAACATAATTAATATTATGTTTAATTAAAATCTTATAATTTAACTATTATTAATATTAAAATATTATAAGTATAACTATAAGTATTAAATAATTTTACCTTTTGTTTAGTCATAAAATGTTATAATAAACATATTTGTATTAATTTGTTTAGAAATAAATTAGTATAACTATTTAATTATTAGTAATTAAATAAGTTATAATAATCTTAATATTATGACTATCTAATATTATATAAACAAAGTATTTTAATTTTTATATTTTAATAATATAATTATCTTATAAGTTATACTATATATAACTTTATATTAATATTTATATAATCAAAAATAAAAATTAGTATATAATACTATATAAATATTAATTTATTTTAAATTAATAATTTGAAAGAGATTTAAAAAATTTTATTATTTGATAATTACTTTTTATCAAATTAATATTTTGATAAGTAGAAATTTAATAATTTTGTTTATTATTATTATTGTTATTAATTAATTTATTTTTAGTTAGATACTAATTGCAAAATATATTATAAATTATTTGATTAGTAAAGGATTACAATTAGATTATTTATAAATTATAAATAAGTTAAAATTATTATATAAATGTCCTAATTAATTTTAAGATTTTATTAAAAGGATATACTTTAATAGGTGACCAATCGCACCTTGCCAAAAAATATTAGTGGTGACTCTGTTATTTTTTTATTTTTTTATTTTGTTTTTAAATTCATCAGGCAGATAGAAAACCATTACGACAACATTTTATATTAATTTTAAAATTCAAATAATTTTTTAAATTTAAATTAATAAACACAATCTATACATTGTCAAAAAAATAATAATTTAATTATTAATTAAATATAAATTATAATAATAACTAGATTTTATATTATTAGTTTCATACCTTATAAAATAATAATATAATATTATTTTACTATTTGATTAATTAAATAATAGTTAACATATAATCGTATTTTTTATATATTTTTAAACTTAGTTAAAAATTTATAATTATACTATTTACTAAATATTATAAATAGTTATTAATAATTAATATATTATAATTATGAATAACTATTATAAATATTTATAATATATTAATATTTAAATTATAAATTATCGTTATATTTGAAGCCTACTTAAGACCTTTTCAAATCCTAACAAATGCATACTAATAAGAAATCAAATAAGTAATTATTTATAACAATTATTTGATATTAAATTAATTATATTATATTAATTTAGTAAACTATTCAAATAATAGTACTAATTGATTATAAAATAGGGATATATTATAATATTCATTATTATATTATTACAATAAATTAAATTTATTAACTGTATTTTTATATAATAGTATAATTATAATATTAATATTTTATTATTATTTAATAATAAGACAATTGTTTTCGTTCATATAAGTTTATTCAAAATAAAATAATACTACTTTATTAATATTTTGCAAATATTATATAACTCTATAATAAGTTAATAAATATTAATATAAATACTTAATATTATTATTAATATAATTGTTATAAGTTAATATAGCTATATTAGATAATTGTTCAAATTAATTTACTAATATAATTATATAAGTTAATAAACTATTTAAAAATAAATCTTTTTAGATACTATTAATTAATAAAAATCAATAATTAAAATATTTAAATTAAAATCAATATTCATAAATTTAATATTAATTAAATATGTTTATTCAAATCAATAATTGTAAACTTATTACTTATTCTAAAAATAGATTTATTTTGTAACAAAATGTTTATAATTATAATTTAAAATATAGTATAAATTTAAATAATTAATATTATAATAATTACATATTATTAATAAATTTATATCTAAATTATATAAATTATTTTATATGACTATTTGATAACTATTATTTTTTATTAAATATATAATTTAATATATTTATAAATTATATATAACTTTAAATAAATATTTATTTGTTAATTAATTATATAATCTATTTAATAATTATATTTTATATTAAAATATTTAATATTAAATTATTGCAATTGTTAATATTAATCAAACTTATTAATTAATTAATATATAAATTACAATTACAAATAATAAATTATAAAATTTATTTCATAATTGATAAAAAATAGTTATTCTTTTGTAATTTTTTTATTAAATTAATCTTATATATTAACTAATTAATATTATTATTTATTTAATAATAGTTTATATAAATCAAATAATTGTTATAATTTAATAAAAATTTGATTATTTATATGTTAATAGTTATTATTAATATTTTATTAACTATTATTACTAAATAAAGATTATAAATATAGTAATTAATTAATTACTATTAATAAACTAAATATTTATACTAAATATTGATATATTATTATTAAATTAATATATCAATATATTAAATTGAATAATATATTTATAATTAATAATAATTATTAGTTATTAGTTATTTAAAAATAATATGTATATTAATACAAATATTAATAAGTAAATAGTTAAATATTTACTAATATAACATATATGCATATTATATAATAACAAAATAATTAATATTTTAAAACAATTAAATTATTATAAATTTCCTAAATTTATAATATTTAGTATTATTAATATTTAAATTGTTTATAAAAATTCTTATTAATAAATAATTAGAAAATATTGAATAATTATTGTACAAAGAATAATAATTGAATTAATGTGCAACAAAATAGACTATTTATTATCAATAAATAGAATTTATCTCAAATAATTTAAACATATAATATTTTAAATATTTATAAAATATTATAGGAACAAATTCAAATAGATAAACTTATACATTCAAAAATAATTGTTTTATGACAAAACAAAAAGTACTAACAATTTTATTTCAAATAAGCTTCTATGTTGAAAAACAATTGTTTTATGACAAAATGAAAGGTAATAACGATTTGAAATAGATAATTGTTCAAATGGCCATAATTATTTAAACTAAGTCAGTAAATTGATTTATTTTTTAAATCTTTTAATTTTCAAAATATTAAGAAAAGTAGTATTATTTTATTTTGGATAAACTTTTGTGAACTAAAACAATTGTTTTATGACAAAACAAAAATTCACAATGATTTTAAATAGATAATTATTCAAATAGTCATAACTATTTGAACTTGTTCGGTAAACAAATTTAGTTTTTCAAATATCTTGCTTATTAATCTTTCAAAAGCTAATAAATTAGTATTATTTTCTTTCAAATAAGCTTGCATGAACTGAAACAATTATTTTATGATTAAGCAAAAGGTCAAAACGATTTCAAATAGATAATTATTCTAATAATCTTAACTATTTGAACTGATCGACAAACATATTTATTTTTTAAATCTCTTACTTATTAATTTTTAAAATATTATTAAATTAATATTATTTTTATCTAAATCAGCTTATATGATAAAAAACAATTATTTTATGACAAAACAAAGATTATAATGATTTGAGATTAATGTTTGTTCAAATAATTATAACTATTAGAACTGCTTTGAAAAACGGCTTTAGTTTTTAAATCTCTTGCTTAATAATTTTTGAAATATTAATAAAGTAGTATTATTTTATTTCATATAAGTTTTTATTAACTGAAATAATTGTTTTATGACAAAACAAAATGTCAAAATAGTTTTAAATAGATAATTGTTTAAATTGTCATATCTATTTGAAATTGTTCAATAAACAGACTTATTTTTTTCAATCTCTTGCTTTTATTTTTTGAATATTAATAAATTAGTATTATTTTATTCCAAATAAGCTTGAATGAATTGAAATAATTGTTTTATGACTAAACAAAAGGATAGAATGATTTGAAATAGATAATTATTCTGATAGTCTTAAATATTTGAACTAGTTTGGCTAACATATTTATTTTTTAAATCTCTTATTAATTTTTGAAATATTATTAAATTAATAGCATTTTAGTTCGAATAAGCTTGTATGAAAGGAAACAATTGTTGTATGACAAAATAAAGATCATTTTGATTTGAGATAGATAATTGTTCAAATAGTCTAACTATTTGAACTGGTTTAGTAAATAGATTTAGTTTTTAAATCTCTTATTAATTTTCAAAATATTAATAAATCAAAATTATTTTATTTTGAATAATTTGTATGAACAAAAACAATTGTTTTATGAACAAATATAAGGTCATAACAATTTAAAATAGATAATTGTTCTAATGGACATGACTATTTCAACTTATTCAGTAAACAAATTTATTTTTTAAATCGCCTACCTATTAATTTGCAAAATATTAATAAAGTAGGATTATTTTATTTTGAATAAACTTGTATGAATAGAAACAATTGTTTTATGACAAAACAAAAGATCATAACTATTAGAAATAAAAATTGTTCAAACAATTATAACTATTTAAGCTTACTCTATAAACAGATTTATTTTTTAAATCTTTTACTTATTAATTGTTGGAATATTACTAAATTAGTATTATTTTATTTTGAATAAGCTTATATAGATAGAAATAATTGGTTCATCACAAAAGAAAAGGTCATAATTATTTGAAATAGATAATTGTTCAAATAGTTAGATCTATTTGAACATGTTCAAAAAACAAATTTATTTTTAAAATTTTTACTTATTAAATTTTGGAATATTAATAAATTTAATTATTTTATTTGGAATAAGCTTGTATAGACAGAAACAATTGGTTTATCACAAAACAAATTTATTTATTAAATTTTTACTTATTAAATTTTGGAATATTAATTAATTTAATTATTTTATGACAAAACAAAAGGTCATAACGATTTGAAATAGATAATTCAAATAGTCATCACTATTTAAACTTGTTCAATAAATAGATTTATTTTTTTAAATCTCTTACTCATTAATTTTTAGAATATTAATAAATTAGTAATATTTTATTTCGAATAAGCCTATACGAATTAATACAATTGTTTTATGACAAAACAATAGGTCATAATGATTTGAAATAGATAATTATTCAAATAGTTATGAATATTTGAATTTTAAGATTTCAAATTCAATTGTTTTTAAATCTTTATTAACAAAATAAATCTATTTTTACAATAAGTTATATCTAATTATAAGAATAAGTAATAAGTTTACAATTATTGATTTGAGTAAAAATATTTAATTAATATTACATTTATGAATGTTGATTTTAATTTAAATATTTTAATTATTGATTTTTATTAATTAATATATATCTAAAAAGATTTATTTTTTAGATCTATTATTAATTTTTAAAATATTAATAAAGTAGTATTAATTTATTCTGAACAAACTTATATGGACAAAAACATTTGTTTTATGACAAAACAAAATGTCATAATTATTTGAAATAAATAATTGTTCGAATAATCATAATTATTTGAACTGGTTAGGTAAGCAGAAATATTGGTTAAATCTCTTATTAATTTTTGAAATATTAATAAATTCATTTTATTTTATTTTGAATAAGCTAGTATGAATTGAAAAAATTATTTTATTACAAAACTAAAGGTCATAACAATTGTTTTATGACAAAACAAAAAGTCATAACAATTTGAAATAAATAATTGTTCAAATAGTTATAATGATTTGAACTTGTTACTTAAATTAATATCTATATTTTAATATCTGTAACTATCATTTAAATATTAATTAAACTATTAATATTTACTAATTAATAGTTTAAATGAACATTTAAAAATATTATTATAATTTATCATTTATTATTGTTAGTTATTTAAATAAAAATTATATAAGCATATAATCTTAATAATATATAAGATAAATAAAATATTTAATATTTTATAATTATTTATTTTTAACATATTATAAATAAAATTAATATATTAATCAAATATAATTATAACATTTATTAAACATTAATAAATTATTTATTAATTGATAACAATAAACTATTTAATAATTTGAATAATAATTAAATTTAATTTATTAATTATAACAATATTAACCATTAATATATTAATCAAATATAATTAGTTAATATAATAATTGATATTATTATTATCAATAATAATTAATTAAATTTATTATATACTATTATTTGAAATAGTTATTAATATTAATATACATTATATTGTATATTATAATTAAATAATTTAATATTATAATTATTAATTAGTAATTAATACTATAACTTATTAAATTGTTTTGTCATAAAACAAATTATAATTATCATTATATAATAATTATATATAATATTAAATTTATTAAACAAGATAAATTTAATATTATAATTTAAATAATATTAATTAATAATATTGATATATTAAATAATATATGATTAGTTATTAATTACGAATAACTTAATCAATTCAATAAATATATCAAATTATAAAATTTGATTAAATTAATAAATTTAAATATAAATTAGTATTATTTTATTAAGTATAAAATAAAATAATAATAATAATAATATCTAATGCTGACTAATAGTCTAATATTATCTAATCTAATATTAATTACAATTATAGTATAATTAAAAATAATCAACTATTTTTAAAAAAATAATATACAATTATAGTATATTAAATATTTAATATTAAACTGAATCAGGTTTATTGATAATAAATTATTATAATGTAAATATAAATCAATTAATTCAATACTAACAATTATTGGATTAGAACTAATGGCCTTTTGTTACAAATTAAAAACTAATTAATTAAGTAATTAATATATTAAATATAGTATTATAGAATTAAAATAATTATAGTAATAATATATATTATTTTAATTATAATTAAAATATATTATATTTAAAACTAACTATATAATTAGTTTTAAACTAATAAACATATTTATTATTAATTAGACTTTTATTATATTCATAATTAACAAGTTTTAATTCTTAATCTCAAATATTATGGAACTAAATTTAACAATTAATAGATTAATTAACTAATATATTAATATTTAATAATTATAATTTCATTAACATTACATTAGTTATGTAAATACATATATTATAAAATTACTAAATATTAAACAATATTATCGATTAAACTATATTTAAAATAATATAATTATTATTATTTAAATTAACTTATAACAATTATATTAATAATTATATTATATTAATTGTTATTAATAATAATTGTTTAAATTGATATCTAACAGTTAAATCAATTAGATTTAAATAAAATATTTAATTTATAATTAAATATATAGAATTATATATTATTATAATATATAAATTTTAATATATTCAATATATTCATTACTAATAATTGATAAATTATTAAAATATATAATATTATATTTAAATGGTAATAACTATATGAACTTATTTGGTAAGATGATTTATTTTTAATATCTTCGAGTGATTAATTTTCAGAATATTAATAAATTAGTATTTTTTAATTTTTGTATAAATTTCTATGAACAAAAAAATTTGTTTTATGACGAAAAAAAAGTCATAATGATTAGAAATAGATAATTGTTCAAATATTTCTTTATTAATATTAATATAATTAATTAATATAGCATATTAATTAAAAATAATAATAACTATTTATTATTTATATAATACTTTATATTGTTATTTATCACCTCTAACCAAACAAAATTACAGGACTAAGTAGAAGGCATAACCAAACAAGTTTAAATAACAATTAATATTTATATAAATATTTGGATTTAATAAATATAATTATTTAATTAAATATTACATAATATTAATTGATTAAATTAATAAATTTAATTTTTGGATAATAATATTTCAAATATTTTTAATATAATTTATAAATTATATTATATACTAATTTATGACCTATTAATTTATATATAATAATTAATATTATTATATTATTAATTTATTTATAAATTATAAATATTAGGTTTATAAATAAATTTAATATTTATTTCAAGTTATATATAATTTATAAATATATTAAATTATATATTTAATAAAAATAATAATTAACAAATATTCATATATAATAATTTATATTATTTAACAAATATATATTATTAATTATTATACCTAATTTAAACATTAATTAAAATAATATATTTATATTATATTAACATATTAATTGTTAAGATTATAATTTATTATTATCAAATATTTAATATAACATTGATATATCTATTTTATTGCTAATAAAATATAACAATTATAGTATATAATATAATAATTAATAATAATAAATTATTATCTATTTATTTAATTATGTTAGTTTAAAATATATATTATTTTAATTTACTATTTACATTAACAATTATAATATTAAAACTAATATTATAAATATATTAATAATTAATATATAAAGTAAATAATTATAGTATATAATAATATACTTAATTATAATTAAATAACTATGAATATTAAAAATAAATTATAGCTTATTATTATTATATCATTATAATTCATTTAATAATCATAATTATCTAAATATATTTAATTGAAATAAATATAATTATAATATTTAGTCACCCACTTTTTGACTAATAAGCTTTATTATTATCGATTATAATAACAAAATTATAATATAATAATTATAATAATTTGTTATAAAATTAACAATTTATAATATTTATAATTTATTAAAATTTAAAAAATTAATACTAAATTTTTAAAAAATCTATTTACCGAATAAGTTAAAATAGTTATGACTATTTGAACAACTATCTATTTAAAATCGTTATGACCTTTTATTTTATCATAAAATAACTATTTCAGTACATAAAAGTTTTTTCAAAATAAAATAATATTGCTTTATTAATATTTCAAAAATTAAGAAGTTGGAGTTTTAAAAAATAAATCAGTTTATTATCTATTTAATACAGTAATATAAATAATTTATTAAATATTTTGTAATTATTTAATATTATTATATAATATTAAATATTAAATTACTAATATATATAGTATATTTAAAAATACTATAGAATTAATTTATAAAATTAATATATAAATTTACTAAATTTAATAAATTATTATATATAATAAACTATAATATTTAGTATTATAATTAGTTTTATATATTAATTATTAAATTAATTAATATTTATTAATTATACTATTAATTATTATATTTAATTATAATTATTTATTTATAATATAATTAAGCTATTAGATAAATATTAATTATATTAAGCTAATATGATTATAAATTTATATTAAATTTAATAAACAATTATAATATTTTAAATATTTAATATAAAATATTAATTACCATTATAATTATAATTTTATAAATTATAAATAATTTATTATTAACAAAATATAATAATTTTTATATTATACTTTATTATAAATATATAAAATTAGTTAAATAAAATTTTTTATTTTGATATGGAAAGAATCATATCAATAATTTTATTACATTCAAATAATTATATTATTTGAAATTTTAATATTTGTTCAGTAACATTTTATTAAATATTATAGTATAAATTATATAATAGCTAATAATATATTGTTAGCTACAAACAAATTAAAAACTATTATTAAACTAACAATAATTAAAATGTTTATTATGGATAATTTATATATTAAAATTAATATATCTATTCTATATATAATAATTAGTTACTAATAACTAAGACTAAATAATAATTTATTTAATAAAATTTAATAATTTAATATAAATTAATATTATTAACTTATAAAATTATATTTAATAGATAATTAATTATCTAACAATTATTAATATACTATAATTCAAATATGAATTATTGGATTAGAACTAATGGCCTTTTGTTACAAATTAAAAACTAATTAATTAAGTAATTAATATATTAATATAGTATTATAGAATTAAAACAATTATAGTAATAATATATATTATTTTAATTATAATTAAAATATATTATATTTAAATATAATATAATATATATGTCAAATATGTATTATATTTTTAATACATATAATAATTAATAATTGTTATATTATATAATTATTTTTATTTATACTATTCAAATAATAGTACTAATTGATAGTATATATTCATAAGTATAAATATTTATTAGTACATTATAATAAATATATTATAATATTATAATAAAATAGTTATTTTATTTTGGATAAACTTTATTAATAAAGTTATTAATATTAATTATTTTTAGTTTAATAATTTAAACTTGTATTATATTAATTGAATTAAATATTAACAGTAATTATCAATATTTATGGTAAATTAAATTTTATAACAGTTTATTATTTACTCTAATAATTTATATAATTTTAATATAATTATTAGTATATTTCATATTGTAATATTATAACTATTATTAATAGTTATAATTTAATAATTTATATATTAAAATATATATTAATAGTTAAGGTCATAACTTAATTATAAATTAATAGTAATAATTTATAACTTATATTGATATAATTAATATTAATTATCATGAATAATTTATTAATAATATTAATAGTTATTTAGTTATTTAATTATAATTAAGTATATTATTATATACTATAATTGTTTACTTTATATATTAATATTAATATACTTATAATATTAGTTTTAAAATTAATAATTATTAATATAAATAGTAAATTAAAATAATAATATTATAAACTAACATAATTAAAAAAAATAGATAATAATTTATTATTATTTTATAATAATATTATTAATTATTATATTATATACTATAATTGATATATCAAATATTATCGAAAAATAACTAATATATATTATAATTCATTATAATTCAAAATAATTTTAAAATATTATTATGAACAATAATATTATTTATTATTTAATATTATATAAATATTATAAAATATATTATATTTTAAGTATTAGATTTAATAATTTATTTTATTTTAAAATATTAAATAATATTAAAATTAAATTTGCCAATATAATTATCTAATAAATTAGTATATTATATATTTTAATAATTGTTAAAATTTTGTATACTTATAATAATTTAAAATTATACTAATATAAAATAATATTTGCTAATTACTATTTATATTAATTATTAAATTAGTATCCATTATTATATAAATTATTTATATTAAATTCTATTATATAATATTAATTAAAGATAATCATTATTGGTAATTATTAGGATAATTATAATATTATTAGTATTATAAATTATTAAAATAATTAATAACTTTAATTGTTATTATTAATAAAATAATGTATTAAAATAATAATTATTATAATTAATTATATTATAAATTATTATTTATTGTTAATTATTAACAATAGTATAATATCAATATTAGTAATATTAATTAACATATTTTAATTATTAATAATTGTAGTTATTAATTATAGTAACTTAATTATATTATAATAAACTTATAACTTAATTATTAGTTTAATAATATAAATATATTTAATAGTTATATTTATATATGACTGTTTGAATAATTTTATATAATATATAAAACTTTTATATAATTAAACTAAATTAACTATTAAAATTATAACTTATTATAATTATAACATGTATAAACTAATGTTATACTCAAATTATCAATGTTGTAATATTATGTAAATTAAATATAATTGTAAGCTTATAAATTTTATATTTATTAATATATTTTTACTAATTATACATATTATAATAAATAATAATAAAAACTTATTATATTTTATATATTATAATTATAAATTTATTAAATTTAATAATTTAATTTATTTAATTTATTTTTTTAATAATATTATAAAAAATATTATTAATTGTATCATTTATATTATTCAAATATCATATAATTATAATATTATATTATACTAGTTATATTTAATAATATTAAAACACTATTATTAGAATAAACAAAAACAATTAATAAACCTTTTGTTTAATCAAAATAAATAAGTATATTAATAATTCCAATAAATTATTTAATAATTTATTACTATAATTAATTTAAATAATATAATATAATTACTAAATTATTAAATCATTCAAGTGGTCATATTATAATCATAATATTTAATTATAATTGTATATATTAATAAATAAATTAACTATATAATTTTTATAATAAATTAATTCTCAAAGTGATGTTATATTTTTTAAATATAAATATACTATAGTTATAATAATAAATATTATTAGTACTATCAGAATAATTATTAAACCAAATGACTATAATAATAATTAATATTTGACACGGCTATTGAATAAATTAGTTATTTGAAATAAATTAATTTGAAAAATTATCATAATTTATTAATAAATACAAATTTAAAAAATAAATATAATGAGAAATTATATTTATTATAAATAAATTTATATTTATTAATAATTTAATTAAATTATTAATTATATAATAAGTAAATTAATTAAAAAATATAACTAATTTTTAATTCACTTAAAAATATTGCTTATCTATAATAATAATTATTAATTAGATTATAAATTATATTAATTACTTATTATTAATTTAAATTCTTATTATATATTTATACTAATTACTTATTATAATTTTTAATAACAATGTAATCAACTATAATATATTTAATAATATATTAATATTTATACTTATAGCATATATAATTTATAAAATTATTCATTAAGTTATAAAATAATTATTATAAATAAAATATTATGAATTTATTAAGTTAATTAATAATTTAATATTAATGTGTAACAATTTATTAAATATTTATGGATAAATATTTTAAAATTATTTATTTTAATTATAACTTATTATTTAGTATTTATAAAAAAATCATATTTTACAATAAAAAAAGTTAACTTACGAATGTCGTGACAATTTTTGATTAAAGAATTCAAATTTAAAATCAAGTCGAATTTCATGCTTCTTGTACGAATTAATTATAACAAAATCTAATTAATTGAACTTAAGTTGCTTGATTATTTTTTGAGCTGAACTCATAAAAATCAAACTACATCTCGAAAATGGAGTTGAACTATTCAATCCAACATCTAATGGCAAGTACATAACTTTTAGTTATATAGATATCGAGAAAAATATTAAAATAATAAATAAGTTAATTAATTTTCAAGTAATTAATTAGATTAATATTATTTTATTCGATATTTATATTAATTGTAGTTTTATTATTTCAAATAATATAATTGATAAGAACAACTATCAATATTGTTTAATATTAATACTAATTTAATATTGATATTAATATTAAGCTTTTTATTAATTGATAACGATTTGAACAATTAAATATTTTAATAATTATTATAAATCCTTACAATTAATAAGGACTATTATATTAAATTATTCAAAGTATGAACTTTTATTATGATAAATAAAATAAATCAATAAATTATTAATAATAGTTCATATTAAATCTAAGGGGTTATGATTTTAATAAATATTTAATTAGATTATATTAATTTATAATAAAATATTTAACAATTAAATTTATATATAATTATCTGAATATTGATTTTAATTTAAATATTTTAATTATTGATTTAAAATATTTAAAATATTTAAATAATAATATTTAATAATATTAGTAACTAATTATTATATATAGAATTAATTGTCTATATCAAACTAGTTCAATCTATTTATACAAGCTTATTAGAAAGAAAATAATACTAATCTAATAATATTATGAAAATTAATAATAAAAAGATTTGAAAAATAAATTTATTTGTTGAACTAGTTCAAATAGTTAAGGCTATATGAATAATTATCTATTTCAAATCGTTATATTCTTTTATTTTGTCATAAAACAAATGTTTTTGTTAATATAATTTTGTTTAGAATAAAATAATATTAATAAGAGATTTAACAAATAAATTTTTTTACCAAACTAGTTCAATTAGTTATAACAATTTAACAATTATTTATTTCATACTGTTATAACCCTTTGTTTTGTCATAAAACAATTATTTCTATTGATATAGTCTTATTCGGAATAAAGTAACGTTAATTTATTAATATCCTAACAATTAATAAGTAACGAATTTAAAAATAAATCTGTTAGCCTGACCATTGCAAATAATTATGACTATTTGAATAATTATCTATTTTAAATCATTATAACCTTTTATTTTGTGACAAAACACTTGTTTTTGAATTACAAGGAATATCTAATTAATATTTATATAGTATTTATATTCAAAATAAAACAACTATTTGAATATTATTCACCTTATTCTTAATTGTTATATTCTTATAATTAGCAATTTTATTTACAATTCAAATTATTCGAATATTATAATAAATTATTATTAATTTGTTTATAATGACCAATATTTATTAAATTATTTCAATATTGTTATTTATTTAAGCAATTATGTTTTATAATTATCGATTAGTTTCCTCGTACTAATTTGTATGTTAATATATATTATGGAATATGAAATTATATTATTAATCATTATATATATTAAATTAATTAAATTTAATAATTATTTGAATTGGTTCGAAAAATATAATTAATTTTTACATATTATATATAAAATTATATAATTAAATAGTTATAATTATTTATAATATAAATCATATTAAATAATTATAATATATAATCATAATTTATTAAAATAATTAATCTGTTTAGTTATATATTTATTTTTATAATAAATATTAAATTATTTATTTAATAATTAACTACTTTATAATTAATAATATTAATTTAGTTATTAAATTATCTAATAATAAATTCTTAGTTAGTTTAAATAATAATATTATTAATTATATTATAATAGTAATAATATTAATTATAATAATAAATAATAGTCAAAATATAACTAATAGTAATAATTTTAATTATTATTAATATTTCCAATATAATCATATTTAATTAATTATAACTTAATTACAAAATAGATTAAATAATAATATACTTAATTATTTGACTATTATTCGATAATAATTATATTATTCATATATTATATAGGCTTAATAAATAAATTTATTATAAGTAAATTAATAATTATTTATTAAGATTATAATAAATAAATTATATTATAGTAATTATATATTTATAATTATAATACTATAAAAATATCTATCATTTTAATATTGATAAATAAATATCTATCAGTATTAGACTATTAGAATCAAATAAGTAATACATAATTATACGTAATATAATTGTATTCAAATGTATTATTAAATAATCTTAAAATAATATTTATATTAATTAAATAAATACTAATATTGATATTTTAATTAATAATTTTATTATGATACTTAATTAATATAATATATTTAACAATTAATAATATAATAATTATGGTTTATTTAATAGAAAAATATTAATCTATTATTAATAATCTTTAATTTATAGAGTTATATAAATTTAAATTATATACAATAATTATTATAACTTATTATAATAATTTATATTCAAAAGAAATATAATAAATTAATATTTATTAGTTATAACTATTATAATAATTGTTTAATACTATATTGAATTAAAATTATATAACTATTAATTATATTAAGACTATAAATAATATTATATAAAATTAGCTATAATAACAATTAGTGTAGAACTTATTATTAAATTTATATACGAATATAAATATTATTATTCATAATTGTTGATAAATTTAACACTATCTAATTAATTTTGAAAATTAATTAATATTATTATAAGTATATTTTAATTAAATTTATTAATAATAATTTTAATAAATTAGGCAATTATATATTCACTATTAATATTCATTGTTTTCAATAATTAATAAATTATTATAATTATTACAATATTATTTTAATATTATATTAATTTTATAATTAAAAATTAGAAATAGATATAATATTATCTAATATAATATAATTTTATTAATTATATTATACTTAAATTATTATTAAATAATATTATTATTTAAATTAATTTAAATAAAGATTAAAATTATTATTAAATAAGTTATTTATTAATAAATATTGTTACTCATAAAATATTAATTAAACTATTTAATTAAACTACTAATTAATAATATTATTATTAAGTTACAATAATCTCTATTTTAAAATTAGTTTTAAATAATTTTAAAATTTTATTATATAGTATTATTATATAATTGAGTTTTTTATAAAATAATTATATTAATGTATATACACTAAATAAATATATTATTTTAATAATAAATTTTTTGCTTAACTTATATGCTCAATAGTGGGTTAGGATTTTTATAAGGGCTCGTAAAACTCTTATTATATAACTGGCAATTGGATCTAAGTTATTAGGTGTGAATGTTGTTGCTTTATGTTATTAGCTGCGCAAATGTATTAATAAATTTAATTAAAATTTTAATACTAAAAATATTTTAATACTAAATCTTGTTTAGTATTAATTATATAATTAAATTAAATTATTAAATATTAAATATCCTAAATGTTCCAAAAATTATTAATAGTCCTAGAAAACTTTAATAATTATACAAATATAATTATTTGTATTAATATTTATAATTTAAATATTATTACTGAAATTAGCAATTTCAAATAACTGTACTAATTTAGTATTAATTGTTTAAAGAAAATAATATATCTTTAACAATATATTAAATAAATTCTTATTAATTATTCTATGATAAATATATTAAGCTTTTATGAAATGAAACAATTATTTTATGATAAAACAAAAGGTCATAACAATTTTAAAATGATAATTAGCATGTATGAATTGAACAATTATTTTATGACTAAACAAAAGGTTAGAATGATTTGAAATAGATAATTATTATAATAGTCTTAACTATTTGAACTGGTTCAACAAATACATTTATTTTTTTAAATCTCTTACTTATTAATTTTTAGAATATTATTAGTTTAGCAATATTTTACTCCGAATAAGTTTGTATGGACAAAATCAATTGTTTTATGATAAAATAAAGATCATACTAATTTGAGATAAATATTTATCCAAATAGGTACAACTATTTGAATTGGTCCGATAACTAGATATAGTTTTTAAATCTCTTATTAATTTTCAAAATATTAATAAATTAGTATTATTTTATTTTGAATAATTTTGTATGAATAGAAACAATTGTTTTATTACAAAACAAAAGATCATAACGATTTAAAATAAATAATTATTTAAATAGTCATAATTATTTGAACTCACTCAGTAAACAAATTTATTTTTTAAATATTTTACTTATTGATTTTTGAAATTTTAATAAATTAGTGTTATTTTATTTCGAATAAGCCTTTATGAATAGAAATAATTGGTTTATGACAAAACAAATGGTCATAATTATTTTGAATGTGTTCAAAAAACAAATTTATTTTATACATTTTTACTTATTAATCTTTAGAATATTAGTAAATTTATATTATTTTATTTGAAATAAGCTTGTATGAATAGAAAAATAGATTTATTTTTTAAATCTTTTACTCATTAATTTTTGGAATAGTAATAAGTTAGTATTATTTTATTTCAAATAAGCCTATATGCATTGATATAATTGTTTTATGGTGAAACAAAAGGTCATAACGATTTGAAATAGATAATTATTCAGATAGTTATTACTATTTGAACTTGTTCGGTAAACATATTTATTTTTTAAATCTTTGACTTATTAATTGTTGAAATATTAATGAATTAATATTTTTTTAATCCAAATAAGCTAATATGAACAAAAATAATTGTTTTATGACAAAACAAAAGGTCATATAATGATTTGAAATAAATAATTGTTCCAATAGTCATAACTATTCAAAATTATTTGGTAAACAGATTTGAAATAAGCTTGTATGAATAGCAAAAATTATTTTATGACAATACAAAAGGTTATAGCAATTTGAACTAGATAATTGTTCAAATAGTTATAATTATTTGAACTTGTTCAGTAAACAGATTCATTTTTTAAATCTCTCACTTATTAATTTTTGAAATATTAATAAATTAGAATTATGTTATTCTGAATAAGCTTGTATGAACAAAAACAATTGTTTTGTGAGAAAACAAAAGGTCATAATGATTTGAAGTAGATAATTATTCAAATAGTCATAATTGTTTGCATTGGTCAAGCCAAAAGATACATTTTCTAAATCCATTACTTATTAATTTTCAAAATATTAATAAATTAACATTACTTTCTTCCCAATAAGATTATATAAACAGAAACAATTGTTTTATGATAAAACAAATGGTCATAACAATTTGAAATAAATATTTGGTCAAATAGTTATAACTAATTGAATTGGTATGGCAAACATATTTATTTTTAAAATCTCTTATGTATTAATTTTTGAAATATTAATAAATTAATATTATTTTATTCCAAACAAACTTATATGAACAAAAACATTTGTTTTATGACAAAACAAAAGGTAATAACAATTTGAAATAGATAATTATTCAAATAGTCATAATGATTTGAAATAGTTTTGTAAATAGAATTGTTATGATTGTTTCTGTTCATACAAGTTCATTCAGATTAAAATAATATTAATTTATTAATATTTTGACAATTAATAAGCGAAAGATTTAAAAAATAAATATGTTTACCAAACAAGTTCAAATAGTCAAGACTATTTGAATAATTATATATTTCAAATAATTGTGACCTTCTATTTTGTAATAAAATAATTGTTTCAGTTAACATAAGCTTATTTGAAATAAAATAGCTCTAATTTATTAATATACCAAAAATTAATGAGTAAGAGAATTAAAAAAATGAATATGTTTACTGAACAAGTTCAAATAGTTATGACTATCTAAATATTTATCTATTTCAAAACATTATGACCATTTGTTTTGTCATAAAATAATTAGTTATGTTCATGCAAGCTTATTTCGAATAAAATAATATAAATTTATTAAAACTCCAAAAATTAATAAATAAAAATTTAAAAATAAATATGTTTTTTTGAACACATTCAATAGTTATGACTGTTTGAACAATTATCTATTTCAAATCGTTATGACAATTTGTTTTGTCATACAAGCTTATTCGAAATAAAATAATATTAATTTATTAATATTTCTAAAATTAATAAGTAAAATATTTAAATAATAAATTTATTTATCGAGCAAGTTCAAATAGTATTACTATTTGAACAATTATATATTTCAAATCTTTATGATCTTTTGTTTTGTCATAAAATAATTGTTTCTATTCACACAAGTTTATTTGGAATAAAATAATACTAGTTTATTATTATTCTAAAAATTAATAAATTAGAGATTTAAAAAATAAATCTGTTTACCGAACAAGTTTAAATAGTCATATCCATTTGAACTATTATTTATTTTAAATCGTTATGATATTTTATTTTATTATAAAATAATTGTTTCTATTCATACAAAATTATACAGAATAAAATAATACCAATTTATTACTATTTCAAAAATTAATAAGGATTTAAAAATAAATGTGTTTTCCAAAGCAGTTCAAATAGTTAAGACTATTAGAATAATTATCTATTCCAAATTATTTTGATCTTTTGTTTAGTCAAAAAATAATTGTTTTAGTTCATACATGCTTATTCGAAATATAGTAATACAAATTTATTAAAATTTAGAAAATTAATGAGAAATTTTCAAAAAATCTATTTACCAAATAAGTTTAAATTGTTATGACTATTTGAACAATTATCTATTTAAAATCGTTATGACCTTTTACTTTATCATAAAACAACTATTTCAGTACATAAAAGTTTTTCCAAAATAAAATAATATTGTTTTATTAATATTTCCAAAATTAAGAAGTTGGAGTTTTAAAAAATAAATTAGTTTATCAAATTATTCAAATAATTATGGCTATTTGAATAATTATCTATTTCAAATTGTTATAAACTTTTGTTTTGTCATAAAACAATTGTTTTTCATCATAAAAGCCTATTTGGAATAAAATAATACTAATTTACTAATATTTCAAAAATTAATAAAAAATTTAAAAAGTTAATCTATTTACTGAACCAGTTCAAATAGTTATGATTATTTAAACAATTATATATTTCAAATTGTTATAACCTTTTGTTATCTCATAAAACAATTATTTCTATTCACACAAGTTTATTCAAAATAAAATAATACTAATATAATAATTTTTTAAAAATTAATAACTATGAGATTTAAAAAATAAATTTATTTACTGAACTAGTTCAAATATTTAAGGCTATATGAACAATTTTTTATTTCAAATCGTTATTACCTTTTGTTTAAATAATCAAATCTATTACTATTTAATTCAAATAAATAAATATGTTTATCAAACTGGTTCAAATTAAGATTATTTAAGCAATTATTTATTTCAAATCATTATAACTTTTTGTTCTGTTATAAGATAATAGTTTCTATTTATTCAAGCTTATTCGGATTAAAATAATATAAATTTATTAATTTTTGACAATTAATAAGTAAAATATGTAAAAAATTAAATATGTTTACTAAACTAAATCAAACAGTCATGGGTATTTGAATAGTTATCTATTTCAAATCGTTATGACCTTTTCTTCTGTCATAAAAAAATTATTTTAATTCATATAAGCTTATTCAAAATAAAATAATATTAAGTTATTAATATTTTGAAAATTAATAATTAAGAGATTTAAAAAATAAATCTATTTATTGAACAAGTTTAAAAAATTATAATTATTTGAATAATTATTTATTGGAAATCGCTATAACATTTTGCTTTGTCATAAAATGATTTTTTCTGTTCATACAAGCTTATTTTGAATAAAATAATACAAATTTATTAAATTAAGACAATTAATAAGTAAAAGATTTAAAAATAAATCTTTTATTGAACAAGTTCAAATCGTTATGACTATTTGAACAATTATTTATTTCAAATAGTTATGACTTTTTGTTTTGTCATAAAACAATTATTTTTGTTCATACTAGCTTATTCGAAATAAAATAATATTAATTTATTAATATTTTGATAATTTATAAGTAATAGATTTAAAAAATAAATATGTTTACCAAACAAGTTCAAATAGTCATGACTATTTAAATAATAATCTATTTCAAATCATTGTGAGCTTTTGTTTTGTAATAAAATAATTACTTCGATTCATATAAGCCTATCTAAGATAAAATAATATTAAAAAATTAAAGAGTAACAGAATTAAAAAAAAATGAATTTTCTTATTGATCAAGTTGAAATAGTTATGACTATTTAAACAATTATCTATTTCAAAACATTATGATATTTTGTTTTGTTATAAAACAATTGGTTATGTTCATGCAAGCGTATTTTGAATAAAATAATACAAATTTATTAATATTCCAAAAATTAATAAGTATAATTTTAGAAAATAAAGCTATTTTCTAAACACATTCAAATAATTATGACTATTTGAACAATTATCTATTTCAAATCATTATGACCATTTCTTTATTCAATAATCAATAATATTTTAATAATTTGAAATTATTTTATTCTATTCAATAGATAAAATAGATATATCAATGATATATAAATTAAATTAAAATATATCAATATTCATTAATTAATAATAAATGATATTAAATAATTAAAATATATAAAACTATATATATTATATAGTTATTAATATTAATATTAATCAGTTATATATTAATTTTGAAATTAATATATAATTTATTATAATTTATTAAATTATTTCAATGTGTCATGAGTATAATTAATTATGATAAATCATAAGAATAAATAATTAGATTTATTTTTAGATAATTATATATAATAATAAAATAAATATTGATTATTATATTAAATTTATTAAAATAATAATAAATTATGACAATTTATCTGTACATATATAAATTTAATTTTATATTATGAATATAATTAATCATGATTAATACAATATATATTAAATAATATAAAAGAATTATATTAAATTATATATAAATTGTTAAATATTAATTATTAATTATAATTTAATTAATTATTCAAAATATTTTATTTATTAATATATTTAATAATATAGATAATAAAAATAATTCAATTATAATCTATATAGTTAATAATTTAATAAATTAAATTATTAAATTTAACAATTTATATATTATATTTATAAATTAATATAATATTTATAATTATTTAATTTTATCTAGTAATTATAAATTAATAGATAAAATCCTCCAATTTTATAATAATTAATTAAATATTTTAATTTAATAGATATTGATGTATTTTAAAATTATTAACAATCATTAAATATTAACAATTATTTTATTTTGATCACTATTAATATTTAAAGTTTATAAAACTAATATGAATTAATATCTCTTTCTTATTAATATTGTATAATAATATTAAAACATGCATTTATTAAGTTTATCTTTAATTTTTATAATTATTTATTAGTAATTAATTTATCATAAATATTAATAATTGATGAATAGATAATAGAAATTAGAATTATTTTATTTTGAATAAGCTTATATGAACTGAAACAATTATTTTATGACAAAACATCATAATGATTTTAATATTAATAATATTAGTATTATGATAATAATTAAAATTTTCCTAATAATATTATTCATTAGAGTTTGTTCAATAACAAACATTCAATTATAAATTTAATAATAAAATATAATTTTAATTTTAATAAATATTATTTGAAATATTTATCATTTTAAATTATAATGATAATTTATTAATTGTTCATAAATAATTGTCTATTATCTATTTCAAATTTTTAAATATATCTAATTTAATTAATAAATTAAGTATTACACTATTTATTAACTTTTGTTTATAAACCTTTTTAAAATCATAAAATAATTTATAAAATCATAATTAATTGGACTAATTACTAAATCTATACAATTATTAATTAATATTATATTTATTATACTATTACTATGATACATAAATATATATTTTATTAGTGTAAAACTAATATTATATAATTTTAAATTATAATTATATATTATACTATATTAGTTTAAGATTAATTCTAATAGTGAAATATGTATAACGTATTAATATAATATTATTAATTATTATTATGTAATGAATATTTAATTGTAATTATTATTAAGATTATTATATAAATTAATATTAATATAATTATTATAAATTATTAACAAATTGTAACTATTATTATTATTATTATTATAATAAGTTATAATTAAACTATACATGCTTATATTAAATAATATATATTATATTAATTAATTAACTAATAATTTGTAAATATAATATTAATTTAATAATTTTATGAAAATTAATAATTTAATTAATAATTAAAAATTATTAACTATATTAAATATGCATTATATTTTTACTTAATATAAATAAATTTTATTATTTAAACTTGATTAAGGTTAATTTATAACAAACTAAAAATTATACTATTCTATTATTATAAATATAATATTTATATTAAAATTATATGTTATACAATATTAATAATTATTTGTATTAATTTATTAACAAAATTAATAACTTAATTATTAATATTTATTATAATTATATATAATTATATTATTTAATTATTATTATAAATTTGTATGAACTATATCCAAATAAAATAGTTATATTAATACTAATTTAAATTAATATTTGAACTTTAATATATTAAATAGTTAAAGTTTAATATTTGAATTGTTCCTACAATTTAAGTTATAAGTTAACATATAACTTAATTATCAATAATTAAATTATAATAAGTTCTAGTTATATGTTAATAATAAATATGCATTATAAATTATTTATAACTATTTATAATTATAAAATTATTTGTAAATAAATTTGTTACTTTATTATCAAATTATTTTATTACGATACTTTATTATAATAATTATTATAATTATTTTAATTTGAAATATAATATTATATTTATAGTCTTAATATAATTAAATCATTTCAAACATACCTATGACCTTTTGTTTCTAATTCTGATATATAAGGGTTTAGTCCAAATTAATTTAATTAATTAAAGCTTTATACCAATTTTATAATTATTCATTATTATAAATATATATAATAGGAACATTAATTTTAAAAAAATTATAATAAAATTATTAATTATTAATAAGTAATTTATTATTAATAAATAATAAATTATATTTATAATTTAATTGTAAGTATGGATAATCTTTTATGATTATTATAATAAGTACTATTTAATAATTATTGCTTATAATTTATATTATTGAAATAATTATTATATAATAATTATTATATTATTTATTATTAATAATAATTAATTTATATATTTATAAATATACATATAAGCAATATATTATATTAATTATAGTTATAAATATAATAAACAAAAGTAGAATATAAAATAAGATTAATATAATTTGTAATTATTTATTTTAATTTAGTTTGTATATATAGATTTATTTAAAGATTAAATTTAAAATATTTGTAATTATATTATATATAATTATTAATTTATATAAATATTAAATATAATTATAAATATTTTAATAATAAATTGTACACTATAATTATATTATTATAATATTATAATATATTATATAATAAATTTATTTTTAAATCTCTTATTAATTCTAAAAATATTAATAAATTAATAGATAATAATAATATCTATTATTAATAATAACTATTTCAATTATTTCCAATATAATCATATTGTTAATTATAATTAACAATACTAAATAAAATTAGTATAATTAAAATAATTATGACTAATAATAATTAAATTATAATAATTTATATTTTGAAAAAAACCTTTTTCAAAATTAAGTTATATAAATTAAATCATTCTTATTTTGTATTATATAAATCCTAAACCGATTATTATATGTAAAATAATATAAATTAACAACTTATTACTATATTTAATATATTGTAATATATTTATATTTAAATATATAAATATAATATTTTTATAATTATATAATTATAATTAATTATAATTATTAATTATTAATTATAAATTTAATATTTATAAATAAGTTAATAATTTAAAAAATTATAATAATAAATAATATTTATATATATTATAACACTATCGTAAATTATTATAAATAATTTATCAGATTATTTGACTATAATATAATAATATAATTTATTAAAATAATTTTTTTAGTTCATACATACTTATTCAAAATAAAATAATACTAATTTATTAACATTCAAAAAATTAATAAATAAATTACATTACTTTATTTCGAATAAGATTGTATGAACAGACAACGCTGGTTATTATTTGTTCAAATGAATAAGTAATTTATTAATTACTTATTTAATTTATTATAAAAATTAAATAAGTTAAACAATAACTCCCAAGCACCAACACCCAAGCGCATGCCCTAACACCCTTTGCAAACACCCCATGCCACCTAGGCGAGCCTCAGTATAGACCCTACCTAAGATATTGGCTAACACCAAAAAATCCCTTCACCTCGCCTTCACTTACTCCAGTATAAACCTTACCAGTGCCAATCGAACTTGCACACACCAAACTCCTTTCCTATCAATACTAGCTCTTAGCTTACCCCCAAACATCAATCCCTACTCTCACGCAAATCCAGTCTTATCCTCACTTAGATCACCCACCTGAGCAATGAAGCACCATCGACCCCAACCAAAACCTACCACTAGCACTAAGCCAAACACCAACATCAACCTCACACACCCCAAAACAGTTTTTTCCCATCTAAAATGTTCCTTATCAAATAATATTTAACAATAAATATAGTTATGTCAATATTTTAATAAAAAATATTAATCGATTATTTTATAAGCTATTTTCAGAAATTAATTAATAAATTTAACAATTAGAATATTAAATCTCTTACTTATATTAAACTCGTATTTTAGTTAAATTAGTTTATTTTTTAAATTTTTACATATTAATATATTTAATATGTTAATAAAATTTTATAATTTTTATAGAACCTATACCTTTTAAATCTGTTTACCGAACAAATTCAAATAATTATAGCTATTTGAACAATTATTTATTTAAAATAATTATGACTATTTGTTTTGTCATAAAATAATTGTTTTAGTTCATAAAACTTTATCCAAAATAAAATAATACTACTTTAGTAATATTTCAAAAATTAATAAGTAATTAATTTAAAAGAACAAATCAGTTTACCCAATCAGTTCACATAATTATAGCCATTTAAACAACTATCTATTTTAAATTGTTATTACCTTTTGTTTTGTCATAAAACAATCGTTTGTCAACATACAAGCTTATTTGAAATAAAATAATAACAATTTATTAATATTTTAAGATTAATAAGACATTTAAAAAATAAATTAATTTATTGAACCAGTTCAAATAGTTATGACTATTTGAATAATTTTCTATTTCAAATTGTTACAATCTTTTGTTCTATCATAAAACAATTGTTTTTGTTCATACAAGCTTATTTGAAATAAAATAATACTAATTTAGCAATATTCTAAAAATGAATAACTAAGAGATTTAAAAAATAATAATTTAGTATGGGGAATATTATTATTTTATTAAAATTAAAATTAATAATTAATAATAGATCTAAAAAATAAATCTTTTTAAATATCTATTAATTAATAAAAATCAATAATTAAAATCAATATTCAAATAATTAGATATAAATTTAATTGTTAAAATTTTATTATAAATTAATACAATCTAATTAAATATTTATTAAAATCATAACTACTTAGATTTAATATGAATTATTAATTAATAATTTATTGATTTATTTTATTTATCATAATAAAAGTTCATACTTTTAATAATTTAATATAATAATCCTTATTAATTGTAAGGATTTATAATAATTATTAAAATATTTAATTGTTCGAATCATTATCAATTAATAAAAAGCTTAATATTAATATCAATATTAAATTAGTATTAATATTAAACAATATTGATAATTGTTCTTATCAATTATATTATTTTAAATAATAAAACTACAATTAATATAAATATCGAATAAAATAATATTAATTTAATTAATTACTTGAAAATTAATTATAATTATTAATTATAAATATTTGTTTTATGATAAGCTTAAATTTTAATAATGTTTAATTAAGTCAAAATATAAGAATTATAATAAAATATAATATATATTATTTAACATTTTATAATTAAAACTTATTAACATATAAATTATATTTAATTATATAATTTTTAAAAATAATATAATATTATTATATTAATTGTTATAATAACTATTTATTACAAATTCCAGTTATAATATAAATATAATATATAATTGGATATTAATTGTTTATCAATTTAATATAATAATAGATTAATTAATTATTTATTTTTTAAATCGCTTACTAATTAATTTTCTAAATATTAACAAATTAGTATTATTTTATTTTGAACAAACTTATCTTAACAAAAACAATTGTTTTATGACAAAACAAAAAGTAATAATGATTTGAAATAAATAATTGTTCAAATAGTTATAATTATTTTCTAAATCTCTTATAATATTTTGAAGTATTAATAAATTAGTTTTAATAGTAAATGTATTATTTTATTAATAACTAATATTTGAATGAACATTTAAAGATTTATTAATATTATTAATAAAGTAGTACTATCGATTTATACTTATTAAATAGTTTATTGTTATCGATTAATATTATCAATATTATAGTATAATTTGAATAATATTAATAATAAAGCTTATCATTATTAAATAAGATAATCATTTAATTAATATTTCAAATTATTATTAAATATTAATTATTTATTTTAAACATTAAATTTTAATAATTATCTTAATAATAGTTATTATTTAAAGTAATAATTATATCAATAACATTTAATATAATAAATTTATTAACGATAATTTGGAAGATTATATATATATATATTCATATTATTCATATTATAATAATTATTATTCAAATTAGGATATAAATAGTATAATTAGTATTATTTTTAAACAAATAAGCTTCTATGATTAGAGATAATTGTTTAATGACAAAACAAAGATCTTAACGATTTAAGATTGATAATTGCTCGAATAGTCATAACTATTTGAACTGGTTCGGTAAACAAATTTATTTTTTAAATCTCATTAATTTTTAAAATGTTAATAAATTAGTATTATTTCATTTCAAATAAGCTTGCATGATCAAAAACAATTATTTTATGACAATACAAAAGGTCGTAATGATTTGAAATATTAACTGATTCAGTAAACAGATTTATTTTTTAAAATTTCTTACTTACTAATTTCAAAAATATTAATAAACTAGTATTATTTTATTTCATCTAGGCTTGTATTAACTGAAATAATTGTTTTATGATAAATTAAAATAATTAAATTATTCTAATAGCTATTTATTTAATCAATTAATAAATATATATTTAATTTTTAAAACAATTACTTAAATAGTAAAAATTAAACAATAAATTTAGTAACAAAATATTTAATAGATAATTATTAAATATTTTAATTAATAGATATTATATTGATATAGCTATTATCTATTTTTAATCAGAAAGCCAAAAAAAATAATATATTATATAAATATACAATCTATTAAATAGATTTAATAATTAATAAATTATTTAAAATAATTGCAATCAGTAATAGCATAATAATATTAATAAGTATATAATATATTATTAATAATTAATAATATAAATTTAATAATTGTTTATAATTATTACTAAATTAATTACTAATATCTTATAATAATTACTATTTTGAATTATAATGTAATAATAACAATTATAGTATAATTATTAGCTAATATAGAGATTATAATATTAATAATTTAAAGAGTAACTAATTTTATAATAATTAATAATTATAAGTATTATAATCTCTATATAACAATAATTATTAATTGTATAAATTGATATATTGTTATTATTATTATAATTAATCTAAATTAGATTAATTAGTTATAATCTAATTTATATGTATACAACTATATTTATGTCTTATATTTTTAGTTATTATAATATTATAACTTTATATTGTATTTATTTTGAAAAGATTTGGATATCTTATTCAAATACTAGTTTTTTTAACACGTGCCATGTGATGTACGAAAATATTTTGTTGTATTTTTTGTAATTAATTTTTTAATTCATTTTAAAATTTTATATTATCTTAATAAAAGAATGTACGTATTTTCAAAATTATATAAGGACTAAACATATATACAATATGTAATTAATATTATTTAAATTATTTTCTAAATTAATAAGTAAAAAAATTAAAAAATAAATATAATTACATATTAATAATTATTATATTATAATTATTATAAATTATATTAAATTAAATATTCAAATGATATATTAACTATAATTATTAATAATATAAATATAATTATAATATTATTAATTAATAACAAATATTATTTAAATATTTTAATAATAATATCATATATAATAATTATAATTGATATTATAATATATATTTATAAATTACTATAAAATAATTAATATAATTTTTAATTATATGTCAAATATTATTCTTAAGGTTTAATTATACTAATAATAGTACTTATTATTAGTTAATATATATCAATTAAATTATTATTAATGTACAAGTAAATAGTTATATTTTATGATATAACAAGTATTTAGAATATGATTATTATTCTATAATTTTTAATAAACTATTTGCAAAATATAGTTTAATAACTAAAAGAGTTATTCAATTAAATAACCATCTTATTTACTATAATATATATAATCTATATATATATAATTATATATTATATATAAATAATTATTATATTTATTATATTAAATTATTAATTAATAATATTAATTAATTATAATATTTAATATTAATTATTATTACAATACTATAAATTAATATAATACTAATTAAATATTTAAAATATAAAACTATTAGTGTAAATAATCCCTAATTAATAAATATATTTTAATTTTATTATTAATATATATAATTATAAGTAATTATAAGTAATAATTATATAATAAATTAATAATTATTACTATACAAATTTATCTAATAATTATTTTATTAATTATAACTATTATAATTATAATAACAATATTTAAATATTTATTAATAATATATTAGTAATAATTAAATATTAGTATATTATACAATTAATATAATTATAATTTTATATTCATTAATATAAAAGTTTATATTTAGTAATTATTATCATTACAAAAATAAACAGTTATTTATTTATAAATAATAATATCTATAGCTGAGCCGTTCTAAACGAGCCATTTTGTTTTTTTGGTATTTTTATGTTTTTTCTTAGTTTTTTATTTATTTTTTTATGTGCTTATTTTTTCCCTTAGTATTTTTGCATGATTAAATTTTAAAAAAATTAAAAATTAAAAAAATAAATTTTGGGAATAAATATTAATTATCCAATATTGGAATTTATAAAAATTTCAAATTGTAAATTTCTATAAAATTCCTAAGTGAGAAATTTTGTCTAAATTTTTCTCAAATGGTGGAATAATTTAGATAAGGTTTCAATAACAACAATTAATATTTATTTTCAACCAAAAAAATAAAAAATAAGAACTTGGTTAAAAATATTTGATAATTATCCAAGGATGAGAATCTTAGAAATTTCAAATGGTAAATTTTCTAAGCAATCTCTAGGTGAGAAATTTCTTTAAATTTGTCTCAAATGGTGGAAGAATTAAAATGAAATTTCAAGAAAAGTAATTGTCATATTATTTCCCTTCCAAAAAAAAGAAATAAAAAATTTTTTAAATAGGCCCAAATGGTGAAAAATTTAGAAATTAAAAAAAAAATTTCTAAATTGACTCAAATGGTGAAAAATTTAGAAATCCAAAAAAAATAATAAAATAAATAAATAAAGAGAATTTTTAAATAGGTCTAAATGGTGAAAAATTTAGAAATTCAAAAGAGAAAATATTTCTAATTTGACCCAAATGGCGGAATAATTAGATATATTTTCAACAAAAAAAATAATAAGAAAAATTAATTAAACTTTTTTTCGATGACGAAGCCTCCTTAAGGAAACAAATGGGATCTTCAAATACTTTTGAGATGAAAAAATATTTTTAAGAATTCTACCAGATTGATGGAATAATCTTATAAATTATTTCTAATATTTAACATAAAAATTTGAAACCACTAGACTCAAGAACATAGGATAAATTTAAAATAAAATGGTACCATCTTTGAAATTATAAACTTAATTATAAGTATTTAGTAAATTACTTATTAATAAATTACTTTTATTCTATTTCAAATGAGCTTGTATGAGCTGAAATAATTATTTTATGATAAAATAAAAGGTTATAACAATTTGAAATAAATTATATTATCTATTAATAATTATAATTATTTGTAATTAAAACATTTCAAATCTCCTACTTATTAATAAAAAATTTATGAAATATCAATAAATTTATTATTAATATTGTTGTTTATATTAATTATAGTTTATTAATTTTATTAATAATTCAATTAATATTACGTATATAAAATTAGTTATGACTATTTAATAACAATCTCTAATATTAAATGCTAATAGATATAATAATAGTTAATAAATTAAATATAATAGTTAAATTATATAATAAGTTAAATTATAATAATTAATAAGTAAATGTTTATCATTATAATTTATTTAATTATTTAATTATATAATATTATTATAAGTAAATATTTAAACTAAATATTTATTATAATATAATAAATATTATATAATTATATTATTAATTTAATTATATAATACTATTAATTTTATTAAACAATTGAATAATAGTTATGTATAATTTATCAAACTAATATTTAGGTAATTAATAATATTAATTAATTAATATTCTGTTATATTAAATAATTAATAATATTAATTAATTAATATTTTGTTATATTAAATAATTAATAAGAATTTATTTAATATATTGTTAAAGATATATTATTTTCTTTAAATAATTAATACTAATTTATTAAATTTTCAAAAATTAATAAGTAAAAAATTAAAAAAATAAAACATTATTATTCAGAATAATAAAAAAATAATACTATATCCACATACAAAACGTGAAGAGTTTATTATGATATTAATATAAAATAATTTCAATATTTTCCAATGTTAACTATTAATAATTATTATTAATTTTTATATTATTATTACAAATATTTTTGTTATTAATAAATTACTAATAAATTAATATTTATACTATAATATCTATATAATAATTTTAATATTATTATAATTAATTTATAGTTGGTTTATGTTATGTTATTTACAATATTATTTATAAATAATAAATTGTTATTTAAACTTATAATGATAAGTATAATGATATGAGGATAAGAATGGAAATGATTTTAAATTTTTATTAGATGCGAAAATGGAGACTAAATATTAATTATAAGTTTATTATTATATAAGTAATTATAAAATTAATAATTAATTATAAGTAATTAGGTTATAACATATAAACAAGTTTAATATAATAGATTTAATTTATTTGATACATAAATATTATTACTTTCGTATCTTAACAATATTATCAATTATTGTATATTTATCAAATATATTATTAAATTAATCTAAATAATATTAATTATTAGTAATTAACTTGTTCTAATAATAAATATAATAACTTAATCCTTTTGTAATATTATAATTATAATTATTATAATTATAATAGATTAGAATAATATAGTATTAAATTAGTAATATTTGATAATTATATTATCAAATAATTAATTTATTTAAAATAGATATTAATAGAATAAATAAACAATTGTTTATTACTTAAATTTTAAATTAATTTTACTAATTATATAGTACTATATATTAATTGAAATAAATAATATATAATAGTTGTTTATTATAGTAAATATTATTTAAAATAGTTACTAATATTTTGAAAATTATTTTTTATTTAATTTACATATTATTATAATTAATTTAACCAATAAATTAGATATTATTATACTATATTTATAAATGAAGATTAAATATTATTAATTAAATTAAATTAATATTATTAAATAATAATAATAATATTATTATATATTATTATAATTATTGTAATATTGATATATTATTATTATCAATAATTAATTTTAATATTCATTAATTTTATAGTATATTAATGAAATATTATTACTAATAATTATATAATTACTAATATAATAATATTATATGTTTATAATTATAATTAATATCACAAATTAAAATAATTTAGAATTGATAATAAATAAAATTGCTTATAAGCATTTATTATATCTATTTCTAATTTTTTAACACTAAATAATATTGATATTATTTTATTATTTGTAAATAAAAATTTATTTCATAATTTTTGTTATTTTATATTATGTATATAAATATCTAAATTGTATATAATTAATTAAATTAATTAATTAATTAATTTAAATTTAATAAAATATTAATAAATATATTTATTTGTTACAAATAAAAATATTTGTAATAATTAATATTATTATATAATAAGTATATACATTTTAATTATAAGTAATTATAAATTATATTTTAATTATATTTAATAAAATTACTTATAATTCTTAGTTATTAATTTTCAAAGTATTATTAGATTAATATTATTTTATTTCGAATAAGCTTGTATGAACATGAATAATTGTTTTATAACAGATCAAAAAAGGTTTATTTTTTAAATAACTGATTTAAACTATACATTTGTTCAAATAGTCATAACTATTTAAATGGATTCGATAAATAAATTTATTTATTAAATTTCTTACTTATTAACTTTTGAAATATTAATAAATTAGTATTATTTTATTTTGAAGCTTGTATGTTAAAAAACAATTATTATATGACCAAACAAAAGGTAATATTGATTTCAAATAGATAATTGTTGAAATAGCCATAATTATTTGAACTGTTTCGGTGGACAAAATCATTTTTTAAATCACTAACTTATTAATTTTTGGAATATTAATAATTAGTATTTTTTTTAATAAGCTTTTATGAACTGAAATAATTATTTTATGACAAAACAAAAGGCTATAATAATTTTAAATAGACAATTGTTTAGATAGTCATAACTATTTGAATTTGTTCAGTAAACAAATTAATTTTTAAAATATTAAAAAATTAGTATTATTTTATTTTGAATAAGCTTTTATGAACTAAAACAATTGTTTTTTGTCAAAACAAAATGTCATAATGATTTTAAATAAATAATTATTCAAATAGACATAACTATTTGAACTTGATCGATAAATAGATTTATTTTTTCATATCTTTTGCTTATTAATTTTTTGAATGTTAATAATTAAAAATTTTAAATATTTAAATTAAATATTTAATTTTTATTATTTAATTATCGATATTTATTAATAAATAAGCCATGAAATAATAATATAATTTATGAATTTTTCTTAAATAATTATTAAAAATAATCATAAATATTTTAAAATGTATATTTGATCATTTATGATAAATTATCGATAATTAAAATAGATAATTACTATTACTAATATAATTAATTATTAACTATTTATATTATTAAATGTAATGTATAAGATATTATTCAAATAATGTTATTATAAAATGGTATTACTTATAATTAATAAAATTAATGATTAGAAATTTAATAATATATAATAATATGAAGTATTATTATAACAAATAATATTTAATCTATTTAATATTGTATATTTGTTATTAATTTAATAACGTAAAACAATAATTTAATTAAAAACAAAGTTATAATTAAGTTATTAATAATAAAAATTATTTATTAACAATTTAATTATTGAATTAATGATTGATATTAATTATTATTAATTATTTAATAATTAAAAATAAAACACAATTTATTATTCAATTTTGGTAATAAATTAATAACTTAATATCAAAATTTAAGTTACAAATTATCAAAATCTTAAATTTAGTAATATATCTTAAATATATTATTCTAAATAAATTTAAAATCAATAATTTAATTAATTCTAATAATGAAATTAATTTATTAATTTAATATAATAATTAGATTTATTATTATAATATTAATAATTGTTATTTTAAATTTATATTATTTAAATTTAATAATTACATAATTAATTATATTAAATATAGTAATAGTCTATAACTATAGTAAATAATAACTATAAATTATTAAATTATTTATTCATTAATTTAAAATTAGGGTAAAACTATTATGTTTTAAATTGATTATAGTATAACTAAGATTATAAAAATTATAATAATTTAAATTATTTTAAAACAATTGTTTTAACTATCAATTATATTACCAAATATAATTTTAGTAATAATATAATAATTAATATTTATAATATTTTATGATATTATAATTATTTAAAATTATAATTATAAAATAGTTTAATTGAATTTTCAAAATTATAGTTATATTAAATAAATATAATTGTTTCAATCACACCTAAAGAATATTATAGAGTTACTATTGATTAAAACACTTTCTTAAACCTATTTGAATAATTTTAGTATCAATAATTTATAACATATTATTTTAATATAATTTACTATTTGATTAATTAATGCTCAATATTATAATTATTATATAATTATTATAATTTATTATAAGTATAATTAATTATTATAATTAATAATAATATAAATATTGTTATGATTTACTAATATAAATATTATTTTATAATATTAATTATTAATTATTAATTAATTAATAATATCTATTATAACAATTAATTAAATCTAATAAACTTTATAATATTATAATAATTTTATAATAATTAAATTATAATATAGATATTATTATACTATATTTATAAATAATAATATTTATATTCATATAATTATAAATATGAATAGATTATAATCATTAATTAATAAATTTTTAAATATCTTACTATTAATTTAGTGAATATACAATTAAATACAGTTAATAATTTTATAATTATAATAATATATAATAATAATAATATTTAATAATATTAATATAATTTAATTATATATAATAATATGATAATATTATATTAATATAATATAATTATTTAATCATATAATTATTAATAATTAATAATCGTTATACAATTATTCTATACAAGTTATTTAGTTTAATTAATCTAGTAATACTAATTATAATAATTATTCTTATAAATTAAATTATAAGTTATAATTTATAACCATATTAATAAACATATTAGTAATACTTTATAATTTATTAATCATAAATTAGTTGAGTATTAATTAATTTAAATAATTTTAATATTATTTAAAATTAATAATAATAATAATATTTAATTATTTTAATTAATAATACTAATTTAATTAAAAAATATTTTTAATTATTAATTGTTTAAAAAAATTAAATCTAATTATCTTTAATTATAATTAAAAATTAAGAATAATTAAATCATTATTAAACAATTCAGTAAATAAGATTATTTAAATAGATTATAATTATATGTTTCCATTATTACATAAGTAAAATATATTACTACTAATCATAGATTATTTAATATATATATAACTAAGTATATATTAATTACACATTATCTTTAATTACATATTAATAATTTAACAAAAATTAATGTTTATTAAATAATTTATAATAATTAATATTATTATATTTGCAGTAATGGGTAATAATAAATTATAATATTAAATTTATAATTTTGGGAAAAATTCGGGATAATATATTAAATTATTTTTTAAATGGTAATTTATTAATTATATATTAATAATTTAACAAAAATTAATGTTTATTAAATAATTTATAATAATTAATAGTATTATATTTGTAGTAATGGGTAATAATAAATTATAATATTAAATTTATAATTTTGGGAAAAAATTAGGGATAATATATTAAATTATTTTTTAAATGGTAATTTATTAATTATATATTAATAATTTAACAAAAATTAATGTTTATTAAATAATTTCTAATAATTAATATTATTATTATTCCAAAAATTAATGAATAAGAGATTTAAAAAATGAATTTATTTACCAAACAAGTTCAAATAGTTTATTAATATAAATTATATTTAATTATTTGAACTGAAATAATTTTTTTATGACAAAACAATAGGTCATAATGATTATATAAGAGATTATTTAAAATTAATTTATATTAATATATAAAGTATATTTTATTTTAATAATTAATAAGGATTTATTAAAATATTAAAATTATAATTTAAATAATTATGACATAATTATTTTATGACAAAACAAACGATCATAATGATTTGAAATAGATAATTGTTCATATAGTCTTAACTATTTAAATTGATTTAGCAAATGGATTTATTTTTTAAATCTCTTAATTATAAATTTTCATACTATTATTAAATTAGTATTATTTTTTTCAAATAAATTTGTATGAACAAAAATAATTGTTTTATAATAGAACAAAATGTTATAATAATTTAAATAATGATGTTAAAATTATACTAAGAATTGTAAATAATAAATTATTTAAATAATGTAAATTTGATATAATTATAATTAGTTATATTATTATTATTTAAATCATTATAATAAAAACTAATACAAATAGTCAATTGATATAAAATAATTTAATAATAAAATTTTAATATAATAATAATTGATATTATATTAATATCATATAATAAAATAATTTTATTATAATAAATTAATAGAATAAATTCTAAATCATTATATTATTAATTATAATAATTAAATTAATTAATATATTATATTTACAATATAAAATCTAACATTATAATATATTAAACTATATTATGATTTATTGAATCCAACTATTTATAATAATAATATATAATTATTTATTTTAATTATTAATATAATTATTAATATTATTAGTTACAATTTATATTAAACAATATTTCTATATAAATAAATAATATACTTGATAGGAACAATTATCAATATTGTCCATTTGTTTTGTCATAAAACAATTGTTTTAGTTCATAAAAATTTATCCAAAATAAAATAATACTACTTTATTATTATCAATATTATAATATTGTAAATATATTAATTTAAATTTATTAATTATTAGATTAATTATAAAATTATAAAATTAATTTAGAATTAATTAATTAATTACAAATATTATTTAATAATCTCTATTTAAAATATTTATATATTTTAAATAACTAATATTTAAATGTTCATTTAAACTTAAATGATTTATTATTTGACTAAAGAATATTATATAATAAGTTATAATTAAATTATATAATTTTAATATTTAAATCTTATTAATATTTGGATTATTAATAAGACTATATGAATAGAAACTACAATAATACATTTACTTATTAATTAATAAATTAGAAAACTATAATAGATGATAAAGTAATTATTAATTAATAATAATTATTTATGTTAAACAATAAATCTATTTACCAAACCAGTTTAAATAATTATAAATATTTGAACAATTATTAATCTCAAATCGTTAACATTTTTGTTTTGTCATAGAACAATTGTTTCTAATCATAGAAGCCTATTCGGTTAAAAATAATACTAATTTAATAATATTTCAAAAATTAATAAGAGATTTAAAAATTAAATATGTTTGCTAAACTAGTTCAAATAGTAAAAACAATTAGAATAATTATCTATTTCAAATAGTTCAAGCCTTTTGTTTAGTCATAAAATATTTGTTTCATGTCTTATAAGCTTATTTGGAATAAAATAATCCAAATTTATGAACCTTTGGAAAATTAATAAGCAAAAGATTTGAAAAAATAAATTTGTTTACTAAACAAGTTTAAAAAATTATGACTATTTGATCAATTATTTTTATAAAATCATTATGACCTTTTATTTTGACGTAAAACAATTGTTTTAATTCATAAAAGCTTATCCAAAAAAAAAAAGAATTTAATAAGCAGGAGTTTAAAAAAATAAATTTGTTTATCGAGCAAATTCAAATAATTACGACTATTTAAACAATTGTCTAGTTAAAATTATTATGATATTTTGTCATAAAATAATTGTTTCAGTTCATAAAAGCTTATTCAAAATAAAATAATTCTAATTTATTAATATTCTAAAAATTAATAAGTAAGCGATTTAAAAAGTGAATCTATTTGCTAAATTAGTTCAAATAATTATGGTCATTTCAACAATTATCTATTTCAAATCGTTATCACCTTTTTTTTGTCATATAATAATTGTTTTTTATCATACACGATTATTTGAAATAAAATAATAATTTATTAATCTTTAAAAATTTAATAAGAGATTTAAAAAAATGAATCTGTTTATCAAACATATTCAAATAGTTATGACTATTTGAACAATTATATACTTCAAATCACTATAACCTTTTGTCATATCATAAAACAATTATTTCTGTTCATACAAGCTTATTCAAAATAAAACAATATTGATCTAATAATATACCAAAAATTAATAACTAAGGGATTTAAAAAATAAATTTGTTTGTTGAACCAATTCAAATAGTTAAGACTATATGAACAATTATCTATTTCAAATCGTTATGACCTTTTGTTTTGTCATAAAACAATTTTCTCAATTCATACTAGCTTATTCGAAATAAAATAAAATGAATTTATTAATATTTCAAAAAATAATAAGTAAGAGATTTAAAAAATAATTTTGTTTACCTAACTAGTTCAAAAAATTATAATTATCTATTATAAGATTAATTAATTAAAATTATCTATTTTAATCAATAATTATTAATTAGATTAACGATTTGATCATTGATATTCAAGTAATATTAATTATACTATTAAACCCAATTTAATATTACTAATTGAATTAAAACATATAATAATTAGATTAAAAATTATAATTATTTATTATTATTATTTTAATCTATACAGTTAATAATTTAATAAATTATAGATTATACATAACTAAATAATTAGATTGCTTATATAATAATAATAATAGTTTAATAATTTTTACTAATAATATATCTTTTTTTTACACAAAATGCAAAGTGGGGTTGAAAATCAACAAAAAGGATCGATCCCCCCACGCAGGAGATCGATCACCTATGCATAGGATCGATCAGGTAGGTGTTTTTAACGCATAAAATGGGCTTTCCTATAATTGACCCAATTGATCCCTACATGAGGGGATCGATCCCCTAATGCCCAAAAAGGCCCAACAGTTATTTTTTTGTCTGATATTTTGTAGGTTTGAAGCATTAAATGCAAAGCAATAGTATCTATTCCTTTCTACATATAAATGAAGACTTCCACTACATATAAATGAAGACTTCCACTACAAATCAATTATAAGAAAAGCTAAGAGAACTTATTGCCTCCACCATCTTCTTCAAACATTCAAACCGGTTCAAAAAAAGAAAAGTGCAAAAAATCCCTTATTAATAACTGATTATAAAATAGATTATATAAATATTAAATAAGTTAATTATTTTAATTAATTAATAAATTCATATATTAATTAGTTTTAATAATTAATTATTAAACATATTAATAATTATTATTTAATAATTAATATCAATAATATTAAAATTGATATATAGTTATTAATATTAATAAATTATTAGTTAATACTTTAATTAATATTTAAATATATTAATTTTATTTGAAATTGAAATATTTTAATTTAATTCAAATTAATAATTAATATAATTTCATATAAAATAAATTTTTAATTTAAATAATAGATAATTAACTTAACAATTTAAGTTAAGAATAATCCTTGTTATTAATAAATTGTTTTTTATTTGAGCAATTATGTCAAAATACTAATTTGCTAATATTTTGACAATTAATAAGTAAAAAGTTTTAAAAATAAATATATTTACCACACTAGATCAAATAATCAAGACAATTTGAATAATTATCTATTTTAATGACTTTTTGCTTTGTCATAAAAGAACTGTTTCAATTCATATAAACTTATTCAAAATAAAATAATACTAATTTATTAATAATCCAAAATTTTATAATAAAGAGATTTAAAAAATGACTTTGTTTTCTAAACAAATTTAAATAATTAGGACTGTTTACATAATTATCTATTTGAAATAACTATAACCTTTTGTTTTGTCATAAAAGAATTTTTTTTTGTTCATCTAAGCTTATTTTGAATAAAATAATACATATTTATTAATATTAAGACAATTAATAAGTAAAATATTTAAAAAAATAAATCAGTTTACCAAACAAGTTCAAATCATTATAGCTATTTAAGCAATTATTTATTTCAACTTGTTATGACTTTTTGTTTTGTCATAAAATAATTATTTTTGTTCATACAAGTTTATTCGGATTAAAATAATATTAATTTATAAATATTTTGACAATTAATAAGTAAAAGATTTAAAAAATAAATATATTTACTAAACAAGTTCAAATAGTCATGAATATTTAAATAATTATCTATTTCAAATCATTATGACCTTTTCTTTTATAATAAAACACTTGTTTCAATTCATATAAGTTTATTTGAAGTAAGATAATACTAATTCATTAATATTCTGAAAATTAATGAGTAAGAGAATTAAAAAAAGAATATATTTACTGAATAAGTTCAAATAGTTATGATTATCTGAACAATTATCTATTTCAAAACATTATGATCTTTTATTTTGTCATTAAATAATTGATTCTGTTCATGCAAGCTTATTTCAAATAAAGTAATTTAAATTTATTAATATTCCAAAAATTAATAAGTAAAACTTTAAAAAATAAATATATTTTCTGAACAATTTCAAATAGTTATAACTATTTGAAGAATTATCTATTTCAAATTATTATGACCTTTTGTTTTGTCATAAACCAACTGTTTCTATTCATAAAAGCTTTTTTGAAATAAAATAATATTAATTTACTAAAATTCAAAATATTAATAAGTAGAATATTTAAAAAATAAATCTGTTTATTGAGCAAGTTCAAATAGTTATGACTATTGGAATAATTATTTATTTCAAATCGTTATGATCTTTTATTTTGTCATAAAACAATTAATTCTATTCATACATTTTTTTTTGAAATAAAATAATTCTAATTTATTAGTATTCTAAAAATTAATAAGTTTTAGATTTAAAAAATAAATTTGTTTACCGAATATGTTTAAATAGTCATGTTTATTTGAACTCTTATCTATTTCAAACCATAATGACATTTTGTTTTGTTGTAAAACAATTATTTCTATTCATATATAATTATTCAAAATATAATAATACTGATCTATTAATATTTTGATAATTAATAAGAGATTTAAAAATAAAATCTATTTATTGAAATAGTTCAAATATTTATGACTATTTGAACAATTATCTATCTCAAATCTTTATGATATTTATTTTGTCATAAAACAAGTGTTTCTTTTCATACTGGCTTATTCAATTCAAATAATACTAATTTAATAATATTCCAAAAATTAGTAAGAGATTTAAAAAAATAAATGTGTTTGTCGAATCAGTTCAAATAGTTAGACTATTAGAATAATTATCTATTTCAAATAATAAGTATTTGATCATACAAGCTTATTCGAAATAAAATAATAATAACAATTTATTAATCTTTCAAAAATTAATAAGAAATTTAAAAAATGAATCTGTTTACCGAACCAGTTCAAATAGTTATAACTATTTGAACAATTTTATACTTTTAATCGTTATAACATTTTGTTATGCCATAAAATAATTATTTCTATTCGTTCAAGCTTATTCGAAATAAAACAATACTAATCTAATAATATTCCAAAAATTAATAACTAAGTGATTTAAAAAATAAATTTATTTGTCAAACTAGTTCAAATAGTTAAGACTATATGAACAATTATCTAATTCAAATCATTATGACCTTTTGTCTTGTCATAAAAGAATTTTTTCAATTCATACTAGCTTATTCAGAATAAAATAAAATGAATTTATTAATATTTCAAAAATTAATAAGAGATTTAAAAAATAATTCTATTTACCTAATTAGTTTAAATAACTATGACTATTTAAATAATTACATATTTCAAATCATTATTACTTTTTGTTTTGTCATAAAACAAATGGTTTTGTTCATATAAGTTTATTAGGAATAAAGTAATACTAATCTATTAATATTTCAAAAATAAAAAAGTGATTTAAAAAATAAATCTATTTATCAAACTTGTTTAAATAGTTATGACTATTTGAGCAGTTATTTATTTCAAATCTTTTATGACATTTTGTTATGTTATAAAACAATTCTTTCTATTCTTACAAGCTTATTTTGATTAAAATAATACTAATTTATTAATATTTTGATAATTAATAAATTAAAAATTTTAGAAATAAATATGTTTACCTAGACAGTCATGACTATTTGAATAGTTATCTATTTCAAATCGTTATGACTTTTTGTTTTGTCATAAAACACTTATTTCAATTCATATAAGGTTATTGTAAATAAAATAATACCATGTTATTAATATTTTGAAAATTAATAATTAAAAGATTTAAAATTATAATAAAATAAATAATTATATTCTGAATAAAAGCTTATATCCTTAATATAGTTAAATGTTATATTTTAAATTATAATAAATGATTATTTTATTTAAACTAATTTATCCCTAACAATTTTCTATTATAATTAAGATCATTATAATATTATAATAATATATATTAGTTTTATTTAATATAATTAATACTTTATTTAATATTTATTATCGTAAAAATTAATGACATAAATAATTAAATATTAAAATTTATTAGTTAAAATAATAACTAAGTGATTAATTTTTACGATAATTTGCAAAATGTTAAATTATTTAAATGTTAATTTTACTTTATTATTTGAAATAAATTAAATAATATTTAAAAGATAAATCTGTTTTTCAAACTAGTTTAATTAGTTATAACTATTTGAACAATTATTTATTTTACATTGTCATGACCATTTGTTTTATCATAAAACAATTGTTTCTAATTAAGAGATTTAAAAAAATAAATCTCTTAATTAATTAATAATTTTTGGAATCTATTTTAAATTATTATTATGTCATAAAAAAATTATTTCAGTTTATATAAGCTTATTTAAAATAAAATAATACTAAATTATTAAGATTTATTTTTTAAATTTGTTTATCGAGTGAGTTTAAATAGTTATGACTATTTTAATAATTATTTATTTTAAATCGTTATGTTATTTTGTTTTGTCGTTTTGTCATAAAACAACTGTTTATATTCATACAATTTTATTCAAAATAAAATAATATTAATTTATCAATATTCTAAAAATTAATAAATTGGAGATTTAAAAAATAACTCTATGAACTTTAAAAACTTGTTTTTCTTTCTAAGTTTGTACATAACTTTCCATTGTCTTTTTTTTTCATGCAATTTTCTGTAATATTGTGCTTTGGTCAAGTCACAAACTTGGACCCTTTGAAATAGTCCATGTTGGCCAATTATATTGAATTTGTTATCTAGAATGATTTTCTACCTATGTATATTTTATTTTCATTTAGTAAAAGTTAAAGCAAAAGCTATATTTCAATCTATGAAGAGGTAAGCCAGTGATATTTTGACTAAATATTGTATAAAGCCAGATTGTAAAAGGGAATATACTTTTTTTTATAATGTAGTTAGGGAATCAAAAGCTTTACCTGTTAACAATTCTAGATATGATTATTCAATGGATCCAAAATTCAACCAATATGTCCAACATTTTCAATATCAAAATCCAATATTACTTTTAAAGGTAACTCTCCAGGAAAATATAGTTGTGAAATTTGGACACAAGATTATTATTAGTGAGATTTATGGCAAGTGTGGATCACTTCTGATAAAGCAGAATTTAGATGGAGATACACCTCTACATATTGCTGCAAGGGCAAGTTTGAGATTCTGAGAATAGTTAACAAGGAAAACAACATAGTTTTGCATGAAGCTCTTAGGAATGTTCATCTTAGAGTGGTTCAACTCTTGCTAAAGGTTGATCCTAAGTTAGCTTTTTTAGAAAGTTTTGTTGGTGAATCACCTTTGTATCTTGCTTCCAAAGAAGGAAAGCTAGAGATAATGAATGAAATTATGACATCAACAAATAAGTTCGTAGCATATGGGGGTTTAGATGGCCAAACAGCTTTGCATGCTGCTATCATTGAAAGCCATTATGGTAATTTTCATGTTTGGTTCATTTATTTTCACAAATTTCTCTTGCACAACATTGTAGTTCTTACTGTTTCAAAACTCTTGCAATTCTAATTTCTATACCAAAATAAAGATATTAGATTTCTGTTAAGTTATGTACAAACTTAGAAAAAAAAAACAAGTTTTTAAAGTTTCCAAATGTGACAGCTTCATAACTTTTCAAGCCATGTGCAATTTAATAGTCTAAAGTTTTGTTCTTGTTTCTTTGGATAAAAGTTGCTTAAAGGCACAAACATGAAAACAAATGCTAATTTTTTAAATATAAAATATTGGAGGATGGCTCAACAAAATATGACTATCCCATTTTGCAGAAAAATTTTTTTATTGCATTTACCTTAACATTATCCTCAGCTACATGACTTGTTGAACTTATTGAAATCAACATTTATTTTGTTGCCAAACATAAACCATAAACCAACCAAATTCAAAACACAATAATTCATTTGATATGGTGCAAAAAATGTGTATTTATCATATTTTGTTTGGATTAATTTTAAAATTGAGTCAAAATAATTTGTTAAACAATTTTTATTTTATTTGAATCTACTTAATTTAAAAAATATTATCATTAATTATTTTCTCAATAAATATTTTGAATTTATTAAACCATCAAATAAACCAAATAAATTAAATCTCATTCTAATTATTTTGGATTTAAAATTATTTTATCCAAATTATTTTGAGAGGGCTCAATAAAATACTGTAGCTTATCTTATTTTAAATTTTTATTATTCTATTTTTTAATTTTAATTTCTTTGAAAAAAAGTCAAAAAAAAAAAAAAAAAAACAGAAAGCTTGAAAACTCAAAACAGTCCAAATTCAAATAATTCCACTGTTGAATTCAAGCTGATTGCCCTATGTATTGTTGTCTAACTTGCCAGCACAAAAATTGTAAAGTCTTTCTCAAATCTCATAAAATCGAAAATTTGAATTAAAGTTTTTCTCAAATCTAAAAAATTTGGGGATTTGAACTGGATCTGGCTAAAAATTGAGACAAGAGAGGAGGCCAATCTTTTCTGAAAAAACTTTTGAAAGGCATTTTTTTCTGGAGGCCAATTTTTGGACGAAGAAGGCAATGCCAAAAATCCAACAAGCCATTGCCTCCACCGGCAACCATGTGTACCACCATACCTTCTCGCCTTAAACCGCCACCATCATCCCATTCCCTTTCCTTTGCCAGCCGATCACCAAGCCAAACCCACCGATCTCCCAACTACCCCCCAGGAACAGCTCTCACCTACCCACCACCCACAGCCCTACTAAGATAGCCATCGAAACTGCCAAAAAATAAATAGCAACTGTCACAGCCAAAAATAAAAAATAAAAAAACCAAGCCAACAAAGCAAAAAAAAAAATTACAAACAACCACAGTCCTCTATTGAGGAATCCATCGGGAAAAAAAAAAGAAACAGAAAAGGGCCCGTTGAGGATGAAAGGGGCTTTCGGTCATGGGATTTTTTTTTTTTTTGTTTTTGTGAGTGACTTGGGAGAGTATTTTTAAGATTTTGGGAAAGGAGAGAAAAGAGCTATTTTTTTGGGCGGTGGGAACAATGGCGCCGTATGGAGGTCAGCGCGGGCGAGGAGACTTTTGGATGATCAGAACCGGTAGAAAGAAAGGATGGAAGGGGAGAAACAACATACTTTGGTTTCAGGACGACCGGACGGCGAGAAGAGTGTGAACGGCGGTTTAAAATTTCGGGTTAAAGTTTCAGATCTAAGCTATTATGAGGTGATTTGCGAAAAACAGAGGCTGAATCTAAGACAAGAAGGCAGAGAGGAGTCCACGGCTGAAATTTTGGAGTCAACTGACGCCGAACGGCTGCGGTGAACGGCGGCCGGGTCGGCTACCGTCGTCGGGATCTGGGTTAGGGGAGAGTGGCCGGGTGTGTCTTTTTGGAGAGAAAATGTTGCATTTGATGCAAAAAACGAAAAACTCAGGTTTGATGCTCCTGACCGGACCCTCTTACAATGTTTGTATTTAGCAAAGTGATCAATGAATATCGAATTGTCTAATGATGTTGTAGATAAGGTATGTGCCACTGACATTTTTATCACCTTGTATATTTTATCTAATTACAGGTATGCACAGTACAAGAGAATATTGGAGGAAATTGACAAGTATGAAGGTGGTTTGGAGGCATTTTCTCTTGGCTATGAGAAGCTTGACTTCACATACAGGTTACTGTTCTTCCAAATATCTAATTGTTAGCATGGGCTTATTTTTCATAACAGTAATGTTTCATATTAATTGTAGCTCCCATGGTTGCATGTTATTGCCTTTTATGCTAAATGTAATTTGTTTTGATTTATTACTCTTTCTAGTTCAAATGAGCAATTTTCAATTAAATAAAATTAGTGTTGGAATATTCTTGTGATTGATTTGTGTGGGAATAGTGTACGTGATTTTCCAGATCTTTTATTTTTATATGTTTAAAATTTAGGCAGATCAATCTAAGAAAGAAATCAGTTCCTTGATGCTCAGCAAAGTATGGAGCAAGTATTTGGTTCTTTGGTGCAAGAAAAAATTGAGAATTTTATTAAAGCCCTTAGAATTAGTCATTTCTTTATTTTTTCACTTTTATATGTTTATTTTATTTATTTATTTATTTATTTGTGAATGTCTTCTCCTTGTTTCCTTTATCATTTCTTTGTATTACATTGCTTAATAGCTATCTTGTTAACTTTAATTTTTAGTAAAAATGTTATTCTCCATTCATGTTTTCTTTTTTTGTCTTAGAAGTTGTTTTATGATAAGCTGATATTGCTTTTTTTTTTTATATAATCTCATCTAGCTTTCAGTGAGACAGGAATAACTTATAGGGAGTAGGCACCAGGAGCTAGGGATTTTTATGCATCATTTTAACATTTTGAGATTTGAACCATTAATCTTACTAACTTCTATGCAATCAAAAAAGTTTTATTAACTTCTAGGTGTTTTGTTTTCTCTTCAATTTTTTTGATTATTTTACTGCATTTTCTTTTTCAGTCAGCAGCACTGATTGGAAATTTTAACAATTGGAACCCTAATGCAGATATTATGGGCCGGGTATGTTATGCTTTCTTGTGCAAGAATAAATGCCATGTGTGCATTGAATTGATATTTTTCATGTCTGTAAGAACTGACCTGCCATTGATGGGTTACTTGACATTAAGCGAAGTTCATAATAATTGAGCAATACTTTAGTAGGTGCACCTACAAGTGATTTTCTTGGAATGCTTTATGAATCTTCTCTTTCTATACATTACATAAATAATGCAGTCACAAGATGGAGCAGGGTATGTTATGCTTTCTTGTGCAAGAATAAATGCCACGTGTGCATTGAATTGATATTTTCCATGTCTGTAAGAACTGACCTGCCATTGATGGGTTACTTGACATTAAGTGAAGTTCATAATAATTGAGCAATACTTTAGTAGGTGCACCTACAAGTGATTTTCTTTGATTGCTTTATGAATCTTCTCCTTCTATACATTACATAAATAATGCAGTCACGAGATGGAGTTGGTGCTGTCAAAATATCAGTAACTCCGCACTTTGTTTCTGAGGCAGCTTTCTTGCAATTTTATATCTATTGATGAACTACACATCATTTGTGTTGCTTTTAATGAGCTACTGTATTCCCTTCTTTTCTCTTTGACTCTGACCAATGTGCTCTACGATGTATGCCTTAAGAAACTGTAGTATTTGCAATACCATCCGTTCATAAGTAAATGCTTATATCTTCTCTAAATGCACATGCTGAAAGAAGTTAAAAGTTATGTAAGTTTGGTTTTTCAAAACTGTGAAAACTGAATGTATATTGAAAAACTGCTTATATCCAATTATACAAGAATCTTAGGTTTATATACAACTAACTAGGGGTTAAACTAGGAAACTAAATCTTCCTTAATTCTAGGGATACAAATACTTAATTCTAGAGATACAAATATAAATATACAGATTACAAGATTACAACCAGCTGTAAATAAGTGTTTTCCCACACTCCCCCCTCAAGCTGGTGAATAGGTGTTTTCCATTCCCAGCTTGGAAATAATTTCTTGAAATGTTGCACTGCTGAGACCTTTAGTCAACACATCTGCAAGTTGACCCTTGGTTGATACATAAGGTGTACAAATCAACCCACTGTCTAGTTTCTTCTTTATGAAATGCCGGTCTACTTCAATGTGTTTTGTTCTGTCATGTTGCACAGGATTGTGTGCAATGCTTATTGCAGACTTGTTATCACAGTAGAGTCTCATTGGTCCATCCCACTTGATCTTCAAGTCTTCTAGGATAATCTTTAACCATAGTAGTTCACAAATCCCTTGAGCCATTGCTCTGAACTCTGCTTCAGCACTTGATCTGGCCACCACATTCTGTTTTTTACTCCTCCAAGTCACAAGATTACCACCTAAGAAAGTGCAGTAGCCTGAGGTAGATCTTCTATCAGTTATTGAACCTGCATAATCAGCATCTGTATATGCTTCTAGAACTAACCCCGAATCTCTTTTGAATAAGATACCTCTCCCAGGATTGGCCTTCAAATAGTGCAATATACGGTAGACAGCCTGTAGGTGCACTTCTTTAGGACTATGCATAAATTGACTTACCACACTCACAGCATATGCTATATCAGGTCTAGTATGTGAGAGATAAATGAGTCTTCCAACTAATATTTGGTACATCTCTCTATTTACAGCAGCATCTTCATTAGCTTCTCCAATTTTATGATTAGGATCTATAAGGGTATTTGCAGGTTTACATGCTAGCTTCCCAGTTTCCTTCAGAAGATCCATCACATATTTTTGTTGTGAGATAAAAATACCATGCCGTGAGTGAGCTACTTCAATTCCTAGGAAGTACTTCAATGTCCCAAGCTCTTTTATCTCAAATTCTCTAGCCAAACACTGTTTTAGAGATTCTCTCTCTTTTTCATCATCTCCAGTTACAATTATATCATCAACATACACTAATAGAACTGTGACTCTCCCTGAATCAGAGTGCTTGATAAACAATGTGTGATCTCCTTGACTCTGTTTATATCCCATTGCTGGCATCACTTTGGCAAATCTCCTGAACCAAGCTCTAGGAGACTGTTTAAGGCCATATAAAGCCTTTTTTAGCCTGCATACTTTGTTTGCTTCTAGATGACCTCCAAATCCCGGTGGAACCTTCATATATATTTTTTCTTCCAAATCACCATGTAAAAAAGCATTCTTTACATCGAATTGTTGAAGCTGCCAATTGTAATTTGCAGCCAATGATAACAAAATCCTAACTATATTCATCTTGGCAACTGGAGCAAAGGTTTCCTGGTAATCCACTCCATAGGTCTGAGTGTAGCCCTTAGCCACTAACCTGGTTTTATACCTTTCAACAGTACCATCTGCCTTGTATTTTACAGTGAAAACCCATTTACACCCCACTGGATTTTTTCCTTTAGGCAACTCTACCAGTTCCTATGTCTGATTTTTCTCTAAGGCCTCCATTTCTATTTTCATGGCTTGCCTCCATTTCTCACTAGATAATGCCTCGGATAATGTAGTTGGAACAAAAATAGTGTTTAGGCTCACAAGAAAATTTTTGTGGGATGGTGAGAATTTTTCAAATGACACAAAATTAGATATTGGGTATAGTGGATGCTTGGTACATTCTCTGGTTCCTTTCCTAATGGCAATAGGAAAATCATAATCACTAGTTATAGTTTTAGGAGATTCATGCTCATTTTGAGAAACAGAGTTAAAAACTGTAATTACCTCATTTCCAGAGTTAGGATCAGGTTCTTGGATTGGCACTGGTTCAGGATCTGAAACTTTTCTTCTTGAGTACACCTGTAATTCCTTCATAGAATCAAGAACAATATTATCCTTTGTCACATCTTCCGTATTTGGAATGGGTTCAGACTTAAATTCAATGTTTGACTTGGGCTCAGCAGAAACAGGTTTCGACTCATAAGAATTAATGAGTGTAAATGTTGAAGAAGGGGGCAAATTAAGCAAAAAGAAGTCTTTATCCTTATCTTCCATGAATGAAGTCTCCCCCTGAAGATAAGGTTGAGTAAAAAATGATTTATTTTCTTCAAAAGTGACATCTGCAGACACATAAAATTTTTTGGTAGGAGGATGATAGCACTTATATCCTTTTTGAGTTGAAGAATACCCCACAAAAATACACTTAATCGCTCTTGGATCCAACTTTCCCCTGTTATGACTGTGAACATGAACAAATGATGTACAACCAAATATCCTAGGTGTGAGATTGTTTGTGGTATTGAGGTTGGGATAAAATTGTGAAAGTAGTTCCATAGGGGTTTTAAATTCCAAAACTTTTGAAGGTAACCTATTTATAATGTGTGTGGCAGTGAGAATAGCTTCCCCCCAATAAGATTTAGGTACATTTGCTTGAAAAAGAAAGGCTCGGGTTGTGGCTAATAAATAGCTGTTTTTTCTCTCTGCCACTCCATTCTGCTGTGGAGTATTAACACAAGATGACTCATGGATAATCCCCTCTTTTTGGAAATAGGTGGATAGACTCTGGTTGAAGTAGTCTTTTGCATTATCAGACCTAAATCTCTTGATTCTTACTCCAAATTGATTTTGGATCATGTTTTGGAAGCTTAAAAACACACTATTCACATCTGATTTGGATTTAAGTAAAAAAACCCAAGAGACCCTAGTACAATCATCTATGAATGAAACAAACCATCTCGCACCAGAAATATTAGGAATTGTAGAGGGACCCCAAATGTCACTATGAATCAAGTAAAAAGGAGTAGAACTTCTTTGGTTACTGATTGGAAAAGACACATGTTTATGTTTTGCAAATTCGCAAATATCACAATGAAAATCTTCAACATTTAATTCTTTGAACAAAGAAGGAAACATGTTTCTCAAGGTTCCAAAAGAAGGATGTCCAAGACGAAAATGAAAAAGCCAGATTTTGTCTTTATTGGAAGATTTTTCAGAAAGAAATGACAAAGGTAAACTATTTTTGATACTACTTTTGTTATTTGACGTCTCAAGATAGTATAGTCCATCCTTCTCCTTAGCAAGTCCAATCATCTTCCCCGAACTCTGGTCCTGAAATTCACAATAAGAGGGATAAAAAGTTACTTTGCAATTCATATCTCTGGTCAGTTTTTGTATAGATATCAGATTAGTAGACAATCCAGGAACATGAAGAACATTTTTGAGAACAAACGAGGGATTAACTTGAACATCTCCTAATCCTGCCACTGTGGTAAGTGAACCATCAGCAACAACAATTTTCTTATTACTAGGACACAGGTTATATGTACTAAACTTTTGTGGGGAATGTGTCATGTGGTCTGTGGCTCCTGAGTCAATGACCCAAGAACTCGTAATAGGTTTAGCCAAGACATTTAATCCATGAGAACCGGAAGTTTTACCTGAACTAGAAACTTTACCCAAAGAACATACCATAGTAGGCTTTTCAAGGATTTTCAATAAGTTTCTCAGCTTTTCAATCTCTTCCCTGTTGAACTCTCCTTGTTTTTGAGACATCTGTAGTACTCCAGTGATTTTCCCAGTTAACATTTCCTCAAATTGGGTGATAGTGATATCTTTCTTTGAAAGGGTTTGGCAATGAAGGCCTAAATAGGATTCGGCAATGAAGGCTGAAAATTTTTCTTCCCAAGAAGAGCCTAAAGCTCTAATAGCATGTGGAAACTGAATGTATATTGAAAAACTGCTTATATCCAATTATACAAGAATCTTAGGTTTATATACAACTAACTAGGGGTTAAACTAGGAAACTAAATCTTCCTTAATTCTAGGGATACAAATACTTAATTCTAGAGATACAAATATAAATATACAGATTACAAGATTACAACCAGCTGTAAATAAGTGTTTTCCCACAAAAGCACTTAGCTTAATGTTGAATCTGAATGTAAACATGTGTGTTGATTTACATTGGCAGTGATTTATTGTCTATTTCTATATTTAAATAACATCTAGTGTTTAATACTACAAATATTAATTGTTTTTTAACAGAATGAGTTTGGTGTCTGGGAGATCTTTTGGCCTAATAATGCTGATATTTCACCACCAATTCCCCATGGTTCTCAAGTGAAGGTAAATTACCTATAGATGCATATAAGTTTGGCTCTTGAAAGTTATTGTGCTTACATTCAAATGCTACTTGTTTATTATTTCCTTTTTCCATTTTTTAAGTCAGAGTAAAAAGAAACTATAAAAACTTACAACTCTTTCCTTGTAGATCAACAATGTATTTAACCTTTTGATCATGACCTGTGGACCAGGAACCTTTAAGTATGATGCATTTTTTTTTACACTGACCCTATTGCATGTGTATATGGTTTGAATAAATCATTGGTTTGTACTACAACCTTCACAATAATTAATTATTAGAATTCATGACATGAAGGCATTGAAGTATTTAATGGGTTGGTCTCCGAGTCAAGCAAAATTATTCAAGGTAGCTGAGTTCAAATCCAACTAACTCCCGCCCCAAAAAGAAGGGAGAAAGAAAGAAAAGATGAAGATGAAAAACAAATATTTCTCTGGTATTACTAAATAATGAGTATTACTTTAGTTAATGATAATGCAAATGCCAAATAGCTAGTGACTTGGATCTTTGTTAACTGTTTTGTGTATAGAAACTTCTTAAATAGCAGTTTCAAATCAATAACATGGAAGTTGGTATGATTGCATTTTATTATGATTCTTCACCCATTTCTAAAACCCATTAAGAAGCCTAAATTTGCAATTAAACCAAAATTTATCTCTAGTTTTCATCATACTATTATTCAAAGAAAATTTGTCCCACAAACACCTTCAGTCTTTATCTTCCATGCTACATTTTGATATGGTTAATCCATTTCCTAGTTTTCTTAATATTATCAACTCTGAGATGCAGGAGCCAATAATTAGCACATATGCCAACTTTAGAGATGATGTGCTTCCCCACATTAAAAGACTTGGATATAATGCTGTTCAAATCATGGCTATTCAAGAGCACTCGCATTATGTTAGATTTGGGTATTATCTCCATCAAAATATCAACTCATCTTTATTTGTTGCTGTTTATGCTTGTTAACTTGTACTAAAATGTTATGTTTTGGATGTAAACAGAAATATTTCTTCAGAATTTAGTTTTGGTTATGGAAACTAACCTCTTCTACTTTTAACAAGTTGCATTTAATATGTTGCAGGTATCATGTGACAAACTTCTTTGCACCAAGTAGCCGTTTTGGCACCCCTTGTGATCTTAAGTCACTGATAGATAGGGCTCACGAGTTGGGTCTACTTGTTCTTATGGATATTGTGCACAGGTAATAATTGGACTTGTAGGAGAATATTATTTCTAGAAACACACCCTTCAGCTTTATTAGCTGTTACAGTTTTTGTGCAAACGGTTTTTCCCAGCTTTTTCGTACCAAAAATGAACATATAAACTCTTTTTCTTCTTCTTTTCCTGCTTAGACTGTATGGTCATTCTTCCAGTAGACTTGATGCAAATATGGCCATGAGAATTTAGGTTGTTATTGTTCCTTTCTTTTACTATGTTTTTTCTAGTTGTTTTTGGCTTCCTAAAAGGTTTCTAAAGAACAAACCTAAAAGGGAGAAAGCAAAGTCATAATTGTTTGAAAATATATATGATTAAATGCAATAGAATTTTTAGTATAATTGTTCTATTAAAAGAGGAATCATAGTATTTTGTTCTACAAGAGATTATATTTTTTATTTTTAATTCTTTTAAAGTATTATTGTCTTTTCTACCGAAATGTACTTTCTGCTTCTGGAAGCAAAAAGCTAGTAGCAAAAACAACTACCAAATGGAATCTTACTGTATTGTTTACAGTGAAAATTTTTATATTTGGCATGTCATTAATGTTAAATTCTTTTCTAAGCTGTAGCAAATTTTTATTCAAGTATTTGCTCTGTTGCTTTAAGTAAGTAATCTTTTGCTATAAGTCTCAGTTAATTTTTATTCTTTAGTTAAATTAAGTTATTAATTAATTTTCTCATCCATCTTTGTATCTGACTGATGACGAATACAACCATTTATCTAATAATGTGTTAGATGGATTGAACATGTTTGATGGAACCAATGCTCATTACTTCCACTCGGGGTCAAAGGGTCACCACTGGATGTGGGATTCTCGCCTTTTTAATTGTGGAAGCTGGGAAGTATGTACTTCTATTGAAACTTCTCTTAAACAATAGCTTGTTGAAAGATTTTGGCTTCCTTCCATCCTATTGTGTGTAAATATTAATTTTTACTTGTTGCTTTAGGTACAAAGGTTTCTTCTTTCAAATGCAAGATGGTGGCTTGAAGAATGCAAGTTTGACGGGTTCAGATTTAATGTTGTGACTTCAATGATTACACCTATCATGGGTTGCAGTTAATATCTGAGTGAGTTTGCAGATTTTCTATTCTGCTTGGTGTTATATAATAAGTTACTCGCATGTTTAGATGTTAATTATCAAAGTTTTGACTTTATGTTATATAGAGAAGTAGAACTGATGTAACATTTGGTTCTTGTAAGTGGTGAAGCATCATTTCTCTATGTTTGTTTCTTAACTAAATTCTCTTGAGCATTAAAGGTTTTTAGTGTCATTGCATCTTTATAATGTATTATCCCAGCTTAACCTTTGTTTTCTTGAACTTGCTATAGGTAACATTTACTAGAAACTACAATGAGTACTTCGGAAATGCAACTAATGTAGATGCTGTTGTCTATCTGATGCTGGTTAATCATATGATTCATGGGCTATATCTTGAGGCTGTCACCATTGGTGAAGATGTATATTCTATAACTCCTCTTTGAGTCACATTGAGCATACATAGACTTATAATCGTTTATCTGTTCCAGAATTATGATGTCTGCTTTAAGTCTCCTGTCTCTTCTATAGCAATATTTGTTGAACTAGGTTGCATAAATGGAATGGGGTTTCAATACTTTTTTATGTGATGCATGAGGATGCTAAGTGTAGAAACGATTTTGAAAAAGTTTGCACATGATACTTGTGTGCGAAGCCTACCAAACATTTGTGTATTGTTCATGTTTTTCTAATTCTCTACTGCTTCATCACTTCTCTTCATGCATCAATTGAATCCATATGCCATGAATAAGTAGGTTACCCTGCTAGTAGTTAAGTGTTTTAATATTGTAGAATGAACTAAAGCATTGTTAAAAATGCTTGTTGTAAATTGAACTAATTTTTATTGTAGACGAAGAGTTATGGAAACATAGCAACTAAAGATGCCAAAAATGAAAATTCCAAAAACACTTGAAGGGAACAAACAGGCATCTCTAGAAATCTTAAAATATCCTTGCTTTTCACATATTTCATCTTTTGTGCAAATAATTCACCTAAAGAGCTACTAGCACAATAAAAGGTAATTTATGTTTTACACTTTAGAAATATTAGCATAGTAAGGAACATTTAATTGATAAAATGTTTATATTGGGGTGATTAGTTCCAGATTTTCATATATTATTTGCAAAAATAACATTCTTTAAGTTCTATTAATATTGAAGAGGAAAAGAAACAATAGTTGAAGGTATACTTCCACGATCTTAAATTGTCATCTGTCATAATAATCAGTTCTTCCCTGCTTTTCTCTTTGACTCTAACCCATGTGCTCTAAGATGTATGCCTTAAGAATCTGTAGTATTTGCAATACCAGCTGTTCATAAGTCAATGCTTATATCTTCTCTAAATGCACATGCCGAAAGAAGTTAAAAGTTATTTAAGTTTGGTTTGTCAAAACACTTAGCTTAATGTTAAATCTGAATGTAAACATGGATCTTTTTAAATGTATGTGAGCATGAATATTCTTCTTAATGGACCAAAGATTGGGTGTATAGTCTGGTGCAGTTGGTATTCTTAAAAGCTCCAAATAGAAAAGTTAAGAAGATAAACGTTGTCAAAGTTGTTATAATTAAGTGCAAAAGTCGCCTTGCTTATGTAACAATTAATTGTATCAGCTAATTCATATATTTAATGCCATGCAGTCTCAAGTATAAAAGGGAAGGTGACTATGTTCTAAGTGCTTAGAAAGCTGTGTTGATTTACACTGGCAGTGATCTATTGTCTATTTCTATATTTAAATAACATCTAGTGCTTAATTCTACAATATTAATTGTTTTTTAACAGAATGAGTTTGGTGTCTGGGAGATATTTTGGCTAATAATGCTTATGGTTCACCACCAATTCCCCATGGTTCTCAAGTGAAGGTAAATTACCCGTAGATGAACATAAGTTTGGCTCTTGAAACTTATTGTGCTTTACATTCAAATACTACTTGTTTATTATTTTCTTTTTCCACTTTTTTAAGTTAGAGTAAAAAGAAACTATTAAAACTTGCAACTTTTTCCCTGTAGATCAACAAGGTATTTAACCTTTTGATCATGATCTGAGGACCAAGAACCTTTAAGTATGATGCTTTTTTTTAACACTGATCCTATTACATGTGTATATGGTTTGAATAAATCATTGGTTGTAGTACAACGTTCACAATAATTAATTACTAGAATTCATGACATAAAGGCATTGAAGTATTTACTGGGGCGGTCTCTAAGTCAAGCAAAATTATTCAAGGTAGCTGAGTTCAAATCCAACTAATTCCTATCCTAAAAGGAATGGAGAAAAAAAGAAAGAAAAGATGAAGATGGAAAAAAAAAATAATTTTTTGGTGGACTATTATGATCATGTCAATTATCATTCATCCAAACCTCTTTTTCCATGTGTCCATTTTAACTTTTTGACCATATAATTGTAGATTCATATGGAAACTCCATCTAGGATTAAGGACTCCATTCTTGCTTGGATCAAGTTCTCTATTCGAGCACTAGGTGAAATCTCATACAACGGAATATACTATGATCTGCCAGAAGAGGTATAATTAATTGCTGTTTGATCTTTTGGTTTTATTGGAAAGATTAGATAACTTATTCTTTTCAAACTATAAGTAGCTGAAACATTTGGAGCTTGGGGAAAATTAGAAATACCAACTAATGTTTATGATAATTTTAAAATGACTGCATGTGTGTGAGGATACATAAACAAAAGCATGCATGCATGCCTGCACACAAATATGATTAATTGATATATAAACGAATAATGAATTTCTTATTCTTCTTAGAGTAGGTTGTTTTGATGAACTTCTTCCTTTATAACGTTAATATTAACATGAATGCCCTTAAAGGTTTTTAAGAAAACAATTTTGATTGGTTCTTTTTCATATATGAAGTCAGTTTCTAAATTGTGTTCTCGCTTGTTCAAGTTTAATCACTGCACAGCACAATCAACTTAGTTTAGTCTATAATATGTCTTATCTCAAATTTTGGTACTCTTTATCCTGACTAATGATTTTTATACTATAACAGGAAAAGTATGTATACAAACACCCCCAGCCAAAAGGACCAAAATCACTTAAGTCTATGAATCACATGTTGGAATGGGTAGCATGGTATGCATCTTCCTTTCCCTTGCATGTAGCAAATTGTTATTCAACTTTTCTGTCTTTATGTTGAATTGCATTTCCTTGATTTATTTAATCTTAAAAGAGGAAACCTTAAGTTTGATAAAAAGCTTCATTAAATGCTATCATGTGTGTGATCATATTTTTTATGCTATTTCTTTCAATCTTTCCTATGAAGTGTTCTTGCAAGGTTTTTGAGACCGAAAAGTGAAGTAGGAGGCGTTATAAGGCAATACATTTTACAGGAAAATTTATCTTAGTATCTGTATTTAAACTATCAATTTTACCTCCCCTCTTCCCATAAAAAAAAAACAAAACACAAGGAAGATAAAGAAACATTTTGACTTGCATTGAACATCTTTAAGAGCATCAAACAGTATAGCTATCTGGAAAGGCCTGTAAATTTTGAAACGGAACTTTCTTGCATCCCATAGGCAGAGTGGGCTCTTTTAAAGAGAAAATTTGTCAAATTAAGCTAGCAAAAAGCCACATAGGTGCATGCGGCCTACTTTTCGTGTTCTTTGGTTAAAGGAAGTCCTTCCATTTGGATTATACTAAATAATGAGTATTACTTTAGTTAATGATAATGCAAATGCCAAACAGCTAGTGACTTGGACCTCTGTTAACTGCTTTGTGTATAGAAATATCTTAAATAAGAGTTTCAAATCAATAACATAGAAGTTGGTTTGATTGCATTTCATTATGATTCTTTACCCATTTCTAAAACCCATTAAGAAGCCTAAATTTGCAATTAAACCAAAACTTATCTCTAGTTTTCGTCATACTATCATTCAAAGAAAATTTGTCCCACAAACTCCTTCAGTCTTTATCTTCCATGGTACACTTTGGTATGGTTAATCCATTTCCTAGTTTTCTTAATATTATCAACTTTGAGATG